>NW_018743510.1:2537225-3168058 GCF_001683475.1 Chenopodium quinoa | reverse complement strand
GGGAAGATTTCTAAGCCGATCAGGTGACAAATGCCTATACTTTTTCCAGGCAATTAAGAAGAAGGCAAGGTTTGAATGGGGGCCGGATGCTGAGGCGGCCTTCCAGAAATTGAAAGTTCACTTGCATTCCTTGTCGAGGCTGGTCAGCCCTTTACCCAAAGACGTACTTTACATGTACCTGGCCGTCTCTGATCATGCGTTAAGCGTTGTTCTTCTTGCTGAAAGAGACGGCTGTCAGCTCCCGGTCTACTTTGTCAGTCATGTACTGAAAAATGCCGAGTTGAGGTATCCCTTAGTGGAGAAATTTGGTCTTGCACTCTTCATGGCTGTTAAAAAATTGAAGCCCTACTTTTTGGCACATGCAGTCGTCGTGTATACAGATCAATCTATCAAGCGGCCACTGACCACCATGGAGTCGTCAGGCCGAATGATCAAATGGGCCATAGAAATACAGAGCCTCGAAGTTACTTTCGAGCCTAGAAAAGCAGTGAAGGGGCAAACCTTTGCTGACTTTATTGTTGAGATGACTCGTCCCCCTGATTCTCGAGATCCAGACCAAGTCTGGAAGGTATATGTGGATGGAAGCTCTACATCAAATGGTTGTGGAGCAGGCGTCATATGTCAGTCGCCAGAGGGCGACAGGTACGAATATGCTTTACGCTTCAGTTTTCAGGCCTCAAACAATGAGGCAGAATATGAAGCTTTACTAGCTGGAATCCGCATGTGCAAGGCGGCAGGGGCACGAAAGATAGACGCTTGTTCCGATTCACAATTGATAGTGAGTCAGTATAATGGCGAATACGAAGCAACCCATCCGGCCATGATCAAGTATTTACAGGCGGTACGACAGGCGGTCGGATCCCTTGAAGATTTTCGTCTGACTCAAGTGCCGAGATCAGAAAACAACCAGGCGGATGCACTTTCAAAATTAGCATCATCCGCTTCTTGTGATACTCCTCGAACTGTTTTTTGGGAAGTAATGGAGAAGAGAAGCATTGAGGAAGATCCTATTGGAATCCTAGACAGAAGCTCAACCTGGATGGATCCAATCAGGGCATATCTGACAAACCGTACCCTGCCGGATGATCATCAACAGGCGGCAGCACTGAAAAAACGAGCAACCAGTTTTGAAATGATAAAGGGAGAACTTCACAAAAGGGGGTACCTTCAACCCTTCTTGAAGTGTGTTACTCCAGAAAAGGGGCGAGAGATACTAGACGATCTTCACTCTGGTTACTGTGCTTCCCTTATAGGCGGTAGGACGCTTTCTCAACGGGCAAGGCGGCAGGGCTACTTTTGGCCTACTTTAGAAGCAGATGCAATGGAGATGGTGAAAAAATGTGACAAGTGCCAAAGGTTTGGCAAGCTAATTCACCGTCCGGCTACTAACCTCACTACCATTCATAGCCCACTACCGTTTGCTAAGTGGGGCATGGATATTCTGGGTCCATATACGCCTGCTACAGGCGGAAGGAGGTACATACTTGTTGCAGTTGACTACTTCACTAAATGGGTAGAGGCGGAGGCTGTAAAGGGAATCAAGACGAAGGATGTAATTTCATTCATTTAGAAAAATGTCATCACTCGGTTCGGTGTTCCCATGTCTATGGTTTTTGATAATGGTCCCCAATTTGAGACGCCTGTTCTCAAAAGCTGGTTGGGTGACCAAGGAATTGCACACTACTTTGCATCTGTCGGCCGTCCACAAGCAAAATCAAATCGGCCGTCCACAAGCAAAATCAAATCGGCCGGCCAGGTAGAAGCCTTTAATAAAATCATCTCAGACGGTCTCAAGAAAAAGATTGAACGAGCAGGCGGCCTATGGGCGGATGAATTACCACATGTTCTCTGGGCCATTAGGACGACTGAAAAAGGGGCGACTGGAGAAACTCCATTCCTCCTAACTTATGGTGCGGAAGCTTTTCTTCCAATAGAGCACTACGAGCCGACTCTTCGAGTAATGCTATATGACGAAGAGGCAAACTGGGAGGCCATGCGCCTGGCATTAGACTCACTCCCTGAAAGGAGGTGCAATGTTGTCTTGCGCCATGAAATTTACCGCTTGAGAATGACTAGATCATACAACAAAAAAGTACACAGGCGTCCACTCAAAGTGGGGGACTTTGTACTTAGAAAAATGGAAGCAGTTGGTAGGGCTAATGAGTCTGGCAAACTAACTCCCAACTGGGAAGGACCCTACCGAATCTATGAAGAGGTCAGGGACGGTACCTACCGTCTGGAAACACCAGACGGCCAACCGTTGCCTCGAACTTGGAATGTAGATAATCTTAAGAAATATTTCTTTTGAATGATGTAAATAGTCAAGGGCTACTTAATAAAAGTTTGCTGTTTCATTCAATTTTGTACTAAGAGGGGCACGCCTACTAACAAACAGTCGGCTACTCTCCATATTTAGTTTTTATTTTTACCTAAGAGGGGCATGCCTACTGACAAACAGTTGGCTACTCTCCATGTTTAATTTTTATTCTTACTTAAGAGGGGCACGCCGCTTGTTTCACTCAACCGGCTACTCTCCCATAATACAGTTCACCAAGAACTATAAAAGGCTCATGGCTAAAATGATCAGACCAGGCGTCAAGCCAACTGATCAAAATAAAAATTCAATTCGATCTGTCCCAACGTTATAGCAGGCGTCCGACGGCATCCATTCGGATGAAATTTGTCGCAGAGAGCAGCTCCCTTTTGGGTGGAACATTGTTGTATAAAATCATTACACGGCACCTATACGACTGTCTAAACAAGACAACCACGTAGCTATTTCCCGGACAAGGATACCTCTCACTTAACTGACTAATCAGGTCAAACAAGTGTTCGCAATAACCATCCGTGTCAACCAACCGACTGGACTACTTGGGATAAGAACAGTCGGTATCTTATGAGTTAATAGCCAACAAACATTGGCGAATAAAGGGGAGCAACCGGTACCCACCGCTTGAAACCTCTACTACTCAGTCACTCGGCGACTAGGTAACAATCATGTTTACTTGGTCACTCCTTAAAAATTTAGTATGAAACTAAAAAGGTGTTCATACAGCACCTGTTCACACTAGATTAAATGTGGCGGGGAACAGTCGGCCTAGATTGCCTAAAGTCTCTAGCCTAAAAACATGACAGGTAGGAAACCACTTTCCTACTTGGTTAATTTTACAAATGACAGGACCGCCTGCCTAAAGGGGATCCAGTCTTTAAAATGAGTCGAATACCGATTGGATAAATGGCCGACTGATCGCCTAGCCTGGAAACAGACAACCAGTCGTCCAGGGGCATAGGCGGCGTGACTAACTATCCGTACCTGTCTGCAACTATCGGCCATGAAAAACAGTCGGTATAGTGTGCAATTGGATATCAGAATATTCAATACTTAAACAAATTTGAAGCAAAACAAAAAAAATTCATTAAAAGGAAGCCGGTCATTAAAGACCGGCCAAATATTCAGAGCCCCGGCCGGGTAAATACAAACAAACGGCACGCAGGCCGTGGAAAGAAGACATAAAGCTTAAGAAGGGGGCAGATCTTCAATAATTAGCAGCTGCCGCCTGGTCAGCACTCTTTTTGCTGGACTCGGCTTCAGCTGCATCCTTCTTCGATGCATTACCCCCAAGCGGCACAAGCGCCACTACCGGCTGCTCCTCCTCCTCCAACGCCTCGTCCTCAGCAGCCGCCAGGATCTCTTGATTATATCTATCAGAACACTGGCGGTACGTTTTTTCCCAGGAGGCAAAGTCGGCATTGGGGAAGAGGCGGCCCCAAGTCATGCGCTGGATTTGAGCAGAGTCTTCCATCATCTCCCGGACCAGCTCTTTCTTTTCTTGTTCGGCCTTTTCCGAGAGCTCCTGAGTAAGACTCTTCTCCTGGGTCACCAGGCGTTCCTTAACAGCCGCCAAGGATTTCTCCAAGGTGTCGTATGAGGACATCTTTTGGCGAAGAGGTCTCAGCTCGGCCTTGAGATTGTTGATGGTCGCCTCCAGCTCGCTATTCCTCTTCTGGGCCGCCTCTAACTGAGCCCGGATAGCGGCGGTAGCCTGCGCCTGATAATAAAGAATATCAATTGTATGAACCTCATTTTGGGCAATTTGAAACATTGCCTTATCACAGTCAGAGGCGGCCATAGCTTTTGCAGCCTTTACCTCTTTGTTCTTCCTGTCAAGCGGCTTACGGAGGCCGTTTACTCGGAGCAGGGCCTAAGTAAAAAGGGGAACAGGCGTTGGTTTCCAAAAAAAAAAAAAAAAAAAAAAAAAAAAAAAAAAAAAAAAAAGAGAGGCGTCCTGGAATTCAAATACTCAAAAATATGTTAAGTATACCTCAGCAAGGACTCCTGCAATCCCGTCTAGGTCAAGGGTGCCGACACCCCTGATTGCCTCCCTTTCAGCTGGAGGAACGGCCTTGATCATAGACTTGGCCACCTCGACCAAGTCCTGAGGGCCGGCTGCATTAAGCATAGACAAACGGATTAGACCTAGTAAAGAAGGGAGCAAGTCTAAAATTTACAAGGACAACTTCATACTTCTAGGCGGCCCAATTGGAGTTTTGGAAGGAGTGGCCGGCTTTTTCTCAGCCGCCGCATGTTTCCTGGCAGAACCAGGAGAGCTCGCAACAGTCGTCCTCCGGGCCTTGGAGTCCGGCTGTTGGGAAGAAGAAGCTCTTGGAGCGCCCGTCTAAAAAAGAAGAAAAGAGTCAGTATATGCATAAACACAACTCCAAAAAGAGAGTGAAAGGTTCGAAACCCACCAAGGGTGCCCCCTTGTTGGGGGAGTCGATTGAAGACTGTTGCATGATGGAGGCCCGCAACATGGCCGCCGCAGTCTTGGAGGCGGTAATTTTGCTCATGGCGTCCGCTGCAAAAACAAATAGCAAAGTTAATAAAAGTCATAACAGAAATGCATGGAACAACAGAGTATTCGACAGGCCGGCTACCTCTTGAGCACCGACTGCTGAGGCCACAGGCGGCCAAAAAGTACTCGTCGTAGAGCCATTTGAAGCTCGGGACGCAGTGCAGGGGTACTTGCTCTCATACCCCTGAAGTAGAGTTAACTTCGACTCTACTTTGAAGAGTCCTTTATCTAGGATCTCTTTCTTAGTCTTGGGGGGAACAGGCGGCATGCTGCGGCCGCCTGCAAGAAGGGGCGGATTCCTGTTCCACCTGTTGAAGCGCTTGTTCAGCTCTGTGTCTGAACTCTCAATGATAAGGAAGGTGCTCCGACAGTCCTTCCATTTGTTTTCTTTACCTCTTGTCATGAGGTAGCCCCTGTGGCTCGTCAATTGATACCAGCCGGTACCGCCTGCCTTAGGGGTCCGGCTGAGGTAGTTCATGAGGGCGAAAGCCTCGAAGTTTGGCTCCACCCCGTGCAGTTCGCACCCGGCTACATAGCCGAGTACGTTGACCCAGGAGTTCGGGGCTAACTGCCATAACCCCAACTCATACCCATCCAAGATCCGCTGAACAGCCGGATGTAGTGGGAAGCGCAGCCCAGCCTTGATGGCCGCCTCGTAGCAGCCAAAGCAGGCGCCATCATAACTAGTACCAGCCGGCAAGACGACTGTGTCTTCTGGATCCGGCACGAATACTAAAAAGTCGGGGTCCATTGTGTGGTTTGCGATAAAGCTCCCCACTTTTTCTTGCATGGCCGTGATCCGGCCCCGAGGTACCGTGCAGTAGTAGGGGATATTTTTCTCTCGGTGAGAGGCGGATGGCTCCGCCCAATTGTCCCCCTTCTCAACTGCGTGAGAAAGCCTCGCCTCTTGTAGGCGACTGTTTTTCTCTTCTGTGTCCAGAGAAGCATGGCCAGAAGAGCTAGACTCGGATTCGTCCTCTGACGAGTCCGAAGAGGACGACTCCTCCCCTCTCCCAGAGGGGCCCGCCTCCTCTCCTTTAAAAGGAGCAGGAGAGAATGTAGAATTGTCAACTGTAAAATGGGAAGGGGTCACTTTGACTCCTCCCTCAGAACTGCCGGTTCTCAAGCCGCTTTGTTTCATTTCCACATCTGGCGCCTGGTCAGATGTTTCACTAATCGGCACCCGGTGGGAGGAGCCGTCTGAGTTCGAGATCCTAGCCGTCTTTTTTGTTCTGGCCATCATGTTCTGCATAGACACAGATACAGTCGGACTTTGTATAAAGGGCAAAGATGGGTCCAGAAAAGGGCAGGCGGCACTCCTAGTCCTAGATTCAGCCGTCCCCGGTGACCGGCTGATCGCTAACCTAGGTCGTGTCGTGTGCTTCCGTGGTGCCATTTCAAAAAAGAATAAAGTAAAGAGAAAATTAAGAGTAAGAGAACCGGCGGTTACCTGAACGAGTGACGATTGATGAAGTTCTGAAAATCCTTTGCAGTCGGCTTGTCAGAGCAGGCGGTAGGCAAAAAGGGTCCAAAATGTCAGAGCAAGTTCAGGGGTCCGAATGTTCTCTCACAAAGTTCTCAAGTGTGAAAATGACCGAAGGCAACACTCCCTTATATAGGCGAAGTGAGAAGGCGAAGGGTCACTTCCGGAATTCAAAATTTGGGCGGGAGAATCTCTCGGCCTTTCGCCGAGTGACACCTGTAGCAGGCCGTCGCCTGTTACAGGGCGACACCTGTCACAGGTAACACGTGACCAGTCACGTGCCACCTGTGAGGGGCAAATGATTAGGGGATTTTGCTCCCACCAATCGGAATGCGCCACGTGGGCCAATCAGGTCCTGCCAAGTGTCCCCTAGTTGGACCTCTCAGGGCTTGCCACGTGGCACACGCTTATTCGTCCACCCTGGACCTATTATGTCATGACACGTGGCATACTCTATGCCTAATGGAGAAGTCGGCCACCTAGGCCCAACTTCCGAGGGAAGCCCAATCAGCCCAAGGTTAACCTAAACCTAGGATTGGCACGTTTCCCGAGGTTATAAATACCTCCCTTAATCCTCATTAAGGGGGATTTACGCAGATTACGCACATTAAACACTCTCACCTAGAGAGACCCAATCACTTTAATTTCCGCATTAATTACTCCTTAATCAAGTACTAACTTGACCGTCGGAGGCGGATCTCCAATCATCCGGAGCATCCGTTTGTTTTGCAGGTACAGGCGTCCGGTTCCAGTCTCGGAATTGTAACTCTCCCGCAGGACATCAGAAAACCCCGAAACACTCCCTATCAAAAAGGATGGTTGATAGTTGGCATAGACTACTTCAGCAAATGGATCAAAGCCAAGGCTGCTTCGAACATTACAGAGCAAACTGTCAGGAAATTCATATGGCAAAATATAATCACTCGTTTCGGGATTCCAAAAGTTTTTGTCTTTGATCATGGAAGGCAATTTGATAATTTGTCGCTGAAGCGGTGCACGGACCAGTTCGGCATCAAGTTGGCATATTCTGCAGTTTGTCATCCGCAGAGTAATGGTCAGGCCGAAGCTGCGAATAAGCAGATCCTCAATGCTCTCAAGAAGAGAGTAGAAGATCAAAAATCCAAGTGGATAGAAGAGCTTCCTGGAACTCTCTAGTCACTTCGGACAACAGAAAAAGAGGCAACGGGGCATTCACATATTGAGTTGGTGTATGGATTCGAAGCTGTGCTTCCAGTGGAAATTGACTCAGAAAGTCTGCGAGTAAATCTCTTCTCAGTCGAGGAAAATGAGCAACTCATGAAAGAATCCCTTGACTTCCTAGATAAGATCAGAGATTCAGCTCGAGACAAAATGGCTGCATATAAGTAGAGAATTAGCAAATTTTACAACCGAAGAGTCTACCAAAGACTTCTCAAAGTCGGATACTTGGTTCTTCGGAATGCTGCTGCTGTGCAAAAAGGCCGCATTCATGGTAAACTCTCAGCAACTTGGGAGGGACCCTATGAAATATATGATGAGCTTCAGCCAGGCACATACCGACTTCGACAGTTGGATGGTACTGAACTGAAAAACCACTGGATTGCCGATGTACTCAAAAAATATCATGTGTAAACCCTTCGGGGAAGAACAATCTATGTAAGTATATTATCTTTAATTAATAAAAAGGCCTTTGAGCCACCATTTATTCAAATTAAGCTGTATTTCTATTTTTTCTGTCTTCTATGGTTTTTTGCAAAAATTCAAGGTTTTCGTTCGGCGCTGTCCGAAGTATTGCATAGTGATGCATCGTACTTCGGCAAGTCGTAAAATCTGCCAAGATGAGGATAAAAGATAAAAGCCCGAAGTATTGCATAGTGATGCCTTGTACTTCGAATGAATCTGTTCCTCTGGGCGAAGAGGCCATAGGCGCATCCGAAACATGGCCTAAAAAATAGGAACTGATAAAGCCCCGAAGTATTGCATAGTGATGCCTCGTACTTCGGATGAATCAGTTCCGGGTGGTGATTGCATTTCCGGAGTAATGCCTAGTGAAGCATTGTACTTCGGATAGATCACTGCCCCGGCATCGTGTTCCGGATAGTCGTTCCCTCAGATGAATTGAAAGTGTCACAAGAGTATTGCTCTCAGAGTCTATGACTCTTGAGCAAGAAATAAGAGCTTTTGAAAACAAAAATAGAAGAGAAAAAAAAAAGAAAAATGAGTAGAAATTCTGAAGCTGGAATACTGCGAAAATTTACCAAGGCAAAATCCTCGGCTGTGCCGAGGAAATAAAAGCAAGTTGAGGAATTTTCTAACCTAGCAATGGAAGATATGTCAGTCACTGAGTATTATACAAAGTTTATTGATTTGTCATGGTTTGTCAAAGTTTTTGTTGCTACAAAAAAGGCGAAGGCTAGGAAGTTTGAGAGTGGATTAACCACTGATCTTCAACTAAAGCTGTGTGGACAAGTGATCAAAACCTTGGATGAAGTTTATGGGAGGTCTGCACACCTTTATGCTTTGGAGTTGAAGAAAAAGAAGGAATTAAAGGAAAGAAAAAGAGAAAAAAAGATGGGGCAGAATTCTGGAAACCCTCAAGGTAACCAGAACAATTTTAAGAAGCAGAAGTACCACCACAACAACAACTTCAACTGCAACAATAATTTCCCTAATAACAATCGTCAAGGTGGACGAAATTTTAATGAAGAGCCTAAGAATTCTAACCAGGGAAATAATAAGGGTGGAAGGCGTTAATTTTGTAAGAGGTGCAAGAATATTTACCCTGGAAGAGACTGCGAGGGTAACCTAGTTACTTGTCGTGCATGCAACAAGTTGGGACATGGGGAGTAAGAGTGCTTCTCTAAAGCTTCTAACCAAAACAAGCAGGGAAATAATCAAGGAGGGGCTCAAAGGAACTTTCAGCACTAGTAGAAAAAAGTAAATGGCAAGAGGTTTAAACCCCTTAATGGGAAGTGGTTTTGAACCGCTTCGGCTTGGGGGGCTTCCCATTGCCCATTTAAATGGCAAGCGGTTCAAACCGCTTCCCATTTGTAGGGAATGGCAAGCGGTTTTGGCGCCGAACCGCTTCCCATTTAGGCTTTTTTTTTTTTTACAAAATTAATAACAATAATAATAATATAATAATAATAATGTTGCTGACTTTTAGTATTATGTTATTGATAATAGATAATAGAAGTTTATGGGAGGTCTGCACACCTTTAATAATTTTGATCATATATTTATTATAATTAGTTGATACTATGAAATTTTATACAATGTATCAATTTTTTTGTGTATATTATTTATAGAATTCAAGTCAATCTCCTAACAAATTATGCCGATTAAAGTGATGCGCCCTTTAAAAAATGGAGGAATTATTTTTCTTGCATTAAATGTTTGAATTTATTATAATTGTAGTTATATAAAGATATCTTAATGAATGTTAATTTTTTATAGTAATAGTTTATATTAAAGTTATCAAAATCAAGATTCCACTTTGAATTGGAAGGGATTTAGATGTGTATGTGTTACTGATGATAGTAGTTGTTTTAGAAGTTTTCTTTGAAGTTTTTATTTCTTACATGAGAAGGTTTTTCTTGTTTTAGGCTTAAAATTATTTAATTATGCAATTTTATTTTGACAATAATTATTTTTATGATATAGGAGAATCGAGTGAGATGATTTTTAAGTGGTTGATGATTTTATTTGGTATGTATACATGTATGGATTTTTTAATATTCGCATAGTATCTTAATAGGTATTTTATATACTTTGAAAATTAAAGTGTCATCATTATAAGAAAATTATGATTCTTGGATTGTTTGATAAATTCTATTTAATGACATGTTTACAAGCATGATAATAAATGATAATTTAATTATGAGATGATACATTTATGAAACATGATTATTATTGATTTCTCACTCATAATTATAGATTGAAACAAGTAAGTCAATTTAATGCTCTTTCATAGAATGAGATGAATCAAAGAAGGATTTCAATGTAGAAGTGTAATTATGCACATTTTGTGTGTGTCATAACCATGTAATAAATTGATTAATCACGAAATAAATTATCACATATAACTATATAAAAATATAATATTCTAACGAATAAATCACAAAAGAAATTCAAAAGAGGTGTGTGAATAGTGAAAAAGTGTAAATAATACAATTAAAATAATTGATGAAATCTAATATATATAAATAAAGTAGGCATTTTTTAAGAGCATTCGGAGCGCCACATGAGCAAAGGTATATTTTTGACCAATAAAAAATTATATTTCTATTTTATTTTGGAATTAAAAAATTCGTTTTCCATCTAAACAAAATTGACGAATGAGATTTAAGAATTTTTCCACGTAAGTAAAAACAACGAATATTGATTTATTAGGATTAAATTTATTTAAAAAACTAAAAATTATCTTTTAAAACAATCATCTTTAGATATAGGATTTATATACGTACTATTATAAGATAAATATTGATAGTGTTTATGATACGAAATAAAAATTATTCTTAATTATAATTAAATTAAAATTTGTGACATTTAGATGAAAAAATTCCAATGCATAAATTTAATTTTGTATAATTACAATTTTTAGATTAATTTCACAACAATTATTCACTTTCTGGTAAATATTAATTTATTTTATAAGACTATAAAGATTAATTTTATATAAATTTTATTTTTGCTGACATATTCTCTTTATCCACTTTTATTAGATGGAAGAGATATCGGTGTGAACTAAGTTGGTGATCCTATCGATTATTTTTTAATAAAAAATTTTTTTACATCGAAATATTACATCTAATAACTTTATTTTTAATGTAAAAAATATTATGAGTATAATCTAATTACAAAAATTATGTTTATGAGATTTTATGTATAAAAAAACCGTAGGATATTAGGATTTAAATTATTAAAAAAATTAAAAATTATCTTATGAAATTAATGGTTTTATCTAAATACCCGATTTATAAGATGTTTTTTTTCATAAAAAAAATTTAAAACTTTTAACCCAATAAAAAACTTTACCTTCTGTAAAAATTTTATGTCTAAAAATTTTAAAAGACGGATAATTTGTTAGAGATCAAGAGATCACAAGAAATATACATAATGATATATAGATTTGAGAGTTTAATTTCAAGTGTAAAAAGCAACGAATAATGATTTAGGATTTAAATTATTTTAAAAATAAAAAATTATTATCTTTTCACATTAAAGATTTTATCCTAATATGTAATCAATGAAATATCATATTTACAATTTTTTTTTTTGAAAGATATCATATTATTGTCATATAACTAAGAACAACGAATAAAATACAAAACAACAATAAATGAAGTCGCGATATAAATTACATTAAAAAAATTTATACTTTTGTAATTAACAATATCATTTTAATTAAATTATTATTTGTTTTTATTTTTTTTGTCTGATATTATTAAATTGTAAAATAAGTCAAATAATTATATATATATATACATATATATATATATATATATATATATATATTTATTAAAAAAAAAACTTAGAGTATATAAGAAATATCTTTTCTTGAGATATATGTATAAAAATCCGTGCGTCGCACAGGCTTTTATCTAATTATTTTACATACTATTTAAATATATTCTATTTAAATAAAAATATTATGAGTATCAATATTTCCTTTCTCATATTTACAATTTATTTATATTTACAATTTTATAAAAAAAATAAATAAATAAATAATAAAAAAAATTACAATTTTAGCTTGCAGCCCAGTGGTTTCTTTCCCATCCCACCACACACGAGATCTGGGTTCAAATCCCATTACTCACACATTTTTTTTTTGCTTTACAACCTCACTTTCAAATTTATTAGATTTAGAATTTAAAAACAAAAGTGAGAAACTCATAACATTTCCCCAATTCCCCAAAAATTAAACCCTAAGTTTCAAACCCAAACCTCATCGCGGCGTCGCGTGAGGAATCTGTACGTGGCTTCGTCCGTCAGGCGTGACTGCGTGAGGGCCGGTGAGGCTTTGTCCGTCAGGAACTCATGCGTGACTGCGTGAGGCGTCTCTACGCACTGAGGCGTCTGTCCGTGGCTTCGTCTGTCAGGCGTGACTGCGTGAGGGCCGATAAGGCTTTGTCCATCAGGAACTCAGGCGTGACAGCGTGAGGTGCCTCTATGCACTGCGTGTTTTTGGAAATTTGATTTTTTTTTTAGGTTAGTTATAATTTACATAATTACATTACAATAAGATTATAGATTGATTAGATTCTATATCAAATTATCAGTTTAAATGTTTAATTATCAAATTATCTATATGACCATTCACTGTATGAGTTGTTGTTGTTGTTGTTTTTTTTTTTTTTTTTTTGGGTGAAATTTCTTGATTTTATTAGAGCTTGATTATCTATATGAGTGTATGACTTTATTAAAGCTTGAATGTTATGACTTGATTATCGTCACTTGATTATCTGTATGATTTTATATATTAATTAACAAATTACGTAAATATTTATAATTAAAAAAACAAATGATTTATTCAACAAAAGTATTATCATTTTGCCCCGGGCCTAGTGGCGGACCCACGTGTAGTCATAGTGGGTTTGCGGACCACCTATTATTTTATATAAAAAAAAAATCCTGAATATCAACAATTTTAGCTTGCAGCCCAGTGGTTTCTTTCCTATCCCACCACACACGAGATTTGGGTTCAAACCCCAGTACTCACACTTTTTTTTTTTTTGCTTTACGACCTCACTCTCAAATTTATTAGATTTAGAAATTAAAACTTAAGTGAGAAACTCAGAACATTTCCCTAATTCCCCCAAATTAAAACCCTAAGTTTCAAACCCCGCAGCAGCCCCGTCGCGGCGTCGCGTGAGGCGTCTGTCCGTGGCTTCGTCCGTCAGGCGTGATTGCGTAAGGGCCGGTGAGGCTCTGTCCGTCAGGAACTCAGGCATGAAAGCGTGAGGCGTCTTTACGCACTGAGGCATCTGTCCGTGGCTTCGTCCGTCAGGCGTGACTGCGTGAGGACCGGTGAGGCTCTGTCCGTTAGGAACTCAGGCGTGACAGCGTGAGGCGTCTCTACGCACTGCGTGTTTGTGGAAATTCGATTTTTTTTAGGTTAGTTTTAATTTACATAATTACATTACAATAAGATTATAGATTGATTAGATTCTATATCAAATTATCAGTTTAAATGTTTAATTATCAAATTATCTATATGACCATTCACTGATTCACTATATGAGTTGTTTTTTTTTTTGGGTGAAATTTCTTGATTTTATTAGAGCTTGATTATCTGTATGAGTGTATGACTTTATTAAAGCTTGAATGTTATGACTTGATTATCGTCACTTGATTATCTGTATGATTTTATTTATTAATTAACAAATTACGAAATTATTTATAATTAAAAAAACAAATGATTTATTCAACAAAAGTATTATCATTTTGCCCCGGGCCTAGTGGCGGACCCACGTGTAGTCATAGTGGGTTTGCGGACCACCTATTATTTTATATAAAAAAAAATCCTGAAT
Organism: Chenopodium quinoa; assembly: GCF_001683475.1. NCBI lineage: Eukaryota > Viridiplantae > Streptophyta > Magnoliopsida > Caryophyllales > Amaranthaceae > Chenopodium > Chenopodium quinoa. The sequence goes on along the minus strand of NW_018743510.1, from coordinate 3,154,208 downwards.
ATCAACAATTTTAGCTTGCAGCCCAGTGGTTTCTTTCCTATCCCACCACACACGAGATTTGGGTTCAAACCCCAGTACTCACACTTTTTTTTTTTTTGCTTTACACCCTCACTTTCAAATTTATTAGATTTAGAAATTAAAACATAAGTGAGAAACTCAGAACATTTCCCTAATTCCCCCAAATTAAAACCCTAAGTTTCAAACCCCGCAGCAGCCCCGTCGCGGCGTCGCGTGAGGCGTCTGTCCGTGGCTTCGTCCGTCAGGCGTGATTGCGTAAGGGCCGGTGAGGCTCTGTCCGTCAGGAACTCAGGCATGAAAGCGTGAGGCGTCTTTACGCACTGAGGCGTCTGTCCGTGGCTTCGTCCGTCAGGCGTGACTGCGTGAGGGCCGGTGAGGCTCTGTCCGTTAGGAACTCAGGCGTGACAGCGTGAGGCGTCTCTACGCACTGCGTGTTTGTGGAAATTCGATTTTTTTTTAGGTTAGTTTTAATTTACATAATTACATTACAATAAGATTATAGATTGATTAGATTCTATATCAAATTATCAGTTTAAATGTTTAATTATCAAATTATCTATATGACCATTCACTGATTCACTATATGAGTTGTTTTTTTTTTTGGGTGAAATTTCTTGATTTTATTAGAGCTTGATTATCTGTATGAGTGTATGACTTTATTAAAGCTTGAATGTTATGACTTGATTATCTGTATGATTTTATTTATTAATTAACAAATTACGAAATTATTTATAATTAAAAAAACAAATGATTTATTCAACAAAAGTATTATCATTTTGCCCCGGGCCTAGTGGCGGACCCACGTGTAGTCATAGTGGGTTTGCGGACCACCTATTATTTTATATAAAAAAAAATCCTGAATATCAACAATTTTAGCTTGCAGCCCAGTGGTTTCTTTCCTATCCCACCACACACGAGATTTGGGTTCAAACCCCAGTACTCACACTTTTTTTTTTTTTTGCTTTACAACCTCACTTTCAAATTTATTAGATTTAGAAATTAAAACATAAGTGAGAAACTCAGAACATTTCCCTAATTCCCCCAAATTAAAACCCTAAGTTTTAAACCCCGCAGCAGCCCCGTCGCGGCGTCGCGTGAGGCGTCTGTCCGTGGCTTCGTCCGTCAGGCGTGATTGCGTAAGGGCCGGTGAGGCTCTGTCCGTCAGGAACTCAGGCATGAAAGCGTGAGGCGTCTTTACGCACTGAGGCGTCTGTCCGTGGCTTCGTCCGTCAGGCGTGACTGCGTGAGGGCCGGTGAGGCTCTGTCTGTCAGGAACTCAGGCGTGACAGCGTGAGGCGTCTCTATGCACTGCGTGTTTTTGGAAATTCGATTTTTTTTTTTTTGAGGTTAGTTTTAATTTACATAATTACATTACAATAAGAATTTAGATTGATTAGATTCTATATCGAATTATCAGTTTAAATGTTTAATTATCAGATTATCTATATGACCATTCACTGATTCACTGTATGAGTTGTTTTTTTTTTTTTTGGGTGAAATTTCTTGATTTTATTAGAGGTTGATTATCTGTATGAGTGTATGACTGTATTAAAGCTTGAATGTTATGACTTGATTATCTGTATGATTTTATTAGAGCTTGAATGGTGTGATTTGTGAATGTGATTATGTGAGTTGTGGCCGGATATTTGACCATTTGAGCCCTGCTATAGATTTATAGTATTAAATCTGTTTTAATTGATAAATGATAATAGTTGTCCAACCTTCTTATTAGCTATTGAGAATGGTGATTATGATGTTCAAGGTTTGAAATTTAGTTGGGAATCGCTAATTTGGAGATTTGGGGTTGAAGGGTGGATTGAAATTGAGGTTAATGGGCGTTGTTTTGATGATATTATTAGTTTTAATAACCTTGAGAGAACCCTTCTTGTATGATTTATCTAATTCAACCTTTAACTTCAATTTCAGAATGAAAAGAAAAACAACTCGAGATATTTCAAGTTTTTTTTACTAAAAAAGTGCCTACTCTAAATCCTCCTCCTCCACAAAATGATCCTCCTCCTCCACAAAATGATTTGCCTCCTCCACTATTTTGATACTTTATGCGGTCGATGGACGATGATGGGATAACCTATTAATCAAATCCTGGATCCGCCACTACCCGGGCCACCAGAATATTAGAAACGACTATGGTTTTTAGTTATTGATTAGTGCTGATCTTATGTTCTATGATGATTTGGCACTTTGGCAGGGATCTGGGTTATGAAGTTCGTTCGAAACTTCACAAATGTTGATGACAAGGTTAGCTAACAAGCTGCACGGCTATGTGCTTATGAATTTAGTCAAGCATCTTTGTTTTGGTTCTTAAGATTATATATTGAATATGTCTGCTATAGCATATGTCTGCGATTTCTTTGTAATGTTCAAGTTCTCTTAAAGCTGAAAACAATAATGCAATCACCATTTTTGTGCTTCAATGAAGTTATAGCTTTGACTTAATATATGAATGCCATGTACCTATTGTCATATACGAAGTATAACACTGAGTTTAGAAACCATATTTCACTCAATCATCAAGTTAGGCTCGAGTATGGAATTTTCGAATTCTACGGATAATTGCCAGCACCAGCGAATAACGTTTGAAAAATGCAAAACATAAGCAAACAAATTTCACTCAATCATCAAATTAGGCTCGAAAAATCACATAAAATTCATCTCACATAAGAATATCAAGGTAAATTAATAACAGCGCGCAACAAAATTCTAGCAGCAAAATTCTAGCAACAAAATCGATCAATAATCTTTCGTAACTTAAGTAATTATAATTAATAGCTCAATAATCCACCTTAGAAGAACCCTAAATTGACCGCTGACAATGAAATTAATAACAATAGTGTGAAATTAAACCCCAGAGTATAAAATTGATACACTATAACCAAAAAATTGGAGAAATATTTTACCTCGGAAAATGCTTCAACGCCTTCAATGGATGATAGAAAGCTCGGAAGCCGCTTCAATGGAGGAGAGAGAAAGAGGGGTGCAGCGTAAAAGAGCTCCAAGGGGGAAAATTGCAATTAGGAAATATGAGAAAATTAAGTTTATCTTAGGCAAAAATGTTTTTTTTTCGAAAAAAAATAATTAGACGAAGACAAAAATAGTTAATACTATGTACGAGTATTTTATAAAGAAAAAATAAAAATTAATAATTACACATTTGGCTTTTCTGCTTAAAACAATCTCACTTTTTCGAAATTTGGAAACAATCTTACTTTTAACCCCCATCTACTCAAAACGAGGCTTTAACTGAGTTGTCAAATTAAAAAAACCTGCTTAAGAAGGTGACTTGACACATGTCACCTTCTTATTGATTTTCATTTTTTAATATTTTTTACCACCAAACACACAGCCCCTGCTCCACCAGCTACCAATTCACTTTAACAGCCACAAAAACATCGATCAGCTCACGCACAGCCGCATCCCCACAATCACCTAACACCGCAGCCCCAGAATCCTCAGCGACCTCCACATTGCCACCACTCGCCACCACAACACAAACCGCAGCCCACGCCAATTACCTGCCAGCCTGCAACAACGACAACTTCGCAGCCACCAGCCACACCAATCACTCCCTTACCCTCATCACAAAACCACCATTGCCGCCCAACAATAGTTGATGATGATGATGCCAATTTTCGATGATGATGAACGATGGTGATTCAATGATGAAGATTAATGATGGATTTTGATGGTGTTTGAAGAAACGGATCAAAATATTTTTTAAAAAGTTAAAAAAAAAAAATTAACCTGTTAAATAGGTTGTAGATAAAAGACTCGTTTTGAGCAGACGAGGATCGAAGGTGGAATTGTTTCCGAATTTCGAAAAGGTGGGATTGTTTTGAGCAGAAAAGCCAAAAATGAAATTATTAGTTTCCAATTTTCCTTTTTTATAAATAATATTTGTTAATTTTATTACTTGTACTTCGTACAAAAACTTCATGTTATTGAATTAAATCATTGACTTATTTATAAAAATGGCACTTGATTATTTAAGAAAAAAAAAAATGGCACTTGATTACGTAATAACATTTTTTTGATTACCTTTGTGATAATTTGGAATTTCCTTAGGCAATATAATGTCAGTCGCCAATAAAAATAAGTAACAACATACTATGTGCTTTGTGAAGATGTCAAAAACTTATTTGCCCGACCCGATTCATTCGAAAGTAACATGATCTAAATTTAGACATACTATTACTATTATACTCCGTATAAAATAAAATGTTAATGAGTAAGTTGTTGGATTTATCTTAGGAAAATTTGGTAAAAGTAATCCCAACTTTTATCCGTTCGCTCAATAATCACAACTATAAATTATTTTTAAATGAGAGTGAGGGATAGCTCAGTTGGTAAGAGCTTTGCTCCTGGTTCCAGGTGATCCTGAGATCGATTCTCATCCCCGCCCTAGGTGGCTCATATGAACCAAAAAAAAAAGATTATTTTTAAATAATCCGAACTGTCCCAATCGGTCACCCAACCCGTTATACCAGGTTAAAGGACATGTGGCACTACGTTATTGGTTGAAAATAATTTTTTTTAAAAAAAAAAGTTAAAATTAAAAAAAAATCTAAAAACACAATTTTTTTTTTGAAATCTCTCTCCTCCCCTGCTCTCGTCAGCCACTTGCCGTCCACCGCAGCTACCCAAAACTAATCCCCGTCACAACTTGCCAGCCCCGACCAACTTTTGTCACCTTTCCCTTTCCTCCAACCATCCCTCAACCACCCGCAACCATGAAAACTGCCTCGTAACCACCCCCAAAACAACCACACTAACCAACCCACAAACCCCAATCGTTGAATCCCACGCAAAAAAGGGTGGGGTTGGGTCTTGCCGACGACAGCAAGGGTGGAGGGTTGGGGTAGCGTTGGGTTTGCGACGGCAGCAGGGATGGGGGTATGGGAGGGGAAGGGAGAGGGTGGTTTTCGGGGCTGGGGGTGGGAATCGAAGGGTGATTCGGGGAGGGGGGGTCGATTTCGCTGAGTATGTGGTGGGGAAGGGGGGATTCCAGTGGTGGGGGATGAGGAGAAGGGCTGCCGGAGGGTGGGGGATGGGATGGGGGCTGTCAGAAAATAGGGAAAGGTGGTGGTGGTGGGCTTGTCGTGGGTAGGGATGGGATGGGCTGGATAGTTTTTTTTGTTTTTGTTTTTGTTTTTTTTAATTTTTCTTTATTTTTAAATTTTCATTTTATTTTTTTAACCAACCATGTGGTGAGTATTTTAAACAAAAAAATAAAAAAATCTTATCTCTTTAACAGGATATCGGTCACTTGGGACCATTAAAAGCGAATGACCCTCAAAGTTCGGATTATTTAAAAATAATCCATAGTTGGAAGTATTTTGAGCGAACGGGCAAAAGTTAGGATTATTTTTTACCAATTTTTCCTTTATCTTAATGCATAGTATTGTATTATAAAGTTTTTATAAAATTTTATTTTATATAATAGCAATAAAAGGTTCATAAAAAAAAATTCAAGTATATCAATTATTCAAGGACAGAACAATTATGAAATTGTACATGCGACTTTATGAGTATTGGAAATGAAGGATAATTCAGATGGTGATTATTTTTATGAGTATTAGTAATGAAGGATAATTTAGATGGGATTATTTTTACCAATTTTTCCTTTATCTTAATACATAGTATTGTATTATAAAGTTTTTATAAATTTTTTATTTTATATAATAGCAATAAAAGGTTCATAAAAAAAAAAAATTAAATCAATTATTCAAGAACAGAACAAGTATGAAATTGTACATGCGACTTTATGAGTATTGGAAATCTAATATGTTTATATATATATATAAAGTAGGCATTTTTGGAGAGCATTCGGCGTGCCACATAAGCAAAGGTATATTTTCGACCAATTAAAAATTAGATTTTTATTTTATTTTGTAATTAAAAAATTCGTTTGCCACCTGAACAAAAATGACGAATGAGATTTAAGAATTTTGCCACGTAAGTAAAAACAACGAATATTGATTTATTAGGACTTAATTTATTTTAAAAACGAAAAATTTTCTTGTAAAATAATCATCTTTAGATATAGGATTTATATACCTACTATTATAAGATAAATTTTGATAGTGTTTATGATAAGAAATAAAAATTATTCCTTAATTATAATTAAAATTTGTGATATTTACCATTATAAAATGACGCATCATATGACACCAACAAAATTTCGTATCAATACAAACCAAACCAAGCAAATCTTGTGTCATTAATTTTGTGTCAGTTTTATTAGGTCATCAATGGCTAAGTAATTCTTAGCCTAATTTTTAAAACCCATGTTTAAATTATATTTGTGATTATTGCTTAAATTGTGTTTATTTGGGACACTTAATGATTATATGTTTATGTTTTGTTTACTGAATTTTGTTTTTACATGCAGATCTAATTTAATCAGAGAATTATATTCGAGCAAAAATCTTTGGAATATCAAAGTACGAGTTTCTCGCCTGATTAGCTATTGGATGAGGAGGTATTATATCGTTACAAATCGTTTACATTTATTAAATATTTTAATGAACCTTTTTGTTTTTATCAATTAATTTATGATTAAAACAAATTTTTTGTGATTTAGGTAGCTTAATTAAGTCATAAAATTAACTTAATTTTTTATTTTTAATTACAGGGTAATTACGTTCATGCCTCAATTAAAGTCAACTTTGTTCTACAATTTTGTTCAAAATTGATTGAAGGAAAAGTTTACTCCATTAGATACATTTCAGTCGTTACAAATAAGAAGCAATATCACACGCATTGTCAGCGACAACAAAATAACGATTGAATTTTCCAAACTACTATTGTTTGGGCGATTGGGGACGATGAAGAAATTCCAATGCATAGATTTAGTTTTGTATAATTACAATTTTTAGATTAATTTCACAACTATTATTCACTTTCTAGTAAATGTTTTAATTTATTTTATAAAACTGTAAAGATTTTTATATAAATTTTATTTTTGCTAACATGTTCTATTTATCCACTTTTAGATGGAAGAGATATGGGTGTGAACAAATTTGATGATCCTATAAATTTTTTTTTTAATACAAATTTTTTTTACATCGAATTATTACATCTAATAACTATTATTTTTAATGTTCTTATCAAAATATTTATTAGGGGAATAAATTACATAAAATTAATAAAAAATTATCCTTAACAAAAAATAGAAAAGTAATCAAAAATATTATGAGTATGATCTAATTACAAGAATTATTTTTATGAGATTTTATGTATAAAAATCGTGGGATATTAAGATTTAAATTATTAAAAAAAATAAAATTATCTTATGAAATTAATAGTTTTATCTAAATACCCGATTAATAAGTTGTTTTTTTCATTAAAAAAAATTTAAACTTATAACGCAATAAAAATTTTTATCTTCTTTAAACATTTTTTGTCTAAAAAATTGAAAAGACAGATAATTTGTTAGAGATCACAAGAAATATATAAAATGATATATAGATTTGAGAGTTTAATTTCAAGTGTAAAAAGCAATGAATAATGATTTAGGGTTTAAATTATTTTTAAAATAAAAAATTATTATCTTTTCACATTAAAGATTTTATCCTAATATGTAATCAATGAAATATTATATTTACAATTTTTTTTTGAAAGATATCATATTATTGTCCTATAACTAACAACAACGAATAAAATACAAAGCAACAATAAATGAAGTCGCATTGTAAATTACATTAAAAAAATTATACTTTTGTAATTGGCAATATCATTTGAATTAAATTATTATTTGTTTTTGTTTTTTATTTTATCTGAAATTATTAAATTGTAAAATAAATCAAATAATTATAAAAAAAAAACTTAGAGTATATAGGAAAATATCTTTTCTTGAGATATATGTATGAAAAATCGTGCATCGCATGGGCTTTCATCTAGTGAAGGATAATGCAGATGGTGAGCTTCCCTCCTGGTTACAAGGGATCCTCAGAACAGTTTGACGGACAGGAATAAACATTAAGACTAATTCAATAACATATTACCCAACAACTTTTGTTTTATATTTTTGTATACTTGTTAAAAAAATGTAGTAAAAGTTATGAGAAATATCAAAGTCAAACTATTACGAGTATGAATATTCTAGAGAGAATATTTGGAATGTACGCATGAGGCGAAGTTATTAATAAGATTTTATTTGGCTATATTTTATTTATTTATACATTAGTGTAAAAGTAAGGTCAAAACTTAGTCAATCCCGCACAATTAATCTAACCAATCCAAACTAGACAAGATCGATCGTTATTAAAATCAGACCAAAACATCTAATTTCAGGTGAAAAGAACAAATCATACATTCATGTTGACAACTATTCTTTTTTTTTTTTTTTGGAAAATTTTCATTGTGTCATTGACATTAATCAATGGTAGCCAAAACATTTTCTAATTACCATTGGTAGCCTTGAACTTGTAAAATTTATCAAACGCGATATTAATGATGGTTTTCCATGAAAAATTTAGTTTAATCTAGCACTTTGTAATCAAATTGAAAATGGTTCTGAAAATAAAAGAAATTGACTATTATTATTGGTAACTTGGCCCATACTTTTGACTATTTGGTTAAATTTTTTGTTTAATCTAACATTAATTAATCATGGTTAAACCAGTTACTCCGATCTTCATCCCCAACCTCCCCTTCTCTAACTTTTAAACCATTCCATAGCCAAAAATTCCCCTTATTCGTTGCACCTACCACCTCACCACTGCAGGGCACCAACATATTAATAAATAATATTAGGTGCTTTCAATGTATTGCTAGCTACTTTCGTTCTTTAATTAGACTCTAGCTATCATAAGCAAAAATAATTTAAGTTTAGTAAATATCAAGTGGAAAAAAAAAGGTTTTAGAGTGACAGTCAGAATATTTTAATCATCTACACAGATAAAATAAATAACATAGATAACCATAAAATGTCTTTAAATGGGAAGTATAATCTGCAATAAGCCAACAAGTAATATTCACTTCTAAAAGTGAAGTCTTGACAACAAGTCTTTTATTAAGAGCATAAAATTCTAGGTTTAATACTAATGAAATCATCAAAATAATTCTAGGTTTAATACTAATGATCATCAAAACAATAGACAAAATTGTTCAAAAACAATTTTTATTTGATGATGCTAAAACTTGTGCAAATCTCAACCAAATGTGGCCTATCCCTTGTTACCATTAGTGAAAATCATAGCTTTGCCCCTTAGCTGTTGAAAAGAAGCAAGCACAATTAAAAAATAATGAATGATTGTACCAAAAAAAAAATATAAAATAAAGGATTCATAATTATGGAAGAGGGCTTGGTTAAGTTAGTTTAACTATCAACGGTTGAAATATTTAAAAGATGGTAGCAATACCTCATTAGAATGTCCACATTTCTTCTTGCGACAATTGGTAGACCTCAAAGGCAAGCGAGCATTAGGGGTGTTAAAAAAACCCGACCTGATGGGAAATTGACAAATTTTTCTATTTTTTTCGGGTCAGGTACCCGTCCCGCTTAAATAGCAGTTTTACGGGCCGGGACACGGGACATGCTTTGCTAATTTCGGGTACCCGAACACCCGTTAAAAAAAATTCGTATGAAATACTTGGATTTAAGGCCCAGCCCACTTAAACCTAGGGTTCCAATAACTCAAAAAATAAAAACTCAGTCAAACACTACGGATACGAAAATGGAAAACAATTAAAACTCAGAAGTCAGAAGTACACTCTCTCTCTCCTTCGTTCAAGCTCACTCTCTCTCCTCCGTTAGGTGTTCTTCTTCTCTCTATTGCGCCTCATCTCGACATTTGAGGATTCAAAATTGCTAAACCACTGAGGTCATGCCAAGTTGCTAACTTTAATTTCTAGGTTGCAAATACAATTTCTAGGATTATGATTTTGCTTGTGATGACTGTAGATTCAAAATTGCTAACCCACCAAACTTGCATGAATATTTGATTTTGTATTTGAAATTCAAAATCTTTGTTGATTTCATTCTCTTTAAATTTTTTATTATCTTATTTTGTTGCTTTTTACTGGGCTTTTTTTTTTTTTTTATAATATCTATGCAAGAATGTGAATAACTAGCCATTTTTTTTTTTGGTAATTGAAGGAGTTAATGGTTGTATCATGAAAAATTGAATTTGCAGGAAGGTTTGTCGCAATTTATCTTTTAAATTAGCTTGGTTGTCTCTTTTATTTGTATATAATAAAAGTACTTTTACTTATAAAGATAAGTTAATTATTCTTGTTAAGAGCTTAAATTTTATTTTTATCTATGAAGGTAAATAAAGTTCTAATCGAACTTTTTTTTTTTTGTATATAAAGTATAATGAAAGTTTATAATTCCAAAGTCTAATGATGTTGTACAATTTAATGCCAGACGCTACAATTTAATGTAGACTATGCAGAGGGGAATTGAAGAAAGGGAAGAAGAATAAAATTCGGGTACCCGTATCCCGTCCCGGATAATTCGGGTACCCGATATAATATCGGGTACCCGAATTATCTGGGACAGGACACGGGCCGACTTATCAACTACCCAAAAATTCGGGTACCCGGATTTTCGGGTACCCGGATCTGAACACCCCTACCTGCCATGATATTATTAGTGACCTGCCATAATAATATCAGTGACATGTCACAATAATATTAATATTATTAATTAATAATAATAATAATATTAATATTATTAATTAATAATAATAATATTAATATTATTAATGAATAATAATATTAATATTAATATTATTAATTAATAATAATATTAATATTACAAACAATAATACAATGATATATAACATGAAATAATTATGTATATCAAAAGTAACATCATTAATATATTTAATTAACAATAATATATAATTACACCAAAATATAGTAAGATAATATTTACAAATACTACGTACTAATTATAATTAATGTGAATATATAAAAAACATATATAACTAATTTTATAATAACTAATAAACTCAAGCTCACTAATTAATTGGGTGTGTGTGCACCCACTCCGACAATTCTAGATGCCATCAACACGAAAAAAACCCACATGTCGCGAATTTCAGTAATTTCTTTGGTTGTTAATAAGCCTTCCCTTTGAATCTTGCAAACTTTTGGAGAAAAAAAACCAAACATTATCATGCGTATCACAAAAAATGTATGTCAAGTATTTCAAAATTAGTCACCAAAATTTGCAAACACTTCGGCATCAAAATTCACAACAATTATGCACCAAATTCACCAAAATTCACCACATTCACCAAATTCACCGGGCTGCGGCTGCAGCTGCCTTGGTTGTGTGTTACAGATCTGTACACAGATCATATAAAATGGCTATGTCATAGAAGGCTGCAAATCAATCCAAAATACAATGCTAGGTAGATTTAGACACATTGTAACCTTCATGGGTCTGATTTCATAAAAAAATCTACTCCAAATTGTAATGCTAACCAAAGCTGTTGATCTGAAACACATTTGCTAGTGTTGCTACAGTAACACCTCAAAAAAAACAAAGAGGTTCAATCACATTAATTTGGCGGAAAAGGTTATAAAAAGATTAGAGTATTGAAGATATGCAGCTGGACATGAAACTTTCACTCAAGACACATAGTCTACCTTGGGTTAGGTTCGATGCTTGGTGCAAATTTTAGCTATGTTATGCTTGTGTTTTGTTTGGTGTAATAATGGAAGCAAGTAATAAATGGAAGAAGATAAAAGCATACCTCATCAAGGTGTTGTGCTTCCGTGCAACTATTGCCTATGTCAAGCATTAACCTCATCACGTATAGGGCACAATCAAGTCCGTTGTCTTGTTATGCACACTGACATGCCACAAAGGTAATCTAATCATGCATAGCCATAACCGAAGCCAAGTTTATTAAGCAAATCATTATATCAAGGCATTACCTTTGCATATTTCCACGTAGGACGCGCAACAGAACGACAATTTAGCTTCTTCATAACACTTTAGGAAAATAAGTTCAAAGTGAGAAACATAAATACTCAATGACTTAGGTGAGGTCATTCAACAATAGGAAGCAATATGTACCTATTCAGTAGGTTCTTCACTAGCAACTTCCGTGGTGGATTCTCACGAGCCGAATCAAAGTGGTAGATTTTGTTATTGGAAACACAAATCACCAAAATGCTCCAATGAGCACTGCATATATTTAGAAAACATCAACATATATACTCACAGTTAACTGAATTTTCGGAATTTGAAAAAAAACAAACAACTGAATTATGACATATTTAGACGTACTCCTCAAAACATGGGGCTAATATGAATTTATCTCCCGCATGCGTTGATTCCTTAATACTCCATTCAAGGTAATCTTCCACGTCACAAGGGTTGCATAAGCATCTGGTAATGGAGGTCTGCTCGGGGCAAAACCACCCAACTACAGCCTCAGAATTGCATCAACCAATAAGGTGCTCCTGTAGTGCCCTTCATGAGAGTAATGTGGGGAATAATTATTAATTGCATTGTTTACATTCGAAATTACAACAACAATATGATTAGGAATAGTAGCGTTGAATTACCTCATGAAAGCTTGAATGATGGAAATTTAAAGCATGGAACCGGTTAGAAATTCCTTCACATCCACTCTTGTAATAAATGTGATCCCATCCTCATCAAAGTGGAACAATTCCTTCGGTAAATTCACTTCTATAGATCTACCCCTAGGCAACTCACTAACACGGTTGTGAAGAAAAGTACAAGCTTTAGAGAGCGACTGAAGGACATCGACTTCTACTAATGGAGTACAACTCGTTGCAGAACCTCTCGAACTCTTCTTCAACAGGTGTTCACCCTTCAACCCTTGTCCTTGTTCCATGTTCTTTGAAGGTTGGACATTCTTGGATTTTGGCTTCTCCACCTTCTTCCTTTTAGAGGACTGATTTTCCTTTATAATCTAGTAACATAAAAGTACATGGTTATAGTACAAGATATTTGCGACATGTTTTAAAAACAAGCTAAGTAGTGTATACTTACCCTTCTTATCAACCTCACCCGATCATGTGGCCATTGCACAAAGCTACTTTTTCGCATCAAGCAGCATGAAGAATTCATATTCCTCTCTAGGCATCGGTAGTGGTAAGTCCTCAAACCCAGCTACTATAAAATTTATTCCAACCGAGATATAGTGGGTACTAGTATTAGACTTGAAATGGACCTAGTCAAACGGTTGTGCGTTACCATACCCCACCAACTCTCCATCCATGTTTTTCCCGGGGTGAAGAAGCTTACAAGGAGTCTCTTCCTACACATTTGATTAGGACAAGTTATGAACTAATTAACCAACGTAAGCCTAATACAAGCACATTTGATTAGTTGTTGAAGTTTACCTTAACATCTAGAAAAGGATCAGGTGTCGGATTTGCAATCTCCCTTGAGTCTGCATGCGTAGGACTAGGAATCTGCAATAGTAAAGTAATTATGCTATATAAGGCCTCGTTTGACCAATTTCATGTTTTGCAATTTGATTGTAATGAAATTACCTAGCTCTCAACAAGTGGATCATCCCCGGCGTCTTTCGGGTGACTACATGAGTCCACTGGGGTAATCGAGGGCAACGACAAGTTCATGTGCTTCAAAATGGCATTGAATTGACTTTCCAATTGTTCTTGCACTTCTTTGCGTATCTCCGCCTTAATTGATTCCTTTTCCTTGGCATCCATATGGTGTGGCGAATTAACACTTGATCTAGTTCTTCCTAATCTAGTGTATTTTGAACCCATAACCTTTTCCCACCCTAGTTGTTTCCCTCTCGAACCAATAACTCACCCAAGGTGGTATGGTTTTCCCAAAGCCAAGGTAAAAGGATCGTTGTCTATGCTTGGAGTGAGCTTGCCTTCAACCACTTCCGACGTATGCTCGAGTTGTAACAACACAACCAAAAGTTTCCAGTTCTAAGTTAGATGTAGTTTCTTTGGAAATATATAATAATAAGGGTGCAATATTAGCATAAGTATCATAGGGTGCTTACAAGTGCATCTGCTACTGTTTTTGTATCCGGATGCATGATGACATACTTTCCGGTTTTCTTGTCGATCCCATGCATACCACACCCCCAGTCATTTGCACGACTTACCAAAGTTGTGACCATGGATGAAAGCGGTTTATCAGATGATGATATTTTGGATGTGGGGTATAGTCCCTCTTTGATCCACTTTGGTCTACTTTCCGCAAATGACTTACAACCCATATGATGGCTATACATTTTCTTCTCAACATTGCTTGTAGCTTGTTGAATTTTTTCCTACACATTAAGAAATGTTTGCATCATTATTTGTAGTGAACCAAATTTATTAAACAACTCTAATTGGTATATAACTACATACAAGTGCAGTAGTAGTAGTTGATTTCGCCATAAACTTCTCCTAGTCCTTCACCGTTATTTGTGGATATACATCCCATGGTTCCTTCTCAGGTTCCTCCTCTCCTCTAGTAGGTTTCGCATTTTTCTTCGATCTTTTCCTTTGTTTCTTATGGATCCATCTTGTTCTCAAGGAACTTTTGAAGTTTTTGAATCTATCTTGTACAAAAGCTTCAAATGATTTTCTCTTGACTGACTCATCAAAAATATTAAACACACTCTGTACGAATGACAAACGTCCACATTAGTCAAGGGCACAAAAAAAAATAAAAATAAAATGCAGCCCACGCAGCAGCCGTAGGCAACGACGTATTTATGTTTGGATTTTGCCTCTTTCGAATTCATGTACAAAGTTTTTTGCCAAAAACGCGAATAAAAACCACTTACCATTGTATCATCCCAAAACGTTTGAAGCAACCCTTTAGGTATCTTGGGCCACTCAAGTGTAATGGGTATTTTACAAGTAAGTATGCCAATGTGAGTGGAATATTTTCTGCGCCATTGGCCAGTAGGTTGACCCAACTCGTCATACTCAAGAACCATGGGAACCCTGGGTTTCTTAAAAGCTTTTGTTGCACCCTTAACCTTTCTCTTCACCGGTGCCTTTACCCCTTCTCCACCACCGGTGGTGTTCACTTGACTTTGCGTGTGAATTTGTCCTTGTGAATCTCTCACAAACTCGGAAATAACATAATCCTTAATAGGGGGGCACATTCAGCTGCTATATCATATTCGTCAAGGCTACGGTGCAACTCATTGTGAGCTTGGTCTTCTGGTTCACCCAAATCTGTCTCCTTATTGATATCATACAACTCGTCATCAGAGTGAGAACTACCACAGTCTTGATCATCCATATCCTCATCATAGTGAGGGTACTCATCACTACCCATGATATATACACACCTACCATCACAAGCAAAGCAAATAATTAGTCATCACTAAAGATAAGAAAATGCTAAAAAGAAATTGATTTCATGCAAAAACAAGGTTGTAGGAGCGAAAGAAGTTCAAAATGGCATAAATGAGGTTCTAACTCTCCCAACTTCTTTATTTTCATTACTAGTTCACATCTAATCCTTCTAACAACTCATATTTGGTACACATAACATGTTTATAAATTGAAAATGCTTTAAAATCATTGATTTCATGCTAATACAAGGTTATAGGAGCAAAAATAGTTTTAAAAAAGCCTAAAATGAGCTTCTAACTTACCTAACTTCTTTATTATCATCCCAAATACACATCTAATCCTTCTAACAACTCATATTTGGTATACATAACATGTTTATAAATTGAAAATGCTTAAAAGTCATTGATTTCATGCTAATACAAGGTTATAGGAGCAAAAATAGTTTTAAAAAAAAATCCTAAAATGAGCTTCTAACTTACCTAACATCTTTATTATCATCCCAAATACACATCTAATCCTTCTAACAATAGGATTGTTATTATGATGCACAAATAAAAGTACCTCATTCGAGTATTCCCTCATTGTGGTCTAATTGAATATAATTTGCATCATTGTCTACATCATTTGCTACATCAAGTCTAGGGGTAGTGAAAGGGGGTGAATCATCAAACACATCATATTCTTCCTCGTCTTCAACATCTCCAACCCCTAAAATTCTTCTTTTGCCAGCAAGGCTGATGGACCATTTTGGATCGGCTGGGTCGGTTACATAGAACACTTGCTTAGCTTGAGATGCAAGAATGAATGGTTCTAAACTATCCCGCAAGTGGCCAAGGTCTACAAGAGTGAAGTCCTCAAATCTGAAGTTGCGCCTATTATTATCGACCCATTTACACTTAAATAGACCTACCTTGAACTCACGGTAATCTAGTTCCCATATTTCCTGAATTCGTCCGTAGTAGGATAATTGAGCGTCAACTAGTGCTGTATCCTTCGCACTTGCAAACTCTCTTGATGAAGTCACAAGAGTGACACCACTATTTTGAGTCGATGAGGATTTTTTATCACGATGCTCAATCCAGAATGTATACCCATTTATGTCATATCCCTCAAATGAATGAACATCTTCCTTTCACTAGTAGAAAAAAATGAAATAGGCACTGCAAAATGGTGCGAAAAAAAATAGGCGGGATAGAGGGGAAGATTTTTCGCACCGGTTCTAACCAAACCGGTGCGAAAATAAGTTAATCGCATCGGTTCGGTTCAAACCGGTGCGAAAGCTATTGTAAAAAAAAAACCCGGCCATTTTTATCTTCTTTCTTACTCTTTCTGTCTTCTTTCTGTCTCTTTCCTCGATCTCTCCTCCTCTCAACAATGGAAACCCTAAATTCCTTCTCTCTCCTTCGATCTCCTTCTCTTTCCTCAAACTGAAAAAAAAAACCCTAATGCTCCTTTGCTTTGCAATCAGCTGTTGTCACTCTTATTCCCCACAGAGAGCCTCTCATCTTCTTCTAGCCCACCATAGAAGCGTGCACTCTACATTCACCATTGACGTTTCCTCGCGTCCTCCTCCTTAGCCAGTTCGATTCTTCTATAATCGATTATTAAACACTATAGGTTATAATTGAAGCTGATGATGCTAGGTAAGATGTTTCTCTTTGTAATGATAGAAAATCAATTTAGATGTTTTTTCAGTTTGAATGTTGTAAATGATGATTGTTTGAGTTGATTTAACTTTATTTTTTCAAATATATGTAGTTTGAGTTGATTTAAGTTTCTGGGTAATGGTTTTTTGGATAGTTTGTGCTGAATTTTCGCGGATTCAGAGATAATTGAACTATATAGCTGATATTATTTGAAAATTTTGATCCTTCAACTTGTTAATTGTATTATAATTTTGACCATTGATTTGGAAAACGATGATTATTCTTATGTAATTGAGCTGTTTTCTGTCAAATTTTGGAAATATGAAGTTTTTCTATGTGGGTATTTCTGGGGTTGATGGAATTTCGACTAGGTTGCTGCAAGATTTTGGTTTTTTTGGGGAGGGTATTGGTGGTAGGGAAGGGGTTTCTATATTTTGATTATGTGGGGATTTGCGATTGAGGAAGCGATGTTTCGGGTTGCTGGCATTGTTTGGAACAGTATGAGAATTCTTCTCTGCTGGTGATGTTGGTACTATTGATGAGCTTGAGTTGATCTTGTGGAGTTGTGGGTGCTCTCAATTGTTGGGATTGAACTTGCTTGTTGGCTGGCTGTGTAATGTATTTTTTTTATTTTTTTTTATTTTTTTCCTTTATCTTCTGACAATATGGGCAGTTCTAATATTGATGGTATTGAACTGGGTGTGAGAAGTTTTGGCTGGAAACCGAAAAGGCGGCTTATCTGCTCAGGCAGTATTTCTTCAATAATCTCCATGATCGGCTCAGTACAAGGCCTTTTCTTAGCCTAATTGAGAAGAAATGGCTTGCTTTTCAGGTTTTCCTGTAGTTTTTTCCTACTCTACATCTTTGTATGTCCTTTTAGAATTGGATTAATTGATCACTTTGGCATCTCAAATTCTTGCTTTCAGCTTATGTGTGCATTGAAGTAGAGTCACGAGCATGATATTTGTCATGGTAAGTGACTACATTGTGGTAATTTTGTGTTTTGTCTTTTATGGGTTTGCATTGTGTATAATTTGGTGTTTGGTTTTTCATTTTGGAGGTGATACTAAGTGTGAGAATGTGTTGGTTACTTCTTGGAATTGGGTTTACCTGGTTGACTTTGCATCTTTTAAACCAACCTATATTCCTGATGACGATCCATCTGATTTCTCATTTTTCTTTGATATTGGGGGAAGAAGGCTCTGTAATCTCGCACCTGAGGTAGGTTATTGTTGCTATAATCTTCTTTACATGTTTATTGTTAATAATATTATAACTACTCCCTGTGCTCTCATAAGCTACTTGCTGTAATCTTATTTACATGTTTATTGTTTATAATATTATAACTATTCCCTGTGCTCTCATAAGCTACTTGTTGCTATATTGAAACTTGGAAGAACTGTGGCTTTTTTTTATCACTTTTTGAATGCAGCATCTGAATATAGCAACTTAATAATTTCTAATTATAGATGACAAATTTCTATGGAAATTCTATACTTTAAACCATTTTTCAAATTACTCTAAATTTTAATCTCAAAATCAACCATGAAGTGCACAATTTCTCTTAAAATAACCTAGTATCCAAAGGCAATAAATTCTGCTGCTATGGTTGAATTTATAGAGTTGATGCTGACCTGATATTACAAACTTAAGAAAGTTTTGATATATGTGGGCAATTTTTCAGTTAAAAAGAGATAATTTTTTAGGTGCATAAATTTGAAAAAGTACACCAAGGTTACTGTAGGTAATATACCCCCAAAAATAATGTTGGGTCTTGCTAGTTGAGAGTTCATGAATTTTTACTCATCCTGATATGGTTGCTGGGAAAAGGAAATATGTCACATCCAAGTATGAAACTTAAACTATGCATAGGAGATTGACATAGGTGCATTGGAGACAAGTTTCGAAACCATTCTAATGTGGCAATTGAGCCTTATTTCGAAGTTTCGAACCAATTGGTTATGTTATTGCTCCTTCACGATAACCCAGTCTACACTTTGTGTTTTTTTTTTCAATGAAATATTACACCCATATACTGACTTGTCTTTGGGATTAAAGCTTTGATTGTTATTGTCGTTGTTGTAATCACGTACCCACAATCTCTATTGTCATATATTACAGAGATTTTATGAGCATGGAGATGATATGCCAGTCGCGCCTGATGCACCGCTTAAGCTATCTATGGACATCTTTGCAGTAGGGTGAGTTTTTATTATGTATGTAGTATCTTTTACTAGCAAAGTGCAGGCGTGAGCTTGTTTTGATTTTATAAAGATTGGATATTTCAATAACTTGAGTTAGTTTGAGAAGTCTGTAAAGTAATTTTTTCTTCCTTAATATCCACAAAGACACGAAGTATTTTTTTTCTGTAGAAACGCTTTTTATTTGTGTTTGTTCCTTTAATTTTCATGTTTCTTCATGATATTTTTTTGATCTTTTGTTTTTAAATTATTGCTTTCTTTATTTTTAGTTGTGTGATAGCAGAGCTTTTCCTTGAGGGCCATCCACTATTTGAACTTTCGGAGCTGCTTGCTTACCAGAGAGGGCAATATGATCCTAGTCAGCATCTTGAGAAGGTATTGCATCTAAATGCATCTTGAAATACCAGCGAGATTGGCTTTTAAATTCAATTAAATGTCTACCATCATTTCAGATCCCTGATCCAGGAGTACGGAAGCTGATTCTTCGCATGATCCAGTTGAATCCAGATGAACGATTATCTGCTGAAGGTTATCTGCAGAGTTATGCTGGCACTGTGTTTCCGAACTATTTCTTACCATTCCTGCACAACTTTTATTCATGTTTAAATACTCTTGATTCTGATGCAAGGATAATCTAAATTCATTTATGTCCAAATATTTTTTTTAATTCTTCTGTTATTTGTCTCTAATGCTTTGTTTGGGTAATGGGTAATGTGTCAGAGCGCTTTCCATGAAATAGTTAAGCAAATGACAGACAATAAATTTAATATTGACTCAAGTGGAGGATATGGGGTACCATCTAACTATGCATCTAGTAATACATCCCAACAAACAGTCTCAACTCAATTGCACAGCTATCCCAAGGTCTCTTTGAAGAAAGATCTCCAGACGGGAAGCTTAGTTAATGAGCGGTTTGAGCTTCTTGGTGAGTTAAGTGTCTTACTTAGGGACGTGGATCACTCAAATCATTTCTCTAGTGATAAGACAAATTAAGAGGTGAAAATTCCTTGTTTTATAGTTTCTTGCCCTGTTATAAGCTAACATTACTAACTGTGGTGGTTGAATATTTTTTATTATCCCAGTAATTTGTTTCAGCTTGGCATTGCTATTTTTTTTTTATATATGTTTATAAGAGAGTAGCTAATAGGGATTGCTAGTGAACTATATGTATTTTAGACTCGATAAGCTTGTCTCTACTTGTTGAAATCAACACTTTGGGCTGACTAATTGCATTCTTCTCTTGAATTCTATTTTTAAGAGATCATTACCCGTTGAAGACATGATTTTCTATTTCATAGAGCATGATTAAGTCATGTTATGAATTATTATTAATCTACTAAATCCAAATAATTTACTATTCAAAGGATACTAAGAAAAATGACAAGATAATAATGTTAGCAACTATTGTATCATGCTTGCTATACAGTGGCAGTTTTACTTTACTAGTAACTAACCTACTTTTTATGTGAACATAACAGGCTTTGCAAAACCAGGCCAACAACCAATTAGCAGCATCACAGTAGCTGAAAGAGCAGGCAACAGAACAGCAGCTACAGAGCCAGCAGCTGACTGAGCGGCTAATAGAGCAGACAACAAAACAACAGTAGCAAAAGTTATAACAACAGCAAGCAGAAGCAGAGCAAGCAGAAGCAGAGCAACAGTAGCAGTGCAGAAGCAGGACAACAGTAGCAGTGCAGACAGAAGACACACAGCAGCCAGAACACCTTGCAACACACTGCATGCAACAGAACAGGCAGGCAGAAGCAGAGACAAGCTAGCAGCATGCAGCACAGAAATCAGCAGCCTAAACCAGCACACACCAGCCGGAGCCAAAACAGCCAAAAACAGAAAAATATGAAAATATGTAACTTTATATATATATGTTAGTGTTTCTATAACAATTTAATTGAAAAAAATGCAATTTTTTTTTTTTTTTTTTTTTTTTTTTTTTATTTTTTGGGGCATTTTTGGCACTGGTTTTGAAACAGAATCGGTGCTAAAAGTTTTTATTTTTATTTTTTTGGGCCACTTTTAGCACCGGTTCACAGCAAGAACCGGTGCTAAAAGTTTTTTTTTTTAATTTTTTTGGGCCATTTTTAGTACCAGTTCAAAGCAAGAACCGGTGCGAAATCTTTTGGTTTTTGGCATCCCTCAAATGAGGACCGGTTCAAAACCGGTGCTAAATGGGAGTTTTGAACCGGTGCCCATTTGTATTTTCCGCCTAGTGTTTGGACCATAAGCTAGCCACTTTATTGTATTAGAGACACTCTTATCCAATTGATGCATCTCTCGATCATGGAACCACGTCACAAACATTTTAATATGCAACTGCATTAGTGCCCTTTCCCCTTTTGATGGAAATTTGACACAAACTATCCATGTGCTCTTCTAAATATGGGTGAACCTTCGCAACATGATGAAGCACGAATAGGTGAGCTTGCAAAAACTAATCTCGAGTAGGTGAGATCCGTTTTGACCCGAGTGTGTCGCGACCATCAAGTCTCCCTTCATGTCGGGATGTGGGAAGCCCAATAGGTTCGGCAACGACAACATACACTGCCACGAAATTACCAATCTCCTCAGCCACAATCCCTTAAATCATACTACGTTTTCGATGGGTTGGATTTCTGACTTTATCTTGCAATGTACCCATGTGTCTTTTAAAAGGATAGCACCACCTCATAAAGACTGGACCGCACAACTAAATCTCACGAACCAAATAAAGAATCAAATGCACTATTATGTCAAAAAATGACGGTGGGAAATACATCTCAAATATGCACAAAGTTACAACAACATTCGCCTGGAGAGCATCAAGTGTAAAAGGATCAAGCACTTTGCTGCATATAGTATTGAAAAACAAACAAAGGCTTGTAATAGCTTCTCCCACGTGCTTCGGTAAAATACCACGAATTGCAATCGATAGGAATACCTGCATCATCATGTGACAATCATGGGATTTCATACTTGTCAACTTCAATTCTCCGTTTAAGGAAACAAATCTTTTCATGTTTGACCAGAAACCAAGTGAAAACTTAATGCATACAAACAAGCACAAAACTTCCGTTTTTCTTCCTTTGGCAATGTGCAGCAAGCTAGAGGTAAGTAAACTTTTTCATTCTTGCCTTTTCCATCATCTTTCTTCTTTGATACACTGGTGCCCTTTCCTTTGCGCTTCCCCTTACGTTTTTTGCTACCATCTTCGCTTCCCTTTTCCATTACCTTTGCCTTCCCTACCTATGGCTGGACCCACAATTCTGGACGAACCCCCCACTCTTCCAAATCTAATCGCGCATTCTTTCCATCATCTATTTTGCCATGAATACCCATAATTGTCCCAACAATTGCATCACAAACATTCTTCTCTATATGCATCACATCGAGACAATGTCTAACATCAAGTTCTTTCCAGTACTCAAGCTTCCAAAAGATCGATTCCTTTTTAAAGAGAGCATGTGGGTGTACAGGTTTCGATGTTTTACCAAACACAGTTGGTATACCCTTCACTCGACCATACAACTCCTTTCCACTCAATGGCCTAGGTGCAGCCCCCTCTTCCACTTTCCCATTGAAGGCCTTTTTCTGCCTACGATATGGGTGATCGTGCCTAAGCAATCTTCGGGTCCTCACGTACACATCTTTGCCATAGTGATCAAGGTACACGTTGTTGGATATTTGGAGTGTTGATGGTTGCGCGCTCGCGAACCATGAAGAGCGCCCGCGCAAGGTAGGCGCGGCCGCGCAGAGAGCACGCCTAAACCGCGCATCTCTCTGGAAATTGGCAAATTGGAAGGGTGAGGATGGCGCGCCCGCGCGTCTTGGTTGGCGCGCGCCCGCGTTGCTGGTCGCGCCTAAACCGCGCCCCTCACTGCCTTTTTTGTGAAATCTCGCAAATTTTGTGAGGAGCTCCCGCCCCTAATATAGGAGTGCGCACTCCACCTTGAGGAGCGCCCGCTCTTCCTGGTAAAGCGCCCGCGCCTCCCTGTTTTGCGATTTTTTCTGACGGTTGAGTCTTTTATTAAAAGACTTATTTCATGAAAGAAAAAGATACAGAAATTACTCTTCATCTCCCCAAGTAGAATTCTCCACATTTTTCTCTCAAATTTCTTGCAAACTTTTGTGAGAAAACTCTTTCAATAAATCCAAATTTGGTGAATTGTCATCTTGATTTCGATTCTAGTACTAAGAACGAAATTGCTGTCAATTGTATCTCAAAGAGGATTTCCGGTTTAACCTAAGTACCGTGTGGGGGAAATAAACCTCTTCGGGAAAGTGTTTACACGCCTTTGACTGTGTATCAAGGTATTAGTCTTACGGGACATCGGTTTTCTCATGTTCATGCTTGGAATTAACGGCTTGGAGGAAAGGTAAATTTGATTCTTCACACTAGTGTATTCTTTGTATTTTTCTGTAATTTCATTGACAATTCAAATACTTGATTGTAATACTTTGTTTAGTATTTGATATTTACAATTGGAATTGTAATCTTATATTTTAGGATTTGTTCCCACACATTGTTTAAGTGTTTTCTTGATTGAAATCGCTGTAAGTCCTAACAATCTAAAGAGGTTTAATCTTAGAATTTGTCAAGTATGTCTAGTGTGAAGGAATTAACAACAAATTTTGTCAAACTCAAGAAGTTAGATGGTGTTGAATTTAGAAGGTGGAAGAAGAAAATGTATTTTCTTCTTACATCTTTAAATGTTGCCTATGTGATAAGTACTCCAAGGCCGGCTGAACACATTGTTTAAGTGTTTTCTTGATTGAAATCGCTGTAAATCCTAACAATCTAAAGAGGTTTAATCTTAGAATTTGTCAAGTATGTCTAGTGTGAAGGAATCAACAACAAATTTTGTCAAACTCAAGAAGTTTGATGGTGTTGAATTTAGAAGGTGGAAGAAGAAAATGTATTTTCTTCTTACATCTCTAAATGTTGCCTATGTGATAAGTACTCCAAGGCCGGATGAACATGAGAATGAGACCTTGGAATCCGTTCAAGAGAGGTCGAAATGGGACAACGATGATTTTATTTGTCGTGGTCATATCTTGAATGGTATGGAGGATGATTTATTTGATGTCTATCAAAATATTGAGTCGGCTAAGGAGATTTGGGAGTCCTTAGAAAGCAAGTACATGGTGGAAGATGCATCAAGTAAGAAATTCTTAGTTAGCATTTTTAATAATTTTAAATTTGTTGATGGTCGGTCCATAATGGACTAATTTCATGAATTGCAACGAATCTATGGTAGCTTGGAACAACATGGAATAGCCATGAATGAGTTGTTTGTTGTTTCTAGCATTATTACAAATTACCCCCTAGTTGGAAGAATGTTAAACATGATTTAAAGCATAAGAAAGAGGACATGACATTGTCCGGTTTGGCCACCCATCTTCAAATTGAAGAAGGGATACGTGCCATGGAAGGAGCTAAGGATGGAAATCCTAGCACATCTACCGTTAATATGGTAGATGAGGGAAGAGCTAGTGTATCTACTAGTGCAAAGAGGAAGAATAATAATTCTTCCAAAGGAAAGTCCAAAAAGCAAGCAAACAATAACAAATTTGCTTGTTGGGAATGCGGTAAGGTTGGTCACCGCAAGAAGGACTGTTTTTCTTTCAAGAAAAGGATGGAGAAAGCCAAGGAGGGTCGTGCTAATGAAAGCAAGGACCCACCCACTAAAGGTAATCCAATTCATGAGGTTGAATTTAATTCCGGTTTGGATTTAAATGCAACAGATCCTAACATTTTTATGGTGCAGGATGATGACTCATGGTGGATTGAGTCGGGGGCTTCAAGGCACGTGTGCAAGAGTAAACATTGGTTCAAAACCTTTCAAAAGGTTGTTGATGGAGAATACCTCTACATGGGGAGCAACTCTACCATCAAGGTTCTTGGAAGAGGACAAGTTGAGCTTGTGTTTAGTTTGAGGACTGCAATTATTCTTAGGAATGTTTTGTATGCTCTGGAAATTAGTAGGAATCTTGTATCCGGGCCTACCCTGAATAGTTTTGGCTATAAGCTTGTATTTGAAGCTAATAGATGCATAATTACTAGGGGTGTAACATTCATAGGTCGTTGTTATTTGGATAATGGTTTGTTTAAACTCTCATTGAGAGAATGTTGTGTTATGGATGATTTGTGTTTGAATGTTGTTGAGAATGTTAATCAAGTTGATTTGAGTTTGTTTGATTTATGGAATTCAAGGTTAGGACATGTGAATTATAATAAAATGCTTTTTATGTCCAAACAAGAATTGATACCTTCTTGTGATATTTCTCCTAATAAATGTTCTACTTGCATGTTGAACAAGATCACTAGAATTCCTTTTAAGAGAGTTGAGAGAAGTTCTAATATTTTAGAACTGATCCATAGTGACTTGCGTGATTTTCATAGTACTCCTTCTTTGGGGAACAAAAGATACATGATTACATTTATAGATGATTATTCTAGGTTTTGTTATGTGTATCTTTTGCATTACAAAGATGAAGCTTTAACAAAGATTGATATTTATAAAAGAGAAGTAGGATTGCAAGTAGAGTCATTAATTAAGAGAATTAGAACTAATAAGAGAGGGGAATATTATGATCCAGATTATTCCAATCTTTGGGTATAATTCATGAGACTACAGCGGGTTATGCACCACAAGCAAATGGTGTAGCTAAAAGGAAAAATAGAACTCTTGAAGAAATGGTTAATTCCATGTTATCTTACTCTGGTTTGAGTGAAGGGTTCTGGGGTGAAGCAATGTTGACAGCTTGTCACATTCTTAACCGGGTTCCTACTAAGGGAAAAGAATCTACTCCTTATGAACTTTGGTACAAAAGAAAGCCAAACTTGAAGTATCTCAAGGTTTGGGGTTGTAGGGCAATCGTAAGAGTGCCCGGCAACAAGAAAAGGAAGCTTAGTGAAAGGGGCTTGGATTGCATATTTATAGGTTATGCTGAGCATAGCAAAACCTATAGGTTTAATGTAATAGAACAAAATGACTATATATTAATTCATTCGGTTATTGAGTCAAGAGATGCAATTTTTGATGAAAATCGATTTTCATCAATGAGTAGACCGAAAGATCTACAGATCAGTGCCAATGATAGGGAGATAGTAGAGTTGAATTATCAACTTGAAACTCATGAAAGTACATTCCATAATGAGAATGTTGAAACTCCTCAAGTGAGGAGAAGTACTAGGGAAAGGAAAATTAGGAATCCTCTAGATAAATTCATAATTTATTTAGTTGAAGGGTCTAGGGATGTCCTTAGTTCTACTACTCCATATTGTTTTAATGTGGATAGTGACCCAAAGACTTATAGCGAGGCAATATCTAGTCAAGATAGTGCATTTTGGAAGGAAGCTATAAATGATGAGATGGATTCCATCATGGGAAATAATACTTGGGTCATAGAGGATTTACCTCCCGGTTGCAAACCTCTTGGTTGCAAGTGGATTTTCACTAGGAAAAGGAGACCGAATGGCTCCATAGTGAAATTTAAAAGCCAGATTGGTTATCCAAGGCTTTAGGCAAAAGCTTGGTGTTGATTATTTCGATACCTATGCACCGGTTGCAAGAATTACCTCCATAAGGTTATTGATTGCAATGGCTTCGGTATATAATCTAGTGATTCATCAAATGGATGTCAAAATGGCATTCCTTTATGGAAATCTAGAGGAAGAAGTGTACATGAAACAACCCAAAGGGTTTGTTTTGGAAGGACAAGAAGATAAGGTGTGCAAATTGGTTAAGTCATTGTATGGACTTAAACAAGCACCAAAACAGTGGCATCGAAAATTTGATGACACGATTTTGTCCTTTGGATTCAAAGTGAATCAAGCTGATAAGTGTATTTATAGCAAATTTGTTGACAAAGGTCATGGTGTCATCATGTGTCTATATGTTGATGATATGCTTATCTTTGGTACAAGTCTACAACAAGTAGAATTGACCAATGAATTCTTATCCTCATCTTTTCAGATGAAGGATTTAGGGGAGGCGGATGTCATTTTGGGCATCAAGATTATAAGGGACAATGGAAGACTTATCTTAAATCAATCTCATTATATTGAGAAGATGATCAAACGGTTTAATATGTTTGATAAGTGTCCCATGAACACCCCCATGGAACCTAATGTTAAATTGGTTAAGAATTCAGGGAAGACGGTTTCCCGATTGGAATATTCAAGGATAATTGGATCCTTTATGTATGCCATGCCTAGTACAAGACTAGACATTGCATTCGCTGTGGGGAAACTTAGTAGATTTACTAGTAACCCGGGTGTACAACATTGGTTTGCAATAAGAAGGGTCTTGAGGTACCTTAAGGGTACGTTAGACTATGGTCTAAATTATAATGGATTTCCTTCAGTTTTAGAAGGATATTCTGATGCAAGTTGGATCACTTACAAAGAGGATGACTCTTTTGTAAGTGGTTAGGTATTCATGTTTGGGGGAGGTGCCATTTCATGGTCTTCCAAGAAACAAACTTGCATTGCAGATTCCACTATGACAGCGGAGTTTATAGCTCTTGCTTCAGCTAGTAAGGAAGCTGAGTGGTTGAGGAATCTCATGATAGAATTGCCTTTATTGCCAAAGCCAATGCCACCGGTGGCAATCCATTGTGATTCCAATTCGGCGTTGATAAAGGCTTATAGTCAAGTGTACAATGGTAAGTCTCGGCATATTTCACTTAGGCATAGCCTAGTGAAAGAGCTTATCAATGATGGGGTCATAAGTCTTGACTATGTTCCAACAAAGTTGAATTTGGCAGATTGCTTTACTAAAGCAATGCCAAGGCATTCCATCATATTTGCTATGAATGGAATGGGTTTATGTCCAAAAACACAAATTTGTGAAACCCAATCTAACGCTTGAAGAAACATCAAGTCTTAGATTCAATGTGGTTGAATTGCTTTTTTGTTGTTTGATAGCAATGTATGATGACCCATATTGCTATGTTACTTGTGATGTGAAAGGTAGCGTCTATTTAAAGTTCTCAAAGATTTAGAGTTGAGAAGCTCTAAATGAAGGTGTCTTATCACAAGGGTACTATTATGTATATGAGAACCTACCTATATAAGTTCGAAGTTTAGGCGCTTCAAGAAGTCTAGATGAACATATAGACTTTGATGAACTTATGAAAGATACGGACACATGGCTGTATAAAAGTGTCAAGTGATGATTAATTCGATTTGTCTTGTGTGTACTTCACCTTCGAATGGTTGGATATATCCATGTGATTCAATCCATATGGAAATCATGGGATATGATCATCGTTAAGTGTGTTGTACTAGGTGTCAATTCAATCCGTAGGGACATTGGCATTGATGCATGAGATGTGGTTTAATTGTTAGAAGTGGAGAATGTTTTTAAAGGAACACTCTAAATGGGGGAGGATTGTTGGATATTTAGAGTGTTGATGGTTGCGCGCTCGCGAACCATGAAGAGCGCCCGCGCAAGGTAGGCGCGGCCGCGCTGAGAGCGCGCCTAAACCGCGCACCTCTCTGGAAATTGGTAAATTGGAAGGGTGAGGATGGCGCGCCCACGTCCTAGTTGGCGCGCTCGCGCTGCTGGTCGCGCCTAAACAGCGCCCCTCAATTCCTTTTTTGTGAAATCTCGCAAATTTTGTGAGGAGCGCCCGCTCCTCCTGGTGGAGCGCCCGCGCCTCCCTATTTTGCGGTTTTTTCTGACGGTTGAGTCTTTTATTAAAAGACTTATTTCATGAAAGAAAAAGATACAGAAATTATTCTTCATCTCCCCAAGCAGAATTCTCCACATTTTTCTCTCAAATTTCTTGCAAACTTTTGTGAGAAAACTCTTTCAATAAATCCAATTTTAATTTGGTGAATTTGTCATCTTGATTTCGATTCTAGTACTAAGAACGAAATTGCTGTCAATTGTATCTCAAAGAGGATTTCCGGTTTAACCCAAGTACCGTGTGGGGGAAATAAACCTCTTTAGGAAAGTGTTTACACGCCTTTGACAGTGTATCAAGGTATTAGTCTTACGGGACATCGGTTTTCTCATGTTCATGCTTGGAATTAACGGCTTGGAGGAAAGGCAAGTTTGATTCTTCACACTAGTGTAGTCTTTGTATTTTTCTATAATTTCATTGACAATTCAAATACTTGATTGTAATACTTTGTTTAGTATTTGATATTTACAATTGGAATGGTAATCTTATATTCTAGGATTTGTTCCCACACATTGTTTATGTGTTTTCTTGATTGAAATCGCTATAAATCCTAACACACGTTTGGTGTGTCATCGATACAAACGGGACATGCTTTATGCCTTCTGTTCTTGTACCCGGGCAGGTTTCCATATGCGGGAAAATCACTAATGGTCCACATAAGGGCTGCACGCAATAGGAACATCTCGTTCTTATGGGAATCAAAAACATAAACTCCTTCGTCCCGCATCTTTCTCAAATTATCAACAAGGGGCTCAAGGTAAACATCTATGTCGTTTTCAAGTTGCCTTGGCCTCGTTATCAAAAGTGAAAGCATTACGTATTTCCGTTTCATGCACAACCATGGAGGCAAGTTGTAGATCACTAAAAGTACCGGCCATGTTCTATGTTAGGTACTAAGAGTGCCAAATGGATTCATACCGTCCGTGTACAATCCAAGCCTTAAATTTCTAACTTCGTCACCAAATGCCCTAAACTTCATATCGATGTTCTTCCAATCCGGGGAGTCATCCGGATGCTTCTGCAAACCATTTATCTTTCTTCCCTTTGCATGCCATATCAAGTTCTTAGCATCTTTTGGTATTGAAAATAGACGCTTTAACCTTGGAATGATGGGAAGATACCATAACACCTTGGCAGGAGGTCCCTTCATACTAGCATTGCAGCTCTTTTGCTTGTAACGTGACTTACCGCAACGTGGACACTCCTCCAATTCTTCATATTCATTTGGATAAAGAACACAATCATTAGGACATGCATGTATCTTCTTATACTCCAAACCAAATGGACACATGAGTTTCTTTGCATAATAGTAGGAATTAGGAAGTTCATTCCCATCTGACAACATGTCACATAACGCAGTCAACAAAAAAGTAAAACTAGTATCGCTCCAGTTATGCTTTGACTTAATGTTAAAAAGTGTTAGCACGGCTTAGAGTTTGGTGTACTTTTTGGACCCAAGATACAAAGGATTTTTGGCAGCCTCTGATAATGACTCAAATACATCAGATCGGTCACCAAATTCACCTTCAACATCATGCATCATATCATCTAAGTGATCATCACCACCACCGTCCTCAATCTCATCCCCTTCTGCATCCATATCTCCACCATCATCAGTCCCATATTCCTCATCCACACGAATCTCGACACTTATAATGCGTATCATTCCCAACAACATTCTCTCTATAAGATCCCTTTTCACCGTGCCAAACCCACACATGATATTGAGGGCTAAACCATGACATACCACATGATCCATAATGGTATCAACACTATCGACCATTGTGACATTATTACAATTGACACAAGGACAATAAAGTTCATTCACACCCGTTCTGAGTTGATATTGTGAAGCACTCTTGCAAAACTCTTGGACCCCATTAAAGAATTCCAATGTATTACGCCTACCATACATCCAACCGCGATCCATCGACGTTTTAAATTGCCTTTAAACGTACCAACACATTACAAATAATGTATAAATGCAACATATATTATGTTAATCAAAGTACATAGTATATATCGTTCATATAGTATAAAAATGAATGCTCCCAAAAGGTCCTTATCACTCCAACCTAACCCATCCTTGAACGTCTAATCTCACTAGTGAATGTATGTCAACTTTCCAATTTTAAGGAAAATCTGGCAACATTTCCCCTCAGTTCGCCAAGTACACAATGTAAGTAATTACTTACCTACATATGCACCCAGAGAACATGGTGACAAAATGATAAGCCGAGATATTCCTTAAAATCCGAAAAGAGACATACATTCACTACCTAAGTGAGAGTAAACATCCAAGAACAGTCCCAACCAGGGACCATTCAAGACTTTCTCCTAATGAGAAAGACTCGAACGGGTATCTAGGAAAATGACGATGCAAGCATTTAATAATTTGCATTTGTTTGATATTCAACAATACACAAGTTCATTCATTCATATAATGCTAATTAGATTACCTACAAGCAAACTAAGCTTACTTACGATTCAACAAACTAACTAGTTAACTAATAAATATTCTATACAGAAAAATCACTTTTAGGCTACTCAAATTCAAACAACATATAACATTTAAACAATTAAGGTAACAATTAACATTATGGATACAAATAATTAATAAAATAATTAAGATAAAATTGGGTTAACTAAAATTGAAACCCTAAAATTTGAGAAATTCTTGAGAAAATATAGATAAGGATGTAAAATTCATCATGAAATCACCTTAATTTGAGAGGGACAAAAAGAAGGAATGCGGGGTGAGAGGGAGAGGTGTGGTGGTGGTGTCGTGTTAAGTAGCTGCAGCAAGGGATCGAGAGAATGCAAGGTGAGAGGGGCAGTAGGGACTATGTAGCAGCAGCAACACGTGCCTGTGGTGTGGTCGACTGTGGTGGAGGCGGCGATGGTGGTTGTGGTGGTCGTGCCGTTCAATGCCCAATGTAGCAGCAACAACAGTAGTAGCAATGTTAGGTGTGGCGGTGGTGTGATTTTTGAAGCAACGACTTGGTGGTGGTGGTGGGGGTTAAGTGAAGCAGCAACAACAGTAGCAATGGTGGCGGTGGTGGAGTGTTGGTGTTTGAGAGTGAAAGGGGAGTGCAAAATGAACAGGAGGAGTGAAACACTGAAAGAGATGAAGCGGGGAATTAAAGCCGGGGAAGGGTTTCATTTTTTAGATCCCTTTTCTTTTTAAAAAAGGGCAGCGATTCCCATTACATTTTTGGGAGTGGTTCAACCCAAACCGCTTGCCATTTGAGGTCTGATGTTTTTTTTTTTGGGTGGGTTTTTGTAGGGATTTCGAAGCGGATTTTAAGAAGCGCTCCCCATTTACTTTTTTCTACTAGTGTAGGGAAGCAATAACTATGCAGGGAACAAAGGAGCACAACAAAGTGGGGTGAAAACCAACAATAATAGGAATGGTCAAGTGAAGAGTGGAGCTCCAGGGAAGCTGAATGTAGTAAGTAGGTATGAAGCTTATACTACGAAGGATGTTATTACGGGTACTTTTTCTATTAACTCTATTCATGTTAAAGTTTTGTTTGATTTTGGTGCAACTTTTTCTTTCATTTCAAAAGCCATTGTTTCAAAGCTATCGCACTGTTTGAAAACCGTAGATGTCATAGATGTACCTATAGTTATTCCTACGAGAGGGGTAGTATAGTGTACCAAAATCTTTAAGGATGTGCCATTAAAGATTAAAGGAAAGGTGTTTTTGTTTGACCTAATTGATTTGGGTTGAGTGACTTTGAAATCATCTTGGGAATGGATTGGTTGAGCAAATATAGTGCGGGGATTCGTTGTCAATCGTAGTAAGTGCAGTTAAGTACAGTTGAGGGTGAGTTGGTAACACATTGGAAACATGGTGAAGCAAAGTGCCCAAGGATCATCTCTATGATGAAGTTGGCTAAGTATATGGGACTTCCATTATATATTTGTAGTGTAAGGAACTTGGAAGACGAAGAGACAGTTAAGCCTGAGAACATAGACATGGTAAATGAGTTTTTGGATGTGTTCCCAGAAGAGATTCCAGAGATGCCACCTAAGAGGGCAATTGATTTCACAATAGAGTTGGTCCTAGGGAAAACACCAATTTCTAAGGCACCATATCGAATGGCACCTGCAGAAATGAGTGAGTTAAAGGAGTAACTACAGGATTTACTAGAAAAAGGGTACATTAGACCAAGTGCATCGCCTTGGGGAGCTCTAGTGCTGTTTGTTAAGAAAAATGATGGAATTATGAGGTTATGTATTGACTATAGAGAGTTGAATAAGGTCACCATAAAGAACAAGTACTCATTACCAAGGATTGATAACTTATTTAACCAATTGAGGGGCGCATATGTGTTTTCCAAGATTGATTTAAGGTCCGTCTACCATCAGTTGAGGATCGCAGATAAGGATATTCCCAAGACTGCATTTAGAACAAGCTATGGACATTATGAGTTCACAGTAATGCCATTTGGATTGACGAATGCTCCAGCAATCTTTATGAACATGATGAATAGGGTGTTCCATCTATTTATGGACAAGTTTGTCGTAGTGTTCATAGATGATATACTGGTGTATTCGAAGGATAAAGAAGAACATGTGTAACCTTTGAGGGCAGTTTTACAAACTTTAAGCGAGAATAAGCTCTATGCGAAGTTTTCCAAGTGTGAGTTTTGGTTGGAGAAAGTAGCATTTCCGGGTCACTTTGTGTCCAAGGATGGGGTAGAAGTAGATCCAACAAAGATTGAAGCAGTGAAAGGATGGCCTTAGCCAAAGACGGTGTCTGACATTAGGAGTTTCTTAGGTTTAGCAGGGTATTATAGGCGTTTCGTGAAGGAATTTTCTAAGATTGCTAAGCCTATGACCTCTTTAATGAAGAAGGACAAGAAGTTCGAGTGGGATGAGAAGTGTGAGGAAGTGTTTCAACTCTTAAAGCAAAGGTTGATTACAGCACCAGTGCTAACATTGCCAGATGATAGTGGGATCTACGATGTATATAGTGATACATCCAAGAATGGTTTGGATATGTACTTATGTGAAATGGACAGATGATTGCATATGCCTCAAGACAATTAAAACCTCATGAAGTAAACTACCCTACTCATGATTTAGAGTTGGTTGCAACCATTTTTGCACTAAAGATTTGGAGGCATTATTGTATGGGGTGAAATGTAGGATTTACACAGACCACAAAAGCTTGAAGTGCATCTTCACCCAAAAAGATCTAAACTCGTGCCAAAGGAGATGGTTAGAATTTGCAACGGACTATGATTTGGACATACAATACCATGAAGGGAAAGAAAATGTAGTTGCAGACGCTCTAAGTCGTAAAACCAGTCATGGAATGAACACTTTGGTAGTGGCTGATGAATTATGTAGGGAAATGAGGTAAATGAACCTAAAAGTGGTGGAAGGGGGAGTACCAGTAGGTATACTTGCAAATCTAAGCGTTCAACCAACAATATTTGATGAGATAAGGGAAAATTAAGTAGGAGATGTAAAGTTAAATAGGACTCGTGAGAAAATAAAGCAAGGAAAGGCTACAAATTTCAAAATTTATGAAGATGGGAGTCTAAAGTACAAAGGTAGATGATGTGTACCACAAAATGTGAGGAGGTAAAGAGAAAATTGATGGAGGAAGGACACAATACACCATACTCAATACACCCTGGAGGGGATAAGCTATAAAAAGACTTGAAAAAGATGTAATGGTGGCCTAGAATGAAGAATGAACTTGTGGAATTTGTAGCAAAGTGTCTAACTTGTCAAAAGGTGAAATAGAGCACAAGAGATTGTAAGGAACCGTGCAATCATTGGAAATCCCTGGATGGAAATGGGATTGCATTTCGATGGATTTTGTGACTTGCCTCCTAAAGTCAAAGAGTGGAAATAATACCATTTGGGTCGTGGTGGATAGACTTACTAAATCTGCAGTGTTCATACCAATGAAGGAAACTTGGAAGATGGAGCAACTTGCAAAAGCTTACATAAAGAATGTTGTGAGGTTACATGGAGTTCCAAAGGATATTGTGTCTGATAAAGATTCTAGGTTTCTTTCAAAGTTCTAGAAGAGTGTGCAGGAAAACTTTGGTACAACACTAAAGATGAGCACAACATTTCACCCTACCACAGATGGACAAACTAAGAGAACTATTCAAACCTTGGAAGATATGTTGAGAGCTTGTGTCATAGACTTCCAAGGGGGATGGGAAGATAGCTTGGACTTAATTGAATTTTCTTATAATAATAGCTACCATGCGAGTATTAGTATGGCTCTATTTGAGGCATTATATGGAAGAAAGTGTCGTATCCCAGTGGGTTGGAACGACATAAGTGAAACAATGATTTTAGGGCCTCAAATGATCGAAGATATAGTGAAGCAGGTAAAAGAGATTCAAGATAAGATTCAAGTAGTACAAGATCGTCAAAAGAGTTATGCAAACTTGAAACGTAGGGAGGAAGAGTTTAAGGTTGGTGACAAAGTGTTGTTGAAAGTGTTACCAATGAAAGGTGTCATAAGATTTGGGAAGAAAGGATAACTTAGCCTTAATTATATTGGTTCATATGAGATATTGCAAAGGATAGGCAAAATAGCTTATAGGTTGGCCTTACCTATGGAGCTAAGTAAGTTGCATGATGTATTTCATGTGTCTCATTTAAGATGGTATATACCTGATAAGTCACATGTGCTAAAACTTGAAACAATTGAGTTAGATCAAAGCTTAACTTATGAGGAAAGACCTGTCAAGATCCTCGTCAGTAAAGTGCGTAGTACGCGCAACAAGTTAAGATTGTTAAGGTGTTATGGTCTACTCAAGCATATGAAGAAGCAACTTGGGAAGTTGTGGGATGAGAAAAAAATACCCTAAGTTGTTTGAGGTGTGTTGAGTTACGGAGACGTAACTCGTTTTCTTTAAGGGGGGGGGGGGTAGAATGAGGTAGAATTTCGCGCATTTTCCCTCTATTTTCAGTTATTTTAGTATTTTTTGCACATTTTTAACGATTATTTCGAGTACTTTTGATTTCAAGGAGACATTAAAGGTAAAAGTATGTGAAAAGAGTACAACAATATTACACAAAGTGAGGAAAAATGTTGAATTTTCGTTCCCGAAAACTTTTTTTAAAGGAGGTAGACTGTAATACCCCGTATTTTTATACATATATTAAATTAAAACATTATTTTATGAAGTATTTAAATAATTCGAAATGAATTATTTATGGTTTTTTAATAATTTAAAAAGGTGTATTTAAATTAAAAGTCCATTTTTATTTATTTAATTGCTTTGGAAAAATTTTATTTTATTATTTAGAAACTTTGGGCATAATTAATTTATAAAAGGAAGTTTTAAAGTCAACGGAGTGTTAAAGAAAGTCAAACGTCTTTTGGAATAGGAGTAGGAATGATTAAGGATAGGAAGAGAATTTAAAGTAGGACGGTTTGAGAGAGGGTATAAATACCCATCATATGAGTAAATTGAACTTTGCCAAAGGTGGAGAATACCCAAAGGTAAACTCTCTTTCTCTCTCCTCTTATTTTTTCCTCTCTCCCTTAATTTTTCCCCTCTCCCTCACAAACACTCAGACACACGCCACACACACGGCCGACCATCACCACAGCCACCCACTGGCAGCCTGCCACCGCCATTAGCAAGCACCGGCAACAGCCCCTGCCATGGTGTGTGCGTGCGCAACCCTTAACAAAAAAAAATTCTTCTTTTATTTTTAATTTAATCCTTCCTTGGTCTAATTATTGATTTTGGTGTGTGTGATGATTTTATGATGTTTTAATAATGATTAATATGCATATAATTTTCAGATTTGGTTTTTGAATTAAAAATCCCCAAATTGAAAACCCTTGGTTTCTAAATTAATGTTTATTGATGGAATTTGATTGTAGTGATTAAAACTATTGAAATTAATGTTTTTAAACTAAATTACAGCAGGCATAAGAGTTTTTATAATGCTGAAATTTTTATGTAGAGGCTAGAATTATGTTTCTTGAAAGGATTTTTAATTACCCATTAATTGGGAATAAAAGTAAGTGGTTTAAATTAATTTTCAGGTTGTTTTAGAAGGTTTAAAAGTGATTTAAAGGGTGTATATATTTCTGGAAAATTATTAAGAATAGGTATTAATGTCTCTTTGTAATTTTGGGATGTAGGAGACTTCCAAGTGAGTGATTTTATGTAGTGTGGCGATTTTGAGATCATATTCGAGGTACGTTCGCGTACTCGGTAATTATTTAAGTGTGTAGTAGCATGCTTGGCTTTGTTTAATTAATTCCAAGGTAGTATCATGATAGGTGTTGGTTGGAATTGTTGATTGGATTGATTTTGGTGATTTATTTGTGAAGTATGAATTATTTGAGGTGAATTATTGATTGGATTTAATTAAATTGGCATGTTGATTATGAACCACACATTCTTTTTTATTAGCATGATTGAGAGCATGTTTAAATAAACTAAATATTTAATTTGGTTTGGAATACAAAAAGGGAATTTTATGATGGTTCATATAATTTTTATTGATGCTATAAGCATGGGAAATGAGCTATTTAAGTGTCTATGTAGACAAGGATGAATTTATATTTTGGTGCCTAAGTGCACTTAAGGTGTTCTTAACACCAAGGGATAGGATTTGTGGTGCATTATGCGCTTAAGGCGTTATTTAACGACGAGGTAGTCTAAAAGGGGTTCAAAATTAAATTAATGTGGTCACTAATTATTCAAGATTTAAATTGGTATGTTTGATTGCTTGAATGATTTGTGATTATTGATTGTGTTATGGTTTGAGAGTCATCACCAAGTCTAAAATATGTAAATAACGTTAAGAAAAAGAGATTATACACCAAAACTCTTGAAACGTATATACCTCGAGTATGAACATATGGGAAGAGTTATGCGACTTTATATTTGACCATAACTTCTAGTGGGAGTACAGGACGTGTATTTTCCTTTTTATTATGCACAAGAATTCGCCACTTACGAGTGGTTCTTTTATACTGGCACGGTAAGCTCCCGTGTTAGTACCCCTTTATTGGGGCAGATTAGGGGGAAACCCGTTCGATGCGTAATCAAGCTAAATAAGAAATCTATTTATTTATTGGTTGATAGTGTTATATGTTGAGTACTTGTAAACAGGTGCAACAAGGTAAGTGGTGTGTTGATAGGATGAAAGCATGTTAGTGTGTACTGTTACGCTAATGTACTCAGCATTGCTGATTGTGTGTTTGTATGTTTGTTTGGCCTTGTCTTTATCTTGGCCCTACGACAACCCATTTCTAATGACTAGTAGTGGGGACAAAGTAAAGAGAAGCATCTTAAGTGATGAAGCATATTCATGATGGGCATGAGTGAAAAGCGAATCATGTTTAGTTTCCATAGGAATATAGTATGTTTTGTTTGCTTATATTATTATATATTTTCTTGTGAGACTAATACAAAGGTTTTAATATTTGGTTTGGGTTTTGATAAGGGCCTATAATGGTTCCAAGTTGTAGGTTGACTTTGTTTGACTTTACTTTTGTTTGGTTTGACTTTTAAGTTGACTTGAATTGAATATTTTTTATTGTGTGTCATCTGTTGTGAGTCTTTGATGATTGCCTTAGTCGTTTTTACGTTGGCGGTAATATCTTAGATTGTCCTATTTCGTATTTTAAAAAGGGAAAAACAGGTATTTTAAAGGAAAGGAATTTCTAGGGTGTTACAAGAGGAGGCCAACATCCATTCCGACGTCGTGACTGGTACATTTCTAGTCAATGGGGTGGCTGCTTATTTGCTATTTGATTGTGGTGCGATTGTTTCCTTTGTATCTAGCACTTTCATTAAGAAAGCTAAATTGTCATATAGCACTCATGTAAAATCTTTAATTTCTTTACCAGATGGGGAGATTTATGCTTGTAATAGGGAGTTTAGGGGTGTCTCTAT
Source organism: Chenopodium quinoa (assembly GCF_001683475.1). NCBI lineage: Eukaryota > Viridiplantae > Streptophyta > Magnoliopsida > Caryophyllales > Amaranthaceae > Chenopodium > Chenopodium quinoa. The sequence goes on along the minus strand of NW_018743510.1, from coordinate 3,115,451 downwards.
TACTATTGTGGGAATCGAGTTCCAAGCGGATCTCAAGGAGTTTCTGATGCAAGAGTTCGATGTGATTCTCGGCATGGATTGGTTGTTCAAATATCGAACTGTCATTCACTTTCGTGCTCAAAAGGTTGTGATGTGGGGTCCTAAGGGAAGCCGGGTCTCTTATTCTGGGGTTGTGTTAAAGAAGGGAATCAAGATTGTTTTTACACTCATAAGGGTGACATGGTCTTTCTGTGTAGAGTCAAGGACCGCTCTCTCGAAGAAAAACTCGAGAGTATACCAGTGGTCAAAGAGTTCCCAGATGTGTTTCCTAAAGAGTTGCCAGGTATTCCACTAGAAAGTGATTTGGATTTTGGTATTGGTTTGATTTCGGGCACTGTTCCTATATCCAAGGCACCTTAGTGAATGGCTCCGGCTGAGTTGCAAGAGTTGAAGACTCAATTGCAAGAACTCATTGACAAGGGTTTCATAAAGCCCAGCGTGTCCCCATGGGGTGCCCTAGTTCTGTTTATCAAGAAGAAGGATGGGAGTATACCGTTATGCATTGATTACCGAGAGCTAAACAAGGTAACAATCAAGAACAAGTACCCATTGCCCCGAATCGAGAACATGTTTGATCAATTGAAGGGTGCTTGTGTGTTCTCTAAGATCGATCATAGGTCTAAGTATCATCAAATTCTGGTGAAGCCGAGTGATATTCCTAAGACAGCTTTTCGCACCAGATATGGGCACTATGAATTTGTGGTGCTGCCGTTTAGTCTTATCAATGCTTGTGTTATCGTTTTCATCGATGACATCCTCGTGTACTTAAAGGATGAGGCGGGATTATGAGAAACATCTTAGGCTGATTCTAGAAGTGTTGCGTAGACATAAGTGGTATGCCAAGTTATCAAAGTGTGAGTTCTGGTTGAAAGAAATGGCTTTTATATGGCATGTAATCAGCAAGGAAGGTGTTATGGTTGATCCTGTGAAGATCAAGTCTGTGGTTAAATGGGAGAGTCCCAAAAATGTCTCTAAGGTTCATAGTTTTCTAAGTCTTGCCGGTTATTACCGACGCTTTGTGAAGAACTTCTCTAAAATTGCTCAGCTGAAGTTGATACGGAAGGACAGTAAGCATCTATGGTCTGAGGAATGTGAAAGGGCTTTTCAAGCTTTGAAGAATAGCCTAACCTCAACTCCTGTGCTTACTTTACCGACCAAGGGTGTGGAATTAGAGGTGTACAATGATGCCTCTAAAAATGGTTTGGGTTGTGTGTTGATGCAACAGGATAAGGTGGTTGCATATTCTTCAAGGAAATTAAAGGTTCATGAAAGGAACTACCCAACTAATGATCTCGAGCTCGCTGCTGTGGTGTTTGCTCTTAAGATCTGGCGACATTATCTGTATGGTGTTACATGCAAGGTGTTCGCCGATCACAAGAGTCTTAAGTATATCTTTACTCAGCATGTTTTGACCATGAGGCAAAAAAGGTGGTTAGAGGTGATCCAATTATGATTTGACTCTAGATAACCGTGAGGATAAGGCTAACAAGGTGGCAGATGCGTTGAGCAGGAAGGGTAAACACTCTTTGAATGCTGCCTCGGTTATGCCTCGAGAGTTATGTGTCGAGTTTCGGAAGCTCAAAATCGAGGTGGTCCCCTAAGGGTCTGTGAGTTCATGTTTGAACTCGATGAGTGTTGAACCCGTGTTGTATCGAGAGTTCAAGGAGAAGCAAAAGGTGATCCGAAGTTAGAAAATATCTGTGAAGCTAAGGCTTAGGGTCATGCTGAGAACTTGGAGATTGGTGAGGATGGAAGTATGAAGTTTATAGGCCGTTGGTGTGTACCGGATGATGATGGGTTGAAAAAGAAGAACCTTGAGGAAGCTCATAACACTCCCTACTTTGTTCATCCTAGGGGTGGAAAGCACTATAAGGATCTAAAAGTGAGTTTCTGGTGGCCCAAATGAAGAAGGAATTGGGTGAGTTTGTGGCTCTCTGTTTGGTGTTCCAGAAGGTCAAGATCGAGCATCAGAGGCTTATTAGATTGTTACAACCTCTACCCATCCCAGCTTAGAAGTTTGATTCCATCTTTATGGACAATGTAATGGGGTTGCCAAGTGCTGTTAGGGGATTGAATGGTGTTTGGGTGATCGTGGATCAATTGACTAAGGTGGATCCGTTTATTTCGATGAAGAACACTTGGTCTATGGAGAAGCTAGCGAAAACCTTTGCTAATGACGATATCCGTCTTCATGGGGTTCCGAAGGATATTGTGTCTGATCGGGATCCGAGGTTCTTGTCTCTTTTATGGGTGGCTCTACAAGAAGCTTTTGGGTCTAAGTAGTTGAAGTTGAGTACTTCTTTTCATGCAGCTACAGATGGTAAGACTAAGAGGACTATTTAGACTTGGAGGATATGCTCCGTGTCTGTGCTTGGAATTTCAACAATCATGAGTCAAGTCTCTAAGTCTTGTGGAATTCTCGTATAACAATAGTTATCAAGCCTCGATTCAGATGGCTCCGTATGAAGCTCTCTATGGGAGGAAGTGTCGTAGTCCCACTTGTTGGAGCGACATTAGTGACTATCTGGTTTTGGGGCCGAAATTGATTTAGGAAACCGTGGAGCAGGTTAAGGTGATCCGATCTAAGTTAAAGGTTGCTCAAGATAGGCAGAAGTCGTATGCTGATCTTCGGAGAAGACCCGTCTCTTATGAGGTTGGGGATAAGGTGTTGTTAAAGGTGTCTCCAATGAAGGGAGTGATGTGCTTTGGTCAAAAGGAAAGCTCAGTTCGAAGTATGTTGGTCCCTATTAGGTGCTTGAAAGGTCGGTGAGGTTGCATACCGATTAGCTTTGCCTCCGGAGTTGTTAAAGGTTCATGACGTGTTTCATGTGTCACAATTGCGAAGGTATCGTAGTGATCCTTCTCATGTGATCCCAGTTGAGTCGGTCGAGGTGGAATCGAACTTGACTATTGAGGAGCGACCCGTGCATATTCTCGAACATGAAGACCGAATTCTGCGTTGAAAGGTGGTACCATTGGTGAAAGTTTTGTGGAGGAGTCAAAAGTATGAAGAAGCTACTTGTGAAACCGAGGAGTCTATGAGACTCAAGTACCCCTAGTTGTTCAACTCAGTTCCTAGCCTTAATTATTCTCCATTCTCGTTCTTTCTTCTTTCTGTAATCGTTTGAATGATTTTCGTATTTGTTAAATTTCGAGAACGAAATTTTTATGAGGAGGGGTGATTGTAATGCCTCGAAATTTCATGTCAGGAAATTTTTGTTCCTATTTACCTTTAATTCTATATTTTTTTATTAATCATTTCATTATCTTAATTTTATTATAATTTATGTTTCAATATTAAAATTTGTTATTGTTAACCTAATTTAAATTTCAATTTCTTAAACAATCGACTTCTTTCTCTTGCGTCGTTTTGGAGCAAATCGTTATTAGCTTTTAGGTGTGCTTAGGCCTTATGTTGGGCGAGTGGGCTGCTATAATTAGGGGCCTAATAAGCTTTCTTTCTAAGCTAATAACCTACTCCTAAGTGAGTCCAAAGAAGGGTCATGTTACATTAGTTCTTGAGGCTTGATTTAAGGGGCATAATAGAGCCCATTTCCCTCTCATCTCACACGGCTTGTAGGGAGATTAAAAGACTGATTATCTAATCTAAGTAACCTTCCATTTACTCCTCATTACACCCCCTTAATGATGCCTTAACACTTGCCCTTCCTCTTCCCTTTCTCACGTACAAAAGGCTACACAAAACAATGATCTTCATTCCTTTCATACGCTGCATAAAACTCATCTCTCTTCCTCAAAATTTTTGTGATCTTCAAAGGTTTAATCAAGGGTAAATGAAGGCTCTTCTTGCTTCTTAATTCATCAACAAAATTGTGGTTGAATATCTCCATTGAAGCAAGGGAATCAAGGAGAAACAAGGCTTGTTTGGGCTTGTGGTTTTCATGGGTTTCAAAGGGGATTTTCGTGGGTCTTATACTCCTTTTTCTAAGTCTTTAATCAAGTCACGCGTCAAAGGTAACTAGTAAAATCCCTTAGATTAGGAATTCTAATGTTTAGGGTTAGATTATAGGACTGAATTCGTGTTAGGGTTAGGGTTAGTTTCAATTTTCGTATGTAGTGATTATGTCAGTTTTTCGAATGGTTTTTGCCTTATTTTATGTGTTTAAAACTTGAATTTCATGCCTAGATTGGTTTACTATCAATCCCTAATTGTTTTATGATGTTTTCGACGTGTTATTATTAAGTTATCACATGATATTGGGGCATACAAAAATGTTGTACGTGACTCGTATGGGCGTGTAAGACTGCGGTTTTCTTTAGTAATTTCTGGTCATGACTAAGCCCTAATTTCAATGATTTTATTTTATATTATTGTAGAGGATTGTTTTACGATCGATTTGATATATTTTGGATAAAATTCAGTGGTGTTTAAGGCCACCAAATGACCGAATTTGTGTGTCAACTGTGTAAGTAGTAGTAGTTTAGGGCTTATTAAACTCTTATTTTTGTGATTAATTGAATATATATCTTCTAGATTATCATGTGAGGATTAATTATGAGTTTATACCATAGTGAAATTCCATTAGGCAAATTCTATCTTTTAAATGAGCATGTATTTTGATTCACTAATCTATCATGGCAGCTTGTGTATCTTGTGTTCTTCGGCCTTAAATTAATTATTGTGATTGATTCTATTGCCTAATTTGAATTTAGTATCATGTTAAGATATTCCTTAAATTGATTTGGTGTGATTTTATGTGGTTTTGGCTAGATTTTAGGCTTAAAATTGATCAAGAGTTGTTGCTGTCCACTGTTAGTTAGGCGTGTGATTATGTGACTTGTATGATGTGTTTTTCTTATTTTTCTAAGCCCTAATGCATGATTAACATGGCCTATCATGTTTTTAGAGTGTATAATATAATGGGCTAAGCTTAGTTTCATGTTTAAGGTGGGTTTTTGGGTGATTTTGTGTGATTGGTGCTGATGTAATTTAGTGTAGGGGCTGCTATATGTATGATTTTATTTGGGTGTGTTCTCTCTTGTATTTTAAGTCGGAAATGATTTTATGATGCCTATTGAGTATATGTATGTGCCCTAATTTTTATTTCGCATTTGAAGAATGTTTGCTTGGGTTTTTATTATGGTTTTTGGACTTGTATGTTGCTGTGCCATTTCGGTTAATTAATGAAATGGTAGTTTAGATTTTTGCTTTTATCAAATGAATTTACGGAAACTTTACCGTAAGTATTATATTTGTTGAAAATATATGTTAAATAAGTGACGAGTGAATATTTGGGTATTAATAACCCCTAAGTGAAATACTTGGATGTGTGTTTGAATTTGGGTGATGAGTTGTAATTGTATTGTCGACGTCGTAATGTTGTAGAGAAGGATTACGCTGTCTTTAGCATTAATTTGCCAAGAGTTGTGAATGCAGTTTATTGTTGATTCTGATAATTAATTATATTCCCGAACTTAGACGATACCTTTAATGATTTATTAAGTTGTGTTATCTTTTTAAATGAAACTTTAATTGAATTTAAGAAATATGATTATTCCTATGCAGTTTAAATTGAGTGTAAGACCATTTGGGCCGAGTTGCTTCCCGATGGTTAATGAACATGCTAACTACCTTGATTGCGAGTCTTAGGTAGCTCAAGCTGGGTTAATTGTTGTCGTTCGGGGGTGTGTAAGACCTTATAGGCATCTACCCATAACTGAGAGTTGACCAATCTTAGACACGGTCTTTTGTGAGTTGACCGGGGGTGAGACCTAACAAACCTTAGGAAGTAGATTGCGACGCCACTGGCGTTCCCTCCATGCCAATTCTAATGTTTGAATGATTTTTGAACGAATTATGAAATTATATGAATTATATATATTTTCGAAGTTATATGAAATTTTGCTTTCGTTTGGTTTATTTGATTTTGTTTTCAAAGTTTATTTCATGATTTGTATGGTTAAGTGTAAGTGATTTCTTACTTGTAATTTAATTTCTAAACTTTATTATTTCTGATTTGAGGGAGAACTACTAGTTGCTCCCCACTGATTATGGAATTTTTGTGGTTGTTTCAGATGTAGAGTGATGTTGGGTTATGTGTCATTGGGCCGGGTTTGAGTGGGCCTTAGGCCATCTTAGGTTGGACTTTTTAATGTTTTGATTTGGTTTGGCTTGTTTGAATTGTTTGCATGGTTTCTCTTAACTTAGTTTGGCTTGAATACGTTTTGGGATTTGCCGATAAGGCTTGGCTTCTTGTAATTTCAAGTTTATCTATCTTTTGTTTGTTTATTTAAGTTCTTCTTTCTAAAGCCTTAACTTTCACCTTTAGACCCATTTAGGTTTAAATGAACTAAAATGCAATGTCTATGCTCCAATTAGATCACATAGACTTAAGTTAACTTTTGATAGTGACGAATTGACCTCCGTCACGGCGTATTTCTGCTAAACGCCAATAGTTGTATAAGGATGGGGCTTTCCTTCTCCTCTCTCTTAAACCTTAGCCTCTATTGTTGATATTTGAAGGGGCTAACATCGGATATTACCCCCAATCTTTGTTTAATTTCTTCAAACTTTTTTTTCCTTTTTGTTTTTTTTTAGGTTTATATTTATGCTACCTCCTTTTGAGAGGAACTTGTCTCCTTCAAAAGAAATAATTTTGGATATCCTATGAAAAACAAGTTTTTTTTTTATCTCTTTTGAAAAATAGGGATTTTAGATCTACTTCGAAAAACAAGGAATTCTATACATTTGGTATACTTAAGTTATGTGGGGCTACGACTGATGATAATTGCTTGGATTCAGGTTATATAGTTATCACATGAATTTTCTCCCTCCCAAAATTACGAAGTGACGATGGATCTACTCATAAAGTTATACAACGAATTGATCGAGAATGTGTCGAATTATTGTATCTATGTATTTGGATTCTTAAATCTTCCCTAATTGATTCTTTTTTTATATTTGTTAAATCTGTTTTTTTTTTTTTTTTTTTTTGGTTGGTTATTAATTGTTAATTGTAGATGTTACATGGCTTTAATTAATGAAAACTAGCATTATATGCACGTGATGCATGCATTTGTGTACTAAAGGTGTTTTCCACACAATTATTGTTACATCTTTAGCGTCTTCATTACTGCCATTCAAACATGTTTTTGACCTTCTCAATTATATTATTTGTAATCTTTATGAGGTTTCTTTTAAAAAATTTTGTTTGCTTAGGGGCTTATTTTAGGGAAATTCTCTTTGGTAACACCCTATTTTTTTTCTTTTTATTTTTGTTGAATTGTAAAAATAACTTTATTGTCTTTGGTAATCTTGTAATTTGATTACCAATGATAATAACTGTAATAAAATCTTTAACCACGGTAAGTTTATTATTAACTATTAATTTATTTTAAAAGTAATTAAAAAAAAAACTTACCATGTATAACCCCTCTGTGTTGGTCGCGCGATCCAGTCCTCCTCGATGGTCGTGATCTAGCCCTTTCCCCTACCTCGACCCCACCAGCGGTCTTCCTCCTAGAGCCCTAGGGGCAGAAAAACGTAGGGGTCGAAAGGGGCCTTGGTCCCCCTCAACTAAAGCAACACAGTTGTGGAATTAGTATTTTAGAGTAATAAAATATGTAGGAAAATTTTGTAGGATCCCCCTCAAACAAATAATAAAAAATGTTTCTTATAGTCTTAGTATTATAGATACATATTATAACCATCACACATATAGTCCATAGCAGTGTAACTTTATTTTATCAAAAAAAATCCCATGGGTCCCAACAAAGTCAGATGAAAGGTTAAGTTTATGAATACTTTAATATTTTCTCTATTCACTCCTACCCATAACAAATTAACAATTAACGAAGCAAATAAAGAATATGACTACAAAGTACAATTCAATGCTCCTTTCGTCCCTAAAATTAGTTCTCATTTCTATTCCCTAAAATTAGCTCTCATTTCTATTTTTGGTTGTCCTAAATATAGGGTTCCCATTTCTTTTTTTTTTTTTTTTTTTTTTTTTTACATTTAATATTCCTTGGAGATCATCCATCTACCATCAATTTTTTTTTTGGCTTTATTAGGTGAAGTGCAAGTACCTTTTAATGTTTCTTATTCTTTGTGCATCATTACTCCACTTGTTTACTTTAATTTTTTTTCTCATTGAAAAAAGTAAAAAAAAAAAGTACATTTTTTTTTAAATGATTATTAATTTGGTTTTCCCATGCACTTTTAGTACTTCTTCCTCCCATTTCTTAATTACCGTGTTATTTTCCAAATGAAAACTATATTTAGGGACGGAGGGAGTAAAAGAAAAGAAACAAAAATAAAATAAAAATTTCAACCCCACCACATTGAGTTGCTTTGGCAAGTGTATCAGGGAAGGTACTGAACTTCAAATTGTATCAGGGAGTACTTCCGGTAGAGTACTAAACTTTGTTATCTACAAAAACAGGTTACACATAAAAAAAAAATAAAAAAAAAATAAATAGATAAAAAAAGAAAAAAAAATTAAAAAAGGTACTAAACTTTCTTTTTCTCTTTCTTGTGCTTCTTAAATTTCTCTTTCTCTTTCTTCTACTCCTCCTTAAAATTCTGGGTATTTTTTCATCATCTAATTCAACCATTTAACGAGCTTTGCACATGATAATAATGAGCTAGATCGAACGGTTATGATTGAAGATAGACCATTGATGACTGATTCTGATTGTTGATGGATGGTGATGATGGCCTTTGATTAAGATGGCTATCGTGAAGTGCGGTGGTGATGAAATTGCTCCAGCCACGAAATGAAAAAAGGGAATTAGGGGGTCTTATGGTTTTGTGGGATTTGGGTCTATATAATTTTTTTTCCTTTTCTTTTAATTTTAATTTTTATTATTCTTTTCTTTTCATTTTTATTTCCTTTTTCCTTCTTTATTTCTTACTTTATTTATTTTATTTCCCTTATTTTATTTACTTTTCCTAGTTTAATATTAATATCCATTTTCGGGTAATTAGAATGAGCTAGCTTTGTTTACTTCTTAATTAAATATTTTTTAGCTCTCTCTCTCTCTCTGGTTTTTAGGATTAGATTTAGGAGTAGATTTAGAGAGAAAAAGTGGGGAAAGTTAATGGGGATTTTCATTGTGGTTGTGGGACTATGGCCATGGAAGTGTGCAGAAAGATCTTCCAACTTCCAACCATGAAAGAAGGAAAGAGAAAGATTAAAGGAAGGGGATGAGAGATAAAAACAAGAATGATGGCATTTCGTTTTACGAGACTTTTTGTTGACACAAAAAGAGATTTTTTTTAAATAAGTAAATCGGCTAAAATAAGTAATAACCGAATAGTTTACCTATAGTCATCGTCAGAGTACTCTCTTTGATACATTTGAAAGTTAAGTATCCTAAGTGATACATTTGCCAAAGTTTAGTACCTTCAAGTGTATATTACTCCCACCACATTATTGAAAGTAATTCATACTCCGTAGAAGGAAACTCCGAAGAAAACCCCAAAAGCCAAAGCTTCATAATTCGACATACGCCTATACTAGCTAATAATTCTTGAATTATACAAGTCATCAACTCGCAATAATTATGGAAAATTAATCATCAAACTCTTCTTATTCTTATATGGTTTCAAAAAAAAAAAAAAAAAAAAAAAAAAGAGGAAGAGAAGGTAATTCCTATTTTTATACTTGGACGGGTGAAATGAAATGCTCTAACCGAAGCCCGATCGGGGGATATAGGCATAAACTCTCAATTCGACGTTGGCATAGGAGAAGACGATTCCTAGCCTTTTGATTGAATCGATCGTTCCACCACCCGACATCTGAGAAATATCCGGCATTGTCGAGGGTTTAATTTAATTGCTGAAATTTGTGTGCTAAATAAATATGTTGAGTTAGGTTTATCATCTTAAATTTTTTGTTTAAATTACTTCTGAATATGTGAGAAATTTGATAATTCATGTATTATATATGTAATAAACAATTTCAATGATATTCATAAAGATATATATAATTATACATTATGTAAGTTTTTTTTCCGCCCAAGATCGAGAGTTGATTTTCCTTCTTTGATGTTAATTCTAATTAATTTAGGAATGGGAAAGAGGACCATTACATCTTATTTTCTTCCACAAATAAATGTAGGGTTGTTGACGATATAGATTATGCTGAAGCAACCTGATGTTAAAATAAAGATGAAATTCAACTTGATGTTATTTATGATATTGTTAGTGAGCAAGTACCTGATGTTGATTATGATATTGTTAGTGAGCAAGTATAGGTGTTGATTTTTTGAGCGTGATCTAGGGTTGCGTAAGCAAATTGAAACTTATGATTCAGATAAAAAGGATTTAATTAGGAGGGCATACATCTTTGGGCCATATCAACCTAAACTTGTTAAGTATCCATACTATGATCCGGATAACATCCACGTAGGTTCCAAAAAAGTTGGTTTGAAAAGTTTCCTTGGTAAAAATATCCCCCAACAAAAGATGCAACCTTTTATTTTTATTTCTTTCTTTTTGAAAAGAAGCATTTGGGGAGACCAGGAGATGTGGTTCAGATAAATTCATTATGAAGGGCTTTCAAAATTGGAAAAAAGTTAATAGCGAAAAAGAGTGTGCGTGCATTTTTGTGTCACATGGGGAAAGATTCTAATTCAGCTCATAACTTTGTGGCAAAGTGTTTTTTTAATCTCGAAAACCAATTCATCTTGTCACATAGTGATGGTAGTAGAGAAACAAATTGCAGAGGAGATTGTTAAAAATCGATTACGCCTAAAGACATCAATTGATGTTGTTATGTGGTTGACATTCCAAACTTGCATTGTGCATTTAGAGGGCATGATGAGCGTTCTAGTTTGATTAATCAAGGAAATTTCTTGGGGATGCTTAAACTTTTGGCATCATATAATAAAGAAGTCGATTATGTTGTATTGGACAATGCCAAAAAAATACCAAATACACATCTATGCTAATCCATAAGGAGATTCATGTGTATGCTAGAAGGTGCATAGTACTATCCGTGAAGAAATTGGTGATTGTTGAGGCAAATATTGTTCTTTGCCAACAAGTTAAATACTCTATCTTGTTTTAAAGTATTAAGGGTTGCCCCTCGAGTTACCGATTTCAAAGATTGATAACCTTGCTAACATAACAACACAAACAATAACGAAGCTTTCTTAAAGAAAGTAAAATAAGTTAATTGCTTAAAGAAACGAGTAGATAAACATAAGACAAACAATACAAATGCATTCCATCAATTAAAGGATAAAGTCAGGTCTACAATTGTATAAGTTGAAAGAGAGGTTACCTCCATGATCATACAATTGGAAAAGACGAACGATCTTCAATACATGCTAAGAGAAAACTAAACTATCGTTTGGCTACTTAGCGAAGGGAAACTACGAAAGCTAAGAAAAAAGCTTAAAAGAAATGAAATTCTTGTTGTTAATTGATTTGCTGATGTCATTCCTTTGATCTTCACGCTTCTATTTATAGACAAATTGGGGCGGTTATGGCTGTAACACCCTAAAAATTCTTTCCCTTTAAAATACCCGTTTCACCCTTTTTAAAACACGAAATAGGAAATTCTAAGGCATTACCGCCACTGTGAGGTTGTTGTGCCCATCGTAGGGGATCCTTCTCCTCTATGCCCATGGCCCTTTAAAGCCTAGGACATTACACTTTTTAAGGTGTGTTAGGATTTGAATTCCTGATTGTTTGGGGGACCTTGAATTAGAATTGATTCTATCATTACGCTTTTTTGGAAGAAACTAATAGGGAGTAGCCAATGAGTTTTAGGAAAACTCATAAACCTCGTTCATGCCTTTCTCCCAAGTAGAGTTCAAGGGATATTTAGCATGAATCATAAGTTTACCCATGCCCAAATTGGTCTACTTGTACCAGAAATAAGTTCGGGAGCAAGGGTACTGAAATAACGTTCCTTTTAGGGAGGAATTTCTATTCTAGCCCAAGTGCGTCCTCTACTAGCTCTTCCTTTTTCATAATTTCAATACCAATCAATATATGCAACGTGATACCTAAAACTAAGTTAGTTGATTTTATTTACAAACATTGTCATATAAAGATTACATTGCAACGAATTTCCTTGTTCTTTATTATTCAAATTCGTGAAAGGAACAAGAAATAAACAATATTCGCCTTCGCTTAGGTGATAAAACAATCAATTAATTATTCAAATTCTAGTCTTGATTTAACGCAAGAATACTATGTGAAATTAATTAATTAAAGTTTATTTAAAGTGATCAAACAACACCAATTAGTTAATTAAAAGTTGTTTAAGCAAGAAAAGAAAGGTGATTTATCTAAGTGCTCGGGAACACTTATGGACTCCTTCTTGCTAGATCTTTGTTTAGAACACTTATGGACTCCTTCTTGTTCAGAAACCTCCATCGTAAGAACAAGACAATTAAAGGGTGAGTGTTTAGGACAAGAGGGATGATTATTGCATAAGTTCACAAAGTTTCTGCTGACTTTTTAGGCTAATTTTTTAGTGTTCAAAGCTCGTATTGAACCTCTATTTATAGGGAATAGGTGAGTTTTGGGTTTCGGACATTCTGTCGTAAAAGGTGGCGTGCGTAACTCAACAGGTTGCACACAGCTGATGCGCGCAAGTGAACTCAACCTCTGGTCTTACACGTGGCTTTATGGTAAGATTCGATTCAGTATATTTATGAAATTCTGAATCTTCCGCAAGCACATCACTGGCGGTTGCGCTGGGAGTAACGCTCAACATGGTGAGTTGCGCGCGGTTTTTTCTGCGGCAGCCTTAGATTTTAATTTAGGCGCTTCTACATCCGTCAAAATTAGGTTTAATCTCGGGATTAGGCCTAATTGCTGATCGGGCTTAGTATTAACAAGCTTTGGTTCATTTTGTTTTGGGTCAAGCTAGTTGGTTTATGTATCTAGGCCTTAATCAGTGGGCCATAAGCATCCTTTACTCCAATCTAGCACAAAGATGGAATTATTTATCGTCATAGCACTTCTGGTCGGGACAGGGGACCAAAATTAGGTGTCTACAGTTATCCCCCACTTTGATCGAGTCTAGAATAGATGATGATCAAAGTAGCTAAGGAAATGAATCCGAGACTCATTCTGTGAAGTTCCTTGAGGATAAGGAATCTTTTAGTAGTGTTGAGAATGTTGAAATCATCCTCGATTCTCTAAGTGTCCAAGACAAGTAGCTGCAAAGACCAGAAAAAGTTTTTTTTTTTTTGGTTTTAGTGCGCTAAAGAATTTAGATTGACACTTGGCTAGCATAGAACGATTTTACAAGTAAAGGCTGTCCTGGTGATGTCATGTTATGAGAAGGTACCGGGTTTGAAAAAGTGTAAAGAGGATGATACCCTCTCAATATGTCATCGGCGGTCTAAAGTCCCTCGATCTGTCATTAAAACTTTAGTCCATGATTTTAACAAAGTAAAAGATGATATAATAGGGGGTGTTTCGTCATTTATAGCCTAGCACTTGAATAAAATATTGGTATACGTTGCCAAAACAAATACTCGATGTCCACAAGATAGAAATACATGTCTCATGATTGGAGGCACATATCCAAATCCAGTGAGAAAGAAGAAAATCGACAACTCTCTCAGCAGTTTTGTCCACAAGATGAAAACATGCGTCTCAGAACAAGGGGCACATGTCTAAATGGGTGCGACTTCAGCAGGGGCCGCTCTTTATACAGGGGGTGGACGGACACCCTAAGTCCCTAACTTTCCGGTAAAGCTAGAGTGCTTCCTATCTAACTATATTTGCTTCCAACGAGGGGAGTCTAACCCCGATGGTTTGGCGTGCTCGTTGACTCGTTAAGCTAACGCCTTTTGACATAAACAGTAGTTCTACCGTTTTTTACGGAAGCAGATCACGTTGCTAGTACAATTTTACGCAGCATATACGCCATATAATTTTACGCTGTATGATACGTTGTATTTTTGTTATGGATGCCAAAAATACCAAAAACGTGAATTTCTAAAAGGGCGGTACAGAAAAATGTCAAACTGTCTATGGGAGCTTTTACGTAAAGCACCACTACGGGACATTTTAAGACGCTTCACGAAAAAACATCCAAAACATATGCTTGGAGCAGGCACAAAACACGGTGTGCATGTAGGATGATGCAAAAAACTATCAAAGAAGAAAATAAACTACAAAATGCAAAGCGATTTAAAAGGATTTTGATGATTCAAGCGTTATTACAACTTACAACACACAAAACCGTTAGAAAAAATTCAAAACGAATCAAAATCCAGATACTGGTCTTTTAAATGACTAGTATCCGCGCGCAACTCAGTAGGCCGCGCTAGCCAGGTGCTCGCAATTATCTGAGTTGTGTTGGTCTGTCACGCGCAACTTAGAGAGTTGCGCGCGACGTTTCAGTTCGCTCTTTCCTTTTTTCGCCATTTTCGACTCTTTCTCTCTCTACAAAGCTCGGTTTTTGTTTCTTTTTGAAGCCAAAGAAAGGAGATCTAACATCCCACTTGTTTTTGCAAAAATCCAATGTAAGTTTTCTCGTCATTTTTGCTTGTTTTTGGCCGAATTTGGGGAATTTCGAACCGAAGAACCCTAAATTTTGAATTTAGGGTTTTCAATTCGGTCCATAATTCTTGAAATTGTTTGTTCCATGTTGTTATGCTATGTTTCAGGAGTGTTTTTCAACAAATTTCATGTAAAATGGCTAAGTATTGCATCTTGTATGAGCATGTCTTTGTTCAAGTTCGTTCTTTGCATTTTTCTTCAATTTTAAGTTCGAATTGCTATTTTTTGCATGCTCATTTGGTCATACTTATTGATGATGAAGGGAATTATAGCATTATGCCTACAATTATGTGCATGAATCATGTTTTGAAAATGTTGATTTCTAGAAATGGCGTGAAATGCATGTTTTTTCTATTTTTTGCCATTTTCAAGCCTCAAAATATTTATTTGGTAGATGATAACCATATTTGGGTGTTTATTCATCCACGAACCATTAACTTCCAATATTTTTAGAAATAATCTTTAGAATGGGTAGTTGAATTGGTATAGGTTGGCTTTATGGGCGTTTGAGCCCCCATTTACTAAGTTTAATTGCAGGTGTCGTTGCCCCCAAGTATTGGGTGGCATTCGACTTAGTGTTTTTCCCTTTTTTCAGTAGTTATGTTTCCAAAATGGGCCTAGGATTCGTCTTTACGTTTCTTTTAGGAATTTAAAATCATACTTAATCGTGTAATATTTCAAAATTCCATCGATTATAGCATCGACTCTCCCCCGTTTGTCAATTCCGAGGAAGTTTTAGGAGGACCAGTTCCGACGAGGTGGTTCGTCCTCGAAAGAGGGTGACATGTCCTCGCGAGGAAGGTTGGGAGCGGCTCATCGGTGCTAAAAATCAAGGAGGTGGTTTGGGAGGCTCATCCCAAATAGGATCCGCAGGTCATTAGTTGGGACCCAGACCACCATGTTTCGGTTCGAGGTTGGCGCGGCATAGTGAGTTTATTTACGTTTTTATTTTTCTATATTCTCTTTTCGATTTCTTTTCAAAACCCGTCATAACCGAATTTCCCTTTTTTAGAGTGAGCCTAACATGCGCCTGTATGGCTTGGGTGACCTGAGAGGTCTATTTGAGAGCTTACCCGATGTAGTGAAGGAGGTGATAGAGCTTTCGAGGGTCGGTTTGTGAGCTTACTTGATGTAGCAAAGGAGGTGGTAGAGCTTTCGAGGGCCGGTCCCCAGCTGGCAGCTCTTCAGGATCTATTGAGTCAGCCTGCGTCATTGGCTTTCCTTCGCGGGTTGTTGGAGTTTTGGTGGAATTCCACCAACACTTTTCACTTCCCGTGGGGAGAGATGACGATTACCCCTTACGACATCTCCATGATCACGGGTTTTATTTTCGGAGGTGAGCCCGTGGTCTTAGAGAACGTAAAGGGGTCAGACGAGAGACTGCGCGACCTTGTGGGGGATCGTCTTGCGGCGACCCTCCATGTGTATACGCAGTCTACTCCGTACTCGGTTCTTGTCGATGTGTTATCGGCTGATGAGGTTGACCAGCAGTATACTCCTAAGCAGCTGGCTCGGATATAAATTGCTCATGTTCTTTCCGTCACCATTCTGAGTGATAAGAGTGAACGTTTTGCCATTGGGTTACTTATTTGCCTCAGTGATCTAGGGCAAGTGGGTACCTAAGCTGGGTGGAGGTGTCGTATGCCCAAATGCTTACTGCAATGGCAAGGCGACCCAGGTGATGGATTTCGCGACAGCTACTAAGGTGCCCCGGATATCCCTTTCATGGCATGGCCGTTTTGTCGAGGTGCGTGTATTTATTTTATATGTATTTTATTTTTTCTTCCACTGTTCTTGTAAGTTGATCACTTGTTTGTCTTTTATAGGCATGGGGGTACTCGTACTTGCCTTTTTTAGCCCCCAGGAAACTTGGGCCGACTCATTTCCCTATTGGCCATCGTTTGGCCATAATAAGCAAGAAACGAGCTACTACCGCCGGCGACTTTCGCTAGAAGATTCTTTCGGCGACTCGTGCGTCGATGAGTATAGTTTTAACAACATATGTCCATATTTTTATTTGTTTAGTCGTCACCATTTTTTACATGAAGTTGTGTTTTGTAGGTCGACCTTCGCCCTTGGGGTTTGGTCGTAAAGGTCCCTGAGGCTGTTCGGGCGGGCGTTGTACGTTGCCGTGTGCGGGCGCTCTGTCAGGGGCTCTCTTTGTTTCACCAGACGGACGCGTGGTTTTTAAGCGAGCGCGTCATCTAGCAGTTCTCGTCCGAGGATCCTTCGGTTCCTGCGAACCCACTAATCCGGATGTTGTATTTGGATTTGCTGTCTACCGAGGATCGAGCTGAGGCGATCCTTGGTTATCTACCGGAGAAGCTGGTGCTGCTTGGAGCATCTTACCAGGCGTTTGTTGCATCTAGACTGACCCCATTTTCAGCTTTCGTTCCAATTAGTCTTTCTTTCTCTAGATTTTGTTATGTTTTTTTTTCGACGTTCGGATATTGACCCCTTGTTTGTTTTTGCTTTATTATTTTTTTATAGAGGGTCAAGCTGGGTGGTTGGGTGCCTACCGTGGCAGAGATCTCGTATAACGACGCCTTTGGATGGGTGATTCACGAGACTCTTCCAGCAGCGAAGGATGAGGACATACAGTTAGTCCCAGAGACAGTTGAGTCGGTATGTTTTTCGCATGTGTACAAAATTCTTTATCTATCATACAAGTTTTTATAACTTTCCTACTTTTTGGAACAGGTTCCGCAGGAGACCGTGAACGGCATGGTGAGGGCCCTTCGAGCTTTCCGAGCTGCTTATCGTAGGGCCCTCGTGGCTTTGTCATACTGTGATCATTGGATGGTTGCGGTAATTTTTTTAATTTTCTTTCTATTTTATTTCATCAAAGTTATTACATGAATGTGTATTAATCTTTGATTTTGATTTTGTAGGATGTGCGTAGCCTTCCGGGAGCCGCTGAGCACCTGGATTCCATTGTGTTTATTTTTTTATTTATGGAAAATGTATATTATTATTGTTATTTTTTTTATACATACGTTTTTTTGTACATACGACGTATTTTGTATATATCACCATTTGTCTTTTGTCGTATTTTATTTTCCATAAATATTTGCGCAAAAAAAAATTTGCAAAAATTTTCGAGTGGGGGAAAGGGTTCCCGAATTACCCCCCTCGAAAAAAGAATGAAAAAAGGAAAGAAAAGGTAAAAAGTAGAATGAAAATAAAAGGAAAAGGAAAAGAATGGAAAGAAGAAGTAAAAAATAATATATATATATATATATATATATATATATATATATATATATATATATATATATATTAAAAAAAAAACCAAGAAGAAGAAAAATATTAATAAGAAAAAGATAAAGAAAGAAAAGAGGAATAAGTAAAAGGGAAAAGGGAAGTAAATAAAAAAAATAAAAAAAAAGGCAAGCGTGTGAGTCAATCATAAAAATTGTAATAATATTTCCATTATTCATTAAGTGAAACACGGAAATGACCAAAAATAAGCTGCGATAGACTAGGCGCGCGCAACTCTATGGGTTGCGCGCGAGCGTCGCGCGCATGTGAAATGGTTGCACGCGGCTGGCGCGCTCATCTGCTTGAGTTGCGCGCGGCACCTACTGGTGAACTTTCCTTTGAGCGAATTTTGCCAAAAAACTGGACCATTTTGGTCTATTTAAACACGGTTACGTTAGGCTTTTGTTCATCTTGCATTCATTCGATACCAACAATTAGCATTACTCAAAAGGATTCTTATTAATCATTCTTTTCTTAATTACTACAATGGTGAAAACTTTTGAGCAACAATCGAAACAATAGGTCACCTCCCTTTCTAGTGAGGATAAGCTAGCTTTTAAAATATACCATCTAGATGCCCTATTAAGTTATATGCAACTCAACATTAATTTTGATTTTCTTCATGCCATTATTAGCCATTGGGACTCTAACCATCATCTTTTTCTCTTCAAAGGGGATGAAATAATCCCACTACCTGGCGAGTTCGAGGCTCTACTAGCTTAGGCTTCCCTGCAAATACTCTCCTTGTGTTTGATGTCCCTAACTTGTCAGATTTCAAACCTGCTTTTCAGCGATTTTTTGGCTTGAATGACAATGATATGGCCAAAATTAATACGAAGCATGTCGTGAATTTAATTCAATTCATCAAACAATTTGTAACTCCTCGAAACAATTTGACTAAACAACGCATTAAAATTCGTGCTTTATGTCTTTGTCTTGTTGTCAATTGTTTACTTAGGACAAACAAAGAATATGGAGATTATTCAATGGTGTCCATAGTAGAGCAAATAGAGGGGTGTCATTCACCCGCTTTACTGGCCTTGGCGGAAACGGTGTGCTTTGCTTGAATCGGCTTAGAAGAGATCCAAACGAGAATGGCTTCAGCGGAAGTCCACTCCTTTTACACGCATGTTTTTTTTAACGTACTCGTCAGCGCGCGCAACTCAGGAAGTTGCACTAGTATGTCCAGTGCAATCTTCACAGTTGCGCCTGGATGGCGCGCACGACTATTTCTTTTGCGCACGCCACCTGCTGTTGTAATGTTCGCAATCTAACTTTTGTTTTTTTTATTTACTTTAGATTTGGCTCATGGAGCGCTTGCGAATTGTTGATCAGCGACAAAACCTTGAGGCTAATGGAGTGAGATTGTTCCCTAGTCGTTGTATTCGTTACAAGAACAAGAATGAAGAATGGACGACCTATTTCTGTCATGGGGTTCCTAACATACGCTTTGTGATTCCTTGGTGGAACATAAGTGGTATGGTTGGGAATAGTTCTAATTGTCCTTACATTCGCCTTTTAGGCCTTTCTAGTACCACTTATATATTTCCTTGCAAGGTTATGAGACAATATGGGATGAAACAATAGATCCCTCCTCAAGATTGTGATTCTCCCAAGGATGTGAATTTTAAGGTCGAAAGAATTCCCCGTTGGATTGAGTATTGTACTAGCCTTCCTAAGTGGGTAGTGCAAAATCCCACGACAACCATAGTTTTATCTTCCTTTTACAAGGCTTGGATGAATGTGGCTGAAAAGGGATAATTGAATAAAGCTCGTCAACAAAATCAAGTTGCTTTAGCTCTCAATCCTCCTAAGCTTTTAGTGCAATCGGCCACCACTACTCCTACTAATGGCCAAAACAAAGGAGTGAGGAGAAAATTGGATTTTTCCACATCTCCTATGGCTCGTCCAAGAGAACCTAAGAGGAAGGTTGCTCCCAAACCTGCGCAACAAGGAATTAAAATTAAGGAGTCATTCTCAAATCCTCGAAAAAAGGCTCCTTCAAACTCCAAAGAGAAGGGGAAAAAGGTAGAAAGGGCTCCTATTCCCAAATTGAAGAATAATGTGTGCGTTAAGAAGAAGGGAGAAGGCGAAAGTTCTAAGGTTGATGAGAATACTACAATGGATACTACTCCTCCTTCGACTATTACACTTGAGGATATGGTAAAACCTTAGAGTGTTACACAATGTTATTCGTAGTACTTTTTTTTTTAATAAAGTGTAATCACTACTAGAAGTTTTTTTTTTTTTTTTTTTTTATTATTACTATCTAAGTTTCATGATGTACTTTTGAAAGAATTTATGTTTTGGAATAAAAGATCTCCTTAATTTGTTGTTTTATTTGACCAGATCTAAGATTGTCCACGTATTCGTATCATGAAATCAGGTCTCGCGTAGTTCTTTGTTTTATTATTTTTTTTGTTTTTTCTTTAATCCTACTTGTAGGAATTAAATGAAAAATAAATCACACTTTGTTCAATAACTAAAATCAAATATAATTTTGTTTTTCGAATATATTAAGAATTGAATACTCCTTTTATCGCTAGTAAAAATCGTAATTAATTTCCTTCAAGCGTAAAACTTAAAGTTCACAGTTCGTCATCAGGTAGCGCGTGCAACATTGGAAGTTGCATGTGCCTACTGCACGCAACTAATTTTGTTGCGCATGCCTACTGCGCGCAGCACCTATGCTGCGAGCGTTTCATTTCTTTTTTTTGTGTTTTTTTTACCAAGGTTTAAAATGAATGATTTTTTTTTGTTTTTGATATCTTATTTACCCCCCCAAGTGTGAGGAATTTTTTGTGGAGTTTGTTAAAAGTTCGAACACTTGAACGGCTTGTTTTGATTAAGCTTTATTTTTTTTGTCTACCCCCCCCCCCAAGTGTTGCGAATTTTACCGTGTGGTTCGGTAAAATTTGAAACACTTAAGTGAGAATTTTTTATTATTATTATTTTTTGATCTACCCCCCCAAGTGTTATGAATTTTACCGTGGATTTCAGTAAAATTTATAGCACTTAGAATCTTTTGTTTGAATGCTATGAAATTGATTTATATTAGACTATTTGAATGAATGAGTTTATCCGGAATTCATATGTAGTATTTTTAAGGCGATCTATGTTTATTAGTTGACGGATTTCATCGCCACCAATGTCCATTAATCTAACTGCCCCTCCTGATAGAATTTCAATTACACGGTATGGTTCAATCCAATTGGGTTTGAATTTCTCTCGTGGATCAGTTGGAGGACCTCTAACCTCTTTAAGTACAAAGTCACATTCTTTAATATTACGAGGTCGTACCCATTTGTTAAAATGTCACGCAATGCGTTGATGGTAGACTTGTACATGATGCAAAGATTTAACTCGTCGTTCGTCGGGGAATAAAAGCTCTTCATACCTAGCTCAAACCCATTCAGCTTCCGGTAGCTTACTTTCAAGAATGATGCGTAGGTATGGTATTTCCGGTTCAATTAGTTGAAGTGCGTCCATGCCAAAAACTAAGGAGTATGGAGTTACTCCTATTGAAGTTCGTATCAACGTTCTATAACCCTAAAGAGCAAAGTGTAGTTTATTTGGCCAATCTTTATAATGTTCTGCCATGTTTTTAATTATGATTGTTATGTTTTTATTCGTCGATTCTACTGCTCCATTCATTTGAGGTCGATATGGGGAAGAATAGTGATGTTTTACTTTGTAACGAGCCAAAAGGGATTCAACTTCTGCTTTGAATTGAGATCCCTGGTTACTAATTAGTTCGTGTGGAACTCCATATCTATAAAATATGTTTCGCTCGAGAAATTTTGCGACATGTTTAGATGTGATATTAACGTAAGAGGCGGCCTCGATCCACTTTGTGAATTAGTCGATGGTTACTAATACGTACTCGTGTCCTCCCGTTTTTGTTGGAGAAATTTTACCAATAATGTCGATTCCCCAAGTTGAGAATGGCAAAGGGGAAGTGATATTATATAGTTCGGATGGTGGAGGGTGTTGTAAGTTAGCAAACATTTGGCACTCTTGACATCTCTTGACATATTGGATGCAATCATGTTCCATCGTGGACCAAAAGTACCCTAAACGTGAGATTATTTTAGCGAGCATTTTTCCATAAGGCGTGTGGTCTCGGGCTGGTCTATTCATAACAATCTTTGACCATTTGGGCCTTTTTCACAAAATCGACCATTAACTATCCCATAATGGGCTACGAGCGTTCTCAAGGCGCGCTGATCTTTAGATGAAGTTTTTGCAGGATATGTGCAATGAGTAATATAATGGAGGATATGATCATACTAGGCGCTTTCCCCTTCGATGTTATTTAATTCCTCTATTGAGTTGCAATAAGTTGGTTCATCTCTTCTTTCAACGCATAATGGCATCATATTTAATTGATCAGGAATGTTGATCATTGAGGCTGATTTTCCTAGCACATTGGCAAATTGATTTTCGTCCCTTGGGAGATATTAAAATCAATATAATCAAATTGCTTGATGAGATGTTCTAGGTGTGCTTGGTATAATATCATTTTGGGGTTTTTTATTTTCTATTTTTTTTAGTATATGATTTATTATTAAACTGGAATCTCCATATACCTCTAATTTTTGCACACCTATGCTAGCTGCTGCTTCAATCCAACGATGCACGCTTCACATTCTGTGGCATTATTAGTAGCCTCAAAGTCTAGTTTGGCAGAGATTGGAGTATGTGCTCCCTCTGGACTTATGAGTAACACTCCTACACCACACCCTTTTTGGTTGGATGCGCCATCGAAGTACATTACCCATTTGTCATCTTGTGTCATGAGAATTTCTTCATCCGGAAGATGAGTGGTTTCTTCACGACTTGTTTGAATGGGATGTTGGGCCTATAAAATCGGACATTACTTTTCCTTTTATTGATTTTTCAGGAATATATTTGAGGTCAAATTCGGCCAACATCACCAACCACTTGGATATTCTTCCTTGTATGGGTGGTTGTTCAAACAAATACTTTATTGGATTGTGTTGAGAAATCACATGAGTGGTGTGGGGATGCATATAATGTTGTAGTTTTTTAGTTGCCCACACTAATTCTAAACACGTTTTTTTCTAAAGTGCTATATCTTGTTTCATATTGAATAAACTTTTTACTTATGTAGTATATTGCACGTTTTATGGCCGTGTCCGTGAAAGTGATATAAAGTCTAAGAGGTAGTTTGGGTACTGGTGGTGCTAAAACTGGAGGACTTTTGAGATAGCTTTTTACTTTCTCAAAGGCCTCTTGGCATTGGTTGTCCCATTCATGTTTTTCTACTTTTTTTTTTTAATTTTTTGAATATTGGATCACAAGTCATTGTCAACTTACTAATGAATCGACTAATGTGGATTATATTCCTGTTTGGGTTCGCCTCCATGGACTTGATTTGAAGTTTTGGGGACAACAAACATTGATGAAAATTGGGGGTTTAATTGGTAAAATTGGGGGTTTAATTGGTAAGCCCGTAAAAATGGATAGCGCAACAGCAAACAAGGATATGTTAGCTTTTGCAAGATTGTTGATAGAAGTGAAGATCAATGAGTTGATTGATAAAATAGAATTTGTGGATGAATTAGGGCAAATTGTGACCCAGGAGGTGGTTTTTGAATGGAAGCCAATTCTCTGCATGAAGTGTAAGGGAATGGGACATGATAGCTCGTTGTGTACTGCTAGAGGGAAGGAGAATGGGTATACTCAGAACAGGAAGGGACCAAGACAGAATGGTAAGAGACAAGATCAGAAAGTGTGGAAACCTGTTCAGCAGCCAGCTATGAAGCCTGTGCAGAATCCACCTACCAGACCTGATCAAAACCCAATTCAGAAACCAGTGTGGAAAGTTCAGAAGCCAGTACAGGAGCCTACCCAAAGCATCGTAGGAGGAAGGTTTGCTGGCTTGATGGTTGATGAGACTGAGATTGAAATTCTAAAGCAGAACAATGCTCTAGGGAAGAATTACCTAGCACCTGTGAAGAGAGTGGTGTATGGCAGTGAGGAGGGGGTTATATACCCATCACCTCCTCATGGATAGATGGGGCTTCTGGAATACTAGAGGCCTTAATAACTCAGACAGATAATGTGATGTCTTAAACTTTATAAGACAACAGGATATTGGGTTATTTGGGCTTCTAGAAACAAAGGTGAAGGCCAAGAATTTTGCTAAGGTCTTCACTAATTTTGATGGTGATTGGTCAGTGTGTGCTAATTACTCTAAATGTATTAATGGCAGGATATGGGTGATATGGAAACCTAGTGTCTTTCAACTCAATATCATTAGAATTGAAAATTAGTGTATACATGTACATGTGATACATAGAGCTTCTGGCTTGAGTTTCTATTGGACTGTTGTTTATGGGTTTAATGAACCCAGTAGAAGGGAGGATCTATGGAATCATTTGGAAGAAATAAGCAGAGATGTTATAGATCCTTGGATGGTGTGTGGGGATTTTAACAATGTTCTGAATGTTGGAGATAGAGTTGGTTCACCTGTGACCCTTGCTGAGGTTGATGATTTTAGACAGTGTTTGAGGAAGTGTGGTGTGACTGATTTTAAATCTAGTGGCTGCTTCTATACTTGGAATAACAAACAGGAGGGTGATAGTAGGGTTTTTTCCAAGATTGACAAAATTCTGGTTAATGATTGGTGGTTGGAGAAGGTTAAACCAATTAATGCTGTTTTCTTGCCAGAAGGTCTTATGGACCATTGTCCTTGTGTGATGAATATGGGCGATGCTGATGGTGGTTTTAAGAAGCCTTTTAAGTTTTTTAACTATTGGTCTACTTTGCCTTGTTTTCAGGAGGTGGTAGCTGAGGCTTGGAACTGTCAGATTTCCGGCACTCCTATGTACATTTTAGTTCAGAAGCTTAAAGCTTGCAAAGTGGCTTTGAAGAAGCTCAACAATGGGTATAATTCTGACGTTTTGGCTACTGATGAAAAGCTGGGTGCTGAACTTAAGAAGAAACAGGAGCAACTTAACTGTGATCCTAGTAACCTCAGTTTGATGGCTAGTGAACTTCTGGTTAGGCAACAATATATTGAAGCTCATAAGAGGAAATTGAGTTTCCTTAAACAGAAGGCAAAGCTGCATTGGCTTAAGCATGGTGATATTAATTCTGCTCATTTCCATGCCAGCATTAGGAAGCGAAGATTGCAAAACAGAATTTGCAGCATTCAGAAGGAGGATGGGGTGGAAATGCATAGACATGAAGAAATTGCTGGAGCTTTCTTGGACTTTTACAAAGGGATGCTTGGTACTGCTACCCCTAGTCAGCATTATATTCATCAATCTGTCATTGATGAAGGACCAGTGATTGGTGAGGAGAAAAGTAGAGAGCTGTGTAGACCCTTTGGTGAGGCTGATGTAAAGAAGGCTTTATGGGATATTGATGATAATAAAGCCCCTGGTCCTGATGGCTACTCTAGCCATTTTTTCAAATGTGCCTAGGATATTGTAAAAGAGAATGTGTGTGAGGCTGTCCTGGATTTCTTCCGGAATGGCAAGCTCTTAAAACAGATTAATTCCACTGTGATTACTTTAGTGCCTAAAGTTGAGCATGCTACTAAGGTTGGGCAATTCAGGCCAATTTCTTGCTGCAATGTCATATATAAAGTCATCTCTAAGATGATTTGCAGTAGAATGAAAGAAGTGCTTCCTGATGTCATTTCTGAGGTGCAAGGTGCTTTTATAGCTGGACGTTCAATTTTGGACAATATTCTGTTATGTCAAGATATACTCAAGTATTACAATAACAAAATCAAGCCTCCTAGATGTACTGTGAAGGTTGATATTCAAAAAGCTTATGATTCTGTCAGTTGGGATTTCATCAGGGACATGTTGCATGCTTTGGGGTTTCTTGTGCAATTCTGTAATTGGATTATGACCTGTGTTAGTTCACCTTCTTACTCTCTGATGATCAATGGGGGGATGTGTGGTTTTTTCAAGGGTGCTAGGGGTTTAAGATAGGGGGATCCCATGTCTCCTCTTCTGTTTGTCCTGGCAATGGAATATTTGTCCAGGTTATTGAGGAAAGTGGGTAAGCTTAGGCAGTTTAGAGTTCATTCAAGATGCAAGAGGATTGGTCAAAATCATCTGATATTTGCTGATGACTTGATGTTATTTTGTTATGGTGACTCACAGTCCATTTCTTTGATTCATAGGGCTTTAAAAACCTTTGGTAATTGTTCAGGGTTGCAAGCTAACAAGGCAAAAACTGCAATCTACTTTGGCAATACTTCTATAAGTTTTAGAGAGCAAACCTTAAGGCACACTGGTTTCAGTGAGGGTTCTTTCCCTTTCAGGTATTTAGGTATTCCCTTAAATGCCAAATACTTGAGATTTGCTGATTATGATGGTTTGGTCGATAAAATGCTTTCCAGAATTACATGTTGGGCAAGCAGAAATTTGTCTTATGCTGCTAGAGTTGTCTTGATTAAGTCTGTGCTAATGAGCTTGCACGTATACTGGGCTCAGTGTCTCCTTCTGCCAGCTTCTGTTTTGGATAGAATAACTCAGATTTGTAGAGCTTTTCTATGGGATGGAAGTGCTAATTTGTCTAGAAGTCCTCCCATATCCTGGGATTGGGTGTGCAAACCCAAAGCAACTGGTGGATTGGGGATCAGAAACTGTAAGTTGTGGAACAAAGCTGCTCTGGGGAAATATGTTTGGAAAATTGTTAACAAAGAAGACTCTTTGTGGGTCAGATGGGTGCATTCAATTTACTTAAAAGATCAAGAATGGTGGGATTATAAACCAAAGAGTAGTGCTGGTTGGGAATGGAAGAAACTTTGCAAAGTTAAAGATGATCTTC
Source organism: Chenopodium quinoa (assembly GCF_001683475.1). Taxonomy (NCBI): domain Eukaryota; kingdom Viridiplantae; phylum Streptophyta; class Magnoliopsida; order Caryophyllales; family Amaranthaceae; genus Chenopodium; species Chenopodium quinoa. The sequence continues at coordinate 3,088,834 of NW_018743510.1, read as the reverse complement.
ATTCGGGATTCTTGGAGAAAGCTTGGGCTCAGCATAAATACAAGATTTCTGAAGTCTATGATTGGTTGCAAGGAAATAATCTGAGAGTTGTTTGGCATACTTGGATCTGGAATAATTTTAATTCCCCCAAGCATGCCTTCATTTCCTGGCTTGCAATGCATAATAGGCTTAAAACCAGAGATAGGCTTGAGAGATTTGATTTTTGTGAAGACAGCAACTGTTTACTGTGTGGAAATGCTACTGAAACCAGAAGTCATCTCTTCTTTGAGTGTCCTTACAGTAGAAGAAGCATTGATATGATTGCAGTTTGGCTGGGAATCAAGAATAGCTGTTATAATATAGACGTGGCCTGGTTGCATTGGAGAAAGCAATTTAAAGACCCCATCTGTAGAAAAGTGGGAACAGCAGGCTTGGCTTCTGTTATTTACCATTTGTGGTTTGCTAGAAATCATGCTTATTGGTTCAAAGCTGTAATTCATCCTAGGATCTTATGTAGAGGAATCTGTATAGAAACAGTGGATAGGAGTAGGCAACTCATTACAGGGAGTTGGACTAGAAAACAATGTAAATGGTTATATAGCCTTAAAGGTTGTATTCTTTGATTGGGGTTGTTGTAGTTAGGTGGTGAGGGTTTACTCTCTTGTATTTTGAGGGCTTGCCCTCTTCTCTTTGGTATTAATATAATTCTTACTTACCAAAAAAAAAAAAAAAAATGAATCGACTAATGTACTGTAATTTGCCAAGAAAACCCCTAATTTTTTTTTCTATTTGTGGGGGAGGCATATCAATAATTGCCTTTAGTTTCGAGGGATCAATCTCAATGTCACGTGTGCTTACTACGTATCCAAGTAACTTGCCGGAAGTTACTCTGAAAGCGCATTTTTGTGGGGTTCAATCTCATCTTGTACTCTTTTATTCGAGTGAATAATTTGTGTAAAGCTTTTGCATGACCCATTCTATCTTTGGATTTTACAATCATATCATCCACATATACCTCTATTTCTTTGTGCATCATATCATGCAAGAGAGTTGTAGCCGTTCTCTGGTACATATCTCCTGAATTTTTAAGACAAAATGGCACAATTGTGTAGCAATAAGTAGGGGTGGCAAAAGCTGACCCGACCCGATAACCCGACACGAACCCGACCTGAAAATAGCAGGTTAGGGTTGAGATTTTTGACCCAAAAACTTAAATGGGTTGACACGAACCCGACCCGAAAATTAAATGGGTTAGGTTAAGGTTGAAATTTTCAACCCGAAAATGACCCATCAAACCTGAAAATATTTTTCGGGTCAAATCAGGTTGGGTTAACCCGAACGTAATATACTTATATTATAAAAACAAAAAAAATAAAAAAAATTAAACAAACCTTAAAAAAACGGAGCCCAAGCCCAAAGAAGCTAAGCTACCATACAAAAAGAAAAACCCTAAAACCTCACATAATCACATCCTCTTTCTCAAATTTGAAGAGCCGTTTCTCACTTTCTCAGGTTTTTCTTTCTCATAATCTCCTCATTCCTCAACCGTTTCTCAACTTTCCTTCACTCCTCTCCTCCATGAGATGCATTCCTCTAATCCTCTCCTTCATCAATCTAGGTATTTTGCTTCTTAATTTATTTTCCTTTATTTTTCTTCTTTTTTCGTTATTTTTTTCGTTTTGTTTGATGTAGTTGATTTTTTGTTTTGTTTATATAAATTATAGGAAAAATTGATTTAAATAATACGACCTTTAGCCTGTCCGCTAAAAACAAGTCCACCTTTAGATTATCCCAGAATAATACCACCTTTGGGGGGTGTCCGCTTTAAACAATATTTTTTACTTGCAAATTTAACAACTGGTTAACCTTTTGATTTTTTTTGTAATAACTTTCTTTAACACTTTAATTAACTCTTAATTAGAACTTTAATTATGGTTAACAATTAATGTAATTAAAATAATTTTTTTAACAATTTTCTAATTAATCATATTGATTTTAATTTATAAACAAAAAAAAAAACCCCAACAGCCCCCCACCCGTCAACAACCACCACCACAACCGGAGCGGCCCCTACCCTCACCCCCACCAATGACGAAACCCCCATAAAACACCCATACCGTCGCTGGAAACCCTCGCCCTAACTCCCACTGTCGCCAAAAACCCCAACCAACACCCTCACTGTCGCCGAAACCCCTGAATACCTCCACTATCGCCAAAAACCCCCCACACCAACACCCCTACTGTCACCAAAAACCCTCGCCCTTGCCCTACCATCGCCGAGAACCTCCACCCTTCCCCTCCACGAGCCTCAAACGGTCGATGTTTCAGAACGATAGGAGTTTAAGGAAGGAGCAGGTGGAGATCCGGGAAGAGGGAATGAGCTAGGTGGCTGAAACGCGCAAGGTGGTTGACGTGGCTGGGCAATTCGTCAAATGGGGGTGTTTGGGAGACAGAGGAGGCGAGAGGAAGAAAGGTCGGGAAGGGGGTCTGGGCGCTGGTCATTTTCTGTGATTAGGGGAGACGGTGGTCGGCGGGCTGGGGGCTAGGCTAGGTCTGGACTTCGCGGTGGCAGAAGGGGAAGGGTGGTGCTGTGAGGATTTTTGGTTTTTTTTTCTTTCTTTTTTCATTTTATTATTATTATTATTATTATTATTATTATTATTATTATTATTATTATTATTATTATTTAAAAAATTAAAATATTAAATAATTCTTAAATAATCAAATTAAATTTACAAAACCAATTAAAAAATAATACTAAAGTGATTAATATTATTAAATATCTTTTTTAAAAAAAAATTAAAATTGTCAAACTAATAAAATATTGACACGTGTCCTACATGACCTATTAATCAGGTTACCAACAGGTTACAACCTGTTTAAAGCGGACATCCCCCAAAGGTGGTATTATTCTGGGATAATCAAAAGGTGGACTTGTTTTTAGCGGACGGGCTAAAGGTCGTATTATTTAAAGCAATTTTTCCAAAATTATATGGTCAAGTTCATATAATATTATATTTAATTTCTTTTATACAGTCTTGCATGTCAATTGTTGTTGTTGACTTGTTGTCTTGTTCATATAATTTGGATTTATGTTGTTGGGTTAGATGTTTTTATACTCGTTTAATTAGACCTTGAGAATGTTGTTATTCAGTTTGTGAGCATTTATTTTTTTGTTAGATTGAGCATTCTTTGACTTGATTTATATTGTTTTTACTCCTTTTTAGGTTTTCTATGCTAATCAAAGCCTAATTTTGATGTTGTTTGTTGTTTTAATTGTTATTCGAATCATAATTTAAACGGTATTGTATTTTTTTGCTTTAATTGTTGTTTGTTATATTTTTGTATTGTAGGGATTGAGTCCTTTTTTTATTGATGTTTGCTTTCATTCTTTTTTGCAGATATGGATCCTTACACGCCACATACGTTGCCCTTGCTTCTTCAACTTTTTTTGAATTTGGATTTGTAATTTTGTAAATTGTTTGAGAACTACTTTATATAAAGTCTGTATAAATAATTAAAAATATTGATAGCTTTTGAATTTCGATTTGTAATTTATTTAGTATACTATATTTTGGCATGTATTCTTTAATTAGATTTGCTAGATAATGTAAATTAAAAATCAAGTCAAATCAGGTTACATCCGGGTTGACCCAAACCCGGTTAATATAAGGTCATTTTCGGGTCAAAATAACCTAATTTAAACCCTAACAAAAAAATCAGGTCAAATCAGGTTACTTTCGGGTTGACCCAAACCCGAAAATATCAGGTTCAGGTTGGGATTCTCAACCCGAAAATTTAAATGGATCGGGTTCGGGTTGGGGAGTAGTTGACCCGAAATCAGCTGAACCGAACACGAACCCGACCCGACCTGATCCGTTTGCCAGCCCTAGCAATAAGTACCACAAGGAGTAATCAAGCATGTCTTTTCTTCATCGTCTTTTGCCATTAGAATTTGGTTGTAACCTGCATATCCATCCATCAAGGATAACATCGCGTGTTCAGCCGTATTATCCACCAATATATCAATATGGGGTAGAGGGAAATCGTCTTTGGGACTAGCTTTGTTGAGGTCCCTAAAGTCGACACACATGCGAACTCATCCATCCTTTTAGGGACTGGGACAATGTTTTCTATCCATTCTGGGTAATTACATACGTGAATAAAACCTACGTCCAATTGTTTTTGTACTTCTTCTTTTATTTTTAAAGCAACGTTAGGTTTCATTCGTCGAAGTTTTTGTTTTACGGGTTTAGACATAGGGTTCAAGGGAATGGTAAGTCCTACAATTTCCCTATCTATTCCTGGCATGTCCTTGTGTGAACAAGCAAACACGTCTTCGAATTCTTTAAGTGTCGATATGAGAGTTGATCGTTCTTCCGGATTTAAGGTTAAGCCAATTTTGACTTTTTTCTTGTTTTCGTTTGTTCTTATATTGATCGTCTTAGTTTCTTCGATCACATGATTCTTTTGTTCTCGTTCATTCATTAATTGAAACAATATATTAATGTCATCATCTTTGTTAGATTGATTATTATAGCATTCGAAAGATTCAAGAGAAGGCATATACTCGGAAATAGAGCTCATCTTATTAAAATAAAAAGAAAGTACATCAAGAGAGGAATCCTCTTTGGGATCCTCGCCCTTAGAACTAGAAAGTAACAACTCAGTAATGGCCACAAGGCCTAAATTTTTAGGTTCTTTAAAATCTAAAATAGACTCGTCGTCGGATTCTTCAAACATTTGTCCTTCGCCTATGGTGAATTCCAGCTTATCACCCTTGTGGTTAGTCCACTTGAAGGTCTTTCTCCATCTATGCTCGAAAGTATTATTGAAAGGGATGAATAATGAAGTAAGGTCGAAAGCTTCATCTTGGATGGCATTTTGATTGGTTATGATAGCAACATGGTTTTGCTCTAGTCCAAATAGTAAGTTAAAGGCTTGCCTATCATAGCACCCTGGAGTTGGGTGTTTTGATTGAGTAACACTTAAGTCATCATTCAAGAAGTAGCAATCGTGAAAAATCTCGAATCTAGGCTTCTTAATACCTTCAAGAACTAGTGGTTTTGAAAAGTCATAGCATGGGTAATCCTCCCCCTCCCTAATAAATTGTCCATTAAGGCTTTGATTGTGAGATTTAATTTCTTCCTTGGTTGGCTTATATCCTAATCCAAAGGAGAAGCTTTTATTTGGGATAATAAGTAAGATAGATTTCTTCATTCCTATTCCTAAAGGCATCCCAGGAAAGTAACTACTCTTGAAAAAGATGTTGTTTACTATTGGGGTGGAATATAGATCAAGTTTGAAAGGTACTTCAAGATTTTCATCCATTTCTAGTGTGCAGATAGCCTCCACGGAGAATCCCCACATATTTTCTTCATCATTGTCATGATTTATCACTAAAAGAGATTGATCTTTATTGCGATTTTGAGTGGAGAAGTATCTATAGTCATAGGAAGACCTTGATAGTTCAACCTAATCATTTTATGGAGCGAAGACGGTATTGCTCCAAGTTCATGTATCTAAGGACGTCCAAGAAGAAGGTTGAATGTAGGTTTTATGTCCATGACATGGAATTCAACCATCTTTTGTATTAGGCCCGTGGTAATTGGTAGCTTGACAGCTCCACACACCGATCTCCTTGAATTATCATAGGCCCTAATGCTTTGTGTTGCAGCATGAAGATCTTTTTCTTAGGCCTAGATATTTTGCGGTTCATAATGGGAGCACATTAACAACGGACCCATTGTCAACTAAAGTAAGAGGGATGTTGTATCCCTTGCACCCCATAGTTAGATATAATGCATTATTGTGAGCGGAGGTGGTATTGGATTTTGAGTTTGACCTTGGTTGGTCGAAGGTTCATTTGGTTGTGTTTGATAGACTCTCCCAGAAAGAGTTAGGTGATCGATCTCGTTTGGATTAGTCTTGGTACTCATGAACCAATTTTCTTCTGGAGGTGTTGAATGCGCCTCCATTTCTAAATGTTCCATGAGTTGTGCTTGATGCCATTATTCATCTAGGGTAAGGTTTGACAAATCTTGCGATTTTCCCAAAAATTGATCCCAATCAAGCGCTCCACTTGTTTCAACTTGAAGACAAGGTGGAGGTGGATAGCGGCATATTTTAAGACATACAGGTCATTAAAGTCGTCGTACCATAATCCACACACTTCATTAGTTGCCCCTATGAGTGTTGTGGTAAGAGGTTTCCCTATGGGAGTGATGTAATCCAAGGGATTGAACTCATCACTCCTCACATGGTCCTCATCGATATGAAATATTCCCAATGGGGAAATATTATTGGTAGGCTTAGGCGTGGGAATTTCCCATCGTCTACTAGATCTTGAACCTTGTGTTTTAAAACAAAGCAACGTTTAGTATCATGCCCAACACCCCTATGATAAGTATAGTAAGCGTTGCCATCCCATTAAGCAACGTTCAGTTGGTGAGAGTAACCCCTTTTCATATAAATTTTCCAATAGTGCTTTATAAGTTAAAGGGAATTGTGTAAATCTTCTTTCCCTCATCCACCTTTTTCGAGGATCATTATTATTATATTGCGTGGACGTTGCAAAAACATCAATAGAGGATGAAGTGTTATCATTCCCCTTCTTGTAGTTGTTCTTAGAATGATGATGATGAGGCTTATTTGCCTTTTCTTTGGCAAGATCATCTTCAATCCTAGTGGCCACGGAATAGACCTTTTGAAAAGTGTCTAGACTAAGGTAGCGTAGATGTTTGTTGTACTTTTCATGACAATTGCCTGATTTTTTGTACCAACTTGAGTTCAGGCGGCCTTTAGGCAAGGTGGGCCGCCTTTTAACGCCATCTACCATAGAAAGCAAGGAAACCTTCATCGTCGCCTTGCTTAAGCATTTCAAGTTCACGCAAAGTTGATTTTACCTCTACGTTACTCTCATATTGGGTGATGAAAGCCGAAACTACATCTTCCCATGTACTTTTGAATTTAGCATCTAGACCATAATACCACTCTCTTGCGACTGGGTCTAGAGATGAAGGGAATGTCAAATTATAGAGCTTAAGATCAATTCCCTTTAGAGCCATGGTGCCATAAAACGCATTAGATGATTTTTTGGATTATTGGTCACCTTAAACACTGGTAAGTCTGTGGCTATAAAATTTTCAGGTAGAGTAAGTCCCACAGGAGGAGCAAACTTTTCTGCGTTAAAGTACTTGTTCCCCATTATAGAACAGAAAAAGTTTCTCTAACGTCTTCTCTCGTTTGGCTAAAGCATCCATTTTTTGTTTTATAGCTAAAGCCTCGGCCTCTTTCTTTTCAGCCTTTTCGATTTTCTTAATTCTTCTAGCCTCGGCTTCTTGAGCCTTTTCCCCTCTCATGCTTCTTGGAGTTGTTCGATGGTTGACATTGTTGGATTAGGATGAGTTGACAAAGGGATATGGTTCGAAAGGGGTGGATTATTTGATGGTAAACGTAGAATACGAGTGCCCAGGCGTCTTCGTTCCCAAGCTTGGTAACCAGCCCTAAAGGAAGTACGAGAAGTTTAGAAAACTGACACCCTCGCTTTTGAAAAGAAAAGAAAAGAAAAAAAAAGAAAGGAAGAAAAAAGACGCAAATTACGTTTAAAGAGATATTATCGCCTTTTAACAACTTATGAATAACGATATTGTTTGAACGAGCCAATAGTTCACGAGGAATCAATATGGTCTCACAACAGAAGGCACGCACAAGTTACTAGGTCACGTGCGGTTGGCACGCGCAGCCCCTGCACTTGCGCTGGGTGTGGTCGCCTAACACAATGAGTTGCGCGCGCCACCTGTTCTAACAGGATTTTTTTTTTCTAACGATGGTATTTTCTTTTTCACTATTTTTGATTTTTTTTAATGTTTTTTTTAATCACTTGGTATCCCATGAACGTGACTCAAAACTATGAAGGGACAAATTCATAGTTGGGAACCTAAGTTAAGACTAAAAGAGGAAAAAACTATCTTATACACGTCGCAAATAGTCATGTAATCACATAAGCATACGAGAAAACAATTAAAGCATAATGTCATTCTAAGGTCAAGGTTTTGGGTGTCCAAAGGTACCATATCTTAAGAAACGATGTATGAATCAATCACTCAACGTGTTGACCCATGACATAGTTCTCCCAACATTTTGTTGGCGATATGGGTGGGATGATTGTTATTGATTTTGAGATAGAAGCCTGGTGTTGGCGACTCCTAGTCAATGAGCCAATCCCTAATGTTTAGAAGGTGCTTATGATTATGCATGATGCAATGTTGCTTGTTTGGCTTTTACTTTTGTGAAAAAGGAAGATATTATGCGTTCAAGTCTCGCTCTCTAACTAGAGATTATCCAAGTTAGCCCTCGTTACAACTCATAGGTAACCTAAGTTGGAAACTTTAAACCATAACTAAGAACTAATCTTATAACCTCTAAGTCCCCAGTGGAGTCGCCACTGTGAGGAAGGTGTGCCCAGCGTAGGGGATCTTTCTCCTCTATGCCCATGGCCCTTTAAAGCCTAGGACTTTACACTTTTTTAATGTGTGTTAGGATTTGAATTCCTAACTGTTTAGGGGATCTTGAATTAGAATTGATTCTATCATTATGCTTTTTTGTAAGAAACTAATAGGAAGTCGCCAATGAGTTTTAGGGAAACTCATAAATGATAAGTGACATTTATGTTACCCTTAGGGGTAGTGTATTGGTCTCTTTTCTCCTGTTTTTCTTAGGTTTTTCTACCTCTTTTCTCTTCTTATGGCTTCCTTTTTTTTTATGGATGAAAAGTATGCTTATTTGCGCTTGTTTTGATAATCTTTATGCATAATTTTATCATCCCCATGCTCTCGTGATCTTTGCTATCTTTTGCAGGTTCCATGGCGGTCCTAAGCACGGTAGGAGGCCCCTTGGCCAAGTATGGAGGCATGGACAAAGACAAGAGGAGCAAAAAGGGAAGGAGAGGAAGCAAGAAGAGGAAGTTCAAGAGGAGGTGTGGCCGAACCTCTAAGAGGTTCGGTCGAACCAAGGTGTGGTCAAACTTTTGAAAAGTTCGACCGAACCTCCAAGGCAGTTTCAACCAAGTTTTCAGCATGTTTACAGGAGGGGTCGAACCAGGAAAGTTCGACCAAACAAGGACCAGGGAGGTTCGACCAAACCTACCCTGAGTTCGGCCGAACCTACCCTGAGTCCGACCGAACCTACCCAGAGTTCGGTCGGACCTTTTCCCGTTTCAGCTGACTTTTTGCGGAGCTTCCTAAGCAATTTTGTAAGGGGTATAAATAGATTTTTTTGCTCATTAAAGAAAAAGATTTTTTTTTCAGTTTAGAATAGATTTTAGGTTAGTTTTAGGTTTTAGAGAGAGAAACTCTCAAAATTTTAGAGAGAGAAAGTGAGGAGCACAATGGTTTTCATGGATTTTGGATAATCAAATGAGGAATTTGAAGATCTCCATCTTATATCAATGAGCATTTCTTACTTTCTCTTCTCTTATTGCTTTATTTAGTTGCTTTCATTATGCTTGAGTAGTTTCCCTTCTACTAGGTGTTGAGTGAGGCTTTGTAATGATTATTTGAGTTATTTGAGATAAATTTGATGATAATTGTGTGATTAAATTGATTGAATTGATGTTGGCATGTTGTTTGTTTTAGATTGGATTGATCTCCCATGATAGCACACTTAATTGCATATTGGTTTTAGTTTGACAAGGAATTGTGAATTAGAATTGATATATTTGATTGCATTTTGGGTAATTTTCTTCTATGCACCTAGTCAATGAGGGATCTAGGCTAGGAATTTGAGAGATTACTTTTGAGTGTAGTTAATTCTCATTATAATTCTTTCTTTGCATGATTTATTATCAAATGGATTCTCATTAGCTTATTAATTGTTCTAAGTGGATCTTTTCCCCTAGTAGACTTTATCATACCTTGTTCTTTATATGTGTTTTAGTGTAGTTGTAGTGTCCTTTATCCGTAAATCGACTTCGGCATAGCTTAGGAATTAGATTAAGAACAATCTAGCATTACCGTTCCTTGTGGTTCGACTCTGAACTTACCACTAGACTTGTTTAGGGGTTAGTTTTAGGATTTATAAATTTATTTGATTGAGTGTGGAATGTGCGACCGTTCTAACGCCCATCAAAATGGCGCCGTTGCCGGGGAGCGATGTCAATTCTTGATTGTTTTTTATTGCTTGAGTCTAGGTCTTTGTGTATACTTTTTTTTATTTGTTTATTTATTTTTTGTTTGTTTGATTGTTTTTGTTAAAAAAAATTAAAAAATGGCATGTTTCTCATTTCCTCAATATGATAATGAGCCTTTTTGTGATTATTTCAATAGACTTGAGGGACTTGTAGATCGTTATTGTTATAGTCTTTGGGAGGCTTCTGAGATTTGTTATTTTGGTTTGAATAAGCAAACTAGGGATATTGTTGAAAGCATGTATAATGGTGAATTTAAAGCATTATCAACTGATGATGCTTGGGATTTTTATGTATGGTTTGCTAGGGATGTTTACAATAAGGGTAATCATGTTTCTAATATTGATGTGCAATGTGTCGATTCTTCTAATGTTAGCATGCATTCCCATGATTTGTCACATGATCTCATTAGTGAACCTAGAACAAATGATTTCAACTCTATTTCCCCTATTGTTCATGATGATGAGGTGCATTCCAATGTTGATTAGCATGGTGTGTTTCATTATTCTTCATTATTTAGCATGCCTTCTTGTGATGTACCTTTTTCTCCCAATAATGAATCTTATATGCTTGATTGTGCCCCCTCTCCCCGTGATGATGATTATACTCATCCTGCTAAAGTTGATGCTTACAATCTTGGTTGTGATCCTTCTCCCCTTGTTAACCCTCAATTTTCTTCATCCTGTGAGTGTCCGATTGATTATTTAGAATCCCTTATTAGGTGTGTTGAGCTTGATTCTACTTTTGGGCCAAGTAAGGAGTTGTTTTTAAATTCTATGAGAAGTCAATTGGAGATGATGAATAGGAGTGAAGAGCGTATTGAGGAGGTATTAAGGAGAAAGGAAGAGCTAGAAAGCCAATTGTCATCTTTATTGCATGATCTTGAATCTTTCAAATCCCATGTGTGTATTGAAGATGATGATGATGATGTTTTTGTGCAATCAAAAGATTGTGAGGAAGACAACAATGAGCTTTTGAGTGAAGGAAAGAGAGTTGAGAGTGAATTAAATGATGATTTTATGAATCAAAACCCTCTTTCTTATTTTGACCAAGTGCATGTTTGTGATTCCTCTATTCATGAGTATTTGGACTCATTTGAGATTATGTCCCATTTATTTTGTGAGGTTCAAATGAAAAATAATGACATTTTGAGTGAGTTCATTGAGAATGCTTCATGGGAAAGAGATGAATTTGAGATGAATTTGCATCCATTCATGCATGGTTTTGAGATCTTAGGCTTTCAGATTTCTAAGGGAAATGTTGTTTATCGTCGTGATAGGGAATTGGAAGATGAGGTTGTTTCTCTTGGAGATTGGTTGTTTGAGGGAGATGTAGATCACGAGTGTTCTTCTTTTGAGAATTCAATGATTAATTTTCATTCCCTTATTAGTGATGAGAGGCAAGGTGGTGAAAATGAGATCATTTGTGAGACCATTTCTCCTATCCCCCCACGTCATCATATTCCATTTTCAAGAAAATTTGATCATGTTCCCTCCTATCCCATGTCACTCCCTTCTTTTCTCAAAGAGCCTATTGGGGACCCTCTTTCTATTTGTGATCTTCAAGCTCCCCACTCATCGATTATTGAGGAAAAGGGTGATTTTGCCACCAAAAAACATTTTAAGGAGAGTTTGCCTTCCTTTTCTTTTTCTTCTTCTTCTTCTTCTTTTGTTGAATTTTCTTTTGATTCTTCTTCTTCTTTTTCTTGGCATCTCTCTCCTCATTTGCGTGCACTATCCTTGTTGCACGTTATCTTCCCGTCATTTTCCTACCTTCTTTCTTATGAAATGTGTAGTAGTGCATTTGATAAGCTCTTACGATCCTTGCAATATTATTTACTAGAGCAGTCAAGCTTGGACCTTAAGCAAGCCTTTCTCGGGAAGTAACCCGTGTTTATTGCTTTCATTTTTTTTTTAGAATAGTTTTCGGCCTCATGGAAATGTTTGTGTGCTTGGTGCTAGGTACATAACTTAATATACTCTTATGCATTGGTTTGGATCAAGAATCAAGGAAGTTTGACTCCACTTTTGCTAGCACATGGAAAACAAGATTCAATTTTAGAGGTAGTCGGCTTCAAGAAGGTTTAATTGGGTCATTTGCGGGTACTATACCCACCTAATATCCGGTAATATCCTTCCTTGCTCTTCCTCTAATGATTTGTGACTTGTTGGACATATGTTGGTTGGTTGGATGACTTTCTTTCTTTTCTCCTCCCATGGATTCTTTGGTTTAAAGTTTGAGCATGTTGCCTCATTCAAGCTTGGGGGAGGGTATTCTATCATGTTTGGTGGAATTTTGATTCATATATGCCATGCACATTTGTATATGCATTTTCATTTTCTTTATTTTGAAAATTCCAAAAAGATTTTGTTTCTATCAAGGCAAATTTGCAATGTGTTTTGTTTTGTTCTTACTTTTGACATAATACGCTTGGACTTGTATTCTTGAATGTCTTTATTCCTAAATTATAAAGGTATGCACGGTTTGAGAATGTGTTAGGTTGACTCTAGGATATGATATGCTAAGGTAGTTGTTAAGAACTTTGAGACCATGAAGCCCTAGTTCACTTGCTTGTGGTAAGATGGAGTTGCTCTCTATGGTGGATATGAAATCAAGAGTTAGTTATTGCTATCCCTAGTGAGGTAAATTGTTCAAGCCTTCATCATACTTTGTTGAGCGGCATATTTGGATCCTTGGCTATTGCATTCTCGTATCTAGAACTTGACTTTTAGCTCCAAAGATCACGACCGTGCCACTTTAGGGGATGACAAAGGAATTTCTCTTTTTATAGGATAGATTTTCTATTTTTGAGTTTAGTTTATATTTGCCCCTCTTGCTAGCCCTTTTGAGCCATATACCTTCTTTTCTCTAGCCACAATACAAGCCTTGAAGCCTTGGTTTCACTTTCTACCTTTAGTTTTGTAAAGCAATTTAGTTTTCGAGCTTGTTTTATTGTTTATGGTGCAAGTTTAGAATTATGAGTTTATTTGCAAAGCAAGTATGTGTTGTATATAAGTTTGTGCATAAAAGCAAATGCATTTTGAGAAAAAGTCGTCCAAAGTTAAAGAGGCAAGGACTTTTAAATGAAAAAAAAAATGTCGAAAAAAAAGGTAAAAGAAGAATGAAAAGCACAAAATGATTTTGTTATAGTTGTTTTTTTTTTCCCCTATTTTTGTTAGTTTGTTTTAAATAAGCTTGGGGGAAATTTATTTTATGAGCATAGTTGGTACTTTTGTTTTGGATTCGTTTGGATCTTGTGGAAAAAGTTCCACCCGAGCTTCACATGTAGGTTTACCACCAATTTCAAAAGTTTTCCACACCTTTACTCTCCTAGCCTGTGTATTACAACCTTGAAAGTCCTTTTGATCCTAGAGGGTTAAGTCATTTAGTGGTGGCAGGAAATAGGAATCAAGCCTATAGAGCGAGTTTGCATAGCCAAGATGTTGGGTAACCTTCTCATGTTTTGAATTTCTTACTTATTTTCCGGTTCCTTCGTGGAATCATGAGAAGCTAACTTGAAAGTGGATTTGAAACTTGTAGAGAGGTTGTGGTTTGATTAGTTGGAACAAAAGGTGGAATATGTTTCCGTTAGTTCTCTATGCTTAGCATATGCTATGTTTCAATCAACCTTGGACATCTTAGAACGTGCATACCTTTATTTTTTTTTAGAAAGATTGACATTCTTTAGTGCTTGTTCCATTATAAAAATCCACTTAAGAACGCTTGTAACCTCTCTTTTACTTCAATTTATTTTATCTATTTGTTTATTGCTTTGCCTTGATTTTTGTCAAGAGTTATGGGTTAAACTCTTAGGATACCCTTACGAGAGCATACTCTTCCTCTAGAGCGATCTATGGGGTTTAAAGTGCTTGATGCATGCGCTAAATGCATTCGTGATTCCTACGAAAGTGAGTTAGTGTATATTCTTTCTCTTCTAGTTTTATTTTATTTTATTGTTTTTTTTTAAAAAAAAATAATATACATCGTTTTCCGTTGTGTTTGTTTTGTTTTGCTCGAGGATGAGCAAAAGTTAAGCTTGGGGGTGTTTGATGAGTGACATTTATGTTACCCTTAGGGGTAGTGTATTGGTCTCTTTTCTCCTGTTTTTCTTAGGTTTTCTACCTCTTTTCTCCTCTTATGGCTTCCTTTTTTTTATGGATGAAAAGTATGCTTATTTGCGCTTGTTTTGATAATCTTTATGCATAATTTTATCATCCCCATGCTCTCGTGATCTTTGCTATCTTTTGCAGGTTCCATGGCGGTCCTAAGCACGGTAGGAGGCCCCTTGGCCAAGTATGGAGGCATGGACAAAGACAAGAGGAGCAAAAAGGGAAGGAGAGGAAGCAAGAAGAGGAAGTTCAAGAGGAGGTGTGGCCGAACCTCTAAGAGGTTCGGTCGAACCAAGGTGTGGTCAAACTTTTGAAAAGTTCGACCGAACCTCCAAGGCAGTTTCAACCAAGTTTTCAGCATGTTTACAGGAGGGGTCGAACCAGGAAAGTTCGACCAAACAAGGACCAGGGAGGTTCGACCAAACCTACCCTGAGTTCGGCCGAACCTACCCTGAGTCCGACCGAACCTACCCAGAGTTCGGTCGGACCTTTTCCCGTTTCAGCTGACTTTTTGCGGAGCTTCCTAAGCAATTTTGTAAGGGGTATAAATAGATTTTTTTGCTCATTAAAGAAAAAGATTTTTTTTCAGTTTAGAATAGATTTTAGGTTAGTTTTAGGTTTTAGAGAGAGAAACTCTCAAAATTTTAGAGAGAGAAAGTGAGGAGCACAATGGTTTTCATGGATTTTGGATAATCAAATGAGGAATTTGAAGATCTCCATCTTATATCAATGAGCATTTCTTACTTTCTCTTCTCTTATTGCTTTATTTAGTTGCTTTCATTATGCTTGAGTAGTTTCCCTTCTACTAGGTGTTGAGTGAGGCTTTGTAATGATTATTTGAGTTATTTGAGATAAATTTGATGATAATTGTGTGATTAAATTGATTGAATTGATGTTGGCATGTTGTTTGTTTTAGATTGGATTGATCTCCCATGATAGCACACTTAATTGCATATTGGTTTTAGTTTGACAAGGGATTGTGAATTAGAATTGATATATTTGATTGCATTTTGGGTAATTTTCTTCTATGCACCTAGTCAATGAGGGATCTAGGCTAGGAATTTGAGAGATTACTTTTGAGTGTAGTTAATTCTCATTATAATTCTTTCTTTGCATGATTGATTATCAAATGGATTCTCATTAGCTTATTAATTGTTCTAAGTGGATCTTTTCCCCTAGTAGACTTTATCATACCTTGTTCTTTATATCTGTTTTAGTGTAGTTGTAGTGTCCTTTATCCGTAAATCGACTTCGGCATAGCTTAGGCATTAGATTAAGAACAATCTAGCATTACCGTTCCTTGTGGTTCGACTCTGAACTTACCACTAGACTTGTTTAGGGGTTAGTTTTAGGATTTATAAATTTATTTGATTGAGTGTGGAATGTGCGACCGTTCTAACGCCCATCAATAAACCTCGTTCAAGGCTTTTTCCCAAGTAGGGTTCAAGGGATATTTAGCATGAATCATAATTTTACCCATGCCCAAATTGGTCAACTTGTACCAAAAATGAGTTCGGGAGAGAGGGTACTAAAATAACGTTCCTTTTAGGGAGGAATCGCTATTCTAGCCCAAGTGCGTCCTCTACTAGCTCTTCCTTTTTCATAATTTCATTACCAAACAATATATGCAACATGATACCTAAAACTAAGTTAGTTGATTTTATTTACAAACATTGATCATAAAAGGTTACATTGCAACGAATGTCTTTATTCTGTAATATTCAAAATCGTAAAAGGAACAGGAAATAAACAATATTCGCCTTGGCTTAGGTGATAAAACAATCAATTAATTATTCAAATTCTAATCTTGATTTAACCCAAGAATACTATGTGAAATTAATTAATTAATGTTTACTTAAAGTGATCAAACAACACTAATTAATTAATTAAAAGTTGTTTAAGCAAGAAAAGAAAAGTGATTTATCTAAGTTCTCGGAAATTTACCTCTTTGCTAGATCTTCATTTAGAACACTTATGGACTCCTCCTTGTTCGGGAACCTCCACCGTAAGAACAAAACAATTAAAGGGTGAGTGTTTAGGACAAGAGGGATGATTATTGCATAAGTTCATAAAGTTTCTGCTGGCTTTTCAAGCTAATTTCTGTGTGTTCAAAGCTCGTATTGAACCTTTAATTATAGGTAATGGGTGAGTTTAGGGTTTCGCACATTCTGCCGCAGCAGGTGGCGCGCAAGTGAACTAATCGTGCTGCACAAGGCAGCGCAACCTCTGGTCTTGTGCGTGGCTTTATGGTAAAATTTGATTCTTTATATTTATGAAATTCTGAATCTTCTGCAAGCGCATCACTGGCGGTTGCGCTGGGAGTCACGCGCAACCTTGTGAATTACGCGAGCCAGGCCAGTGTGACTCCAAGAGTTGCGTGCGATTTTTCCTATGGCAACCCTAGATTTTAACCTAGGCGCTTCTAAATCCGTCAAAATTAGGTTTAATCTCGGGATTAGGCCTAATTGCTAATCGTGCTTAGTATTAACAAGCTTTGGTTCATTTCGTTTTGAGTCAAGCTAGTTGGTTTATGTGTCTAGGCCTTAATCAGTAGTCCATAAGCGTCCTTTACTCAAATCTAGCACAAAGATGGAATTATTTATCGTCATATCACTTTTGGTTGGGACAGGAGACCTAAAGTAGATGTCTACAACCACTATGATAACGGATAAGCCATTTATCAAAAGATACACAACGGAAGACTCTTTTCAAAATCATCAAAACATACCAAGTTTAAAAGTCAAACCAAAGAAAGTAAAGTAAAACCAAATTCAAACGAGGTCAAACTTACAATTTAGAACCATTGTAGGCCCTTTCAAAACCACACAAATATTTAAAACCAATGCGTTAGTATTAACAAGCACTAATAATAATAACAACAATAAATGACAACAACAACAACAATTACAATAATAACAATAATAACAATAATAATAATAATAATAATAATAATAATAATTCATATTAAAAAAATAACTAAAATAGTATTCACTCTTCGCTCAAACCCCAACATGATATGCCACATCACCTGGAAAGCTTCACTTTAAGCTATCCCTAATACTCACCGTAAGAAATGGGTCGTTGTAGGACCAAGACAAAGACAAGGCCAAATACACACAAAACACAACAATCAGCAATGCTGAGTACATAAGTGTAATTGAAACACACTAACACGCATACAACTTAGCATCAATCACCTTACCTTTAGCCCTGAGTTCAACATTCAACCAATAACACAAATCATAAGATAATTTGATTATTTATTTAGTTTGATTACGCATCGAACGAGTTTCCCCCCAAACCTGCCCCATTAAAGGGGTACTAACACGGGAGCTACCCGTGCCAGTATAAAAGAACCACTCGTAAGTGGCGGAATTCTTGCACATAATTAAAAGGAAAGTACATTGTCCTGTACCTTCAGTAGAAGTTATGGTTAAATATAAAACCCCATAACTCCCCTTATATGTTCATACTCAAGGTATATACGTTCCAAGAGTTTTGGTGCGTAATCACTTTTATTTTACGCTGTTTACATATTTTAGACATGGTGATGACTCACAATCCACAACACAATTAATCATCGTAAATCATTCAAGAAATCAAACGTACCAATTTAATTCTTGAATAATTAGTGACCACATTTAATTTAATGTTGAACCCTTTTTAAACTATCTCGGCGTTAAATAACACCTTAAGCGCATAATGCACCACAAATCCTATCCCTCGGTGTTTAGAACACCTTAGTGCACTTAGGCACCAAAATATAAATTAATCCTCGTGTACATAGACACTTAAATAGCTCCTTCCCCATGCTTATAGCATCAATAAAAATTATATGAACCATAATAAAATTTCCTTTCAATATTCCAATTTCAATTAAACATATAGTTTAATTAAACATGTTCTCAATTATGCCAATAATAAAGTGTGGTTCATAATCAACATGCCAACATATTTAATTCCAATCAATAATTCACCTTAAATAATTCATACTTCACAAATCAATCACCAAAATCAATCTAATCAACAATTTCAACCAACACCTATCATGATACTACATTGGAATTAAATAAACAAAGCCTAGGATCCTTCTACACACTTAAATGATTACCAAGTACGTGAACGTACCTCAATTAAGCCCTTAAAGTGGTCGAAGACACTACAACACTTCCCGAACCAAGTCTCTTACATAAAGGGACAACAACACTATATTAATTATCCTTGTATACACAATTTTCAGCAACTTAAACTCACTTTAAATAACTTATAATAATCTGAAAATCACTTGAAAACCCCTAAATAATCCCCTCTTTAATGGGTAATTTAACCTTTTTAATAAAATCATCAAAACTAGTACTTTAAATCAATTTTCAGCACTTTAGAATAATCAAAACCCATTAAAACTTCATTAAAAACATATTTTATATGCCCAATTATAATTAGAAACATGAATCATATAAAACCCCCAACTTAATTGATATTAGAACCCTAAAAATCAAGTCTTGAATAAATTTAACACCCTAACTTTATATATTGTGAAATCTGAAAATTTAAACCCAAACTAATAATCTTAAATTATACTTTTAAACCATTAAAAACATGATTTGATACTAATTAAATATATAAACAACCAAAAACCAAAAACCCATAATTAAAATCATCAAATTAATCAAATAAAAAGAGGAGAGATAAGTGTGGTGTCACGGTGATGGTGGTCTGGCGAGTGGTCGCCGGAATCCAACTGGGGTCGCCGACGTGGTGACGTGGCGGCGTGGTGATGTGGTGGAAGCAAGGGCTGCAATTTGGATGGGTTTATGTTCACCCAAAACCCACGTAAAACCAAGGAGAAAAGAAAGAATAAGAAAAGGAGAAAAAGAAAGGAAAAAGGGAAAGAAGAAAATAAAGAAAAAGGGAAAATAACTTACCTTGACCTTTTAGGTGGCAAAAGTTTGGGGATTGAATGAGTATTTATAGTTTAGGGTAGGTTTGGGCTTTATTAAAAATGTGGACTTGAATAATAAAATAGGTAGCCCAAATATAAAAATAGAATGATAGGGTTTATTATGAAGATGGGCTACATTCGGATTGAATACTTATTGACCCAAAAATTAAACTTGTGTTATTTAAATCCCGTAATTAAAATAATTTGACCCAAAAATATATTTTACAATTAATTAAATAATTTATAAAATACATAAAATACGGCGTATTACAATGGCTGACTCCCATAACTGTATGCTAAGTCTCTTTAAAAATTAAATAACCCATTTTGCCTCTAAACCGGCTTTTAACATTGGGCCTTTAGATGATATTAGCCCAATTCTCATTATATATCTTCCGGTTTAGCCAGACGGCCTTTCACTGACTCTAAGACCCAATTCGCTTGGTCAAAATCAAGAAAAGTCAATAAAAAGTCAAAAATCTCATTTTTGGGTGTAAAAAATGCCCCCCTAATTTGTGTGGTTGATGGTGTTTGAAACCAACCAAATTATGACCCTTTTGCATAAAAATAAAAAGCATTCAGTATGTTTAATTTTGTGAATATTTAAAGAAGTCAAAGCATTAAACATTACTTCATATTTATAAAAGTTAAAATAATTTGCAAAAGAAGAGCATTTCAAAACTTAATAGTTTTAAATTGTGTATGCTCTTTTAAGGACTAAGGCTAAATATATACAATGATATACTTATTGAGTTGCCTCTAGTACCCAGGATCTTCTTAAATCATCGCCACGTCATTTCGTAGCCAGGATCATCAAGGTAGTCTTTAAACTCATGGTCGCGCCAAAAGAAGCCGATTGATCCTGTGATGCTCGAAGATCTCCTCACATCACAACTGACATGTACATTTTTACATCAAGGTATAAATTTCTCCTTTTGTCCCTCTGTTCACTTGGACCTCATAGTATCGCTTAGAGAAGAGAATAGTCCTCGCCTCTAACTTCTTGTCAAATGGGGGATAAAAAATCGATCTGATCTCCCTAGCCCACCCTTTACAGACTCTGGTAGCGTTTGCCTTATCTTCCTTTTCTTCCAAGTTGGAAAGGATAAAATTTCTTAGAAGGTCGATGTTTGCGCCTACCTAGAAAGCACTAGGCCCAGCAGGCCCTTCGTTGTCTTCAAGGATGATGGGCCTCTCCTCCCATCGCTTGTTGATCCTTCTGTTAAGGTGATTCCTCTTTCGCTGCCTGTAATTTCTCTTCCATTTAGCACGTTTGTCCATAGCTAACTGATGGTTTGGACATTCGTTTGGATACTCTATCGATCCATGGAGTACATTATCAAAGTAGAACATCCCTGCTCCATAAACTTCTCCATTGGGTCCGATATGCAGCATTTGGATGGGATGCATAATATCTTCCATGGTAATTTTTGAAAATTCAACTTTTTAGAGAATAGGTGAAGAACATTATAATCACCCTTGCATCACTCTTTGACGGTTAAGATTCTCTGTAACTTCAATATATCGTGGTAAAACCACATAACCTTCCATACTCTTGAAGTCGTTTAAAATTTGATTAAAGGGGATGAATTTTTTAAATTAACCATCACGAAAATTACTTAGTAACTTCCACTTCCAAATTAATAATAACTGATCATTTAATTTTATTGGAAGTTTAGAAGTGTCTTTCCAATTAAATGTCAATAAATATTGTTGTTTGTCAATTGGTAAATCGTAAAAGTAATTATAATTAACACCCATATATTTTAATTTCCGAAAATTAAAAATATATTTGTGTGGGTACAATCATAATAAATCAATTATATCGCCTGATCAAATAACCAAAATATATACTCCCTACGTCCACAATTATCTGCAACATTTGCCATAAATGGGTGCTCTCTATTATGTGCAACAAATTTTTTTTCTTTCCTCTTTTAGTAAATTTTAAAGAGTAAAAAGACAACCTTACCCTTACTTTTATTTTTTAACTTTGTTTAACATCTTTTAATTACACTCAATTTTCCACTTTTTCCCACTCATAAAAGGGGCCCTCAATTTTCCACCTTTTTCCCACTCACTTTAACCCACCCAAAAACAAAAAAATAAGGGACCACTTCTTTCCCTTCTTTTTTCCACTTAATTAAACCCACCCGAACTTAATTAAACTCCACTAAAAGTTTTGCCTAGGAGTCCACAAAAAGGACGTTTGGTGCAAATAATCGTGGGCGGAGGGAGTATATATATTTTGCATCGAATAAGCACTTAATCAGACATTTCCAAGTTTAACTAACATAAACATTAAACTTTAAAAAGTTAAGACATGATCAAAAACATATTTAAGCACTTACTTTTAGTAGAACTAAGAACATGTAACACATCATGTTTGAGCACTTAACTTATTTATCACAAGTTAGTTCTTTGGGACAAAAGAAATCGAACCAATCAAACCCTAGCCTTGATCAATTCCAATCATGATTGGGGCTTTTTGGGCTTTTGTGTGTTGGCTAAAACATATCAGAAGATAAATAAGAGCTATCCCCTTGCTCTATTATCATCATCCTTCCCAAACTTCTTAGTGGAGATTTATTTACCTTCTTTTGTCGCCTTTTCTTCATGTGCTCTCCTTCGTCTCTCTAGCGCCTACGGCTCTTCTTCTTCTTCTTCTTCTTAATGGGTTCATCTCTTAGAACCAAACCAGGATCAAAGCTAAGGCATGCATTGCCAAAGCTGGCTTGGCGATGGTGCTCTACCTCTTTTTCTCTTTCAGCCTCCTTCTCCATCTTGTCCCACTTCTCTAACACCTTTTCCAGCTCTTGAATGCCTTCATCTTCTTATCATTTCTTCTTTATCTCAGGGAACTCCATGGATAATTCATCTAGATCTAGATCAACCCTTATTGCCCTATTTGGATGAGACTCGGCAGTACTAGAAGTTGGGCTTTCCATAGCTAAAGTGAGAAAAAGATTTGGGAAAATATGTTGAAATTAGCTTCTCAAACAAAGGATTTTAGTTGAGAGAGAAGATGCACTTTGCGTGTTTTAAGTAGGAAGTGATATAATGATCTCAATATATATTCATATGTTGAAATAAATGTTCAGATCACTTTACATAATGTCTAATTTTTCGAAAATTACCTAGTAATTACCTTATAAAAATTTATCAATAGTGTTTTTTGACAAACTTCATCGAACAGTAATTTAGTAATCTCTTACTTTAATCGCTTGATTCCCCAATTGCTAAATTGAGCCCTAAAACTCTTCGTTTAAGGTTACGCTTCTCAATTTTCAATTGAAAATCAATTTCCTTTTACCAGACTTTACTAAACCGTTTGTATCATTTTGTGCCTGAACAAAATCAAACAGTACAATTTAACTAACTCTCCATCACTTGGAAAAGCTATAACAACCTTCTAAGAATCCCTTACACTATCTCATCACCAATTCCCTCTCTGATCTTCCAATTCTTCCAATCTTCAATTCATATGAACATTGGGAAGTGTAGAATAACTTCTCTTCCTTTGTAAGAAGTGCTCAAATCCCTTTTGGTTAAAGAATGTTCAATTGAGGCTCATGAATTGTGTGAATTGATAAGCAAATACCCTCAAAACTTTATATTTGACTTCCTATGGCACATTTCGTCCTCAACCACTGTGGAAAGAATCTTCAAAGGCACAGCTTCTATAGGGCCAGCTTTTCATTTTAACCTTTCAGTTCTTGATGTTGAGCAAGTGTTTCGAAAGGAAATTCAGGCAAAAGCTAGATAAGTGCATCCTTGGTAAAGGTTCGCCTCGCTCTGCTGCATTCATTGAATTGCACCCAAACGACAATTGGGTTTTAAGCCAGAATCAAATTAAAGGTTGGGTTCAAGACCTTACAGCCAGGGGTTGGTTTATGCGGCTTTCCAAATTCCACTCCTCATGGGAGAAGAAGAGAATTTTCAGTTTCCTTAGGCCAGCGACATATGGTAAGATTCCATTCAACGGATCGTTGACATGTGATCTTATATCACTCTTGGATCCTGTGTTAAACTGCTTTATCCTGCGCCAAATTTGCATGAATGTAACTGACAGATTCTAATCGTATCACCAAATCAAAAGTAATTCCTAAATCCTCTAACTAAAGTAGATAGGGAAGTAGGGTGGAATCCACAGGGAAACAATGTCTTTCTATTCCTAAATAATTAATATAATCTACATTATTAAGTAACCAAATTGATTTTATGAGAATTAAACTAAGGAGAATAAATAACTAATGCAAATAAGAATAATGGGAATAACAATAAATCAAAGCCTAGGGTATAGGTTCACCAATAAATAATACTCCGAGGTAAAGCACACTAATCAATTATCAATGCATTAATTAATAAGATCATAAAGGGCTTTCGCTACGTATTATAATCACAGAATTAATCTATTGGTATTAAATCGCGTCTCTCAAATCTTGACTTAACCATTTATAAATAAACCTGCCTATTGAAACTAAGCCTAAACATAAATTCTCATCTATCGACTCTCGACTCAATATTGCATAACTCATACAATCAAACCAGGCCTAATCTAATTGCATAGCACTAAATCAATCAATAGGAAATTAATCAAAGCATTGACAATTAATAATAATAAATCACCCCTTCATATTATTTATGGATCCCCACGAACCCTAGAAATAAATTACTCACACATGATGGAATCTAAACTAATTAACCAAAGCAATTAAACAAGACATAATTACTCAAAGAAATTAAATTACTACAAATTAAAGGGAAGAAAATTGTTACCAAAATAAATGGAATTAATGAATTGCATAAACAAAGAGTGTTGATAGAACAAAATACTAATGTAAGCTTAAAACTAAAATATGGAATTTTAACTAATGAAAGACGTAATTGTCTCGCTTAACAAAAGCGTATTTATATTAAAGCTAAGAATACTAAACTAAGACGATGCAAAAAAACACTCCTAATCGTTCTCAAAAATACGCGCCCAGCAGGGCGCCTGACTACCCGGCCGAGCGCGCCTCTGGATTAACCATTCTCCCTTGCTCGCCCGGCATGGCGCGCTTCCGGGAGGTAAGTGCCTCTTACTTCTTCTCCTCGCCCGGCCGGGCGCGCCTCAGGGAGAGTTCTTCCCGGTCGGGCGAGTCCACCGGGCAACTTGGATTCTTCAATTGGGCTAATTCTTGGCCCAATCCGAACTTTTCCTTCTTAGGTCTTTATAACTCGGTCCATTGCCTCAGTTTCTTCTTCTTCACCGAGCCCTTAATCACCGGTTTGATTACTCTACCGCAGTTTAGGCCAACGGAATATGGCCATATGAATGCAATCCAAATCCGATGCCCGTAATGGCTAAAATAAGCCCGGGAAATGCTCCAAATCTGCAATTTCCTACAAAATAAAACCAAAGCTACAAAAACACTAGAAAACACATATTAGTAAAAAAAATAGCTCCTTAGAGCCAAAAATACTCCTAAATATGACCAAAGGACGGGGGTAAATCACTACATAAAATGGACATATTAAACTCCCCCAAGCCAAATCTTTGCTTATCCCAAAGCAAAGATCTCATCAATGAACAAATAAAACATACTTTACCCCAAAATCAACTAAAAAACCAAGTATTATGAATTTAAGGCAAGTCCAACGAACATGCATCAAAGTTAACCAATCAATTCCATCCAACTACTAATCCACCCAAACAATCGTCAAACAAAGAGAACCACAAGTGTATATGGAATTCATGACTAGTGCTCACACACTCTTCACTCATATATGTGGCGAATATAAAATGTATTCGATCGCTCTTCATCCAACCCCTTTAATGTGAACAATGCCCTCCCAAACTCACAACCCGTGTGTTTAAAAAGACAAGCACTCAACCTAGTAGTCGACTCGAAATATGTCAAATCATTCTTTGCATTGATAAACAACTAATTTCACATCCATATAACTCTATGCACAAAGGTCGGAAGGTCTTCAAAGCTTGTAATGTAAGGCTAGGGTAGAAGGGTAGGAAATATTTGGGAAAATGTGAGAGTAAAGCTATGCTTTAGGGAGCTAAATCCTATTAAAACCAAGGTAAAAAATAAATGATGACCTATCATCTCCAACACAACTCAACCCAACTCTACAAAGATTCACCAAACAACTAATACAATCATAACAAAATTTCCCAACACTTACAACTTCACTCATAAAAATATAGCAATATAATGCAGAATTAGAGCGAATCAAACAAACTTTGAATTTTTTCAACTTGAATTATTTTTTGTAACTCAATTTTTTCTTTCTTTTGTTCAACCTTCATTAGAACACTTGAACATTGAAACAATTTTTTTCTCTTTTGTTTTTTTTTTTCCTTTTGGAGCTCGCTTTTTTTTTCTTTTTTTTTCATGAACTTCTTTTTTATTTTCATCATGCTTTATTTTTTCAAGAAATTTCAACTTTCAAATCACCAAAAATAAACCACAATCAAGGGCAAAAAAAACTTCTCAAAACCCAACCAAATTGTGCAATAAATAAGCACGCTACAAACTCCCTTACCTCACTCACTAATAGCTCCCCCAAGAAAAGCTTGGGACTAGGGACTAGTGACTAATGGGGCAAAATAGGCTTGTAATGTGGCTAAATAAACTTACCTTCTATTCCTTTTGGTCACGAGCAAATGTGGGTCAATCATAGTCCGAGAGAGATTACACCCTATGTACTCATGGACAAAAGTTTGATTAATTAATAAAAGCTCGCCTTCGTGGTTTTAAAAAAAATGTGGCTAAATAAACAATAAAAATGAAACAAGCAACAACATGGGTAGCAAGAAGGGAACAAATGTATCTAATATCATCTTGAGGCCACCTTAAAGAACAAATGTCTTTGTCCTCCTCACTGTGCATAATAATGAGTCATACAAACATTACTCAAAGTTAAAAAAAACCAATACTTAACTTCATTGACATACCAGGAACTAACACACAACTCCTAACCAAATCAACTAGTCAAGCACCAAATTCACAAATAGTTGGACAAAGTTGACTCATGTCAAGGCATAAAAGCAATCAAACATCAAATCATGGCTAACCTACCCACAATATTCATCATCATGTACCAAGAATCAAAACAATTTCATGTATGGGGCACAGGGAAGCATGATATATCATTCATTGGATCGTATTTTTGTAATTTTTTTTTTCCATTTTTTTGTATTTTTTTCTTTGTTTAAAAGCAATAAAATCCACCCTAGAAAGCAATAAAAATTATACTAAACACACCAAAAATTAAAAAGAAAGAGAAGAAATAAGATACCTCTACCGAAAATCTCCCCCAAGCCAAAATCAGACAATGTCCTCGTTGGCTCAAGAATTAGCCTCAACACGGCTAATCATCACCATCCTCATCCTCATCCATCACTCCACCTCCACCACTGCCACCTACACCAGAAAAACTTCCGCCAAAATAGTGAGGGTTAACATTACCCCTTATCCCCCCCAAAAGGAAAGTCTTGGCCATAGCTAGAGAAGGAGGAGTAGTCTATGAGTACGCCCTGGGAGTTGGGATCCACATATCCCCCGGGTGGTGGATGGAACCATCTGGGCAAAGGGTCTCAACAGGGATAGCACCACGACGAGCATAGTTTTCGTACATCGGGAAAAGACCTCTACCCGTGTTCCTCTCTACATACCCAACCCTCTGGTGAAGGGACCCAACTAGCCTCCAAATATCCCCAACCTCCGTCCTAAGCTCACCCTAGCTCCTCTCTGTCCGAACTACGGCCTGACCAATACTCTGAAGGTCCCAAATAGTCTCGGGGTCCAGTCTAGGCTGGTGAGAAGGTGGCTAAGGCACATGTGGCTGTGGCACATGCACCTAGGGCTGTGCTTGGGGCTAGGCCCCGGGAAGTAGACGGGTGTAGGTATAGGACTGCTGTTAGGTAGGGAAGCTGGTCAACTCTGTGTCAGGGAGAGGAAATACGAGAACGTAATCTTTCCCTCTCTACACTAACCACTCTAAGACCTGACGATAGTTTCACCTAACCCAGTTCAACCCTCCATAGTAGGTCAACGTCTAATTCGACACCCCCCCCCCCACAATTGGTTATCCCCTCATAGTTGGTTTCATTAAACCCCACCTTTTTAACTACTATCCTAGTAATTACCACCAGAGTAGATTGGGGTTTTGACGTTGGTATCACATGTGTTCATGTGCCTACTCAAATGACTTATAATATAATGTGAAATTTTCAATCTACCATATCCAAAAATTTAATTCCCTATGATAGCAAGTTCTAGGGATTGGGCGTTGTGAGGTTCATGGCGGGCCAAAATGCATGTCCCAGAAAATCTTTGAAAGATTTTTGTGACGGGGTGGTGAAAGGGAAGGGAGCTAGCATGTTGAATATTCGGGCAAGGCTTGCCCTCAAAGCCAAATACACATCATCGGCCTTATAGTCCTCAAGAAATTAGGTGGAGGGAGAGGGATCAAGTTCAAATTATCGTGCAAATTCAACATAAGCCAATTCAATATTCCTGTTGTTTAATCGAAAATGCAACAAGGGGCCATTTTTAGTATTATCTACACTCAAAGAAGATAGGAATTCACATGTAAGTTCTCTATATGTAGGGTAATACATATCAACAAACTTTCACATGCCAATATCATTCATGTATCTCCTAACATGGTCATAAACACCAATAGCATTTAGAGCGTCTCGATTTAACCACCGAGAAGAAATTACCTCCCGTTCGTGGAGGTCGATTAGACGACTTCGTTGTTGCTGTGACACAATCACGGGTATGAGAAAGACCTTTGAAAGGGACACCCAATTTTGGTGTTCTATATTACCTTCCAGAGATTTTCCTGCAGGAGAGCCAGAACACTTTGGTTTTGAGGCTTATAATCCTCAAATGGTAGCTAGACAATTTGGTTTTTGTCAATCTCTTGTTGTTCCTTTATTTACCACATGAAACATGCCTTGGGATACTAGGGCAAAGTTTCATGAGAGGATGTCTAGAAAAGTGATTCCATTACATATCCTTCAACCATTCTACAACCCAGAAAGTCAAGCAATGTGGTTTTCTTGAGTTATCTCAAGTGGTGGTATCATGGACCACTTCAAGGTCCTACTATTGAAGATGTCAAGGCAAACTTTGCTGTGAGTGTAGGAAACTATGATAGGCGGTCGCACACCTAACAAAAACTACCTAACTATTCCTCCTAATTATGTAGTAGGGTAAGTCAGGGTCGATCCCACAGAGACTAAGGTTCACCTAAATTATCTAAACTCAAGTAATTACCAAGCAAGAATCAAACAATGATGGAATAAACTAAAATCTAATGTATGGAAAACTAGAATACATCAAACGAATATAATAAATCAAAAAGCTAAAACATCCAAGATCAAGTATCACCACAATTACGATCAATGCAATTATATATCTACCCCTAACATACAATTCCAATTAACATGGGGAAAAGCAAACCCTAATCAATACCAAGGACCTCTCTCGAGCATCAATGGCTTCCCTAACATACAATCAAGCCTATTCTCATGGTATCATGCAAATTAGAGACATTAAACACTTTACTTCACTTCCCAATTATCAATTCAACTACTCTCGTGATGAATTTTAAACCCTAAATTAATCTACTCAAATCCGTTAAAACCCAACTCTCGTTGTGATTAGAACTATGGAATAATAACAATACTAATTATCTCTAATCTAGTATTGGCATAATCACAATCAATTTAGCATAAAAAATTGCAATGGTTATTCACTAGGCGAAAAACCCCAATCCCCACCGGTTCAAACCACACATTCCCCACCGGTTTTGAACCGGTCTTGATTTGGGGGGTGCTAAATCCCCAAAGATTTCCCACCGGTTCAAAACCGGTGGCAAAACTAACTTTTCGCACCGGTTTTCAACTGGACCGGTGGCAAAAACATGGGATTCAGCACATAGCTTGAGGATTTCGCAGCGGTTTTCAACTGAACCAGTGGCAAAAACATGGGATTTCCCACCGGTTTTCACGTTGAAACGGTGCCAAAAGTTAGCGCGCCATTTTTAAAAATGTTTTGGGCACCGGTTCTTTGTAAAAACCGGTGCAAAAAACCTCTATTTTTTTATAAAAATTTTTTATAATTAAAAATAATTAAAAACCTGCACATCCTGTATTAATTCTGCCATTAATATATATTATAATAAAAGTAATAATAATAATTATTATTACCATTATTATTATTATTATTATTATTATTATTATTATTATTATAATATTATTAAAAACACTAATAATATAATAATTTTTACATTGAAATAATAACAACAATACATATATATTAATTAATAATCCTAAATGCGATACAATGAAATGTCATATAGCTTTTACAATTCATTAATTAAAAGGTGTTATATTTACAAACTATACAAATAATTAATGTATAAGTTAACAAGTTCAAATTAAATTATATGTGATGAAAGACGCTAACATGTCTCGAACTTCATTCAGCTCTTCGCTCGTCAATGGACCTCCTTTCTGTACCTTGAAAAAATTGGTTAAACAAAAATGATGTTAGCTAGAATTAATTACTTAGGTTATGTATGTAAAAATACATTTACAATTTAAGTTAGGAAAAAATTTAATACATAGGCCTATATGACTACTATTTCACCTATTTTCTACATTTATTGCCAAATCAACTCATTCTTACTCGTAACATGTCAATATTACTTATTTATAGGCGGCTAAGGCTTGAAACCACATTAAAAGAACAATTCAATGGTTTTAAGACGCATTTTCAACCAAAATGGCCCGAATAAGGCCTATATCAATACTTGTATGCCTATTTTCTACACTTCTTATCAAATCAACTCATTCTTCCTCTTAACATGTCATTATTACCTAGTTAAAGACAGCTAAGGCTTGAAATCACATTAAAAGAGCAAGTCAAGTGTTTTAAGACTCATTTTCAACCTAAATGGCCCGAATAAGGCCTATATCACTACTTGTATGCCTATTTTCTACACTTCTTATCAAAGCAACTCATTCATTATTTTAAAATATCATTATTACCTAGTTAGAGTCACCTAAGGCTTGAAATCACATTAAAAGAGCAAGTCTAGTGTTTTAAGACGCATTTTCAACCTAAATGGCCCGAATAAGGCCTATATCACTACTTGTATGCCTATTTTTTACACTTCTTATCAAATCAACTCATTCTTTCTTTTAACATGTCATTATTACCTAGTGAGAGGCAGTTAAGCCTTGAAATCACATTAAAAGAGAAATTGAATGGTTTTTGGACGCAATTTCATTCAAAATGGCCGAAATAAGGCCTATATCACTACTTGTATGCACAATTTCTACATTTTTAATCAAATTAGCTCATTCTTCCTCTTAACATGTAATTATCACCTAGTTAGAGGCAGCTAAGTCTTGAAATCACATTAAAAGAGCAAGTCTAGTGTTTTAAGACGCATTTTCAACCTAAATGGCCCGAATAAGGCCTATATCACTACTTCTATGCCTATTTTCTACACTTCTTATCAAATAAACTCATTCATTCTTTTAACATGTCATTATTACCTAGTTAGATTCACCTAAGGCTTGAAATCACATTAAAAGAGCAAGTCTAGTGTTTTAAGACGCATTTTCAACCTAAATGGCCCGAATAAGGCCTATATCACTACTTGTATGCCTATTTTCTACACTTCTTATCAAATCAACTCATTCTTTATCTTAACATGTCATTATTTCCTAGTGAGAGGCAGATAAGGCTTGAAATCACTTTAAAAGAGCAATTGAATGGTTTTAGGACGCAATTTAAGTCAAAATGGCCGAAATAAGGCCTATATCACTACTTGTATGCCTATTTTCTATACTTCTTATCAAATCATCTCATTATTTATTTTAACATGTCATTATTACCTAGTTAGAGGCAGCTAAGGCTTGAAAACGCATTAAAAGAGCAAATCTAGTGTTTTAAGACGCATTTTCAACCTAAATGGCCCGAATAAGGCCTATATCACTACTTGTATGCCTATTTTCTACACTTCTTATCAAATCAACTCATTCTTTCTTTTAACATGTCATTATTACCTAGTGAGAGGCAGATAAGACTTGAAATCATATAAAAGAGCAATTAAACGGTTTTTGGATGCAATTTCATTCAAAATGGCCAAAATAAGGCCTGTATCACTACTTGTATGCCCAATTTCTACATTTTTAATCAAATTAGCTCATTCTTCCTCTTAAAATGTCATTATTACCTAGTTAGAGGCAGCTAAGTCTTCAAATCACATTAAAAGAGCAAGTCAAGTGTGTTAAGACTCATTTTGCAACCTAAATAGCCCGAATAAGGCCTATATCACTACTTGTATGCCTATTTTCTACATTTCTTATCAAATAAACTCATTTATTCTTTTAAAATGTCATTATTACCTAGTTAGAGGCTGCTAAGGCTTGAAAACGCATTAAAAGAGCAAGTCTAGTGTTTTAAGACGCATTTTCAACCTAAATGGCCCGAATAAGGCCTATATCACTACTTGTACGCCTATTTTCTACACTTCTTATCAAATCAACTCATTCTTTCTTTTAACATGTCATTATTACCTAGTGAGAGGTATCTAAGACTTGAAATCACTTTAAAAGTGCAATTGAATGGTTTTAGGACGCAATTTCATTCAAAATGGCCGAAATAAGGCCTATATCACTACTTGTATGCCCAATTTCTACATTTTAATCAAATCATCTCATTCTTTATTTTAAACATGTCATTATTACCTAGTTAGAGGCAGCTAAGGCTTGAAATCACATTAAAAGAGCAAGTCTAGTGTTTTAAGACGCATTTTCAACCTAAATGGCCCGAATAAGGCCTATATCACTACTTGTATGCCTATTTTCTACACTTCTTATCAAATCAACTCATTATTTCTTTTAACATGTCATTATTACCTAGTGAGAGGCAGCTAAGGCTTGAAATCACATTAAAAGACAATTGAATGGTTTTTGGACGCAATTTCATTCAAAATGGCCGAAATAAGGCCTATATCACTACTTGTATGCCCAATTTCTACATTTTTAATCAAATTAGCTCATTCTTCCTCTTAAAATGTCATTATTACCTAGTTAGAGACAACTAAGGCTTGAAAACGCATTAAAGGAGCAAGTCTAGGGTTTTAGGACGCAATTTCATTCAAAATGGCCCATATAAGGCCTATATCACTACTTGGATGCCTATTTTCTACATTTTTTATCAAAACACACGACAAAAGCAAATTAACTAAGTCAATTGCATACCTCATCAAGCTGTTGTGCGTCTGTACAACGACTCAGTATGTCGAACATGAATCTCATCACGTATAGTCCGTAATCAACTTCGTTATCTTGTTGTGCACACTGTCATAGGAACACAGTAAATAAATCAAACATTCATAACAATGAATCAAACATGGATAACAAAATCACAAAATTTTGTAGCATTACCATTGGTGATTTCCATGTGGGACCTTGAGGAGCTCGACAATTTATCTTCTTCATAACACTATTTAGAAAAGTAAGTTCAAACATGATTAGTGATTAGGGGATTTTGCTCCCACCAATCGGAATGCGCCACGTGGACCAATCAGGTCCTGCCAAGTGTCCCCCAGTTGGAACAGTCAGGGCTTCCCACGTGGCACACGCTTATTCGTCCACCTTGGACCTGTTATGTCAAGACATGTGGCATACTCCATGCCTAATGGAGAAACCGGCCACCTAGGCCCAACTTCCGAGGGAAGCCCAATCAGCCTAAGGTTAACCTAAACCTAGGATTGGCACGTTTCCCAAGGTTATAAATACCTCCCTTAATCCTCATTAAGGGAGATTACAAAAAAGAGAACACGGAAACATTACGGAAAAAACACATTAATTACACACAGTCATAACCGGCTGATCTCGCTAACAAAGCAGATTACCTACATTAAACACTCTCACCTAGAGAGACCAAATCACTTTAATTTCTGCATTAATTACTCCTTAATCAGGTACTAACTTGACCGTTGGAGGCGGAGCTCACAGGAGTCTCCGTTATTTTGCAGGTACAGGCGTCCGGTTCCAGTCTCGGAATTGTAACTCTCCCGCAGGACATCAGAAAACCCCGAAACATTTGGCGCCGTCTGTGGGGAGAGTACTTCTGAGATGGCATCCAAGTCTGTACCGACTCCTGAAGAGAGGCGTCCCCTAGACGACCCTCAAGTTCAGTCGGACCATGATACCGAAAGTGAATTCGAAGTTGAAGCTCATACAGCTTCAGACGGGACCCTAAGGGCCCGATGTACCCGTCATACCGAAAGGAGAGAACGGGAGCATCTTCAAACAGGAAGCGAGCCAGCAGGCGCACCGCCTGTTCGGCAACAGCCGACTGATGGGTCTGCTCCCATCACAAGGAACGAACTCATGACCTTCATGAGGGACTTCAAGGGAGAGATTCAAGAGTTGATCAACAAGAAGCCGCCTGCTCCAGTCAAGGAGCAGTCGGCTAAGAAACCCTCCACTTCACTGAAGAGGAAGCCAGTTCAAGGGCGAGAGGCGACTCCTCATCCTAAATCTAGGAAGCGGGAGCCACCTTCCCTTGATTTCACAAAATTCCGTTATCCTACAGGAAATAGGAAACATGTTCGTCATATTCAGGCGGACGGGTCGAAGCAAACATTCACAGATGCTCGGCTACTGCTAGAGCAGAAGAAGAGTGACCGATTGTCAGAGTCGGCCTCTACTTCAAACTTTCAAGACAGTTTGCGAAATGCCTCGATGAGGCATACTCAGTCGTATCATGAGAGTCAGTCAGGCGGCACCTCCCGTCAGTCCGGCTTTCATAGCGACCAGGCGGTACCAAACTTACCATTTGTGCCGCAACAACAGTATTTTTTGCAGCCACCTCCGTTTGGTGGACCTGCAGCAAAAAACGTCCAACCTATGGACTGGCAGCTACGGTTGCTTAGACTTGGTGAACAGCCGTCGGCCTTCTCCAAGGAAATTACTGAAGCCGCTCAGCCGGCCAAAGTGAAAAATGTACTAGTAGGCGCCTATGACGGCACTACTAACCCAGAAGACCATCTGATGGCATTCACCAACCTGATGTACCTTCAAGGGTTGGATGATCCCACTTGGTGCAAGTGTTTCCCAGCGACTCTCAAAGGAATCGCACAGCAATGGTTCGGCAACCTGCCGACTGGTTGTGTAAATAGCTTCAGGACGCTTGCTTACTTATTTGCCTCCTACTTCGCCATGAACATCCCTGCGAAGAAAACGACCCTTGATTTGGGAACAATTCAGCAGGGCGAGAAGGAGGGGCTTCGTTCTTACATCAGGCGGTTTAACCTGATGAGAATACAGATTCAAGGGTTACCGGATGAGGTAGCTTATACTGACTTTTTCAGAGGTCTCAAAGACGGGTCTACCTTCAAATTTGATTTGGTTCGAAAAAGGGTGGCGACTCTTCAAGAGGCCTTGATTGAAGCAGAAGCCTATATACAGGCGACTGATCTTTGTACGATAAAACAGTCGGACGGGAAAAGGTTCGACAAAAGAGAAGGACGACAGAAACAGTCGTCAAACAAAGATGAGAAAAGAAAAGAGGTCTGGGCGGCTGATTCCTCTAAACAGCCGGCCTAAAAAAAGAAAAAAGAATTCAAACCATACTCCCCAAAGTATGCGTTTAACAAGGATAACCAGTTTATCCTAAAAGAAATCAAGGGACGGATCTCAATTGAGAAGCCGGTCCCCATGAAGGGTTCTGCAAACAACCGGAACCAAGATAAATTCTGTGCTTATCATGATGATGTTGGTCATCACACCAATGACTGCATCAGTCTCATGCGGTACCTAGACCGCCTGGCTGAGCAAGGTGATCTTGCCACTTATGTCAAGAAATCTACGGGGAACACTTCCTCAAAAAAGCAGTCGGCCAAAAAGAATCAACAGGCCGACAGCTCCGATACAGATGATGCAGTCGTCTATACCATTGCAGGCGGCTTCTCAGGAGGCGGCCCCACTATTAGGGGCAACAAAGACAATATCAGGCGGTTAGATGTAAATTCCGTTCACCAAGAACGGCTGTCCAAATATTCATTTCCTGAGATTGTCATCACTGAAGAAGATCTAGGAGGGGTAAGAGGGCCGCATGACGACCCTATCGTTATTGAATGTAAAGTGGCCAACCAGAGAGTTGGCCGAATCCTCATAGATACCGGAAGCTCCTCAGATCTCATCAGTAGCAAATTTCTGTCGAAACTGAAATATCAGACTGATTGCATACATCCGGCCTCCCACCCTTTAGTAGGGTTTGGAGGAGGAGGAGTCCACCCACTGGGACGAGTAGATTTACCCATCCGCCTGGGCGAAAAAGGGGAAGGACGACACATGGTAGTCCGGTTCCTAGTAGTAGAGGAACTCTCGGCCTACAACATGATTCTGGGTCGACCAACCCTGAATAATTCCAAGGCTGTTATAATCCCATCTCTTATGTTGCTCAAGTTTGAGAGGGATAATGGAACAGTCGGCTCCCTAAGGGGAGATCAGAGGATGGCTCGAGAGTGCTATCTCTCGGATGTCAAGCCCACTGTTATGGCCACTGGGTCAAGCGGTGAAAAAACAGACCTTGACAAGGAGAGTGCGCCTGTTCAAGAAGCAGGCGGCAAAAAGAGAAAGGCATCCCAGACAGGGGCCGCAAGAAAAGCAAGAAAATAGCAATCATTGGCAGAGGAGCGGTCGGATGAGTTCCGCCCTCAGCCGGCTGGTGAGCATGCGGACCTTATCTTAGACGACTCACGTCCTGACCGAACAGTCAAAGTTGGGACGACTGCTCTGAGAAACCTTGGTGACGAGTTTCACAAACTCTTGAAAGAATACAAGGACATCTTTGCATTCGAAGTCCATGAAATGCCAGGCATTAGTCCTGATCAGGCGGTACATAAACTGGCTGTGGATCCAAAAAAGAAGCCGGTACGACAGAAGAAACGGAACCATGGCGAAGAAAGAAGTCAGGCGGCAGCCGCCGAAGTTAAAAAATTACTTGATGCAGGGTTCATTCGGCAATGTTACTTCCCAGACTGGGTTGCAAATGTGGTGCTTGTTAAAAAGCCGAATGGCACCTGGCGAATGTGTGTAGACTACACAGACTTAAACAAGGCGTGCCCCAAAGACAGTTACCCTCTGCCTAAAATTGATAACCTGGTCGACTCAACAGCCGGCCATGCTTTGATGAGTTTTATGGACGCCTATTCTAGTTTCCATCAAATTCCTTTATGGAAGAAAGATCAGGAGAAGACGGCCTTCGTCACTGATCAGGGGTTATACTGTTACACGGTCATGCCGTTTGGTCTTAAGAATGCCCCGGCTACCTTCCAACGAATGATAAACACTGTGTTCTTTGATCAGATTGGGAGAAACGTCGAGGCATACATTGATGATATGATTGTCAAGACTAAACTTCAGAAAGATCATCTGTCGGACCTCCGAGAAACTTTCGCCACACTCAGGCGGCACCATGTCATGCTCAATCCCAAGAAATGTGTATTTGGAGTTGAGTCTGGGAAATTTCTCGGATTCCTTATCAATCAGAGAGGAATAGAGGCGAACCCTGAGAAGGTGCAGGCAGTCATTGACATGCAGTCGCCTCGTACCATCCGAGAGGTTCAGAAGTTAATAGGTTGTCTGGCGGCCTTGGGAAGATTTCTAAGCCGATCAGGCGACAAATGCCTATACTTTTTCCAGGCAATTAAGAAAAAGGCAAGGTTTGAATGGGGGCCGGATGCTGAGGCCGCCTTCCAGAAATTAAAAGTTCACTTGCATTCCTTGCCGAGGCTGGTCAGCCCTTTGCCCAAAGAGGTTCTCTACATGTACCTGGCCGTCTCTGATCATGCGTTAAGCGCTGTTCTCCTTGCTGAAAGGGACGGCTGTCAGCTCCCGTTCTACTTTGTTAGTCACGTACTGAAAAATGCCGAGTTGAGGTATCCCCTAGTGGAGAAATTTGGTCTTGCACTCATGGCTGTTAAAAAATTGAAGCCATACTTTTTGGCACATACAGTCGTCGTGTATACAGACCAACCTATCAAGCGGCCACTGACCATCATGGAGTCGTCAGGCCGAATGATTAAATGGGCCATAGAAATACAGAGCCTCGAAGTTACATTCGAGCCTAGAAAAGCAGTGAAGGGGCAAGCCTTTGCTGATTTTATTGTAGAGATGACTCGTCCTCCTGACTCTCAAGTTCCAGACCAAGTATGGAAGGTATATGTGGACGGAAGCTCTACTTCAAATGGTTGTGGAGCAGGCGTCATATGTCAGTCGCCAGAGGGCGACAGGTACGAGTATGCTCTACGCTTTAGTTTTCAGGCTTCAAACAATGAGGCAGAATATGAAGCTTTACTAGCCGGGATCCGCATGTGCAAGGCGGCAGGGGCAAGAAAAATAGACGCCTGTTCCGATTCACAATTGATAGTGAGTCAGTACAATGGCGAATACGAAGCAACCCATCCGGCCATGATCAAGTATTTACAGGCGGTCCGACAAGCAGTCGGCTCCCTTGAGGATTTCCATCTAATCCAAGTGCTGAGATCAGAAAACAACCAGGCGGATGCACTGTCAAAATTAGCATCATCCGCCTCCTCTGATACTCCTCGAACTTTTTTTTGGGAAGTAATGGAGAAGAGAAGCATCGAGGAAAACCCTATTGGAATCCTAGACAGAAGCTCAACCTGGATGGATTCAATCAGGGCATATCTGACAAACGGTACACTGCCGGATGATACTCAACAGGCGGCAGCACTGAAAAAACGAGCCACCTGTTTTGAAATGATAAAGGGAGAACTTCACAAAAAGGGGTACCTTCAACCCTTCTTAAAGTGTGTTACTCCAGAAAAGGGACGAGAGATACTAGACGATCTTCACTCTGGTTACTGTGCTTCTCATATAGGTGGTAGGATGCTTGCTCAAAGGGCAAGGCGGCAGGGCTACTTTTGGCCTACTTTGGAAGCAGATGCAATGGAGATGGTGAAAAAATGTGACAAGTGCCAAAGGTTTGGCAAACTAATTCACCGTCCGGCTACTGACCTCACTACCATTCACAGCCCACTACCGTTTGCTAAGTGGGGCATGGATATTCTGGGTCCATATACGCCTGCTACAGGCGGAAGAAGGTACATACTTGTTGTCGTCGACTACTTCACTAAATGGGTAGAGGCGGAGGCTGTAAAGGGAATCAAGACGAAAGATGTAATTTCATTCATTTGGAGAAATGTCATCACTCGGTTCGGGGTTCCCATGTCTATGGTTTTTGATAATGGTCCCCAATTTGAGACGCCTGTTCTCAAAAGCTGGTTGGGTGACCAAGGAATTGCAAACTACTTTGCATCTGTCGGCCGTCCACAAGCAAACGGCCAGGTAGAAGCCTTTAATAAAATCATCTCAGACGGTCTCAAGAAAAAGATTGAACGAGCAGGCGGCCTATGGGCGGATGAACTACCACATGTTCTCTGGGCCATTAGGACGACTGAAAAAGGGGCGACTGGAGAAACTCCATTCCTCCTAACTTACGGTGCGGAAGCTGTTCTTCCAATAGAACACTACGAGCCGACTCTTCGAGTAATGCTATATGACGAAGAGGCAAACTGGGAAGCCATGCGCCTGGCATTAGACTCACTTCCTGAAAAGAGGGGCAATGCTGTCTTGCGCCATGAGATCTATCGCCTGAGAATGACTAGATCATACAACAAAAAAGTACACAGGCGTCCACTCAAAGTAGGGGACTTTGTACTTAGAAAAATGGAAGCAGTTGGTAGGGCTAATGAGTCTGGCAAACTAACTCCCAACTGGGAAGGACCCTACCGAATCTATAAGGAAGTCAGGGACGGTACCTACCGTCTGGAAACACCAGACGGACAACCGTTGCCTCGAACTTGGAATGTAGATAATCTTAAGAAATATTTCTTTTGAATGATGTAAATAGTCAAGAGCTACTTAATAAAAGTTCACTTACTATTCAAATTTGTACTAAGAGGGGCACGCTTACTAACAAATAGTCGGCTACTCTCCGTGTTTAATTTTACTTACGAGGGGCATGCCGTCTGTACCTTTACAGTCGGCTACTCTCCATTGAGTATTTTACTCACAATAAGGGCATGTCGTCTGGGCATATAGTCGGCTACTCTCCATAAGAAGATGGCCGACTGGTTCCAAACACATAGCCACCCCCCTAATACTTAGCTAAAAAGATTAGGGCCTGGCCGACCCTGTGCCTAACAGGCGGCTACCCTCCTTTTACTTAGCACCTACGTTCACCAAGAACTTACCAAGGCCACAGGCCGAATGATCAGACCAGGCGCCAAGCCAACTGATCAAATCTACAAAACTAATACGACCTGTCCCAACATCATAGCAGGCGTCCGACGGCATCCCTCCGGATGAAATTCGTCGCAGAGAGCAGCTCCCTTTTGGGTGGAACATTGTTCTATAAACTAATTACACGGCACCTATACGACTGTCCCCAAGGGCAACCACGTAGCCGTTTTTGAGACAAGGATAACTCTATCACTAACCAAACCAGTGGTAGCAGTTGACATCTGAGTCAGATGACCGCCTTTATTACTTGGGATAAATGCAGGGGGTACCTCTTGAGTTAATAGCCAACAAACATTGGCAAATCAAGGGGATCAGCCGGCATCCGCCGCCTGGTACCTCTACTACTCAATCTAGATTGTGACGAAGACTAAGTAACTCCTATGTTAACTTAATAGTCACTCAACTTAGTTAAGGCCTAAAAGGTATGAGTCGTCCGCCTGTTTTTAACAAACAGGGGCTCTCAACCACTACTCTTGCTAGGTTAACAAATTATGAGTTAAAAGCCAACAAACATTGGCAATAAAGGGAAACAACCGGTACCCGCCGCTTGTTATCTCTACTACTCAGTTCCTTGGCGACTAGGTAATACTCTATTTACTTGGTCAGACCACTTTCCTACTTGGTTAAATTTACAAATGACAGGACCGCCTGCCTAAAAAGGATCCAGACAAAATAGTTCGAATACTGATTGGATAAATGGCCGACTGATCGTCTATCCTGGAAACAGACAACCAGTCGTCCAGGGGCACAGGCGGCGTACTAACTCTCCGTACCTGTCTGCAACGTTCGGCCATGTAAAATAGTCGGTCTAGTGAACAATTGGATATTAGATATGGAATACTTAGACAAATTTGAAGCAAAACAAAAATTCATTAAAAATAAGCCGGTCATTAAAGACCAGCAAAATATTCAAAGCCCCGGCCCCTTGGCCGGGTAAATACAAAGCAAACGGCACGCAGGCCGTGGAAAGAATACATAAAGCTTAAGAAGGGGGTAGTTTAGTATTAGCAGCTGCCGCCTGGTCAGCACTCTTCTTGCTGGACTCGGCTTCAGCTGCATCCTTTTTTGATGCCTTACCCCCAAGCGGCACAAGCGCCACTACCGGCTCCTCCTCCTCCTCCAACGCTTCCCCCAACGCCTCTTCTTCAGCAGCCGCCAGGATCTCTTGATTATATGCATCCGAACACTGGCGGTACGTTCTTTCCCAAGAGGCAAAGTCGGCACTGGGGAAGAGGCGGCCCCAGGTCATGCGCTGGATTTGAGCGGAGTCTTCCATCATCTCCCAGACCAGCTCTTTCTTCTCTTGCTCGGCCTTTTCCGAGAGCTCTTGGGTAAGACTCTTCTCCTGGGTCACCAGGCGTTCCTTTACGCTGGCCAAGGATTTCTCCATGGCTTCGTAAGAGTACATTTTCAGGCGAAGAGGTTTCAGCTCGGCCTTGAGATTTGTGATGGTCGCCTCCAGCTCGTCATTCTTCTTCTGGGCCGCCTCTAACTGAGCCCGAACAGCGGCGGTAGCCTGCGCCTGATAATAAAGAATATCAATGGTCAGTACTTCATTTTGGGCAATTTGAAACATTGCCTTATCACAGTCAGAGGCGGCCATAGCTTTTGCAGCCTTTACCTCTTTGTTCTTCCGATCAAGCGGCTTGCGAAGGCCGTTAACTCGGAGCAGGGCCTAAGTACAAAAAAACAGGCGTCAATTTCCAAACAAAAAAGAAAACAGGCGTCCAGAAATTCAAATACTCAAAAATATGCTAAGTATACCTCAGCAAGGACCCCTGCAATCCCGTCAAGGTCAAGGGTGCCGACACCCCTGACCGCCTCCCTTTTAGCTGGAGGAACTGCCCTGATCATAGACTTGGCCATCTCTACCAAGTCAGGCTCCTGGGGGCCGGCTGCATCAAGCATAAACAAACAGATTAGACTTAGTAACAAAGGGAGCAAGTCTAAAATTTACAAGGACAACTGCATACCTCTAGGCGGCCCAGTTGGAGTTTTAGAAGAAGTGGCCGGCTGTTTCTCAGCCGCCACCTTTTTCCTGGCAGAACCAGGAGAGCTCCCAACAGTCGTCTTCCGGGCCTTGGGGTCCGGATGTTGGGAAGATGAAGCTCTTGGAGCACCCGTCTAAAAAAGAAGAAAAAAGTCAGTATATGCATAAACACTCCAAAAAGAGGGTGAAAGGTTCGGAGCTCACCAAGGGTGCCCCCTTCTTGGGGGAGTCGGTTGAAGCTTGTTGCATAATAGAGGCCCGCAACATGGCCGCCGCAGTCTTGGAGGCGGTGATCTTGCTCATGGCGTCAGCTGCAAAAACAAACAGAAAAGTTAATAAAAAGATAAACAACAAATGTATGGAACAACAAAGTATACGACAGGCCGACTACCTCTTGAGCACCGACTGCTGAGGCCGCAGGCGGCCAAAAAGTACTCGTCATAGAGCCACTTGAAGCTCGGGACGCAGTGCAGGGGTACTTGCTCTCGTACCCCTGAAGTAGAGTCGACCCTCGACTCTACTTTAAAGTGTCCTTTATCAAGGATCTCTTTCTTAGCCTTGGGGGGAACAGGCGGCATGCTACGGCCGCCTGCAAGAAGGGGCGGATTCCTGTTCCACCTATTGAAGCGCTTGTTCTGCTCAATGTCAGAACTCTCAA
This sequence comes from Chenopodium quinoa, assembly GCF_001683475.1. NCBI lineage: Eukaryota > Viridiplantae > Streptophyta > Magnoliopsida > Caryophyllales > Amaranthaceae > Chenopodium > Chenopodium quinoa. The sequence goes on along the minus strand of NW_018743510.1, from coordinate 3,046,602 downwards.
TGATGAGGAAGGTGCTCCGCCAGTCTTTCCACTTGTTTGCTTTACCTCTTGTCATGAGGTAGCCCCTGTGGCTTGTCAATTGATACCAGCCGGTACCGCCTGTCTTAGGGGTCCGGCTGAGATAGTTCATATGGGCGAAAGCCTCGAAGCTCGGCTCCACCCCGTGCAGTTCGCACCCGGCCACATAGCCGAGTACGTTGACCCAGGAGTTTGGGGCTAACTGCAATAACCCCAACTCATACCCATCCAAAATCCGCTGAACAGCCGGATGTAATGGGAAGCGAAGCCCTGCCTTGATGGCTGCCTCGTAGCAGCCAAAGCAGGCGCTTTCATAACTGGAACCAGCCGGCCAGACGACTGTGTCTTCTGGATCCGGCACAAACACTAGAAAGTCGGGGCCCATGGTGTGGTTTGCAATAAAGCTCTCCACTTTCTCTTGCATGGCTGTGATTCGGCCCCGAGGTACCGTGCAGTAGTAGGGGGTATTTAGCTCTCGGTAAGAGGCGGATGGTTCCGCCCAATTGTCCCCCTTCTCAACTGCATGAGAAAGTCTCGCCTCTTGCAGGCGGCTGTTTTTCTCTTCTGTACCCAAAGAAGCATGGCCATAAGAGCTTGACTCGGAATCGTCCTCCGACGAGTCTGAAGAGGACGACTCCTCCCCTCTCCCGGAGGGGCCCGCCTCCTCTCTTTGAAAAGGAGCAGATTTGTTAACTGTTAAATGGGAAGGGGTCACTATGACCCCCCACAGAATTGCCGGCATCCAGGCCGCCTTGTTTCACTTCCACATCTGGCGCCTGGTCAGATGTTTCACTAAGCGGCACCCTGTGGGAGGAGCCGTCTGAATTTGAGATCCTAGCTGTCTTTTTCGTTCTGGCCATCTTGCTCTGCATAGACACAGATACAGTCGAACTTTGTATAAAGGGCAAAGATGGGTCCGGAAAAGGGCAGGCGGAACTCCTAGTCCTAGATTCAGCCGTCCCCGGTGACCGGCTGATCACTAACCTAGGTCGTGTCGTGTGCTTCCGTGGTGCCATTTATGAAAATAAAAAGAAAATTAAGAGTAAGAGAACTGAGTTACCTGAACGAGTGACGGTTGATGAAGTTCTGGAGATCCGGTGCAGTCGGCTTGTCAGAACAGGCGGTAGGCAGAAAAGGTCCAAAATGTCAGAGCAAGTTCAGGGGTCCGAATGTTCTCAAAAAGTTCTCAAAGTGTGAAAATGACTCAAGACAACTCTCCCTTATATAGGCGAAGTGAGAAGGCAAAGGGTCACTTTCAGAATTCAAAATTTGGGCGGGAAAATCTCTCGTCCTTTCGCCGACTGACACCTGTAGCAGGCCGTCGCCTGTTACAATGCGACACCTGTCACAGGTAACACGTGACCAATCACGTGCCACCTGTGAGGGGCAAATGATTAGGGGATTTTTCTCCGACCAATCGGAATGCGCCACGTGGACCAATCAGGTCCTACCAAGTGTCCCCCAGTTGGAACAGTCAGGGCTTCCCACGTGGCACACGCTTATTCGTCCACCTTGGACCTGTTATGTCAAGACATGTGGCATACTCCATGCCTAATGGAGAAACCGGCCACCTAGGCCCAACTTCCGAGGGAAGCCCAATCAGCCCAAGGTTAACCTAAACCTAGGATTGGCACGCTTCCCAAGGTTATAAATACCTCCCTTAATCCTCATTAAGGGAGATTACAAAAAAGAGAACACGGAAACATTACGGAAAAAACACATTAATTACACACAGTCATAACCGGCTGATCTCGCTAACAAAGCAGATTACCTACATTAAACACTCTCACCTAGAGAGACCAAATCACTTTAATTTCCGCATTAATTACTCCTTAATCAGGTACTAACTTGACCGTTGGAGGCGGAGCTCACAGGAGTCTCCGTTATTTTGCAAGTACAGGCGTCCGGTTCCAGTCTCGGAATTGTAACTCTCCCGCAGGACATCAGAAAACCCCGAAACAATTAGTATGACTAATATAATAAATGAGTTAGGTAATGATAATCAACACTATATAACTTTATTTACTTTCGCAGTATAGACTTCACGAGGAGCTTTTTCAGATGAGGCAATCGAGCTGAATAAAAAAGGAAGATGGTGTTACTGGAAACACAAATCACCAGCAGGGTCCAATGTGCACTACAGAAATTCACAATTCACAAACAAGTCAATAATTAGCCGTGTACAACATATAATTAGGGGAAACAAATGAATTGACATGGTCAAACGTACTCCTCAAAACATGGGGCGAATATGAACTTGTCACCCGCACGCAATGATTCCTTGATACCCCGTTCAACATAGTACAACACGTCAGGGTAGTTGCCTATGATCTAGTAGGGGAGATTTGCTCGGGGCATAACCACCCTACTTGACACGGAGATTCAATCTCAAGTAAGTGCTCCTGTAGTGCTCTGCATGCATGGTAACAAAATATTAATGGGAAATTAAATGACAATCACCACTAATCTGAATAACATAATAGTGTCAGGCATTAAATAACCTCATGAATGTTTGAACGAGGGAGATGTTAAGCATTGAACCACTTAGAAATTCTTTCACATCTTCTTTCCCATGTATATTTTGTTACCAATTATCAATTATCAATTCAACTACTCTCGTGATGAATTTCAAACCCTAAATTAATCTACTCAAATCCGTTAAAACCCAACTCTCGTTGTGATTAGAACTATGGAATAATAACAATACTAATTATCTCTAATCTAGTATTGGCATAATCACAATCAATTTATCATAAACAATTGCAATGGTTATTAGAGAATTTAAAGAATTAATTCATGCATCAATCATAATTGGGCTACCCTAGATCTTGGAATAAGAAAACTACTCACACATATTGAAAGAAGCAATAACAATAATAATCAAGGGAAACATAATTGAAAACAAAAATAATTGAAAGAGAAAGGAATAGAGATGAATACCAATGATGCTTCAATTGAAATTACTCAAATTGTTAATCAACAATACCAAATCTAACCTAGAAATTAAATTGCTAAAAAGTGATAAACTAGGGTTCTAGAGAGAGAAATAAAACTTAAGGAGATAATAATCTGTTTTCTAATGATAAATACAATGGGTATTTATACCCTTAATGAAATAAAAATAAGAAAAAAATAAACCGGCAATGCGCACCACACTGCCCGGTCTGACTGGGTTTTCCATGCCCGATCGGGCAGGTGGGATTAAATAAGCTGCTGCTTCTTCCTTTCCTTCTTCCTTAGCGCCCGATCGGGCGAGAGGCACAGCTTCTTCTCTGGCTGCCTTGCTGATCTTCGTAGCTTGAGCACCATCAGCCACCACGCGCCCGGTCCAACCGGGCATGGGTTGCCCGATCGGGCACGTGGCATAAAATCCTAAAACAACTTCTTTGCTTCAACATTAGCATCAACCAACAAATCCTACTGTGCTCGGTCTGACCGGGCATTCATAGCCCGATCGGGCACAATATAAAAAATGCTCCTTGCTTGCAAATTCTTCTAAGACTTGGTTCTTATTTAGCTCGGTTTTACATCCTTATCACCAACATCTCCAAAATGCTCAAAAACGTGTCCGAATCATCCGAGAAACTCCAAGTTCTTGTAAAACTTATAAAAATACACCGAACACACTAGAGGAGAGAATGTTAGCGGAAAATGGCTCTAAAGAGCCTAAAACCATACAAGAATGTAATGAAAAGTCGGGATAAATCTATGTATAAAACGTGTATATCAAATTCCCCCAAGCTAAACTCTTGCTTGTCCTCAAGCAAGACAATCAAAAATAATCAACAACCAAACAACATACTTCACCCCATATGCAAATTCAAAACACGGATTCAAAATCGAAATCAAACAAGCATGCATACTAGCCAACCAATCAAATCACTCAAACCGTCAATCCACCCAATTAATCGTCAAACGAGACCGACCATATATAATTCAAGAATCGATGACTAGAATATCTCACATCGGTGGTCACTCAACACACTTTTTATGTAGCGAGCTAAAAATGAGCTCGATCTCTTACCATCCCCACCAATAATGCAATCCCCCCATCTCACAACACTCTCGTGTTTAGAGGGTTATAATATCGCTCAACCTAGTCAATGTTGACTCGAAATGCAACATATACTCCAGCATTTTGACAAAAGACTCATTTCACATGAACACAACGCTATGCACGAAGATCAGAAGGACTTTTTGAAGCTTGTAACGTAGGCCGGGAATAAGAATGGGTAGGAGATAATTTGGGAAATGTGAGCTATATTAGTCTAATCGGGGAGCTATCAAAAGACTTGAGTCACCTCAATTCACCATTTTAAATCAACAAAACACAAACCCAACTAAAATAAAAACACCCATTACTTCTTCATATTTCTTTCTAACTTCAAGCTTCCTTTTATTCAAATTTCTTTTCATCTACATTTTTTCTCTTTTTCTTTCCTTTTTTTTTCTTCTTCTTTTCTCGAGACCAAAGATATTTTCTTTCATTTTAAGTAAAAGATTTTCTTTCCTTGTTCATCGATTTATTCTCTTTTTTTTATTTTTTTTTTAAAAAAAAATTTCAACAAACCTCCATGCTAGTTTTCCTTCTTTTCTCTCTTTTTTTCATATATTTCTCATCAATTGCAACTTGAAATAAAATCACACAAAATACCGCATAATATAGCTCCCCCAAGTTAGACTTGGGAAAAGTAACCAAATTGGGGCTAAGGGGTAATTTTTGTGGAGTTCATGAAAAATATAGTCAAGCTACAACATGGGTGAGCAAGAAGGGAACGGATGCTCTAAATTCGTCTGGAGGTCACCTAATGAACATGGCCTTCGTCATTTCAACATGCACGTGCAATGCATTACGACACACTACTAAGAGTCTAGAATTAAAACTAAGATCAATGCTACACCAGGAACTAAACACACACATGAATGAATATATAAGGCTCAAGCCTCACGGTTAACACAGTCAAGCTCCTAAATCATACATGGTTAAATAGCTCTGACTCCTACTAGGGATCAACAAATTCAAGGTCAAATCATGATCTTTTCGTCCACAATGCAAGTCTTTTAATCGAAATGAAATCAAAACCTTTTTAGCATTAAGGATAGGGGCACAGGGAAGTAGTTCAATGGCTATTCATTATCATGATTCTCGTATTTTTTCATTTTTTCAATTTTTCAATTTTTTTTTTTTATATATATATACCTAAATACTAACAAAGCAATTAAAAACTAACTAATAAAGCAATTAACAAACACACACCAAAACACATAAAAGAAAACAAACCAAAACAAATAAAAACTCAGAGAACATACCTGAACTACTATGCACAAACTCCCCCCAAGCTACACTCGGCAATGTCCTCATTGCAACAAGTGGGAAGTAGGAAAAACCTGAGTCCTCAAGCGAACTCATCATCAGCACCATCATCATCGTCATCACCTCCATCAGCCGCCCCGCTAGTACCTGCAATGTCGGTCATATCGGGGAAGGTATACCACGAGGGATGCTGAGCATCCCTCGGGATATGACCCTGTCTGCAAAAGAAATCATATACAAGATACATAGACTGACGTAGGTCAGTCTCTAGGGTGTGAACTCGGGTGGCTAGGGTCTGCTGGTTCAACCTGATCTCCTGCTGACCTAACCTAAGCTCCCGTATTCCGGCCATGATGGACTCACGGTCGACAGGGGTATCGGGAGCGGTGGAGAATGGGGATGGGCCACCCTGCTCTCTCCTATGGTAGGTCCGAGTAGGTGCAGTAGGAGGAGGTGCATCGCCAGGGGCCTCGAGGAGGTAGGAAGGCTGGTAAGGCTGGATCCTAGTAAGCTCGGGGGCGGGTAAGGTAATGGACCGTCTAGTGCTCCTGTCTAGTAGCCAGCTATAAATACCGTACTCCACCGACAACCAGCCGGTGGTGGTGAGGTAGTGCTGGTCCAAGGTGATGGGGCCCAGCACAGGTCGATTTTGGGCTTCTACAAAGCCCTCCTTAACCGCTTGGTGAGTCACTAAGCCACCTAGGACAATGGGGATGTTGGTACGGTCGCCATTTGGTTTGAGGGTTGTAAAGGTCGCCCCTTGTTTCCTAAGATGGAGGGCAAATAAATGAGCTATGTTCATCCTAAACCCCTCTCCCTCATCTTCCAAGCTAAGGTAGCTACCTAGGATGGCGATTTCATCCGCCCGAACATTGTTTAGTTCAATTCTACCAAAAATTGTCCACCTCGAGGATCTAGTCCACATCCTAAGGGCCGGTTGATGAATTTTATGAGCACGGGCGTGTTACATTGATTCTATGTTCTCACCCGTCAATGCCAACCATAACTCCCACGAGGTGAAACTATCGGGTTGCACAGTCAAACCCGTAGAGAGGAGGCCAAATTTCCTACCAAAGCCATCTAAGGTAAGGCGGTGAGATTTATTCATTAATCTATACACAACATGCGTAACCAAACCGTCTCTACCTTTCACAACATCAAATGAACTAAGAAATTCAAGAGTAATGTCCTCAAATGTATAATGTATCATATTAAATAGTTGAGTCATGCCAAGTCTAGAAAACAAATTTTGACATTCAATACCAATTCCTAGCCTAACAAGAAGAGATCGGTCTATGAACCGAGTAGGAATTACCTTCCTATATTGAAGCTCAAGCAACCTTGCTTTTTGATTCGGGAACTCGGGAACGAACTGGATATTTGGGTATGCCGAGATGCTCTCCAAGTCTAATTGGTGTTGCTGTTGTGCTCCCCTATTCCTCTTCCTTGTGAGAATTAAAGTCATTGATGTTGTTTGAAGGTTTCTCTCTCTAACTTGAAAATGGGGGTTTTTGGTGAAAAGGGAAATTTGGGTAAGAAAAATGGTTGTGGATGTTAGGAATTGAATAAGGAGGATGGGGGATGAAGAAATTTGGAGTTTTGATAGAGGATTTGTGGAGAATTATGGAGATTGAAAGAGTTGCGGTTTGGAAATTGGGGATTTTTAGAGAGAGAAAGAGTAGAAGATGATTGAGAGTTAATGAAAGAGTGAGAAAAAAGAAGAGAATTCGGGTTTATAAGCGCAGGAATTCCCTCGCGCCCGATCGGGCGGGGCTTGCCCGGTCTAATCAGGCGGAGGGGGTTTTGCTGTGTTCTGTTGCTACGTTGCCAAGCTGTTGTTCGCGCCCGATCGGGCTGGCTATGCCCGATCTGATCGGGCAGCTTATTCCCCTTTTTTATTTTTTATTTTTTTTTGAATGAGAAGCTAACTGGAATTTTTAACCCCCCTTTGCCCGATCAGGCTGGCTATGCCCGGTCTGATCGAGCAAAGGGGGCTGCCTTGCTTAGCCAAATACGCAGCTCCTTCAAACATCCCTGCTCTCACGCCCGATCAGGCTCACCTTGCCCGGTCCAACCGGGCAGAGAGCAAATCTCCTTGTTTTCCAATTATGACGACATCTCTCGGATCCCGCTCCTCCTATAAATCTATGTTCTCTGAAAAATAGCAAAACCAACACAAAAACGACATAAAAACACCAAGAGAATTAAAACTAATAAGAAAAATTATATAAAAAAGCGGGTTGCCTCCCGAAAGCGCTTGTTTATAAGGTCTTTAGCTTGACCATCGTTGTTAGCTCAACCTGGGTCACCACACGAAGAAGGAACTCTGCGATGTTGCCCATGAAAATATCTGCCTCCAAGTGACTCCTTCATTTTATAATTGACCTGCCTTGTATCCGAACTTACCTTTATGTGGCCAAACACATCATTGGGTGGGATTTTATCCTCGTTTCTCATAGAATTTCTATCAAATACATACTTATCAACCAAAGGGTTAGTAGCATCGATTCTTAAGCAAGTACCACCATCAAATGTAGAATTATGTTCATTAAAGAGCTTAGACATGACTTGTTTATCCTTGGCCCTAATGGTCACTTGTCCTTTAGGAAAATCTATTAGGGCTTGACTTGTGGCGAGGAATGGACGACCAAATATAATCGGGATCTAATGATCTTCTTGCATATCCATGACGACAAAATCAACAGGAAAAACAAGTTCACCAACCTTGACTAATACATCTTCAACCACACCCATAGGGATTCTAGAAGTCCTATCAACCATTTGAAGGGAAATATGGGAAGGTTTAAGTTTTTGCAAACCTAAGTTCTCATATAATGAATAAGGCATTAAATTAACGCTAGCACCTAAATCGCACAAAACCTTGTCGAAAAATTTTTCGTTTATCGTACAGGGAATAGTGAAACTACCAGGATCATGCAGCTTAGGTGGTAAGCTATCATATAAGAGAGTAGGGCCTTTCTCATTTACTACTTTCTTATCCTCATGTTGATCTTTAATATTCTTCACAAAATTTGCAAATTGAGGCATTTGAATTAAAAGATCGAAAAAAGGAGTAAAGGCATGTACCTTCTTAAGAACTTTGCAGTATTTCCCAAAATGTCTATCGAGCACGACCCTTGACAACCTTTGCGGGAAGGGCATCGGTTCCTCATAGGCCGATGGAGCAACATATTTGGAACTATGTACATCTTCACCCTTTTCGTCCTTTCTTGGCTCCAGACTGTGCACTTTCTCATCTATTTGCCTCGGAGATGGTTCGTCTCTTCTTAAGAAAACTGCATTGCATTGTTCTTTTTGGACATTCGCTTGATCATGAAGAGTTGATAAACGACTCACTTGTTGTGAAAGTTGACTTTTTTGGTTTTCCATGAGCTTACTCTGGGCTTGCAACTTTTGGATGGAGCTACCTTGTTGTTGGATGGCATTATTGGTTGTGGTAATGAAGCTTTCCATCATCAACTCAATGCTAGATTTTTAGGGAAGTGGGTGCGTTGGTTGTTGGTTCATAGGTGGTCTTTGTTGGAAGTCGGGTGGTGAGTTATAGTTGTTGGGTCGAGGCGATGGTGGTGGTGGATTCTGTTGTGCTTGGGTGTTCTTATAAGAGAAGTTAGGATGGTGTTTCCAACCTTCATTATAAGAATTGGAGTAGGGATCATAGGGCTTTTGAGGATTTGAGGAATAAAATGCATTAGCTTGCTCAATTGACATTTCATTCGAGTTTTGTGGACAATCGGGTGCGATATGACCCTGCACATTACACATTTGACAAACTTCCTGTGGGCTAGTAGAAGTTCCAGCTTGGAGCTTATCAAACCTGCTTGTTAGTGCCTGCACAGAACTGGTTAACATAGTCAAAGCATCTACATCTAGCTTACCTCCTTTTTTCACATTCTGTCGGCCTCCTAGATAGTAATTATCGTTGGCCGCCATTTTCTCTATGAGCTCCTTGGCCTCCGTTGGGTTCTTAGTCATGATCGAACCTCCGGATGCAGCATCGATGTATATGCGGAACTCATGGGCCAAACCATTGTAGAATGTTTGAATTAACATCCACTCTGGGATGCCATGATGAGGGCATTGTCTCTGCAACCTCTTGAATCTTCTCCAAGCCTCATAGAGAGACTCGTCATCTGACTATCGAAAGGTGGATAATTCGTTTCTCAACTTAGCAGTCTTCTCCTGTCCTAGAAACTTTACTAAGAAGGCTTTCACTAGCTTGTCCCATGTATCGAACGAGCCAGTGCCTTCATCTCTCAACCACTTCTTTGCCCTATCCCTTAATAAGAAAGGGAAAAGGCGTAGTCTAATAGCATCATCTGTAACACCATTCATTTTCATTGTATCACATATCTCCAGAAAACTATCAATATGACTTACCGGACAATCATGCGGTGAGCCTGCAAATGAATCATTGGAGATGAATTGAATGAATTGTGGCTTTAGCTCGAAGTGCTGAGCCGTCACAGGTGGTCTGACAATGCTAGAAAGGAGTCCGGTAGTCGTATCAGGAATACCGTACTCCAAAAGAGATTTCGTGGCGTCGTCCATGTTTTTCTTACGTCGATTTCTTGTTCTCCTTCTTCTTATAGTTGCCTCGATTTCAGAGTCAAATGGTTCAAGATCGTCTGACTCTGAGCATCGTGTGGGCATGCAACAAGAAAACTAGAGAAAGAATATCAAAAACACAAAAGAAAATAGCCGAAGCAATGAAATAAGCTTAGCAAAAACGAATCACAAATAATCAAATGAAACCGTTAGTCCCCGGCAATGGCGCCAAAATTTGATAGGCGGTCGCACACCTAACAAAAATAACCTAACTATTCCTCCTAATTATGTAGTAGGGTAAATCAGGGTCGATCCCACAGAGACTAAAGTTCACCTAAATTATCTAGACTCAAGTAATTACCAAGCAAGAATCAAACAATGATGGAATAAACTAAAAGCTAATGTATGGAAAACTAGAATAAATCAAACGAATATAATAAATCAAAAATCTAAAACATCCAAGATCAAGTATCACCACAATTACGATCGATGCAATTATATATCTACCCCTAACATATAATTCCAATTAACATGGGGAAAAGCAAACCCTAATCAATACCAAGGACCTCTCTCGAGCATCAATGGCTTCCCTAACATACAATCAAGCCTATTCTCATGGTATCATGCAAATTAGAGACATTAAACACTTTACTTCACTTCCCAATTATCAATTCAACTACTCTCGTGATGAATTTCAAACCCTAAATTAATCTACTCAATTCCGTTAAAACCCAACTCTCGTTGTAATTAGAACTATGGAATAATAACAATACTAATTATCTCTAATCTAGTATTGGCATAATCACAATCAATTTAGCATAAACAATTGCAATGGTTATTAGAGAATTTAAAGAATTAATTCATGCATCAATCATAATTGGGCTACCCTAGATCTTGGAATAAGAAAACTACTCACACATATTGAAATAAGCAATAACAATAATAATCAAGGGAAACATAATTGAAAACAAAAATAATTGAAAGAGAAAGGAATATAGATGAATACCAATGATGCTTCAATTGAAATTACTCAAATTGTTAATCAACAATACCAAAATCTAACCTAGAAATTAAATTGCTAAAAAGTGATAAACTAGGGTTCTTGAGAGAGAAATAAAACTTAAGGAGATAATAATCTGTTTTCTAATGATAAATACAATGGGTATTTATACCCTTAATGAAATAAAAATAAGAAAAAAATAAACTGGCAATGCGCACCACACTGCCCGGTCTGACTAGGCTTTCCATGCCCGATCGGGCAGGTGGGATTAAATAAGCTACTGCTTCTTCCTTGCCTTCTTCCTCAGCGCCCGATCGGGTGCGAGGCACAGCTTCTTCTCTGGCTGCCTTGCTGATCTTCGTAGCTTGAGCACCATCAACCACCACGCGCCCGGTCCAACCAGGCATGGGTTGTCCGATCGGGCACGTGGCATAAAAGCCTAAAACAACTTCTTTGCTTCAACATTAGCATCAACCAACAAATCCTACTGTGCCCGGTCTGACCGGGCATTCATAGCCCGATAAAAAATGCTCCTTGCTTACAAATTCTTCTAAGACTTGGTTCTTATTTAGCTCGGTTTTACATCCTTATCCACCAACATCTCCAAAATGCTCAAAAACGTGTCTGAATCATCCGAGAAACTCCAAGTTCCTGTAAAACTTATAAAAATACACCGAACACACTAGAGAAGAGAATGTTAGCGAAAAATGGCTCTAAAGAGCCTAAAACCATACAAGAATGTAATGAAAAGTCGGGATAAATCTATGTATAAAACGTGTAAGGGTACGATTGCTTCCCAATGTTCTATCCAATTACTTCTTTCATTTTCACTTACAAACTACTTTTCAAGTAAGAAGAAAACCGCTATTTCTTCAATCAAAATGAAGGTCAAGACTGCTCAACATCAGATTGATCGTTCATCCAAGATGGCAACAGAATTCAATTATCTTCCCATGGTCATATATGACTCTCACAGAAGTATTATCTGTTCCTACACTGATAGAGATGGATTGAGAAAGATGATCTTTCTTTCAAACCCGAGTTCCTTACAAAAGTCAAGAAGTAACAAGCATAGAAGCATCCCTATATCAATTCCTAGCACAAGAGCAAAATCTGCATTAAAGACAGAATCAGAGCTAGAAACTACTTATATCCCTCTTACTAGTAAGTGCATTAGCTCTAAACTGTCCAAGCTTCTTGCATCTTGTTACTCACTTTGGCTTCCTTCATGTCAAGTCTGGCTCCCAACATTAAAAAGAAACGGAAGTCTCTAGAGAAGACCACGCCTTCCAACCCTATTTCGATTGAAAGTGATGAAAAATAAGTAGTTTTTAGAGTTTGAATTCGGGTCGTGCCATGCCGCTGTGGGCCGTGCCAACTCGGGCCAGAGGAAAGGCCGGGTCGTGTGGCTTCGGGCTGAGGTGAAGGCAGGCAGTGTCATGTCGTGCCTTCAAATTACACACCCTAGCCCACGTGCCTGGCAGGCCAGGTCGTGCCGGACCGCGGGCCAGCCCATTATTTTTATTATTAATAAAATAATTTTATTATTAATTAATTAATTTTAATATTTTTATTGTTTTTATTTTTATTATTTATAGTTCTTCATATTATTATGGTTCTTTTTATTATTTTTATTTTAATTATTAATTTATTATATTTCTTTTTATTATATTTATTTTTATTGTTTATAGTTTTTTTTTTATTATTTATATTATTATGGGTCGTGCAGGGGGGTCGTGCCGCCCGCGGGCTCGTGCTCGATTCGTGCTGAATTTTTACTTTTTTGTTCATGGCACGGCCCAATGCCCATCCCTCGTTCCTCGTGTCGTGCCCATGCCGCCTGTGGGCCGGCCCGGCCCATGCCCAGCTCTAGCTGCTTCTAGCATGTTGTCATTAGAGAAGTCACCCCCTCGCGATCATGTACCCTCTTCTCCAACATACCAAGGGCTTGATAAAAAGAAGATAAAGGGTAATGTTGACTCTAGTAAGAGTTAGAGTGCTAATTTGCCTTCACATAATCAGCCAGTGGGGTCTAGACCATTATCTGGTAGTGATCCTAAAGTTCTAAGTACTGAAGGTAATGTGTGCGATCAATCAAGCCCTTGCAAATCAAACCTTGAAGTTCCTGTTCAAGAACCAACTTCTAATTCTTCTCTTTATTTAGATCAGCCTGTAGATCCTACTTTCAGCCAAGTAAACACACCTATTCAGTTTGTCAATGCTACTGTTAGCACTGTTTCCCCCTTAGCTCATGATCTGTTAACTCTATCTTCAGAGTCATCACTTGAACCAAATCAACCCTTCTGTGGTTGACCCAAACAAGTTGGTAGATACTCAAGATGGGGCTGAACAAGGAGATAAAGATCATATGCCCAATCCAGCCGTAAAACCATCGCTTGAGCCAAAACAACCCTCTATGGTTGCTTAAGAACAAGAAGAAGAAGTTCATGATGAAGCTGAACCGAAGACCACGGAATCTATTCCTATAGCTGTGCAAAGCAACACTACAGATGTTCAGGCTAGGGATTTTGAGCTTCAGACCACTCATAAAGCATCTAATGTTACAGAGTCAAGTCTTTGTGAAGAAGCTCCTATGGGAAAAATTACATCTCCAGACTTTGGTAAGTGATAACATTCAAATCCTCTTTCTATGCCCCTTTACTTCGGTATCTGATATGCCTTGTTTTGTTTTAGCGATGGCACCTTAGGAGAAGGAGATAGGGAATAACAAAACTTCCAAAGGTCAAGCATTAAGTGAAAGTAAGCATTCCAACTTCATTTGTTATCATGCTTATTGAGTCTTTCAATTTAATTAACACTTGTCATTTTCACTAGTGTCTACGTCTCTAGAGGTTAAACTCCTTGAAGAACTTCTAGCTCTTTGTGAAAGAGTAGAGTTGCAAAACACCAAGTATATATGCAGATTAAACTATCTCTACAACTAATGGCCTTGGTTCGTCTGTTGGGGACTAATGATCCTGTTATGTAGGAGGATTTGTCTATCGCTTATCAAGCATGTGCTGTCAAATTGGCTAAGACAAGGTCATCTCTTCCTCCTTTGATGGTCTCTGACATTTCTCAACAAGTATCCCAGGTTTTCCAACAACGAGATCTTCTGAAGAAGAAAGATCTAGAGTTAAACTTAGAGATGGATCACCTGCGAGCTGAGATTGATGACTGTGTGAAGGAAGAGAAGAAACTTCAAATCAAGAGAGCTAGATTAAAGTTTTCTTGCAAGGATTTTTATTACCCATTAATTGGAAATAAAAGTAAGTGGTTCTAAATAAATTTCAGCATGTTTAGAGGGTTTAAAAGTGTTTTAAAGAGTGTGTATATTGCTGGAAATTTAATATGAATAGGTATTAATGTCTATTGGTAATTGTGGGTTGTAGGAGACTTCCAAGTGAGCGATTTTGTGTAGTCGTGGCAATTTTGAGATCATATACAAGGTACGTACGCGTACTCGATATTTATTAAGCGTGTAAAAGCATGCTAGGATTTATTTTAGTTGATTCTAAATTAGTATCATGCTAGGAATTGGTTAGAATTGGTGAATTGAATTGGAATGGTTTTGGTGAAATATTTGTGAAGCAAGATTGGTTGAAATAAATTATTTATTGGAATTGGTGATATTGGAATATTGTTGTTGAACCATACTTTTATTATTGGCATGTTTAAGGGCTTATTTAATTAAACTAAATGTTTAATTTGGTTTGGAATATAAAAATGAAATTTTATTATGGTTCATATAATTTTTATTGATGCTTTAAGCATGAGATTAGAGCTATTAAGTGTCTTAGTACACAGGAATAAAATGGAATGCAGTGCCTAAGTGCACTTAATGTGTTCTAAACACCGAGGGATAAGATTTGCGGTGCATTATGCGCTTAAGGTGTTTTAACACCGAGGTAGTTTAAAAAGAATTCAACATTAAATTATTTATGATCACTAATTATTCAAGAATTAAATTGGAATGTTTTATTACTTGAATGAATTGTTTTGATTGATTGTGCTGTGGATTAAGAGTCACCATCAAGTCTAAAATATGTAAAGAACGTAAAGTGAAAGAGATTGCAACATAAGGGGGGAAATTATGGGGTTTATATTTAACCATAGCTTCTACTGTAAGTACAAGACGCTGTATTTTCCTTTTTATTTTATGCGCAGGACGTCCCTCACTCACAAGTGACATTTATGCCTACCCGGTTAGCTCCCGGAGTAGTTTACCTCAATTTAATTGAGGCAGGGATTTGGTTGGAAACCTGTTCAATGCGTAATCAATGAAATGAATAACTGGATTGTCTATTGTATAAGTTGTGTGTTGTATGCTTGAAAACAGGTGCATAAAGGTAAGTTGTGTGATGCTAGGTTGTAAGCATAATAGTGTGTTTCCTTTACGCTTATGCACTCAACATTGCTGATTGTGTGTTTGTATGTTTGTTTGGCCTTGTCTTTATCTTGGCCCTACAACAACCCGTTTCTAATGGCGAGTAGTGGGGACAAAGTAAAGAAAAGCTTTTCCGGAGATGCAGCGTATTCATGTTGGGGCATAAGTGAAGAGCGAATCTTGTTTAGTTTCCATGAAGATATAATGTGTTTATTTGCTTAAAATATTATTATTGCTTGTGAGACTAACACAATGATTTTATTTGTTTGGTTGAGTTTTGAAAAGGGTCTCAGTGGTTCCAAGTTGTAGGTTGACTTTGTTTGACTTTGGTTTGAATTTACTTTCATTTGGTTTGACTTGAGGTTGGTTTTATGTTCGAAAAAGGAATTTGAAACGAGTCTTCCGTTGTGTGTCTTTGATCATTGCCTTAGTTGTTATCACGGTGGCGGTAATGTCTTAGAATTTCATATTTCGTATTTTAAAAGGAACAAAAAAGGATTTTAAAAAGAAGGAATTTCTAGGGTGTTACAAAGTGGTATTTGGTAACTTTGGTTGAGATTTTTATTACCACTAAAGTCGAAAATGTGTTTTAAAGTATTATGTTTTAAACTTGGCCAAGTGTTTGTTTTATGAGTCATTTTGAATTTGATTTTATTTTAAAGTTATTTAAGTATTTATTTAATTATTTCAAAAGGACCAAAAAAAAAAAATTTAAGGGTAATGTCCGAATTTTTTTTTTTATTAAAGGGGAAATCCGAAATTTTTTTTAGGGGGGGGTGTCCGAATTTTTTTATTTTGGCTGAAAATTTTGCCTTATTTGGTATTAATTTTTGGAATTTTAAATAAAAAGAGGAGTTCAAAAATATTTTTAGTTTGTTCGTTTTGCAGGAAAGCGAAGGATTAAGGTAATAATTATGTGTTAAAAGCTTTAAAAGCATGTTGTGAGCTTGGGTAGGAAAGAATTTGGACATATAAGTTAGAATTATTCATGTTCTTGTGTGCATTAATTATTTAGGTTGTGATGTTTGATCATGTGAAGTGAATAATGTGTAAAGCATGTATTTATGTGATTAGAATTGAATAAAATATTTTATGATTGAACATCAAACTTAAATTCATGCAAAAATTGTCTTGTTGTATTTTTCTTTTGGGAAGGGAATTCTTTTCTAAACTTTTTCTTTACAGGATGCCGATTCTCCCTAATAAACACTCCAAATTGGAACACTAGTTAAGAAAGAATATGAACACCCCTTCGATCATGTTAAGAAAATTCGTTATTATTGTTCCTATTTGAGTAATGTCCTTGGGGACAAATAATGGTATCTTCCTTATCGTATCTCAGCCCTGATTGTGCATTGTCTCCCTAACAAACCCCCGTATTTGGCTATCAAAACAAAGTTTGCAAATTTCTAATTGCTTGGGGACATCCTTAATTATTCAAAATATAGAGATTAATATGGACAGTGATACCCAGACTATAGATATTTTATTTTTCACCTTGTTGATGTTGAAAAGTACCATTGTGACCGCTTGCATAATCCACACCCAAACTATTATGTTTAGGATGAACAAACAGGGAATAATTCCCCTTCTTCAAGCCATCAATCTGGGAGTACTACACCATCACAGGGACACCAACTAAGAGCAAATGGAGGAAAGGAGGAAGGAGAACCAATGGAAGAGAGTAACAATTCTGTAGATAGTCTATTATAGAGAAACCTAATCCAAATCCACCCCCATCACCAGTTATTATTTATATTTCTTCTGATGATGAGGAGGTGAAGGAGTTTGTTCAAGTTAAACAAGAGCCTGAGACACCTGAGCCTATGGAGGATGACGATGACCCTGAATTCGATCTTGGAAGCTACAAACAATCAAAGGACAAGTCGAATAATGTCCGAAAGGACTAGATTTTTGTAGTTCTACTTCTTCATAGGATTTCTAGATTTCATTTATGCTATAACAGTCATTTTGTATCTAGTAGAGTAATAAGTGGCATGGCCGCAGTGAGCCAATAAACCTATTAATTTTGAGTAGGTTATTCAAATCATTTTTATTTCCAATCATTTCCTTAATTATCAATAAAAGTTATAAATCATTTATTGCCATATAATCCATTTCGTTGCCAAATAATCCATTTCGTTGCTACAACACTCCACTTGTCCATTTCTTACTCAATTATTCCAATCTTCCATTTTAAACTGTGAGAATCATGGGAATTATTTTATTTATTATTGTTATGCGTTATTAAATGAATGGTTGGTTAGCAATCAAAAAATGTATGAATCAAGCTACAAGTTGAGAGTTGTGATTATTACAACCTCAAATTAGTAGTTTAAATTATATGTGTATGCATAATTGGTGCAACTAAATAGGATAGGTGTTTAATTTGAGCGCTAACCATAACCTTAATTATTAAGAGACCCCTTTTGTTTTAATTCAGGAGACGTAAATGGTAGGAGGTACTGAAGATAATAACAATGGAGGAAATGAGTTGAGTGAGGTGGTGAGGCAACTAGTTTTAGTGGCTCAGCAATTGGCAAAGAACTCGTCTACTAATGGGGATACTTAGGGTGAGTTATTCAAAAAGGTTGCTCAAAGCAAACCACAAACATACCAAGGTGAACTTGACCCCATTGTGTTAGAGAATTGGTTAAGGGAGTTCGAGAAGTTGTTCGGGGCGGAAGGATGCCCAGAAGCCTCGAAAGTTAGTTGTGATACTTATTATCTAAGGGGTGAAGTTGACCTTTGGTGGCAGCAAAATGAAGCTACCATTAAGGCACTACCAGGTTTCAACTGGACTATGTTTTAGGAGAAGGTTGGGGATACGTTTTACCCCAGTTTTCTACAGAAACACAAAAAGCTGAAGAGTTTTCTAACTTAGCAATGGGAGAGATGTCAGTGACTGAGTATTATACAAATTTCATTTAGTTGTCAAGGTTTGTCAAAGAATATGTTGCTACAGAAAAAGCGAAAGCTGGAAAGTTCAAGAGTGGATTGACTACTGATCTTTAACTTAAGTTGTGTGGACAAGTGTTTGAAACATTGGATGAAGTTTATGGAAGGGTTGCACACCTCTACACCTTAGAGTTGAAAAAAAAAAAGGAATTAGCTGAACGGAAGGGAAGGAAAAGAGAAAAAATATGGGGCAAAGTTCTGGGAACCATTAGGGTAACCAGAATAATTCTAAGAAGCAGAAGTTCAACTACAACAATAATAATTTCCACAACAACAATAACTTCAACAATAACAACCGTCAGGATGGAAAAAACTTTAATGGAGGAGCTAAGAACTCTAACCAGGGAAATAACAAAGCAACAAGACATCACTATTATAAAAGGTGTAGGAATGATCACCCTAGTAAAGACTGTGAGGGTAATTTGGTTACTTGTCGTGCTTGCAACAAGTTAGGCCGTAGGAAATATGAATGATTCTCTAAGGATCCTAACCGAAACACACAAGGCAACAGCTAAGGAGGAAACCCACAAAGGAGCTTTCAAGGGAACAACAACTATACAGGAAATAAAGGGCCACAACAAAATGGGGTAAAGAACAACAACAATGGGAATAATCAGGTGAAGGGAGGAGCTCCAAGAAAATTGAATGTGATAAGTAGGCATAAAGCTGATACAACGAAGGATGTGATTACTGGTACTTTCACTATTAACTCTGTTCCTGTTAAAGTTTTGTTTGATTCTGGTCAACTTTTTCTTTCATTTCAAAAGCCATTATTTCAAAACTATCACACTATTTGAAAACCGTAGATGTTATAGATGTACCTTTAGTTATTTATACGGGAGGGGTAGTACAGTGTACCAAAACCTTTTAGGATGTGCCACTAGAGATTAAAGGAAAGGAGTTCTTGTAATACCCTAATTTTTTATATATTTAACCAACTATTTTTCCTAGTATAAAGCTTTAAAATTTTAATTATTTTCAAGTATTATATATTATTAAAAAAAATATATGGAAAACTGATTTTATCAGTTTGTTGCCTCGGAATTTTATTTGAATTTTAATCTTATTTGAATTTTTAACCTTATCCTTCATGTGAGTCTTCTAGATACATAATTAAACCCTAGCTATACTTAATGTATATATATCTCATCCCATCCCAATTGCCGTGAGGAAACCATTGAACCCTCAAGAAGCTATTTTCTCCTACTTTAATTTGTCTTGCGTTGTTCGCTAAAAACCCCTTGCCATAGTTGTCTTGGTATAAAGACGGAGGCTACTAGGTGAACGTCTCGGAGGTTATTTACCTTGAGATTTACGCGCAATTCAAGGTAATTTTCAATGTCCTTCATCTTTAGAATCCCGTTAGGAACTTGTTTTAAAGTATTGTGTGCCAACTATGTGCTTACGTAATAATATGTGATGGATGTGTTATCGTATGATATTCTGGAATTATATTATGTACTAGTTTTCTATAATTGTGTACTAGTATAATATTTTCGAAAATTTGATTATTTGGTATCGTATGAGTTTTTATATAATTAAGATCTTGGGAATTGGATGATTGATTATATGTGGTTGATGGTCTCCAAGACCTATTGAGAAACGAGTTGTAACTAGTATGTCTTGTAAAATGACTATGTTTAATAATACTGAAATTAAAATATAGCTACTTGGGATTAAATTGATTTTGTGCAATACTCGTGTGCAATGTGATCGGGCAATTTAATCTAGTAAGATGTACATTAAATTAAGAAGGGAAATGAAACCCGAAAGGGTGAAGAACAGGTTTCCCACTAGTAGTTATGGTTGCTACTAGTTGGTTAAATTAACGTATATTGATGTTTAGTCTTCCTCCTAATCAATGGGTATTAGTGAGGGGTGTGCACACTAGGGACATTCTGTTTAATTTATGGCCATTTGGGGTTACGCGCGACCCTCTGTAAAGTAGGTGGTGACAGGGACTAGTCCCGGCTTACTGGCGTTCTCTTTCCCTTTCTTAATTAAAGTAATAAATTTTATGTGACTACTTGATTTTTCTTTACTTATTGTTATGGTGTCGATAAAAGTGTGTTGGGTAAAAATTTTTCGAACTAAAATTATTATTTTACGGGATGGAGTTGGAATTACTCAGTTTATCTGAATTTGGGAATTTTCTCTCTTTTCTTGTTTCTGATTTATTTCGCAGGTTGGTAAAAGGGTACTCGGTTACGTGTGAGGAGACGTTAGAATAATCACGTAGCTAAGACTTTTTAGTTAACTCTGAACTTAGTTATTTTCCTTTCATTTAATGTTTTAAAATGTTTTACAGTTTGGATGTAACGACTATTTTATTCTTGTCGCCACTTAGATCACTTAGTTATAAATGGTATTTCGTTTTGCTTTGCATTTATTTTCTATGGAAAATAAGTGTAGCAGTAACACTCCCACGATTCGATGGTTGGTTTTGAAAGATAAAAAGGTTATTCTTATCGTTTACAAAGACCCGAATTTTGGGGGTGTTACAAATTGGTATGCAGAGCCAAGGTTTTTCAAAATTTAGGGACTAAAATGAATTAAAGTAAATACTTAGGATTAAAACTTGTATATAAGTTTTGTAAATTGATTTAAGCTTAGGAAAGCCGTGAGTGTGGGAATCACGATAAGGGATCTATGTGTTTTATAGTAATTTATTAAGTACTTATGATGTGGTTATTTATTTTCTTAGACGATGGTACGAGAACGTAGAACTGCAAGAAAGTCCAGTGCTAGGAAGAGTACAATGTTATTACCCGATTCTCCCTATGTGATCCGTATGAAGTATAATGAAGACATTCGACATTATGTCTACCGTTTTAATCTTTGCATTGAACATTTTCATTACAATGTACTTGAGGGCCAATCCGATTACCTCACTCCGGAGAGACGATCTCAAATTCTTTTACACACACTATGCGTGAGGGGACCCTATTCTTAACTTAAGAAGAAGTATGCTGATTTATATATTGAAGGTCAACCGAATGATAAATACTATTATAATGGAAGATGAATCCTTACTATGGAATACCTTGAGAGGGCGATGATGGAAGCTAAGCGGGAATATGACTATAACTTGGATGATGATGAGGAGCCTCAGGAAAATGAAGCTCGTGAGAGTCAAGGGGAAAATGATGGTTGAAATTTATTTTTTTAAGTCGCATTTAGCTTATTTAGTTAAATCTTTTATAATACTTTTGCAAATAAAGCTAGTTATTATGATTAGAAACTATAATGTAGTTTTCGTTTATTTTCAACTAGTAGTTTATCGAAATAATTATCACTAGCTAGTGTGCTACTTTAAAGATGATTTTCATTTTGTCTTGATTTTGCAATAAATTAATTTTCGATAAACATATTTTTGACATTTTATTTTATGATTATTAATTAACTTAATAAAGTAGTATAATTTCATTTTTATTGCATTTGTATAAAACAAAACTCCTATTTTCTTGTGCTTACTTTAGTCAAGTATAGTAATGACAGGAATTGGATTATAGTGGGATCACAAGAGCAATACGCGAACCTATAGTTTAATGCTAAGTTGATGCATTATTTGTTTTGGAAATTGGCCGACTCTATGAATGTTATCGAGATTTAATAAACGCTTAATTCTTGTTTATATGTACTAATGATGTGAAAGAATGTGATTGTTAATTTAATAGCAATTCACACGATCTAAATAAATCGTGTTAAAATGTGTATGGTGGTAACATCAGTGTTGAAATTGTGCAGATTGTGTATGCAAAATTACAACGTTTACATTAGGTCTCGTTCGAGAAGAACTGCACAAATGGCCGAGACTCCCGAACAACTTGCTGCAAGGTTGAGAGCTCTTGAGAAAATGAACCAGAACCTTGGAATGTTGTTGCAAAACCAGCTGAACAACAACAACAACCATAATAACAATGATAACGACCCCCAAGCTGCCATGGCTAAGAAACTTGCTGCATTGAAACCTCCATTATTTATGGGGAAGGAAGATCCCATGTTGGTTGAGAACTGGGTACGTGATTTTAACAAGATTTTTACTGTTGCTGGTACCCCTGATGCTCAGAAGGTGGACCAAGCCACATTCTATTTACGTGAGGCTGCTAATATTTGGTGGGAAAATGAAGGAGCCACTATAAGAGCTCAACAAGACTTTAATTGGGAGGCTTTTAAGAAAGCAATTAGGGATCGTTTCTTTCATGAACATATCAGGAGACAAAAGTACAGTGAGTTCAGTAGGTTTAACCAAACTGCTGGTATGAGTGTGCAGGAGTATGCTGAGAAATTCAATGAGTATGCTAGGTTTTGTCCTAATGTAGTGCCTGATCAGAGATCCAAGGCTCAGAAGTTTGAAGATGGATTGACTTTTAGGATCCAAAAGAAGGTGAATGGGGCTGGTACTGCTGCTACCTATAAGGAGGCCTATGATAGAGCTTGCAATATTGAAAGGATTTTGAAGCGCGAGCAGGAGGTCAAGGATAGGCACAAGAGGAAGGGGAATGGTGAGAGCTCATCGAACCATCAAGGGTATGATAAGAGACCACGCCTCGGGGGTAATAACAATGGGAATGGTGGAAATGGACAGCAGGAAGGCCGTGACAACAACAATCGAAGCAATAACCACCGGGGCCAAGGACAACAGAATCAGCAAGGATCTCGCAATCGACTATGTCGTAAATGTGATAAGAGCCATCCAGGACGCAATTGCAATGGAGATTTGCTTACTTGCTTTGAATGTGGGGAGGTTGGTCACAAGAAATTTGAGTGTCCAAAGAAGCAAAATGGCAATAATCAAGCTCAGAGACAAGGTAACAACAATGGCAACAATGGAGGTGGTTATGGGAGGAACTCAAACTACAACAACCGCTTCAATAACAACAATTCTCAGGGCCAAAATGGCAATGCTCAAGGAGGGAATGGACAGAACAACAACAATGGCGGAGGAAGAAACCACAATGGCAATGGTAGGACCAGTAATGGAAGAATCTATGTCATGAACCAGAGCGAGATTGACTCCAACGCTAACGTTGTGACGGGTACTTTTCTCGTGAACTCAAAACCTACTTACTTACTTTTTGATTCTGGGGCATCTCATTCTTTTATAGCCACTTCTTTTGTGAATAAACATGCTTTAAAACCTTCATCTTTGTGTCAAGCCAACATAACAATTCCGTCTGGGGAGGTAGTTCCTTGTAAGTCCATATACCAAGGCATTCCAGTTAACATTGCTGGAACTGAGTTGCTTGCAAACCTTATTCAGTTTGACTTAACTAACTTTGATGTGATATTGGGAATGGATTGGCTTAGCGAGTACAAGGCTAGAATTGAGTGTCATACCCAAAAGGTGTCTCTTAGGGGACCGAGGGGGAATAAAATCTCTTACCAAGGAGTTGTGTCAAAACCAGGGATTAATATTGTGTCTGCCATGACTTTTCATTCTTATATCCGAAAGGGCTACCCTATTTATTTATGTCATGTGCAAGATGTGAGTGTGGAAGAGAAGTCCATAGATCACATTCCGGTGGTGAGGGAGTTCCAAGATGTGTTTCCAGACGAAATCCCAAGGATGCCACCAATTAGGGAGCTGGATTTCAAAATAGACTTAGTGCCTGGGACTGGAGCTATTTCTAAGGAACCATATAGAATGGCACCAGTAGAGATGAAAGAGATGAAGGTACAATTAGAAGAGTTGTTGGAGAAGGGCTATATAAGGCCAAGTGTCTCACCGTGGGGAGCACCGGTTTTGTTTGTGAGGAAGAAGGACGCAACCTTAAGGTTGTGTATTGATTACCGAGAGTTGAATAATGACACTATAAAGAACAAATATCCATTGCCCAGAATTGAGGACTTATTTGATCAGCTTAAAGGTGCGGGGATCTTTTCAAAGATTGACTTGAGGACGGGATACCATCAGTTGAGGATTGCTGAGGAAGATATACCAAAGACAGCCTTTTGCACGAGATACGGACATTATGAGTTCACCGTTATGCCTTTTGGACTCACTAATGCGCCGGCAGCTTTTATGGATCTCATGAATAGAACTTTTTAGCCATATCTGGATAAGTTTGTGGTGGTATTCATAGATGATATTTTGGTGTACTCAAGGGATAGAGAAGAGCACGAAGAACACCTAAGAAAAGTGTTAGAGATTCTTAGAGAAAAGAAGTTGTATGCCAAATTTTCAAAATGTGAATTTTGGCTAGAGAAGGTAGCATTTCTAGGCTATGTGATCTCAAAGGAAGGAGTTAAGGTGGACCCATCTAAGATCCGGGCTGTTTTTGATTGGCCAAGACCAACAAGTGTGACTGAAGTAAGGAGTTTCCTAGGGCTTGCTGGATACTATAGGAGATTCGTGCAAGACTTTTCGAGGATAGCACAACCTTTAACAAATCTTATGAAGAAAACTACTAAGTTCTAGTGGGATGAGAAGTGTGAGAAATCTTTTCAAGAATTGAAGCGAAGACTCACCTCAGCACCAGTCTTAACCTTACCATCAGGGACTGAAGGGTTTGAAGTGTATAGTGACGCATCTAAGAATGGCTTTGAGTGTGTACTTATGCAACATGGGAAGGTTGTAGCTTATGCATCGAGGCAGCTCAAGCATCATGAACAGAATTACCCTACTCACGATTTGGAGCTAGGAGCCGTGGTATTTTCTCTTAAGATTTGGAGACATTACTTGTATGGTGTGAGATGTAAGGTGTATACGGACCATAAAAGTCTGAAATACATATTCACACAAAGTCATTTGAACATGAGACAAAGAAGATGGGTTGAGGCGCTAACCGATTATAACCCAGAGATTCTATATCACGAAGGAAAGGCGAATAAGGTAGCCGATGCTTTGAGTAGGAAGACAAGTCATACAGTGAACTTGATGGTTTTAGCCAAGGAACTTTGTGAAGAATTTAGGAAGTTGAACTTGGAAGTGATGGAGTATGGCCAGGTGAATGCTCAGTTGAATGTAATGTCGGTCAAACCTACCATATATGATGAGATTCGTGAGAAGAAAATGCTCGATGAGTGGTTGACCAAGGTGAGAAAGATGAAAGAAGAAGGAGCAAAAACTGAGTTTGATGTCGATGATGGTGGAACAGTAAAATACAAAGGGAGATGGTGTATTCCTAAGAATGAAGATCTCAAAAGGAAGATCTTTGAAGAAGCTCACAACACCCCGTACTCTGTACACCCGGGAGGAGATAAGCTATATAAAGATCTTAAGCAATATTTTTGGTGGCCGAACATGAAGCGTGAAGTAGCCGAGTTTGTGGCAAAATGCCTTACATGTCAGAAAGTGAAGATACAACATATGAGACCCGGAGGGAAACTGCAATCGTTAGATGTGCCAGGATGGAAGTGGGAGTCTATCTCTATGGATTTTGTGATGGGATTACCGCTTACAAGGGCAGCAAATAATGTTATTTGGGTCGTAGTTGATCGTTTAACGAAGACAGCAAGATTCATAGCAATAAAGGACACTTGGAATGTGAATCAGTTGGCAGACGCCTATGTGAAAGAAATTGTAAGACTACATGGAGTTGTTAAAGACATCATTTCAGACAGAGATCCCAGATTTTTATTAAAGTTCTGGGAAATGTTTCAGCAAGCATTTGGCACTATCTTGAAGTTTAGCACAGAGTTTCACCCTGCTACAGATGGACAAACAAAGAGAACAATTCAGACCCTGGAGGACATGTTGAGAGCTTGTGTGATGGACTTTGGTGGATCGTGGGTCGAAAGATTACCTATGATCGAATTTTCATATAATAATAGTCATCATGCGAGCATAGGAATGGCACCTTATGAAGCATTGTATGGGAGAAAATGTAGAAGTCCCTTATGTTGGAGTGATATCAGTGAGTCTTTGACTCTGAGGCCAGAAATGATTGAAGAAACAACGAAGCAAGTTAGGCTCATACAGGCAAACATGAAGGCGGCTCAAGATCGACAAAAGTCATATGCGGACCAGAATAGGAGAATAGTGGAATTTGAAGTCAGGGAAAAGGCTTTACTTAAGGTTTCACCTACCAAGGGAGTCATGCGGTTTGGTAAAAAAGGGAAACTAAGTCCTAGATATATTGGGCCGTATGAAGTATTAAAGAGAGTTGGAGAGGTGGCATACTAACTAGCCTTACCTATGGAGTTAGCCAATATTCACAATGTTTTTCATGTTTCCCAACTCCGAAAGTATGTTCATGACCCTACCCATGTTATCCAACCTGAGACTATTGAGCTAGATGAGACCTTAACCTTCGAAGAGTGCCCAGTGAAGATTCTTGATACCAAAACGAGAAATACTCGAAATAAGGCAGTGAAGATAGTTAAAGTGTTGTGGTCTAATCAGAATTCTGAAGAAGCAACTTGGGAAACCGAGCATGATATGAAAAAGCGCTACCCAGAACTTTTTGAACGGGTACTCTAAGTTTCGAGGTCGAAACTTTTAAAGGGGGGTAGAATGTAATACTAACTTATCTTTGTCATCGTGTGATCCTAATTTGGGAGCTAAATTTAAAGTTCGAGGACGAACTTTCGTTTTAGGGGGAGTAGAATACCCCAATTTTTTATATATTTAACCAACTATTTTTCCTAGTATAAAGCTTTAAAATTATAATTATTTTCAAGTATTATATATTATTAAAACAAATATATGGAAAACTGATTTTATCAGTTTGTTGCCTCGGAATTTTATTTGAATTTTAATCTTATTTGAATTTTTAACCTTATCCTTCATGTGAGTCTTCTAGATACATAATTAAACCCTAGCTATACTTAATGTATATATATCTCATCCCATCCCAATTGCCGTGAGGAAACCATTGAACCCTCAAGAAGCTATTTTCTCCTACTTTAATTTGTCTTGCGTTGTTCGCTAAAAACCCCTTGCCATAGTTGTCTTGGTATAAAGACGGAGGCTACTAGGTGAACGTCTCGGAGGTTATTTACCTTGAGATTTACGCGCAATTCAAGGTAATTTTCAATGTCCATCATCTTTAGAATCCCGTTAGGAACTTGTTTTAAAGTATTGTGTGCCAACTATGTGCTTACGTAATAATATGTGATGGATGTGTTATCGTATGATATTTTGGAATTATATTATGTACTAGTTTTCTATAATTGTGTACTAGTATAATATTTTCGAAAATTTGATTATTTGGTATCGTATGAGTTTTTATATAATTAAGATCTTGGGAATTGGATGATTGATTATATGTGGTTGATGGTCTCCAAGACCTATTGAGAAACGAGTTGTAACTAGTATGTCTTGTAAAATGACTATGTTTAATAATACTGAAATTAAAATATTGCTACTTGGGATTAAATTGATTTTGTGCAATACTCGTGTGCAATGTGATCGGGCAATTTAATCTAGTAAGATGTACATTAAATTAAGAAGGGAAATGAAACCCGAAAGGGTGAAGAACAGGTTGCCCACTAGTAGTTATGGTTGCTACTAGTTGGTTAAATTAACGTATATTGTTGTTTAGTCTTCCTCCTAATCAATGGGTATTAGTGAGGGGTGTGCACACTAGGGACATTCTGTTTAATTTATGGCCATTTGGGGTTACGCGCGACCCTCTGTAAAGTAGGTGGTGACAGGAACTAGTCCCGGCTTACTGGCGTTCTCTTTCCCTTTCTTAATTAAAGTAATAAATTTTATGTGACTACTTGATTTTTCTTTACTTATTGTTATGGTGTCGATAAAAGTGTGTTGGGTAAAATGTTTTCGAACTAAAATTATTATTTTACGGGATGGAGTTGGAATTACTTAGTTTATCTGATTTTGGGAATTTTCTCTCTTTTCTTGTTTCTGATTTATTTCGCAGGTTGGTAAAAGGGTACTCGGTTACGTGTGAGGAGACGTTAGAATAATCACGTAGCTAAGACTTTTTAGTTAACTCTGAACTTAGTTATTTTCCTTTCATTTAATGTTTTAAAATGTTTTACAGTTTGGATGTAACGACTATTTTATTCTTGTCGCCACTTAGATCACTTAGTTATAAATGGTATTTCGTTTTGCTTTGCATTTATTTTCTATGGAAAATAAGTGTAGCAGTAACACTCCCACGATTCGATGGTTGGTTTTGAAAGATAAAAAGGTTATTCTTATCGTTTACAAAGACCCGAATTTTGGGGGTGTTACAGTTCTTATCTGATCTCATTGAGTGTGAGTTGAGCGACTTTGATATAATCTTGGGAATGGACTGGTTAAGCAAGTATAACACAGAGGTTAGTTGTCGATCATAGAAGGTACAGTTAAGGTCGTCTAAGGGTGAATTGGTAACTCATTGGAAGCATGGGGAAACCAAGTGTGCAAGGATCATTTCTATGTTGAAGTTGGCTAAGTATTCCAAGAAGGGGCACCCATTGTATTTATGTAGTGTAAGGAATAATTTGGATCATTGACAAGGGTTAAATAGGTCTCTACAATCTAACTCTCAATCAAACAATACTTATACGAACACCCTATAACCAAGTACAATGGCAAATAAAGGTTCGGTCCACGAGGAACGAGAGTAATTGCAAATCAATCTTAAACCTAATCTAGTTCGAAATCAATGGAAAATGGTGTTCTAAAATACTACTAATAAGATGGAATAAATCAATAAACTAAGACACTAGGGAGAACGAGAATTCACCAAACCATCGGTTACTACACAACAAGGAATCATAGAGACAGACGGGATAAGCAAAGACTATATATCTGATCAATATCGTGCGATAGGAAGACAACGTGCAATACTAAGCTTGGATTTCTCATGCACTTAACATTACTCGATACATAATCAAACCACATTCAACAATGAAATACTAATTCACAATCTCTTATTCAAATCAAGAATATCATGCAATCAAATTCAAGATTCTAGGTTAGCTACTCCTATTATAATGAATTAACATGCAATCGCATATAATCAATTTAATCACAATCCGTTTATCAAAATCAACCCTCAATTGCATAGATTACCTAGGCTGGGTTTCATCCCGAAACCCTAGCTAGGAGACTACTCACACATATTCATAATCAAAGCAATAATGAATTCCAAAAGCATAATAGATCTAAACATGAATTCTGATTAAGGAATAATAAAGCTTGATTAATAAACAAGAATGAATAATACCAATTGTATTGATGCGAATCAATGGAAAAGTTCAGAACTTTGATATCCGTTGTCAATGAATAATACAAAGAATCTTCACAAATCTTGCTTCAAATCAATCCAAGAAAACTAAAATCGCTAGAATAATCTCTAAGAAAACTAATGAATCTCTAATACCAAGAACGCTCTCCAATAACCCTCTACAAAGGCTCTCAAAAACTATCTCTGAAACTGTCTAAAAACTCCCCTTAAAGTCGGGCCTTATATACGTCTTCTAATTCGGAGAAGTCAAGTGCGCGGTCAGCCCTAGATCAGCATGACCGTGCTATATTTGGCACGGCCGTGCTAGCTTGTCAGTAGCTAAACCGGATTTCTTCTTCAATTTGGCACGGTCGTGCTATATTTGGCACGACCGTGCAGCTTCCTGGCACGGTCGTGCTAAAAATGACAAGGCCGTGCTAAAAATGACACAGCCGTGCTGAATATGCTCTAGCACGGGGCTCATAATGAAGCTGACACGGGCACGGGCAACATCTGGCACGGCCGTGCTAATGGCCTGCACGGCCGTGCTGGTGCGTGGATACTGACACGGTCATGCTATTGGCTTGCACGGCCGTGCTGCCTTGCCTGGGGCTGCTTGCTCATAGGCCAGCACGGGTGTGCCTATGGTAACACGGTCGTGCTGCCTGTGCTATGTAATCAATGCACGGCACTTGAACTTCCTTAACTCTTCGGACCTTAGTTAAGGTTAGCTCGGTTACGCATCAAGGGCTCGGGGTCCGACTAAACTCGGTTAATATTACCTGAAAACTCATCAAAAACAAACCGAAAACCCG
This sequence comes from Chenopodium quinoa, assembly GCF_001683475.1. NCBI lineage: Eukaryota > Viridiplantae > Streptophyta > Magnoliopsida > Caryophyllales > Amaranthaceae > Chenopodium > Chenopodium quinoa. Next base: position 3,016,421 of record NW_018743510.1, on the reverse strand, counting down.
TGAAGCACGTAATATAGGGGAAATAAGCATAACAAGGTAATAATCGGCCAAAACGGCCCCAAATACATCCAAAATCATACTAATATATGCTCTAAAGCGCACCCTAAAGTGCGCTTGTCAATCATGAAGAGATAGCTAAGCTAGAAAATTTAGAAGTAGTGAATGAGTTTCTAGATGTGTTTCTAGAGGAGATTTCAAGGATGCCACCTAAGAGAGAAATTGACTTCACAATAGAATTAGTCCCAGGAACAACACCAATTTCCAAGGCACCATACTGAATGGCACATGTAGAGATGAGTGAGTTGAATGAGCGACTGTAGGATTTATTGGAAAAGGGATACATTAGACCAAGTGCGTCGCCTTGGGGAGCTCCAATGTTGTTTGTTAAGAAGAAAGATGGGAGTATGAGGTTGTGTATTGACCATAGGGAGTTGAATAAAGTCACTATAAAGAACAAGTACCCATTACCAAGGATTGATGACTTATTTGACCAATTGAGAGGCGCATCTAGTGTTTTTCAAGATAGATTTGAGGTCAAGATACCATCAGTTGAGAATTGCGGATAAGGACATACCTAAGACAACATTTAGGACAAGGTATGGGCATTACGAGTTCATAGTGATGCCATTTGGGTTGACGAATGCTCCAGCAATCTTTATGGACTTGATGAACAGGGTATTCCATCCATTTATGGACAAGTTTGTCGTAGTGTTCATAGATGATATACTGGTGTATTCGAAGAACAAGGAGGAACATTTGAGGGCAATTTTACAAACATTAAGGGAGACCAAGCTCTATGTGAAGTTTTCCAAGTGTGAGTTTTAGTTAGAGAAGGTAGTATTTTTGGGTCACTTTGTATCCAAGGATGGGGTAAAAGTAGATCCACCAAAGATTGAAGCAGTAAAAGGGTGGCCTACGCCAAAGACAGTGTATAATGTCAGAAGTTTCTTAGGTTTAGCAGGATATTATAAGCGTTTTATGAAGGACTTTTCAAAGATTGCTAAGCATATGACTGCCTTGATGAAGAAAGATCGTAAGTTAGAATAGGATGAGAAGTGTGAAGAAGCATTTCAGCTTTTGAAGGAAAAGTTGATTACTGCACCAGTCTTGACGTTAGCAGATGATAGTGGAGCCTACGATGTATATAGTGATGCATCCAAAAATGGTTTGGGATGTGTGCTTATGCAAAATGGTAAGGTAATTGCATATGCGTCAAGGCAATTGAAGCCTCACGTGAAAGGAATGGTGTCCTTCCAACAAGTGTATTATTCTGATAGAGGGTTCAGAATTATCAGGAAGCTAATTCTTCTGTGAGGTCAAGTGATCGGAATGCCTGGGTGAAGGCCACTTCCGATCAGTAATATTAATGTTAATTAATATTACAGCTTTATCTTGACTGAACCTTTCGGGTCAAACCCAATCGAACTACCGATCTGAACCGACAAATCAATCCGAAGGATTTGATGAGTCATTAGAGTATTACGAACAAAGACTTCGGATATCGAGCTTAGAGCGTCGAGATCGAACGTCGCAAGTCGAGTCGAATTTAGAATTCAACGAGACGCGAAATCAATCAAGTTACAAGTACGAGCTTAGCTGTAGCCTCGCATTGGCCTAGCCATGTGAGTGCTAGGCTAGGCAAGACCCATCGCAAAGCCTAGCATGCTAGACGTGCTAGGGCCTTGCGTGTGTGCTAGCAAACCATGCGCCCAAGCATCGCAAGGCTAGGCCTTGCTAGCATGCTAGGCGCTACCGCTAGGCAAGGCCTAGCATTGCTCGTCGCACCATCGAAGCATGCATGTGCGTGTGCATCGCTAGCACAGCACCATCGCAGCATCCATGTGCGTGTGCGTGTGCCTCGATAGCACAACACCATCGCAGCAGCAGCGTGTGCGTGTGCTTGTGCCTCACTAGCACAGCACTAGGCAGCAGCAATGATGCGAATGCGTGAGGCTAGCATTGCAGCGCCCAGCACTATGCACCTAGTTGTAGCGCCCAGCATGTGTGGCTCGCTAGCAGCATGCATGGTGGATGTGCGAAGGTTGCTTGCTAGCTGGCTGCGTGTGGCATGCTAGCTGTGCTGGCTGGCTACCCAGCCTTGGTGCTAGGCGCCAGCTAACAGCCTTGGAAGCCAAGGCAGGCTGCCAGCCAGCCACATGGAGGAAGTCGGTTTTGTCTTAGTGGGGACCAAAGGGTTATGGGCATTGCCTTGGGCACCAAGGCCACGGTCCCCTCCTTGGAAATGGTCCTCACCTAATCTCTCTTCCTCCTTATGCCACTTGTAACTTAATGATTGCTTTGCAATTTTAATTTTGTTTTAATTAAAATAACGTGGGAAAATTGCAATTCTCCCACATTGATGGGAGAAAGAAGAATCAAGTCTCCTTTCCTTATAAATACCCAAGTTTTGGGTTTGGGAAAAATCACTTGAGTTCAACTCAATAAGGCATCTCCCTTAAGGTGAGAAAACCTCTAAGTTCGTAATACTCTAGTTTTATTTGGACAAGTCTCGACTAACCCTCGAGACGAAGATCGTTCGGGTCGGGTCGAGGGTACGAGCCGTTGGAGGCCTTCACGCTTGTGGGGCTCTAGCTTCGAAGTAAGAGCTCGTGTATCGAGCGAAGCACGCGTCGAGGGTAAGAATGTCTTTTCTCTTTCTCTCTTTATGTTGTTAATTATGTGATTAAATATTTTAGTTGCTTTAATTAGTGAGCGGGTCTTGGGCGGGTTTCTCTTCCGCATAGCGTTGGACGCTAAGAAACCCAACATCACGAGGCAAACTACCCTACTCATGACTTAGAATTAGCTGCAATTATCTTTGCACTAAAAATTTGGAGGCATTACCTGTATGGAGTGAAGTGTAGAATATATACGGACCACAACAGCTTAAAATACATTTTCACTCAAAGGGATCTTAACTCGCGCCAAAGGAGATGGTTGGAGTTTGCAACGGACTACATTTAGACATCCAACACCATGAAGGGAAAGCAAATGTAGTCGTCGATTCTCTAAGTTGTAAAACAAACCCTGGAGTAAACACTTTGGTAGTGGCTGACGAGTTATGTAGAGAAATGAGTAAAATGAACTTAAAGTGGTAGAAAAAGGAGCTCCAAAGGGTATACTTGCAAATCTGAGCATCCACCTAATGATATTTGATAAGAGAAGAGAAAACCAGGCAGAAGATTTAAAGTTGGATAGGATTTGTGAGAAAATAAAACAAGAACAAAGCTACATATTTCAAGATTCATGAGGATGGAAGTTTGAGATATAAAGGGAGATGGTGTGTACCACAAAAGTGAGAAGAATTAAAGAACAAGTTGATGGAAAAAGGGCACAATACACCATATTCAGTACACCCTGGAGGGGACAAGTTATATAAAGATTTGAATAAGGTGTATTGGTGGCCTAGAATGAAGAATGAAGTTGCCAAATTTGTAGCAAAATGTTTAACCTGTCAAAAGGTAAAGATCGAACACAAGAGACCACAAGGAACCGTGTAACCATTAGAGGTACCTGAATGGAAGTGGGATTGCATTTCAATGGATTTTGTTACTTGCTTTCCAAAGTCGAAGAGTGCAAATGATACCATTTGGGTTGTGGTGGATAGCCTTACCAAATCCACAGTGTTTATACCAATGAAGGGGACCTGGAAGATGGAGCAACTTGCAAAAGCTTACATCAAAAATGTTGTGAGGTTACATAGAGTTCCAAAGGATATAGTGTCTGACAGAGACTCTAGGTTTCTTTCAAAGTTCTGGAAAAGTGTCCAGGAAAACTTTGGTACGACACTAAAGATGAGTACAGCATTTCACCCTGCCACAAATGGACAAAGTGAAAGAATGATTCAAACTTTGGAAGATATGCTAAGAGCCTGTGTTATTGATTTCCAAGGTAGATGGGAAGATAGCTTGGACTTAATTGAGTTTTCTAATAACAATAGCTACCATGAGAGTATTGGCATGGCACCATTTGAGGCGTTGTATGGAAGGAAGTGTTGTGGCCTTATGTGTTGAAATGACGTAAATGAAACAATGATTTTAGGGCCTTAAATGATTGAAGATACAGTCAAGCAAGTGAAGGAGATTCAAGCTAAGATTCAAGCGGCATAGGATCGTCAAAAGAGTTGTGCAGATTTGAAGCATATGGAAGAAAAGTTTGAAGTTGGTGACAAAGTGTTGTTGAAAGTGTTACCAATGAAAGGTATCACGAGATTTAGGAAAAAATGGAAACTTAGCTCAAAGTATATTGGTGCATATGAAATATTACAAAGAATAAGCAAAGTAGCTTATAGGTTGGCCTACCTATAGAGCTGAGCAAAGTGCATGATGTATTTCAAGTGTCTCAATTGAGAAGGTATATACCTTGTATTACAACCGAAACGATTGAGTTAGATCAAAGCTTTAACTTATGAGAAATGGCCTGTGAAGATTCTTGACATTAAAGTGCGTAGTACACACAACAAGGAAGTTAAGATTGTTAAAGTGCTATGGTCTAACCAAGAATATGAGGAAGCAACTTGGGAAGTCGGGGATGAGATGAGAAAGAAATACCCTGAGTTGTTTAAGGTATGTTGAGTTACGGGGGCGTAACTCGTTTATCTTTAAGGGGGGTAGAATGCGGTAGAATTTCGCGCTTTTCCCTACATTCTCATTAATTTTAGTGCTTTTTGCACATTTTTAACGGTTAATTCGAGTAATTTTGGGTCCTAGAAGACATTAAAGGTAAATTTATGTCAAAAGAGTACATCAATATTACACAAAAGGAGGAAAATGGTTTTCAAAAGTTGGTATTCTTTCACTCATTGAGTGTGGGTTTTGTTTTTTGTAACTCAAGTTTCGGTGACGAAACTTCTTTTAAGGAGGGTAGAATGTAATACCCCGTATTTTTATACGTTCATAAATTTAAAGCATTATTTTATGACGTATTTAAATAATTTGAAATGAATTATTTATGGTATTAATATTCAAAAAGGTGTATTTTAATTAAAAACTCATTTATTATTTATTTATATGGTTTGGAAATATTATATTTTAATATTTGTAAAATTTGGGGCATATTTTAATTTATAAAGGAGTTTTAAAGTCAAAAGAATTTTAAATAAAGTCAATAGACCAATTTGAGTGGAAGTGGGAATCATTAAGGGTAAAAAGGGAAAATCAAGTGCGAAGAGGGTTTTAGAGAGGAGTATAAATACTCACTTAAAAGCAAAAATCAAATTTTTGCCCAAGGTGATAATTCCAAAGAGGTTAACTCTCCATCTCTTTCTCTCTTTTATTTTTCCTCCTTTAATTACCCTCTCCCTCACAAACACCATACACACAACCACCAAGGTGGTCGCCACCACCACAACTGCCACCAACCGGTCAGCCACCGCCACCAGTATCAACCGGCAGCAACTGTCGCCGGTGTGGAGGGCGGTAACAGCTCTTCCCCCCCCCCCCCCCGGTGCTTGCGTGTGGCTGTGTAAATAAAAAAAAAACTCCTCCTTGCTTCTTGTTTTAAATTAATCTAGCTTTGATTAATTATTATTTTGGGTATTGTGTGATGAAATTATGATGTTTAACATATATAATTTTCAGATTTGGTTTTATAGGAAAAGGCCCCAAATTGATAAACCCTAGGTTTCTAAATTGATGTTTATTGAAGGAAATTAATTATGGTTGATTAATACTATTAAAATTGAAAGGGAACAGGAGAAGAAGACAGAGAAGAGAAAGAGGCAGAGAAGAGAGAGAAAGAGGAGGGCGGAGAAGAAAGAGAAAGAGAAGGGGAAAGAGAATAGGAGAGAGAAAGAGAAGGGGAAAGCAAAATTCGAATTCTCATAACGTAACCCTCAGCCAGGAGGAAGGGCGGACAGAAAAGCGGAAGGCTTTAGCATTTTTAAAAAGATTTTTTTTAATTTATATTCCGACGGAAATTCCGTCGAAAATTTCCAACGAAATATTTATCCGTCGAAAACTCTAATTTAGTATTAATATTCCGACGGAATTACTTGTCCGTCGGAACGAGTCCGTCGGAAATCGGCTGTTTTCTTGTAGTGTTGGCTAGGGAAACTACAAAAGCTAAGAAGATAGCTTAAAAAAAATGAAATGCTTGTTGTTGATTGATTTGCGGATGTTCTTCTTTGATCTTCACGCTTTTATTTATAGGCAAATTGAAGTGGATATGGCTGACTCCCATAACTGTTGTGCAATTATGCCTCTTGGCTCCAACTCTCTTAAAAAATTAAATTACCCATTTTGCCTCCAAACTGGCTTATAAAATTGGGCCTTTAGATGATATTAGCCCAATTCTCATTATATCTCACCAGTTTAGCCCAAAGGCCTTTCACTAACTCTAATACCCAATTCGCTTGGTCAAAGTCAAGAAAAGTCGATAAAAAGTCAAAAATCTGATTTTTGGGTGTAATAGTGATGCAAAGTTTTGTTTGATTATTGATGAATCCAGAGATATTTTTAAAAGGCAACAAATGGCTTTAGTAGTGAGATATGTTGATAAACGTGGACTTGTAAGAGAGCGCTTCTTGGATTTGGTCCACGTTAAAGACACAACTTTAAGAACATTGAAAAGTGAGATTTGTGTTGTTTTGTCAAATCGTAATCTTAATTTGCAGAATATAAGAGGTCAAGGGGATGATGGTACGAGTAATAGGCGTGGATAGCGGAATGGGTTTTTAACCTTTATTTGTGAAGTAATGTCCTTATGCATATTACATTCACTATTGGAGCTCACATTATAAATAAATGTGTAGTTTGTTAAGAATGTATCGTACTACCACTAGTAGAAAAACTACTATTTGTAACTGGCAAAATTGACTTTTAGTTAACTGGCATTGTTGGTTGCTATTGCCGCCGTTACAACTAGTAAAAATTATTCATAACTGGCTAATGTTAGTTACTAATAATGTACTATTCGTAACTGGCTTAACCTAACGCCAGTTACAAATAGTCTATTTTCCAAGTTAGAAAGCTTACTATTCATAATTGGCATTAAGTTACGCCGGTTACAAATATAGCATTATTTGTAACTGGCATAGCCTAACGCCAGTTACGAATAGTGTTTTTTTTTTATAAAAATAATAAATAAATAGCATATTCCTCTACTGCCACCATACGTACACTACATTTTTTTTTTAATTTGAAGACCATAAATTATTAATAAAGTTTTATAAATACAATAATTATCAAACTAACCAATATAAGGCCAAATTTAACCGACATCTACATATACATCATCAACTTTACAATAATACTGAATTGATGTACTTGTAAATTACAAACATATCTCTCATATTCACAATAAATAATACTCTATAACTAAAAAATCTAGTTAGTTAAATGATACAATTGGGGCATAAGAGCTAAAAAAAAAAGTATCAATAGATGGTAGCTACAGGTTGCAGCCAAATGAAAGAAAAAAATACCATCAGTATTCCTACCTTAGATAAGAGCTTCTACGGCATCCAAATCCTACAGTTAATTTAAAGTACCATAATCAAATTATGTCTACAAAACTTCAATTGAAACGTCTCCTACATAGAACAATAAACCCACAAACCACATTGAAGGATTCTTTACATAACTTGGCAACTTCTATTGTTAAAGGTGCGTTGGGATTCTTCACATAACTTGGCAACTTCTATTGTTAAAGGTTCGTTGGCAATGTTCTACTATGACCAAATGTATGATGACTAACATTATTGAGAAATAGTAGAAACAAATCCATATGATATAGCAAATACATTTACTAACTGTTAACCTTTAGTTCCCCACAATATGAACAAATAAGTTAATCCACATTTTTCATATTTTTGTGACATGTCATTCACAAACTAGAAAAGAGAAAGTGTCAAGCCCATATTTTTTTCATTATTTTTGACGCAAACTACACACAAAAATGGACTATGCAACAAAGATCTCGACTTTTCAATTCATAAAAGTTTGTTAAATCAATAATTCATCCACCTAATACATTCAAGATTTTGAGGGCACAGCTGCCTCACCCATGGTTCAACACTCTTTTATACGGAGTAACCAATAATCACAACGATGAAAATACTTACAAGATGATTTGACGGCTCGTCCAGCAACAAATGTGGCTTCTTGAAAGTAATCTTTGCAAAAGCTACTCTGTTTTTTTTACCACCTGGTACAAAAAACCATTCTATCCACCTGGTAATGGAGTCCCAAAACTTCAACAACCATAAATTGCAGGATCACTTAGAAGCAGGCAAGATTAAGTAAAAAGTCTGAATCAGAATTGGATATAGTTTTCTGCATCCATCTTGCAAGCTAAGAGAAAGTTTCCATGATGATCAGCATACCAATATGCTGAAAAGGAACATACCAAATAAGGTGTACATAGGCTGGAGTGCAAAATTTCCAGTTGTACCAAATGACCTCTCAACTTTTGTTCAGGTGCACCCTGAAATATTAACATATATAAAGTTTACAGAATAGTCCGGTCAAATCTTTCGAGTGTATAATGAAAGTCACTAAAGAAAGTTTTCCATCATAAATTCCCTCCTCATCATGTTCACCAATTTCGCACATATTTCTCTATGCCAGATTATTTAATAAATTCTATTAATTAGTGGTTAAGTAGGTAACTGCATCGGAAAGTAACTATAGTTTAATGCCAAAAAATGCTTCCTGGGGCCCTACTGAAAGTGTAAAACTATGGACATCTTAAAATAGGTTCTTTCTCACCGGATAGTGGGAAACATATATAGCATAACATCCTAGGCCAAGGGATTCTAATGGATAGAATATTACTATAAATGACGACTCATTACATCATTAAACTAGCATAAACCCATGACTGCTCCATGATAATAAGATGGAATACATTTAGAAGACCAATATAAATCCTAATAAATTCTACACAAACCTATAGTTGTAATAAAAACAAAATATGTGCTAAAATACTAGCATTCTAGCAATTTACTTAAAATGGCCAACACAATAGTGTTATAGTGTCAAAATTAAATACTTGCTACCCATACAAACATATTAATTAACCACATATGCAAAACTTAGCAATTACCCATTAAAGTGGGAAAAGGATGAATTGATAGCTTGCTTCCTAAGATTGGAGTTTAGCTGTTCAAGAAAGAAAAGGCAAAAAGCTAAGTAACTCCACTCATATTAGCAAAGATTAGACTATTAGGTCTCAAATATGGTCCTGGAGATCATAAGAAACTAGAAAATTAAGAAGGTTGGCATCATTCAGTCCATTCCTATCACGTTTGTTCTATTTATGTATGCATTAAAATGAGAGTTCTTAGCTAATAGTTTTACTTATCAAATCTTTTGTACGTAAGTCAGATTACAACTCGAGTAAATGAAATTGGCTACAGCATAATGGGCATGTTGGAATTCGCAACTGATTTCTTAGCCTGAAAACATAATATTATACAGCATATACAGAGACAAGTTGGGTAACTGACCATCACATTTCATTATAACATTGATGGTCTGATGGCAAAAATACATCTGTGCGAAAATCTGTTCATCAGGCTACAAAAATGATACTTTAGTAATTTAGTATGAGACAAAGCTCTTTGACGGTGATGAATCAAGTTTTTTCTTTACAGATAAATCGCATACAAATTACATCCATACAAGATAACAGGGGTACTAGCTAGAAAACTTGTCTACCATACATAAAACTACAGACTTTAGATTCTCTACCAGTTAGAGAAAACATAAAAGTTTTTTATTATAGGCCATTTATTTAAAATATATTCTAGAAAACTAATGTTTCCAGTCACATGCACTTTTATATATATATTAGAAGGATGGAGTTGTTTAATTCTACGTTTTGATTCATTAACCCTAGCACGAGCAAAAAATTCTCAATACACTCAAAATTGGGCTTAAATTCCTTCGAAAACTAATATTTCCAGTCACATGCACTTTTATATTCATATCAGATACAAAAATTACAACCAGAATTCACAACAAACAGCAAAACAAATTTCCATAAAGTTTCAAACATAAAAAGGAAAATCGAAAATGAAACTCAACCATATCAAAATCCACTTTGATTTTACTAGATAATAAGTTCTCATCACAACTGATTAGGGGATTTTGCTCCCACCAATCGGAATGCGCCACGTGGGCCGATCAGGTCCTGCCAAGTGTCCCCCAGTTGGACCTCTCAGGGCTTGCCACGTGTCACACGCTTATTCGTCCACCCTGGACCTATTATGTCATGACATGTGGCATACTCCATGCCTAATGGAGAAGTCAGCCACCTAGGCCCAACTTCCGAGGGAAGCCCAATCAGCCCAAGGTTAACCTAAACCTCGGATTGGCACGTTTCCCGAGGTTATAAATACCTCCCTTAATCCTCATTAAGGGGGATTACGCAGATTACACACATTAAACACTCTCACCTAGAGAGACCCAATCACTTTAATTTCCGCATTAATTACTCCTTAATCAAGTACTAACTTGACCGTCGGAGGCAGATCTACAATCATCCGGAGCATCCGTTTGTTTTGCAGGTACAGGCGTCCGATTCCAGTCTCGGAATTGTAACTCTCCCGCAGGACATCGAAAAACCCCGAAACATTTTGGCGCCGTCTGTGGGGAGAGTACTTCTAAGATGGCATCCACGTTTGTACCGGCTCCTGAAGAGAGACGTCCCCTGGACGACCCTCTAGTTCAGTCGGACCACGATACTGAGAATGAATTTGAAGTTGAAGCTCACACAGCTTCAGACGGGACCCTAAGGGTCCGACGTACCCGTCATACCGAAAGGAGGGAACGGGAACATCTTCAAACTGGAAGTGAGCCAGCAGGCGCACCGCCTGTTCGGCAGCAGCCGACTGATGGGTCTGCTCCCATCATAAGGAACGAACTCATGACCTTCATGAGGGACTTCAAGGGAGAAATTCAAGAGTTGATCAACAAGAAGCCGTCTGCTCTGGACAAGGAGCAGTCGGCAAAGAAACCCTCCACTTCACGGAAGAGGAAGCCAGTTCAAGGGCGTGAGGCGACCCCTCATCCTAAACCTAGGAAGTGGGAGCCGCCTGCTCTTGATTTCACAAAATACCGTTTTCCTACTCCAGGAAAGAGGAAACTTGTTCGTCATATTCAGGCGGACGGGTCGAGGAAAACATACACAGATGCTCGGCTACTGCTAGAGCAGAAGAAGACTGACCGATTGTCAGAGTCGGCCTCTACTTTAAACTTCTAAGACAGTCTGCACAATACCTCGATGAGGCATACTCAGTCGTATCATGAGAGTCAGTCAGGCGGCACCTCCCGTCAGTCCGGCTTTCAAAGCGACCAGGCGGTACCAAACTTACCGTTTGTACCGCAACAACAGTATTTTTTGCAGCCACCTCCGTTTGGTGGACATGCAGCAAAAAATGTCCAACCTATGGACTGGCAGCTACGGTTGCTTAGACTTGGCGAACAGCCGTCGACCTTCTCCAAGGAAATTACTGAAGCCGCTCAGCCGGCCAAAGTGAAAAATGTATTAGTAGGCGCCTATGACGGCACTACTAACCCAGAAGACCATTTGATGGCATTCACCAACCTAATGTACCTTCAAGGGTTGGATGATCCCACTTGGTGCAAGTGTTTCCCAGCGACTCTCAAAGGAATCGCACAACAATGGTTCGGCAACCTGCCGACTGGTTGTGTAAATAACTTCAGGACGCTTGCTTACTTATTCACCTCCAACTTCGCCATGAACATCCCTGCGAAGAAGACGACCCTTGATTTAGGAACGATTCAGCAGGGCGAGAAGGAAGGGCTTCGTTCTTACATCAAGCGGTTTAACCTGATGAGAATACAGATTCAAGGGTTACCGGATGAAGTAGCCTATACTGAATTTTTCAGAGGTCTCAAAGACGGGTCGACCTTCAAATTTGATTTGGTCCGAAAGAGGGTGGCGACTCTTCAAGAGGCCTTGATTGAAGCGGAAGCCTATATACAGGCGACTGATCTTTGTAGTACAGTAAAACAGTCAGACGGGAAAAGGTCCGACAAAAGAGAAGGACGACAGAAACAGTCGTCAAACAAAGATGAGAAGAGAAAAGAGGTCTGGGCGGCTGATTCCTCTAAACAGCCGGCCCAGAAGAAGAAAAAAGAATTCAAACCATACTCCCCAAAGTATGCGTTTAACAAGGAGAGCCAATTTATCCTAAAGGAAATCAAGGGACGGATCTCAATTGAGAAGCCGGTCCCCATGAAGGGTTCTGCAAACAACCGGAACCAAGAAAAATTCTGTGATTATCATGAAGATGTTGGTCATCACACCAACGAATGCATCAATCTCATGCGGTATCTGGACCGCCTGGCTGAGCAAGGTGATCTTGACACTTATGTCAAGAAATCTACGGGGAACACTTCCTCGAAAAAGCAGTCGGCCAAAAAGAATCAACAGGCCGACAGCTCCGATACAGATGATGCAGTCGTCTACACCATTGCAGACGGCTTCTCAGGAGGCGGCCCCACTATTAGGGGCAACAAAGACAATATCAGACGGCTAGATGTAAATTTCGTTCACCAAGAACGGCCCTCCAAATATTCATTTCCTGAGATTGTCATCACTGAAGAAGATCTAGGAGGGGTAAGGGGGCCGCATGACGACCCTATCGTTATTGAATGTAAAGTGGCCAACCAGAGAGTTGGCCGAATCCTCATAGATACCGGAAGCTCCTCAGATCTCATCAGTAGCAAATGTCTGTCGAAACTAAAATATCAGACTGATTGCATACATCCGGCATCCCACCCTTTAGTAGGGTTTGGAGGAGGAGTCGTCCACCTAGTGGGACGAGTGGATTTACCCATCCGCCTTGGTGAAAAAGGGGAAGGACGACACATGGTAGTCCGGTTCCTGGTAGTAGAAGAACTCTCGGCCTACAACATGATTCTGGGACGACCAACCCTGAATAATTCCAAGGCTGTTATAATCCCATCTCTTATGTTGCTCAAGTTTGAGAGGGATAATGGAACAGTCGGGTCCCTAAGGGGAGATCAGAGGATGGCTCGGGAGTGCTATCTCTCGGATGTCAAGCCCACTGTTATGGCAGCTGGGTCGAGTGGTGGAAAAATAAACTTTGACAATGTCAAGGAGAGTGCGCCTGTTCAAGAAGCAGGCGGCAAGAAGAGAAAGGCATCCCAGACGGGGGCCGCAAGAAAAGAAAGAAAATAGCAATCATTGGCAGAGGAGCGGTCGGATGAATTCCGCCCTCAGCCAACTGGTGAGCATACGGACCTGATCTTAGATGACTCGCGTCCTGACAGAACAGTCAAAGTTGGGACGACTGCTCTAAGGGTCCTGGGTGACGACTTTCACAAACTATTGAAAGAATACAAGGACATCTTTGCATTCGAAGTCCGTGAAATGCCAGGCATCAGTCCTGATCTGGCGGTACATAAACTGGTCGTGGATCCGAAAAAGAAGCCGGAGGCAGAAGAAGCGGAACCATGGCGAAGAAAGAAGTCAGGCGGCAGCCGCCGAAGTTAAAAAATTACTTGATGCAGGGTTCATCCGGCAATGTTACTTCCCAGACTGGGTTGCAAATGTGGTGCTTGTTAAAAAGCCGAATGGCACCTGGCGAATGTGTGTAGACTACACAGACTTAAACAAGGCGTGCCCCAAAGACAGTTACCCTCTGCCTAAAATTGATAACCTGGTCGACTCAACAGCTGGCCATGCTTTGATGAGCTTTATGGACGCCTACTCTGGTTTCCATCAAATTCCTTTATGGAAGAAAGATCAGGAGAAGACGGCCTTCGTCACTGATCAGGGTTATATTGTTACACGGTCATGCCGTTTGGTCTTAAGAATGCCCCTGCCACTTTCCAGCAAATGATAAACACTGTGTTCTTTGATCAGATTGGGAGAAATGTCGAGGCATATATTGATGATATGATTGTCAAGTCTAAACTTCAGAAAGATCATCTGTCGGACCTCCGAGAAACTTTCGCCACACTCAGGCGGCACCATGTCATGCTCAATCCCAAGAAATGTGTCTTTGGAGTTGAGTCTGGGAAATTTCTCGGATTCCTTATCAATCAGAGAGGAATAGAGGCGAACCCTGAGAAGGTGCAGGCGGTCATCGACATGCAGTCGCCTCGTACCATCCGAGAGGTTCAGAAGTTAACAGGTTGTCTGGCGGCCTTGGGAAGATTTTTAAGTCGATCAGGCGACAAATGCCTATACTTTTTCCAGGCAATTAAGAAGAAGGCAAGGTTTGAATGGGGGCCGGATGCTGAGGCGGCCTTCCAGAAATTGAAAGTTCACTTGCATTCCTTGCCGAGGCTGGTCAGCCCTTTACCCAAAGAGGTACTTTACATGTACCTGGCCGTCTCTGATCATGCGTTAAGCGCTGTTCTTCTTGCTGAAAGAGACGACTGTCAGCTCCCGGTCTACTTTGTCAGCCATGTACTGAAAAATGCCGAGTTGAGGTATCCCTTAGTGGAGAAATTTGGTCTTGCACTCTTCATGGCTGTTAAAAAATTGAAGCCCTACTTTTTGGCAAATGCAGTCGTCGTGTATACAGATCAACCTATCAAGCGGCCACTGACCACCATGGAGTCGTCAGGCCGAATGATCAAATGGGCCATATAAATACAGAGCCTCGAAGTTACTTTTGAGCCTAGAAAAGCAGTGAAGGGGCAAGCCTTTGCTGACTTCGTTGTTGAGATGACTCGTCCCCCTCATTCTCGAGATCCAGACTAAGTCTGGAAGGTATATGTGGATGGAAGCTCTACATCAAATGGTTGTGGAGCAGGCGTCATATGTCAGTCGCCAAAGGGCGACAGGTACGAGTATGCTCTACGCTTCAGTTTTCAGGCCTCAAACAATGAGGCAGAATATGAAGCTTTACTAGCTGGAATCCGCATGTGCAAGGCGGCAGGGGCAAGAAAAATAGACGTCTGTTCCGATTCACAATTGATAGTGAGTCAGTATAATGGCGAATACGAAGCAACCCATCCGGCCATGATCAAGTATTTACAGGCGGTACGACAGGCGGTCGGATCCCTTGAAGATTTTCGTCTGACTCAAGTGCCGAGATCAGAAAACAACCAGGCGGATGCACTTTCAAAATTAGCATCATCCGCTTCTTGTGCTACTCCTCGAACTGTTTTTTGGGAAGTAATGGAGAAGAGAAGCATCGAGGAAGACCCTATTGGAATCCTAGACAGAAGCTCAACCTGGATGGATCCAATCAAGGCATATCTGACAAACGGTAACCTACCGGATGATCATCAACAGGCGGCAGCACTGAAAAAACGAGCAACCAGTTTTGAAATGATAAAGGGAGAACTTCACAAAAGGGGGTACCTTCAACTCTTCTTGAAGTGTGTTACTCCAGAAAAGGGGCGAGAGATACTAGACGATCTTCACTCTGGTTACTGTGCTTCCCATATAGGCGGTAGGACGCTTGCTCAACGGGCAAGGCGGCAGGGCTACTTTTGGCCTACTTTAGAAGCAGATGCAATGGAGATGGTGAAAAAATGTGACAAGTGCCAAAGGTTTGGCAAGCTAATTCACCGTCCGGCTACTGACCTCACTACCATTCATAGCCCACTACCGTTTGCTAAGTGGGGCATGGATATTCTGGGTCCATATACGCCTGCTACAAGCGGAAGGAGGTACATACTCGTTGCAGTCGACTACTTCACTAAATGGGTAGAGGCGGAGGCTGTAAAGGGAATCAAGACGAAGGATGTAATTTCATTCATTTGGAAAAATGTCATCACTCGGTTCGGGGTTCCCATGTCTATGGTTTTTGATAATGGTCCCCAATTTGAGACGCCTGTTCTCAAAAGCTGGTTGGACCAAGGAATTGCACACTACTTTGCATCTGTCGGCCGTCCACAAGCAAACGGCCAGGTAGAAGCCTTTAATAAAATCATCTCAGACGGTCTCAAGAAAAAGATTGAACGAGCAGGCGGCCTATGGGCGGATGAATTACCACATGTTCTCTGGGCCATTAGGACGACTGAAAAAGGGGCGACTGGAGAAACTCCATTCCTCCTAACTTATGGTGCGGAAGCTGTTCTTCCAATAGAACACTACGAGCCGACTCTTCGAGTAATGCTATATGACGAAGAGGGAAACTGGGAAGCCATGCGCCTGACATTAGACTCACTCCCTGAAAGGAGGGGCAATGCTGTCTTGCGCCATGAAATTTACCGCCTGAGAATGACTAGATCATACAACAAAAAAGTACACAGGCGTCCACTCAAAGTGGGGGACTTTGTACTTAGAAAAATGGAAGCAGTTGGTAGGGCTAATGAGTCTGGCAAACTAACTCCCAACTGGGAAGGACCCTACCGAATCTGTGAAGAGGTCAGGGACGGTACCTACCGTCTGGAAACACTAGACGGCCAACCGTTGCCTCGAACTTGGAATGTAGATAATCTTAAGAAATATTTCTTTTGAATGATGTAAATAGTCAAGGGCTACTTAATAAAAGTTTGTTGTTTCATTCAATTTTGTACTAAGAGGGGCACGCCTACTAACAAACAGTCGGCTACTCTCCATATTTAGTTTTCATTTTTACCTAAGAGGGGCATGCCTACTGACAAACAGTCGGCTACTCTCCATGTTTAATTTTTATTCTTACTTGAGAGGGGCACGCCGCTTGTTTCACTCAACCGGCTACTCTCCCATACTACAGTTCACCAAGAACTATCAAAGGCTCATGGCTAAAATGATCAGACCAGGCGTCAAGCCAACTGATCAAAATATAAAAATTCAATTCGACCTGTCCCAACGTTATAGCAGGCGTCCGACGGCATCCATCCGGATGAAATTCGTCGCAGAGAGCAGCTCCCTTTTGGGTGGAACATTGTTCTATAAAATCATTACACGACACCTATACGACTGTCTAAACAAGACAACCACGTAGTTGTTTCCCGGACAAGGATACCTCTCACTTAACTGACTAATCAGGTCAAACAAGTGTTCGCAGTGACCATCCGTGTCAACCAACCGACTGGACTACTTGGGATAAGAACAATCGATATCTTATGAGTTGATAGCCAACAAACATTGGCGAATAAAGGGGAGCAACCGGTACCCACCGCTTGAAACCTCTACTACTCAGTCACTCGGCAACTAGGTAACAATCATGTTTACTTGGTCACTCCTTAAAAATTTAGTATGAAACTAAAAAGGTGTTCATACAGCACCTGTTCACACTAGATTAAATGTGGCGGGGAACAGTCGGCCTAGATTGCCTAAAGTCTCTAGCCTAAAAACATGACAGGTAGGAAACCACTTTCCTACTTGGTTAATTTTACAAATGACAGGACCGCCTGCCTAAAGGGGATCCAGTCTTTAAAATGGGTCGAATACCGATTGGATAAATGGCCGACTGATCGCCTAGCCTGGAAACAGACAACCAGTCGTCCAGGGGCATAGGCGGCGTGACTAACTATCCGTACCTGTCTGCAACTATCGGCCATGTAAAACAGTCGGTATAGTTCAGAATATTCAATACTTAAACAAATTTGAAGCAAAACAAAAAAAAATTCATAAAAAGGAAGCCGGTCATTAAAGACCGGCCAAATATTCAGAGCCCCGGCCCCCTGGCCGGGTAAATACAAACAAACGGCACGCAGGCCGTGGAAAGAAGACATAAATCTTAAGAAGGGGGCAGATCTTCAATATTAGCAGCTGCCGCCTGGTCAGCACTCTTTTTGCTGGACTCGGCTTCAGCTGCATCCTTCTTCGATGCATTACCCCCAAGCGGCACAAGCGCCACTACCGGCTGCTCCTCCTCCTCCAACGCCTCTTCCTCAGCAGCCGCCAGGATCTCTTGATTATATCTATCAGAACACTGGCGGTACGTTTTTTCCCAGGAGGCAAAGTCGGCATTGGGGAAGAGGCGGCCCCAAGTCATGCGCTGGATTTGAGCAGAGTCTTCCATCATCTCCCGGGCCAGCTCTTTCTTTTCTTGCTCGGCCTTTTCCGAGAGCTCTTGAGTAAGACTCTTCTCCTGGGTCACCAGGCGTTCCTTAACAGCCGCCAAGGATTTCTCCAAGGTGTCGTATGAGGACATCTTTTGGCGAAGAGGTCTCAGCTCGGCCTTGAGATTGTTGATGGTCGCCTCCAGCTCGCTATTCCTCTTTTGGGCCGCCTCTAACTGAGCCCGGATAGCGGCGGTAGCCTGCGCCTGATAATAAAGAATATCAATTGTCAGAACCTCATTTTGGGCAATTTGAAACATTGCCTTATCACAGTCAGAGGCGGCCATAGCTTTTGCAGCCTTTACCTCTTTGTTCTTCCTGTCAAGCGGCTTACGGAGGCTGTTTACTCGGAGCAGGGCCTAAGTAAAAAGGGGAACAGGCGTCGGTTTCCAAAAAAAAAAAAAAAAAAAAAAAAAAAAAAAAAAAAAGAGGCGTCCTGGAATTCAAATACTCAAAAATATGTTAAGTATACCTCAGCAAGGACTCCTGCAATCCCGTCTAGGTCAAGGGTGTCGACACCCCTGATTGCCTCCCTTTCAACTGGAGGAACGGCCTTGATCATAGACTTGGCCACCTCGACCAAGTCAGGCTCCTGAGGGCCGGCTGCATTAAGCATAGACAAACGGATTAGACCTAGTAAAGAAGGGAGCAAGTCTAAAATTTACAAGGACAACTTCATACTTCTAGGCGGCCCAATTGGAGTTTTGGAAGGAGTGGCCGGCTTTTTCTCAACCGCCGCATGTTTCCTGGCAGAACCAGGAGAGCTCGCAACAGTCGTCCTCCGGGCCTTGGAGTCCGGCTGTTGGGAAGAAGAAGCTCTTGGAGCGCCCGTCTAAAAAAAGAAGAAAAGAGTTAGTATATGCATAAACACAACTCCAAAAAGAGAGTGAAAGGTTCGAAGCCCACCAAGGGTGCCCCCTTGTTGGGGGAGTCGGTTGAAGACTATTGCATGATGGAGGCCCGCAACATGGTCGCCGCAGTCTTGGAGGCGGCAATTTTGCTCATGGCGTCCGCTGCAAAAACAAATAGCAAAGTTAATAAAAGTCTTAACAGAAATGCATGGAACAACAGAGTATTCGACAGGCCGGCTACCTCTTGAGCACCGACTGCTGAGGCCACAGGCGGCCAAAAAGTACTCGTCGTAGAGCCATTTGAAGCTCGGGATGCAGTGCAGGGGTACTTGCTCTCGTACCCCTGAAGTAGAGTTCACCTTCGACTCTACTTTGAAGAGTCCTTTATCTAGGATCTCTTTCTTAGCCTTGGGGGAACAGGCGGCATGCTGCGGCCGCCTGCAAGAAGGGGCAGATTCCTATTCCACCTGTTGAAGCGCTTGTTCAGGTCTGTGTCTGAACTCTCAAGGATGAGGAAGGTGCTCTGCCAGTCCTTCCATTTGTTTGCTTTACCTCTTGTCATGAGGTAGCCCCTGTGGCTCGTCAATTGATACCAGCCGGTACCGCCTGCCTTAGGGGTCCGGCTGAGGTAGTTCATTTGGGCGAAAGCCTCGAAGTTCGTCTCCACCCCGTGCAGTTCGCACCCGGCCACATAGCCGATACGTTGACCCAAGAGTTCGGGGCTAACTGCCATAACCCCAACTCATACCCATCCAAGATCCGCTGAACAGCCGGATGTAGTGGGAAGCGCAGCCTAGCCTTGATGGCCGCCTCGTAGCAGCCAAAGCAGGCGCCATCATAACTAGTACCAGCCGGCCAGACGACTGTGTCTTTTGGATCCGGCACGAACACTAAAAAGCCGGGGCCCATTGTGTGGTTTGCGATAAAGCTCCCCACTTTTTCTGGCATGGCCGTGATCCGGCCACGAGGTATCGTGCAGTAGTAGGGGGTATTTTGCTCTCGGTGAGAGGCGGATGGCTCCGCCCAATTGTCCCCCTTCTCAACTGCGTGAGAAAGCCTCGCCTCTTGTAGGCGACTGTTTTTCTCTTCTGTGTCCAGAGAAGCATGGCCAGAAGAGCAAGACTCAGATTCGTCCTCTGACGAGTCCGAAGAGGACGACTCCTCCCCTCTCCCAGAGGGGCCCGCCTCCTCTCCTTTAAAAGGAGCAGGAGAGAATGTAGAATTGTCAACTGTAAAATGGGAAGGGGTCACTTTGACTCCTCTATCAGAACTGCCGGCTTTCAAGCCGCTTTGTTTCACTTTCACATCTGGCGCCTGGTCAGATGTTTCACTAATCGGCACCCGGTGGGAGGAGCCGTCTGAGTTCGAGATCCTAGCCGTCTTTTTTGTTCTGCCCATCATGTTCTGCATAGACACAGATACAGTTGGACTTTGTATAAAGGGAAAAGATGGGTCCAGAAAAGGGCAGGCGGCACTCCTAGTCCTAGATTCAGCCGTCCCCGGTGACCGGCTGATCGCTAACCTAGGTCGTGTCGTGTGCTTCCGTGGTGCCATTTCAAAAATGAATAAAGTAAAGAGAAAATTAAGAGTAAGAGAACCGACGGTTACCTGAACGAGTGACGATTGATGAAGTTCTGAAAATCCTTTGCAGTCGGCTTGTCAGAGCAGGCGGTAGGCAGAAAGGGTCCAAAATGTCATAGCAAGTTCAGGGGTCCGAATGTTCTCTCACAAAGTTCTCAAGTGTGAAAATGACCGAAGGCAACACTCCCTTATATAGGCGAAGTGAGAAGGCGAAGGGTCACTTCCGGAATTCAAAATTTGGGCGGGAGAATCTCCCGGTCTTTCGCCGAGTGACACCTGTAGCAGGCCGTCGCCTGTTACAGGGCGACACCTGTCACAGGTACCACGTGACCAGTCACGTGCCACCTGTGAGGGGCAAATGATTAGGGGATTTTTCTCCCACCAATCGGAATGCGCCACGTGGGCCAATCAGGTCCTGCCAAGTGTCCCCCAGTTGGACCTATCAGGGCTTGCCACGTGGCACACGCTTATTCGTCCACCCTGGACCTATTATGTCATGACACGTGGCATACTCCATGCCTAATGGAGAAGTCGGCCACCTAGGCCCAACTTCCGAGGGAAGCCCAATCAGCCCAAGGTTAACCTAAACCTCGGATTGGCACGTTTCCCGAGGTTATAAATACCTCCCTTAATCCTCATTAAGGGGGATTACGCAGATTACACACATTAAACACTCTCACCTAGAGAGACCCAATCACTTTAATTTCCGCATTAATTACTCCTTAATCAAGTACTAACTTGACCGTCGGAGGCAGATCTACAATCATCCGGAGCATCCGTTTGTTTTGCAGGTACAGGCGTCCGGTTCCAGTCTCGGAATTGTAACTCTCCCGCAGGACATCAAAAAACCCCGAAATAACAACAATTAACAAATTCAACTAAAAATTCATCCAATTCGACTATCTAATAGCTAAACTAGATTTAAATTCATGCAAATTGGATAGTGTAAAATGCTAAAACAAACTAATTAACAGCAGAGTCAAAACAAACCCAAGAATTCTTTTTATCAAATAATCGCTTGTAATTAATCAAAATACATAAATTATTAAGTGAAGATTGAGAGCATACCTTTTTTTATTTTTTATTTTTTTTGAAAAGAGATCGAGAGCGATATTCTTCATGAAATAGTAACCTTGGTTATGCCAGTTACTAATACTAATTTATTTGTAACCCGCGCTATCTATGTCATTTACTAATAATCTTATTTTAGCTAACATAATTTATGCCACTTACTACTAGGACGTTACAAATAGCATTTTTCTACTAGTGTACTTGTATAGTTCTTGCTGACATAGCTAGCTGTTGAAGGTACAAATTTTGCTCAACAAGGAAATGCTCTTAATGGAGCTAAGCTGTTTATGTCATTTGAATTTGTTTTTTTATTTACATGTGGTGAAGGAGAATATGGCCAAAACAGATGGACTTTGTTTATTCAAGCACAACAATTGAAGACACAAGATATTGTGAATGCGATGCATTTGGTTTGCACTACGAAGACATTACTTTAGAATTTAAGGAATAATGGGTGGGTGAGTTTGCTGCATAATGTGAAAGAATTTTGTGAGCGAAATGGTATAGTTATCCCCGACTTGGACTCTCCTTATTTCGATGTGCTTAAATCTATTAGGAAAAAATTAAGACAAAAACACAATGTGACAGTGGAACATCATTACCGAGTATATATTTTCACTTCTGCCACAGGCTGACAATTGCAAGAAGGAATACCAGGTTGAGTGAGCATTCTACTGATGAGCTTCTTATTTTGAGTGCATCCTTGAATCTTAGAGATGGTTACAAGTCATTCAATATAGAACGAGATAGCTCGAGACTTTTATCTAAGGATTTCTCAGACCATGAGAAAGATTATTTAAGCTATGAATGGCAATATTATGAGCTTAATATTCCTATTCATCTAGAGATGAAGAACTTGTCTACTTTTGGTGATTTATGTCAAGGATTGGTGATTACGGAGAAAACAAAAGAGTCCTCTTGTTGATAGGTTAATTCGCCTCACATTAACTCTTTCGCGGTCTGCATCTACTACAACAACAGAGTGATCTTTTTCAGCCATGACGATTATGAAAACAAACCTTCGAAATAAAAAGAAGGACAATTTTTTGAAGGACTACTTGGTTGTGTGTATTGAAAAGGAGATAGCGGAGACACTTAGTAAAGATGCCATCATCGATACTTTTTATATGATGAAAGAGAGGCGAGCACAACTCAAATGGTATCAGATAAGGTATGTTTATTATAAAAGCTTTGTAATTTTGTAGGATATGTTTTGCTTCTTTATCTATCCTTATTTATAAGTAATTTTTGTTGCTATGGGTTTTGTGTGTTTTGTGTGGAAACCTTCTTGAATATTTGTGTTAATGTGAGGTGATTAAGACATTATTGTTGTTAATACTACTTTGGTCCTTGCCTAAGTAGAATCTGTTTTGGGGTTTTTTGGATGTCCATCCAGGTTGAGCTTCGGTCTAGAACTCCAATTGGATCTTCTTCAATGCTTATTTTTTCCATAACTTCCCAAAAGACAGACCTAGGTGTATCACAAGAGGCGGATGATGATGCCAATGTGGAGAGAGCATCCGCCTGGTTGTTCTCAGATCTAGGCACTTGACTTAGATGAAATTCCTCAAGTGTCCCAGCCTCTTCCTTGACCGCCTGCAAGTATTTGATCATAGCCAGAGGTGTGGCTTCATAGTCACCATGGTATTGGCTAACAATCAATTGTGAATCAGAACAGGCGTCAACTTTTCTTGCCCCAGCCGCCTTACACATGCGGATACCGACTAGTAGGGCTTCATATTCTACCTCGTTATTTGAGTCTTGGAACTTAAACCGTAGTGCATATTTGTACTTGTCCCCTTCAGGGGACTAACATATGACGCCTGCACCACAGCCGTTCATTGTAGAGCTCCCGTCCACATATACCTTCCAGACTTATTCAAGGTTCTCTAGATCAGTCGGCTTAGTCATTTCGACAATGAAGTCGGCAAACGCCTGCCCCTTCACTGATTTCCTTGGCTCAAAAGTAATTTCAAGGCTTTGAATTTCAATCTCCCATTTAATCATAAGGTCGGATGATTCCATGGTTGTCATTGGCCGCTTGATAGGCTGGTCTGTGTAAACCACGACCGGATGCGCCAAGAAGTAAGGTTTTAACTTCTTAACTCCCATGAAGAGAGCTAGACCAAACTTTTTAACCATGGGGTACCGTAATTTAGCATTCCTCATGACATGGCTGATGAAATAGACCGTGAGCTGACAACCATCTCTTTCAGCAAGGAGAACGGTACTGAGAGCATGATCCGAGACGGCCAAGTACATGTATAACACTTCCTTTGGCAAAAGGTTGACAAGCCTTGGCAAGGAGTGCAAGTGTTCTTTCAACTTTTGAAAGGCCGCCTTTGCATCCGCCCCCCATTCAAACATAGTCTTCTTCTTGATAGATTGGAAGAAATAGAGGCACTTGTCGCTTGACCGACTGAGGAATCTCCCCAATGTCGCCAGACAACCTGTTAGTTTTTGAACTTCTCTTACATTGCGGGGCGATTGCATGTCTATGACCGCCTGTATTTTATCTGGATTGGCCTTTATCCCCCGTTGATCAATCAAAAATCCAAGGAACTTCCTAGACTCAACACCAAAAACACACTTCTTGGGATTGAGCATGACCTGGTGCCGCCTGAGTGCGGCGAATGTTTCTCGGAGGTCTGTAAGATGATCCGTCTGAAGTTTGGATTTGACTATCATGTCATCAATGTACGCCTCCACATTCCTTCTAATATGATTAATGAAGATTGTATTAATCATTCGCTGGAAAGTAGCAGGCGCATTCTTCAAACCAAACGGCATCACAGTATAACAGAATAACCCCTGATCAATGACGAATGCTGTCTTTTCTTGATCTTTTTTCCATAAGGGTATCTGGTGAAAACTTGAATAGGCGTCCATAAAGCTCATCAAGGCATGGCCGGCTGTAGAGTTGACCAAATTGTCGATCTTTGGAAGAGGATAACTATCCTTTGGACATGCCTTGTTCAAATCTGTGTAGTCAACACACATGCGGTAAGTACCATTCGACTTTTTTACGAGCACAACATTGGCAACCCAATCAGGGAAGTAACACTGCCGAATGAACCCAGCATTTAAAAGCTTATTCACCTCGGCGGCTGTTGCCTGGCTTCTTTCTTCACCGTGGTTTCTTTTCTTTGCCTTACCGACTTCTTTTTAGGATCTACAACAAGTTTGTGGATGGCTAGATCCGGGCCGATGCCTGGCATCTCATCCACTTCAAAGGCAAAGATGTCTTTGAATTCTTTCATTAGGTTGTGCAAGTCTTCGACTAGTTTAGCAAAAGCAGTCGTCCCCACCTTAACAGTTCGCTCCGGACGTGTGTCATCCAGAACAATATCAATGTGCTCACCAACCGGATGGGAACGGAGTTCATCCAGCCGTTCTCCGATCAGTGATTACTATTGCTTTTCTTTTTTCACGACCACCAACTAGTCGAACTTTCTCTTTTTGTCGGTTTCTGTGGGAGCAGGCGCGGCGTCCTTGACTTTGTCATGGTCTATATTTTCTCCACTGGGGCCGGATGCGACCACAGTGGGCTTGACGTCAGAGAGATAACACTTCCTAGCCGTCTATTCCATCATCCCTTTCAAACTTTAGAAGCATAAGGGAAGGAATGATAACATCTTTGGATTCATTTAGGGTGGGACGCCCCAATACCATGTTATAGGCGGTCAGCTCTTCAACAACCAAGAACCGGACCACCATGTGGCGTCCCTCTCCCTTTTCTCCCAGCCGAATGGGTAGATCTATCCGACCTACTAGATGCACAACTCCACCCCCAAATCCAACTAAGGGATGAGAGACCTGGTGCATGTTTTCAGGCTTGTACCTGAGTTTGTCTAGGCATTTGTGGCTGATGAGATCAGACGAGCTACCCGTGTCAATGAGGATTCGGCCAACCCTTTGGTTGGCTACTTTGCATTCAATGACAATAAGGTCATCAAGTAGTCTCTTGACTTTGCCCCTGTCATTCTTAGTGATAACAACTTCGGGGAAAGAGTCCTTGGACGCCTGCCCCTCGTCGACTGAGTTCATCAAGCCGTTTGATGTAGTCTTTGTTACCCCGGATTGTTGGGCCGCCTCCAGCAAAGTCGCTTTCTATTGTATAGATCGGAGTTTCATCAGTGTCCGAACTATTAGCAGACTGAGGTTCTTTTTGGACGACTGCCCATGGTTAGTCTGCAGGGTAACCTTGGACCTCAAAATATAAGACTTGAGTAACCCTTTATCAGCTAGGCGGTCCAACAACCGCTTGAGACTAAAGCAGTCGTTGGTGTCATGGTCAATGTCCTCATGGAAGTGGCAATATTTATTTTTGTTCCGATTTTTGGCGGAATTTTTCATAGCAGCAGGCTTCTCAATGGTCACCCGTTCTTTTATCTCCATGAGGATGGAGTAACAATCTTTATTGAACTCGTACTTTGGGGAGTACTATTTAGTTTCTTTCTTTTTCTTCTAGGACGGCTGTTCAGAAGTATCAACCACCTAGACTTCTTTTCTTTTCTTTTCTTCTTTCTTAGTCGGCTGTGAAGATTGACTCTCTCTCTTGTCAGACTTCTTTGAGTCCGACTGTTTACTGATGTTGCAGAGTTCGGTCGCCTGTATATAGGTGTCCGCCCCCATTAGTGTTTCTTGGAGGGTAGCAACCCTCTTCCTAACGAGGTCGAACTTAAAGGTCGAACCGTCTTTCAGACCTTTGAAAAAGTCTGTATAAGCCACCTCATCAGACAGTCCTTGAATCTGAATTCTCATCAGATTGAACCGCCTGATGTATGACCGTAGCCCTTCTCTGTCTCCTTGCTGTATAGCTCCCAAGTCAAGACTTCTTTTCTTCACAGGGATGTTCATTGAGAAGTTAGACGCAAACAAGTATGCAAGCGTCTTAAAGTTATTGATGCATCCGGCTGGCGGGTTGCCGAACCATTGTTGCGCGACGCCCTTCAATGTGGCCGGGAAGAATAGACACCATGCGGAATCATCCAACCCTTGTAGATACATAAGGTTGGTGTATGCCATAAGGTGATCTTCTAGATTGGTGGTACCATCATAGGTACCTACCAACACATTTTTCACCTTAGCCGGCTATGCGGCCTCAGTTATTTCCTTGGAGAACGCAGAAGGTTGTTCTCCAAGTCTTAGCAGTCGGAGCTGCCAGTCCAAAGGTTGGACGTTTTGTGCCACCTGACCTCCGAAGAGAGTAGGCTACATGGAGGGTTGTCCATACGGCATGTATGGTTGTTGAGGCGCATACGGGGCCGCATGGAGCATATGAGGACCAGAGTGGGCGGACATGCCGCCTGTCTGGTTCTCTCGGTTTGATTGAGAATACCTCATTGAGGCATTCAAAAATCTATCTTGTAACTTCGACGTTGAAGCCGACTCTGACAGTTGTATGTTCTTCTTCTGCTGGATTAACATCTGGGCATCATGATAAGTTTTCTTTGAACCATCCGACTAAACATGCCGGATGACCTTCCTCTTCCCTAGCTCAGGGAATCGGAATTTGGTTAAGTCGATCAAGGGCGACTGTCTCTCCCTAGGTTAGGGTAAGGAGTAGCTTCTCGGTCCTTGACCAGCTTGTTCCTCCTAGACTGGGAGGGCTTCCTGGCCGAATGTTCCTTGGTGGAGACAGCCGTCCGTTTATCGATCAGGTCCTAGATCTCCCTTTGAAAATTGTCATGGGACTCGTGAGCTCGTTTCTGGTGATAGGGGTGGAGCCTTCGGCCACCTGGGGTTGACCTGTCGGCTGGTTGGCTGGTTCGCTTGGACCCGCCTGTTCGTCGCCCCGTTCCCTTCTTTCGGCGGGACGGACGCGCCTAGTTCTTAGTGACCCATCAGGGACCACGTATGTATCGACTTCATAGTCATCATCTGTATCTTGGTCTGTGTAGACCCGTGTGTCAGCCATCAGCCGTTTCTCATTAGGAGGCGGTACAGATTGTGAAGCCATCTCAAAAGTACTCTCCCCACAGACAGCGCCAAATGTTTTGGGGTTTTTTGGATGTCCTGCGGGAGAGTTACAATTCCAAGACTTGTCTCTGGACGCTTGTACCTGCAAAACAACAAAGACTCTGGTTGGGTGGAGTTCCGCCTCCGACGATCAAGTTAGAACGTATTCAAAGATGTAAAGTTTGGAAAGTAATAAAGTCTCTCTCGGATTCCAAGAGAGTATCTACAATTAATGATTGCTCAGTTTGGTGTATTTGTTGTGTTTGTGAATTTCTGAATGTGTGTTCCCAAGGGGGAACATCTCCCTTTTATAGGGTCTCGAAGTGCGTGCCCAGTACTAGGTTACAGAAACCTAGGACCGACTAGGCTTAACTAGGAGTTTGGGCCTTTAAGGCAGCCTCTCCCAGTTGGCAATCTGTCTGCCATGTGTCGTGCTCTGAGTGGTCCAGTTTGGACTCTTTACGGAGTGACACGTGGCGGACTCTAGTTGGTCCACGTGGATGGTACGTGGCAGAGTTTCATTGGACCATGTGGCGGGATTAAATCCCCTAATCAGAATCCTAGTTTCGCCCCTGCTTCCTCCCCATGTATTGTCCGTCACCAGTTGCCGAAATCCTCCATTCGAAAATAGCCCACCTGGTTTAGGGCAGTTTCGAGGTGGGTTAGGGTTGGGGGGGCTGTTTCGGGGTGGAGGGAAAGGGAGGAGGCGTTTCGCGGTGGGGAAGAGAGGGGGGCTGGTTTTGGGAAGGGGGTGGATGTCGAGGTGGGAGAAAAGGAGGGTGTGGTGTAGGGTGGGGGATATGGAGGGGGTTGGGCGCTGGTGCGAAAAGGGGAGGCTGGGTATTGGCGAATATTTTTAATAAATAATCAACATTTATCAGCCCACAATAGAACTAGATTAGTCCCGTGCGATGCATGGTTTTAATAATAAAATTTTTACTATCGTCAGATTAATTGAGCTAAAATGAAGGACATGATGTTAAATATTCTAATTAATGTCATAGCTGTAATAAAATTTAAAAAAATTTAGCATTCATATTTGATTCATTATAGAAAATTTAAAGAATTAATAAAGAGTAGAAAATCCAAACTCTAAAATCATTAATAAAATACAGGAGAGTGTTTTTAAAAATGATCTATGTAGGAGGAAAAAAAATGTGAAAAAGACCAACCGTCAATTATTTTTACTGCATAAGAATGGAAATTGTTTATTTCGTAAATTTAGTCATAAAAAGTTTTAGAAAAATATATAATTAATCAATCATTTCCAAACATTAGCTTTACCTTGAAAAAGAAAAAAAAAAAAAAGCATAGTGCCCATTTTTTGATTTTTTGGCTAACTTTTTTTAGTTTTTGGTTAACCATAAGTAATTAAAAAAAAAATTTAAAACATTAAAAAATAAAAAACGACCAGCCAGCCATCCACGGTAGTTGGCACCTGCCGTACCCACTATCCCCGATACCGGCGCGCCCTAACCCCCCTCCTCCAGCGCCGGCGCGCCAGAACCCCATCCCTCTGTGTCGGCTCCACCCCGACCTTTCTCTCTTCCCCTTTCCTAACCAATCTGGTAACCCCAACCCCCACCAATTGAAAACCCCTAAAAGAGCCGGAAAAGTTCGGCTGCCCCTCCCCCCCCCCACGAAACCCTAGCGTCGACCTTTTCGAGGTGTGGGGAAGGGGCGAGCGAACTTTTCCTGCAAATTTTTGGGGTAATCGAAGGGTGGAGGTTGGGACGTTGGGTTACGGGATCTGCCTGGTTAGGGTCGGGTTACAAGGATGGGGTTACGTTGGTTAGGAAAGGGGAAGGGAAGGAGGTCGAGGTGGCGCCGGGGGAAGGCATCTAGGAGCGCCAGCGACAGACGGTAGTGGGGTTCGGCGGGTGACTAGGTGGGTGGCTGAGTGGTGGTTTTACTTTTTTGATTTTTTTTATTTTAAAAATATTAATTATGGTTAACCAAAAAAATAAAAAAGTTAGCCATTAAACCTAAAAAAGACCACTATGCTTAATTTTTCAAAACTTGGGTGCCACTTAAGAGAGTTGGAAAAAAGTTCGTCTTCCACATAGAAAAATTGAAACCTTAAGGCCACCATGTAGAATTTCCCCATTAATAAAGAGTAGAAAAACCAAACTCTACAATCATTAATAAAATACAGGAGAGTGTTTTTAAAAATGATCTATGTAGGAGGAAAAAAAATGTGAAAGAGACCAACCGTCAATTATTTTTACTCCACAAGAATAGAAATTGTTTATTTAGTAAATTCAGTTACAAAAACTTTTAGAAAAATATATAATTAATCAATCATTTCCAAGCATTAGTTTTACCTTGAAAAAGAAAAAAAAAAAGAATAATGTCAATAATAGTTTTGGAGGGAAATTTTTTTATAAGAAGTTGCCACGTGGATAGTGATGATGTTAACGGTAATTACTTAAGTATTAGTTATAGATTATTGATTTATTTACCAAAATGCAAGATTGATTTTTTTGGAAAATTTGTCACAAAAAAAACCTTTTAAAGCAACTTTTTTGTCTTGAAAAACCTTTTAAAAATTTCTTGGCAATATAAAAACCTGTTTATAATATTTTTTTTTTGTTGAAGACAACCAAGCCCCACTTTTCGACGATGACTTGTCATTTTCGGCGTTGACCTATCATGTGCATGTCATGTGACCTTATATTTACTATTCAATTCCCACCCCTCTTTTCTAATTACATCATCTCATCTCTAATTAAACCCCCCTCTCTCTTTTCCCATCTCTCTCATTGTGAACTGAATTGAGACTAGTAATCTCTACAACCTTCTCTGCCATGGCTGCTCCATCATCCACACCTCAAATCATTGTCTCGACCATAGTTGTTGTATAATTCATATAAGGCATTGTAATTAGCGTTGTATAATTCATTGCCTCGAACCATAGTAGCTGTATAATTCATATAAGGGAGTGTAATTAGCGTAAATTTTAATAAGCGGGCAACAAACCCTAAATTTTGAAAACTTTCGAAACCATGAAAGAGTGATAAATTAAACATTACTAAAGCAATTGCCTTGGCCGAATTTGATTGGGAAAGTCTTCAATTGCTTTACCTTCTTCGAATTAAATGAACTTTCACAACGGCCAAGTTCACATACAAAATGAGAGAGAGAGAACTATATTTAAAAAAGGGGTGAGATTGTAACAAAAAGTCATGTGACATGCACATGATAGGTCAACGCCGGAAAATGACGAGTGAATGCCGAAAAGCGAGACCTACTTGTCTTCAGCAAAAAAAATTTATAAACAAATTTCACATGGCTAAGAAATTTTTTAAAGTGTTTTTTTTAAACAAAATGGGTTGCTTTAAAAGATCTTTTTCTACTAACAAATTTTTCTAATTTTTTTTTAAGGAATATATAATATATATATACATATATATCATTTTTTTTTTTAATATATCAAAAACTTGTATTTTCCTTTCAAAATCCAGGAAACTGTATTTGAAAATTTGAGTTCCAAATTCCTACCAAATCTCCCAAACCGAACCCAGTAGTAGCAACACAATGCCGACGCATGAAATCCGGCGAGCATACAAACGCCCAGCAATCTCCGACCAACAAAAGAGAAGAGAACTCTCTCTTCTCCGCCAGCAACAAAGCCGCGTTGACGCTCAATCCCATGCTCGCCGCCTCGCTTCCACCCTTTTCTCTTTCAATGAACCAACCCCCTCCACTTCCTCCGCCGTCGACGACGACAACGCTTTCGATATCGATACTGAACCCGAAGAACAGGAGGATTATCCGAATGCTCCTCAGCTTGAAAATTTAAAGGATGTTCGACAAGCCTCTAAGCTTCGTGGTCAAGAATCTCGGCGTTGGTTTGCTCGTCAGTTGATGCTTCCTGAGTGGATGATTGATGTCCCTGATCGCCTTTCTCAAGACTGGTTCGAGTTTTTTTTTGCTTTGTTTATTGAATTTTGTTTAGTGGGTGAAATGTTTCTATGGTTTTAGTTAGATTCTGTTGATGGGTATTGTTTGGTTTACATGG
This sequence comes from Chenopodium quinoa, assembly GCF_001683475.1. Classification (NCBI taxonomy): domain Eukaryota; kingdom Viridiplantae; phylum Streptophyta; class Magnoliopsida; order Caryophyllales; family Amaranthaceae; genus Chenopodium; species Chenopodium quinoa. The sequence continues at coordinate 2,984,988 of NW_018743510.1, read as the reverse complement.
ATTGAATGATTGTGTGATGGGTTTAATGTGGATTTTTGTAAGAATTGAGGGTTTAGTAGTGGAATGTTTTGTGGGTCGGGATTTTTTGAACACCTCTTGTTGCGGAGGAGTTTATAAGGGTTTAGTCGCGCCCATTTTGTCGTGGTAGTGGAGTGGTTTTATAAGGGTTTAATGCGTGGAATGATGAAATGATTGAAATCTATATTATTTTTTTGTTTATAGTTTTGAATTTTTAAACTTTACTACTTAGGAAATGTTAAGGAGGTTAGGAAAGAGTAGGCAGAAATGTTTTGTTAGTCCTCCTTGTATGGTAGGGAAAGAATAGCCTGGTCGTGAGATGGGATACTCATGGTTGTATGGAGTTGGTTTATTTGAATATAATTCTTCAAAGTTGGCTTTAGCAGAAATTGTATTGAATTAATAATTTGTAAGCTCATCTTTCCCTCAAAAAATTAATAGTTTGATTTTTCAAACTTATTCATATGAGCACGGCTTCACTATATCCAATATAATATCTATTAGATTGTTTAGACTAGATATCACAACCATATGTTTTTTTTATGGGTGATTGTTTGGTAATTTTTTAATCATGTCTTGGATATATATTTTTGCAGGTTTGTATTAGCTAGGCCGGCTGGGAAGCGATGCTTTATAGTTTCCACCAATGGGACAACAATTAGTAGACAACGTAATGGCATAGTGTTGCATCATTTTCCATCTGCTCTACCTTGTGGAGCCAGAACGAGAGGGAATTCTGGATCTGGCCAGTCGTATTGTATACTTGATTGCATATTCCATGAGGTGAGGTTGTCATTATTAATATTCATGTTTGTGATTCTGAGCGTATGTTTGTTCTCTTATCTGATGAATGTGAATACAGGTAGACCAGACTTACTATGTGATCGACATGTTATGCTGGGGAGGATACTCTCTTTACGATTGTAATGCGGAGTTTAGGTTTTTTTGGTTGAATTCCAAGCTTGCCGAAAGTGATGCTTGTGGACCACCTTCACAATATCATAGGTATCGGTTTAGTCCAGTTCCTGTATACAGCTGTGACCATAGCGGACTGCTCTCAGCATATGCCGGACAAGTACCTTATGTAAAAGATGGTCTCTTATTCTATAACAAGTAAGGCTCTACTACCTTTTTGCTGGAATTGTTTGCTTTAATGGCCTTCAAATTTCCATTTGTTTGACTGCATATTTTTACCTATTAGGATCTCCCAGTAACCTAGTTCTGTGGTACTTCTGCCTTTCTTAGGCATGCACACTATCAACCAGGAAATACACCACTGACGTTAGTCTGGAAGGATGAAAAATGTAGCCAATATGTTATTGATACAGATAATAAAGGCGAAGTGCCAAGCAAACAACAGGTAATTATATGAAGATTTTCACCTTATTAATTCTTGGCTTCCAGAAGTGCCATTGAATGGCATTGATCTGTTTTGCTGCCATGGCATTTTAACTCTATCTTCTGAATTTGTTATTTAGAGATTTTTTTGATGTATCAGGATTTATGAGATGTGATTTTGCCTGGAAGTCAATTGCAAGTGTTTGAATTTTTTTAACTTTTTATTTGGTCATTTTCTGTTGTTGTTGTTTTTGTTGTAAAAACTGTTTGGAGGCAGTACCCGAGCTACTGCTATCAGCTAAGTCATTTAAGAGAAATAGGTATTACAATTGCATCTTAGAAAGGAACATACTCAAAAGGCTGTTTTCTGACGCATACAGCGGGTCGGAAATATGGATGAATATGAATTATTAAATAAATTCTTCCCCAATCTTGGGGAGTCATAAAAAAAGAGTGGGATTAGTCCAGAAAACATTGGAAGTTGGATGCAATAGTCAGTTGCTCCTCTTATCTTTTGGCGCTAATTGTTTCCATCCTCTGTACTAAGTAACTCAAATACTCGTGTTTCATAACTTATCAATTATCTTTATGAACAGGTGGTCTTAGAGCTACAAAATGATGGAAAGGTGATTACTTCGGATGATCCTCCTGTTGTATTTGGCTGTCTAGACCAGGACTTTCAACAAAAGGTTTGTGCATTTTGGTACTTGTGAATTTTCACTTTTATTCTTGTCTAGTGTTGAAGATAGTGCCATAGGTCTCAATCTTCAGCTCATATTGATGAATTTCATTATAATTGAGCTATGCTTTATAACTCCTTGTGTGGAAAAAGTGCTGTTTATCATCGTTAGCTTAAAGTTGAAAGCTTTTATGTTGAGTTTCATTATAATTGAGTGATGTTTTAATCCTATTTGTGTTGATCAGAGAGGATTCATTGTTAGCCTGAAGTTGAATACTTTGCCATTTTCTTGTATGTCTTTATTCCAAAAATACCTGTAAAGAGGCCATTTGATTCACATTAGTGTTAGGGCAAGGAATCAAGAAAACTAGATAAGAGGAAATGATTCAAGATTCTAGAATTGGAAATTTGAATTAATGCTTATTTCAATTGGGAATGTACTTGATCTTCCTTTTTATATGTTGGTTTATAAAATAAAAAATAGTTATATGAGTTATGTCCCTTCCTCTTCTTTCTTCCTTTTTAGCTTCTGCTGCTCACCATGTACACTCTTTGCACCACCTTACTCAGTTGTCATTCTCCTTTGCTTCCCCCTGTCAGTGTTAGGTGCTTACTTTCATTTTTTAGGCATTCTGTATTCACCACTGCTGCCCGTCTTGCATCACCCCATGGTTCCCTTATACTTCATCTCTCACTCTCACATTTTCTATGTGTCTGGTGAGCACCACTAACTTAATGATTTTGTTAGCCAACAGGCACACCATGATGAATGAGGGCTTGGTTGGTCAGCCTTAAGTGGTGGTAGAGATCTTGAACCCTTTTGAGGGGTAAGGGAGGAGAGAGAGAGGGGGGGGGGGGCTAAGGTGAAGTTCGAACCCTGCAGGATTGAACCTAGATCATCACCAATGTCTTTACTTGCTGCTACCATGAAGTACTCTTGCATTATATCTCGCATTCCTCCTTTTCTACTGTGTATGAATATCATATTCGGTGGGTGTTTTGATGGAATCTAGCTACAGTGGCAGTGATAGTGGGTTAGAAAGTGGGGCACTGTGGGTGAGAGGGATCGGCTGAAGGTCGTAGTGGGATGCAGGAAAAATGGGTTCTTAGCATCAGGCAGTGATGGGCTTATGGAGGAATAAATGTGGTGAGCTGTGAGAGGAAAGGTTAGAGCTCATTAATTGAAGATTGAAAATATTTTTTCTTTTTTTTTTTGGGGTAAGGGGTTGGGGTGGTTGTGGGAGAGAATTAAACACAATAAGGTGGAACAGAGAAAGTAGAAAGGGAATGGAATGGACAACTAAATTGAACTAAATGCCTGCAAAATTAAACTAAGAGATTTTTTTTTTTCCTTACCAAAGCCTCCATCACCAATTAAAACTCCTTTAAACTTTCTTGAATTTTATTTTTGGTTCTCTTGTAGAACTCCCTTAATTTTTCTTGGATGCTCTTTCTTTTGCTCACTTTACTCACCTTTTTTCAAAGTCTGTCAAATGATTTTCTTGTTATGTCCCTTTCTTTATATTGTACGGTTCCTTAAGACAATTCATGTTAGCTGACCCAAATCATTTTGAATTTAAGGCTTTGTTGTTGTTGTTGTTGTTTACCGAAGCCTCCATCACCAATTAAGCAGCCCTAACACCCCTCACTGCTGCTTACTATGGTCCAATGTTTGACATTTCGAACATTTGTTTTTCCAAAATATGTGCCAGGCTTATACCAAACAACTACCTAGTTATTACTTCTATCACTGATTGGTGTCATTAGATACTTAGTCATGGTCTCTGAATGAATAAAAAGGAAAACAGAGGTAAAGAGAAAACATGTCTCTAATGATTTGAATTGATAAAGACATCAAGCATATTCCTGTGAGGCTGTGACGTGATCACTAACACATCAGACATTGTTGGCAAGGAAGGCGAACATTCATGGATTCGTCTGAGAATCTAATATTATCTGTCAGAAACTTTCTGTTCTATTGGCTAGACGGATTCAAAATGAGTTTTTTTGTAGATAATTTTGTTTTGTGTGGTCATTTATATGTTAAATGATGTATCATTTGCTTGTATCTTTTCTGTGCTACTGTACTCATATGTTGCTGTTAATGATGTTGGAAGTATTTTTTAATTCAGTCATTGATTTAATTTTTTCAGTCAGGATTAAGTCCAGGTAATCTTCTGCGTTTTTCAATGAATGATGGAGGATTGACTTTCGTTGATGGGAAATTTGAGAAGGCTGATTTACAATTTCAAGATAAGCCCAACCGTGCTCGCGCTTTTGCTGATAGTTACTCAAAGGTCAGTTGGTAAAGCTTATATAATTATAAAGTTGGTGAGTGAATACATTTTGTGAATCAGAATTGCTGTATTCCTCTTCCACTCAATTTTGATATTACCATTGAAGCCTTGGAGTGTGTTTTATTTATTTATTTACTACCTCCGTTTCTTATTATTTGCAATGATTTGACATAAACTGTGAGTAGAAATTGTCTAATCGTTGCAAATAATATGAAACTGAGGTAGTATTTATTTTTATTGTGGTCTTAATTTATAACTTCAATATGATCCTCAAGTGGTTTTTACTTTTGAGGGAGAAAATGACCGCGTTGATGTAATTAGCAAAATTTGTTACAGTTGTGTATTTCTTCTTGTCGTATAGTAGTGTCAATGAAAGAATTTATATCAAGCTACCATAATCCATATTAAACCATTGTATGACCTTTATTTACCCTTGATTGAACATATGGGAGAAAAAGAGTGTGGATAAAGGAATTTAAATGAAGGAAATATTCCATCCGCATTTGCCCTCTTTTTATGTTTTTATATTTATTTCAGTTAAGTGCCATACTGCCATTGCCTTACAATATTGATCCAGAGAACCTTCCCTTTCCTCCCTACTTCTTTCATTGCTGATCATCAATCACCAGTTATGCTGGCCTCAATTACCACTATATTCAGTCTTTATTCTTTCTCTTCCCATCTTCTCTTCCATTTCCTATTCTCTTTCACCTTCCCGCTCGTCATTACCGCTAAAATTTAGGATTATGAACTTAAAGATCAAGATTTAAATTGATGCTGATTGAACTTTTGAGTTGAGGAATAAAGTTAGACACTAAAAAATTCCAACACTAAGGCATAGATTAATGTCAAATTCTTTACTCTCCACGTTACCCAAAATCTTACATTTGAGACAAGATTCTTCACCAAAAACAAACAAGAAATCTGAGTGAATACCTTTGATGGTATTTCCTGGAAGAAGCTTCTGATTGGTTTTAGGTCATGCACATTCAACATCTTATGATCGATACAACACTAGGAATGACTCATCCAGACTAAATATTCCTCATGGAAAAGACTCCATTGGCTGTTTCTATTGAGAATAGTAGAAGCAAAAATACAAACAATAAACAAAATTTAAATGAACGAATTAGAGGTATGCAAAGACAATGATAAACAATATTTTACGTGGAAAATCCCTCCTAAACTAGTAGGGGAAAAACTATGAACTACCAATAATTATTAGGGACCCTCACAACGCCCACACCTCCCTAGAACTTTAATCTAGAAAGCTAAGAGTGTTTGTAATCTCTCCTTAGTTGTGCATTGAATAAAGACACCATGACCTCTTTACACGGAGCTAGAGGTGTGTATTCCAAATTCAATCCTAGATCCAAGATCCAGAATACAAAGGATAATAGGAATATAGAATTAGAGGTGTGTATTTCAAACCTAATCCTAGATTTGCCGCGATGCGGCAATATTTTGCGTGTCGTTCCAATCATGACATGGCGTGATAAATTGTCTCTGTATCTTGGCTCAATTTTCCCTCTTTTTTTTTCTTCTCTTTCTTTTTCCATCTTCTTATTTTCCTTATTGATTTTCTTAAGGAAACCTTTATTATTTTACTTATTCCCTTTTTTCTTTCTTTTAATTTTTGAGGAAGAATTTAATCTTCCTCTTCTTTTTTTTTATTTTTTTTATTTTTTACTTTTATTTTTTTGTGAGGAAAGTTGTCTCATCAAAATTTCCCTTTATATTCTTTTTCTTCTTTTGGAATTTTAAAGTTTTCCTTTTATTTATTTTATTTTTTAGGGAATTTTCAAAATTTTCCTTTTATTTTCTTTTTTCTTTTTGGGGGAATTTTCAAACTTGCCTCCATTTATTGCTTTTTGGGGTATTTTCATGTTGAGAATTATCCAAATTTCTTTTTGTTTTCGTTTTTTTAGGAGAAAGTCGGATACCCTCCACTTATGATATTAAAATTGGTATTTAGCCCGTGCAATGCAGGGGTTAAACTTGTTAGTTAAATGTTTGATTTTTTTAATTAAAGAATTCTTTTATTGTATATTTGAATTGTTCTTACGTTAAATATAAATCAAATTATATGTAAATATAAATTGCATTGCAGTTGTAAATGAAATACTACTTAAAATTTATTGCATTATTCTTAATTAAAAGTTGTATTACATCATATCATTTGTAGAGATACATATTACATCAAGCAAACTATCTACTGGTATAGGCTTAACAAAGCATGTAATGAAAAATATTAACCTATATATATATGGATGCAATTAAATGGTGCAGTTGTTGAAGTTCTTAATTAAATAAAAACACCCAAAATATGTGTGTTTATCGATCGCCAAGAATAATTTATACTTTTTTTTTTATTTATTTATTTTTTGAAATATAACGCTTTATAGTTAATAAATGTCTGACTCTTGCAAAGACACATGAAATTATTAAGCATTATTTGTGCATCTAAAAAAAATTATTAAGCATTAATCAAGCACTAATACTTCCAATTTTTATTATAGTATTTATAATTAAACACTATGAAAATGCAAAAGAATATAAAATCATTTGTATGGAACTAATAATCTAAAACTTCTGAAATTATTACATTTCATCTCGCAAAATTGATATAGCTATCAATCAATGTATTGTTCAATAATGAATTTTCACCTACAAATCACACAAATTTAAAAAATATTAAATCAACAATACTTAAAAGAAACAGAAATATGAAAAGATAGAAAGAAAAAAAAAATCAAAATTGATTATATCAAAGTCAAATATCTTGTAGAGTAAAATGTAAAATTTAGAAAAAGATTTAAAAAAAAAATTCAAACCAATGACTCAAAAATTGAAAAAAAAAAAAAAAACCAAAGTCAAGTACGAAATTTATCAACTTATAAACAAAAGTCAGGTTATGTTCTAATTAAAAAAAAAAATACAATCAAAATAACATTAAAGAAAAAAACTATAAGTTTTAAAACTTAAATTAAAAATTATCCAAATCCAAAAACTTAGTTTAGTGGATCTAATTTGAAAATTTAACAAAAAAATATTAAAAAAATTTCTAAAACAAAAACCAATAGAAAAGTTGAAGTAAAAAAAACCTTTTATAATTAAAATAATCTGACCTTTAATGCCAATCCGTTTGTAATGGTCACTAGTGACAGTAACCTGTTAAATAGTTATATTTTTTGGGCGGATGAGACAGAGGTCATATTATTACGGACAAAAATTCAAGCTAGTAAAGTAGTCTGCTTGAAGGGGGCCCTCCTCACCTCTCCCCTTCCCCTTATCATTGAAGCAAGCCAAAAACGAACCATTTAAAAAAAAAAGAAAAAACTGACTTTAAACATTGAAAAAGAAAACTAAAACTATACAGATCTTTACAAATATCAAGACGAAATTCGAAAGCACAATTTGCTTAAAAATTATTGAATTCAAAATCATTAAAAAATAAATTTTGAAAACAAATTCTTAAAACACAATATAAAAATAAAAATAAAAACCAGGATCTTAATGTATAAGAAATATAAAGTATAACGAAATAAATAAATAAATATTGTATATTGAAAGTAAATAAAATATCTTTAGAAATTGAAAAAAAAAGTTATACAGTTCTTCTGTTTCCAAAAAAAAAAAAAAAAAAAATTACACAAAAGTATAAAGGACATTTTGTTAAAAAATTATTAAAGTAAAATCACTAATTTAAAAAATCAAAAACAAATTTCAAAACAAATTTGGAAAATAGTTCAAAATGAGTTGTAAACAAAGTTGAGAAAAATTACCTTTTGAGTGCTTGAACACTACCATTTTTTCTTGAAGTTTATATAGATAGTCTAAGTAGGAGTGGCACCACTAGCCACATCCATATTAGAAAAATAGAGTGGGGTGATCCGGATATGTTCTCCTAGGCATGTAACTGAATGTCGCTTTCCTAATAGTAATCTTTTGATCCCACTTCCTTTTTTTTAATAAGTGTTACACTTCCTTTTTTTTTTTTTTTTTTTTTTTTTTTCCGCCAATAAACTACATTTTAATATTATTATATCTTTCTTCTTCCATGGTCCCTGCTACTTTTTTTTTATTATTTCTTTTCTCCCACATTCATTACTTTTCAATAAACTATTATCCCCACTATCTTTCTTTTACAATTTTTTAATACTCCATCTACCCCTCTTACCTCTTATTTTATTTAAGTCAATTAAATTGCCTAAAACTATGTGCCGGTCAAAGTGTAACACTTATTAAAACACGGAGGAAGTACGTAAATGTTCCAATAATCGTCTTCCATTTATATAATAGATGCTTAAAGCTTATACCTTGCTTAACATGATAAACACTCAAACTTGTGCATTACAAAAATGTCGAAACGATTGAATTTTTGTTTAGTATAACATACTTAACAACAATTCGGATTGTAATTATAGACTAAGCTTTGAATCATACAACCATAATGAAAAATTAAAGATGTCATACACACAAATTAAATACAAAATACATTGTTCCTTTGGCACCATTAAAGGTCTTGTGTCCATATCCAAATTAGTACTCCAAGCTAAGCCCGAAACAGAGTGAAGCACCCAAACTTGAGGTAGACCTTTTATCACACGCTCTTACAATATGAGCAACATTTCAAAAAGATCTATTTAGAAAATCAATTCAAGCTGTTACATTGTTGAAAAACCCATATAGTGATCCAACTAGATGGTGGGGTTAATTCAATCACTAGTATTGTACTAGATAGATAGTGGGGTTAATTCAATCAATTCAAAATTGTTGAGTTCGTAATACATGTTTGCTTCTTAGATGCCCATGAAATAGCACCTCCTCCGAGAAGAAATACCTAACCACTAGTAGAAGAATAATCCTCTTTTTTAGTGATCCAACTAGCATCCGTAAACCCTTTTCAAACGAATGGCGAATGCTGTATCCGGTCGAGTGCTTGCCATAGCATACATCAAGCATCCAATCAACCTAGTATAGTCCAACCGTGAAACCAGACCTCTTCCATTTGGAACCAAAGAAACATTTGGGTCCTTTGGAGGAGACATGAGAGAACTTTCCAACTCACTAAACTTCTTAATCACTTTCTCAATATAATGAGATTGTGTTAAAATTAGTGAGCCATTCCCTCTCTTTATCCTAATACTAAGGATAACATCCGCTTCTCCCATATCCTTTATGGAAAAGCTAGATGAAAAAAATTCTTTGGTCTTTTCAACTTGATCCAAATCAGTCCCAAATATAAGCATGTCATCAACATACAAACAAATCATAACACCTTTACTGTAATTATCAAATTTGCTGTACACACTTATTCGACTGATTTATCTTAAAGCCATTTGTCAAGACAACATCAAGCTTTTGATGCCATTGCTTAGGTGCCTATTTTAGCCTATACAACATCAACTTGCACACTTTGGTTTCTTCTCCATTGACAAAGAAACCTTTGGTTGTTTCATGTAAACTTCCTCCAATTGTTTTTACATCCACTTGGTGAATTACAAGGTCATGAATCGCCGCGAGAGCTATCAAGAACCTTATGGTGGTTATTCTTGCCACTGCGGCATATGTATCAAAGTAATCAATACTGTGAATTTGCTTGTACCCTTGGATCACTAACCGGGGCCTTGTACTTTACAACAGTTTCATCAATCCTTAATTTTCTTTTGAAAATCCATTTACAACTTAAAGGAGTGCAACCGAATAAAACCCAAGTATAGTTTGTTGAATCCATTTTATCTTGGATACTTCTTTCCAAATGCTGCATCATAGACTTCATAGCCTTATCAAAGGTTTAGGATCCTCCTCCACACTATAGCAATATATTGTTTGAGTTTCTATTGACTCCCTTACCCTTCAATTAAATAAAGTTGAAAATTAGGTCCAAAAGATTTTTCTTTTCTAATTCTCTTACTTTTCCTAACTTCCGGCAATGTGGTCTCATGATCGTTATTAATAGGATCATCTACAATGGCCTAGATAGTACTAGGTATAATGTCCTTTGGCCTTGGAATTGATGAAAATCATGTTTCATTAAAATTTGCATCCCTTGACTCAATGACATAAAAGCTATAGGCTTTGCAATGTTCCGCATAGCCTATAAAGATGCAATCAATTCCCTTTTCACCCAATGCTTTTCTTTTGGGTTCTGGATTGCCCTACATCCCTATACCTTGTAGTAATTGAGAGTAGGTTTTTGTTTGAGCTAAAGTTCATAAGGGGTTTTCCTTTTATTGGGAACTCTACTTAAAATATAGCAAACTATCAACATAGCTTCACCCCAAAATCCATCACTAAGACCCGAACTAGAAATCATGGAATTAACCATCTCCTTTATGATTCTATTTTTCCTTTCGGCATACCATTTTGTTGTGGTGAATAAGGTGCGGTTGTTTCATGGATTACACCTATGGATTGAAAATAACTTGGATCAAAATATTCTCCACCCTTATCTGTTCGAATTTTCTTAACTTTTTTCTTTAGTTTATAATTCAACTTCGAATTTAAAGACCTTAAACATATTTAGAGCTTCATCTTTAGAAGATAATAAATATAAGTAATAAAACCATGAAAAATTATTAATAAATGTTATAATATATTTCTTAATTCCTAAAGGAGGCGTGCTGTGAAAATCACATAAATCACTATGCACCAATTCTAGCAATGCAGAATGTCTTTTTAACACTTGGAAAAGGATTTCTTGTAATTTTCTTCAACATGCATGTCTTACACTTCTCTATACTAAAATCAAATGGAGGAATTAAACCAATTTTAGGCATGTTATATAAAAGACAATAATTAACATGACAAACGATTATGCAATAGAGAAGAAACATTAAGCATATAAATAAAATCTACTTAATTTGAATCATTACAATAATATCCTTGTCCTACAAATATACCCCTTTTGGATTAAAAAAAAAAAAAAAAAAAAAAAAAAAACTTATCAGCTCCAAAAACCATTTTAAAACCATACTTGACATTATATTTTTCCTAACTTTCAAAACAAATACAACATCATTAAGAGTTAAAGTTTTCCCGAATGTTAACAAAAATTCTAGTTGACCGATGTCTCCAACCTTAACTGTAGAATCATTCCCCATGTACAAAATTGACCCATCTTCTACTTCTTGATAAGTCTTGAAGAAATGCCGGCTTTTGCACACATGTCTAGATGCTCCCGAATCTACCCACCAAGAACATCATCCTGCACAACATTGATTTCAAAAAGCATAGCCACAAAATTGATTTCTAAAATTTTAGACTCGTCATGTTAAACATTAGACTTGGTCGACATTGGCAACTTGCCTTCTTCTAGAAGGGCAATCCCTTTTAAAGTGAGAACCGCCACGCACCCAACAAGTTCTGGATTTACCTTTTTTTTCCTTCTTTTTGATTGATTTTTTGGTACACTTGAAAGAGCGCTTGTTAGACTTTTTTATTATTAGTCTTACTTGCTTATCCTTCCTCCATCACATTGATGGTAGAAGCCGGAGTACCATTTTCTTTGGTCTCCTTATTTCTATCTTGCAATCAAATGCCCTCCTCAATACGAAGATGAGCACCCAATTGTTCAAGAGACATATTCTCCTTTTGTTGCTTTAAATTTATAGTCTCTTTCCTAGATAAGGGTAATTTGTCAATTATGGATGCAACCGCAATAGCTTCATCTATAATCATGTTATGTTGTCTAATTTGGCAAAGGATTCATTGAACCTTGGCCTACTATCAACCATTTTATAGTTAGTAAAACTACTAATAAAAAATTTCTTGCTTGAAGCATCTTCGGCCTTGATTCAAGAGCATCCCAAAGTTCCTTTGCACTCTCCACATTTTGATAGATATCAAACAAAGTGTCCGTCATTGCATTTAAAATGAGTCCCCGACAAATGTAGTCATAATTTTTCCATTTGGTCCTCCGACGAGTAGTCTCCAAAAGTTCCTTCTTTCCTTCCGCTCGAAGTGGTGGCATGGGGGTTCTAAGAATATACTCCACATTCAAAGTAGTCTCCAAAATTGGTAGCTATCTCCTTCACCGAAGAACCCATTTCCAAAGGTATAAATTACTATTAGATTGTTAGAAAAATAGAATGGGGTGAACCGAATATGTTCTAGGTACGTAACTGAATGTCTATTTCCTAAGAGTAATTTACTTTCACACGGTAATACTATTGAGATACAAAGAAAATCAACTAGGCTTGGTTGTTCTTACAAGACTAGTCTAATAATGGTTTGTGCTTTGTGTTTATTACAACTCTCAAGAAAACTCGTGAATAACTTATAAGAGAGAAGCAAGAAAATGACAGATTTTTCATGACATAAAATTTCACAATGTGGCATTTTCTATTTATGAGGAATTGAAACATACTTAAAAAGATACGTTTCCAAGAGTTATGTCTTTAACACCTTAACATTTAATACCAAAAGATATGTTTCTAAGAGACATGTCTTTTAATACATAAACGTTTAATACCAAAAGACACATCAATATACTTAAGTTACATAACTTAATAACTGATCAAGTGTTATGTACTAAGATACTCTAAGTTGCAAATTGGAAGTAATAAGAATTGAAGGCAAAGTTGAATGCCTATATTGATTGTTAATGACTTAAGGGGTATTACAATAGCTTTAGGCTATCGCTCTCTCTAGTGACTTAAGGTCACAAATCTCACAAGAGTTCACTCAATTTCTAGATGCCTTCTTTGTTACTCCTATTACATACTTATACTAAGGATTGCCTATGGTCAAGGATGACCTTAAGACTAATACATGTGATACTTAGCTAATTTAGATAAACAATAAATAACATAGTAGAAGCTTGGTTGCTTTCTTTCCTTCTCTTCTTCTTAATGAATTTTGTCTTGTTGCTAAACAATGCTTGCCATGCTTGCTGCCCCTAGTTGTTGTTCCTGTTTGCTCCCCCTTTTGCGCCTCGTATACACCACCAAGGGTGGCTGACTTGGTCCATTGACTCGGTTCATAACATCACCTCCCCCTTTAACCTTCACCTTGTCCTCAAGGTGGAAAGTCGGAAACCGTTTGTTAATGGCGTGGAAGTCTTCCCAAATTCTGACGGCCCATCCCAACGAATTAGCACCTCGAGAGTGGCGCTCGATTCGGTCCCTTTATGTCTGATTTCCAATACTTCTGCCGCCTCAACAATTAAATCTAATTCTGGAGAGATTTGCGAAGGAATGGTAGGATTAACCGGTTGGCTGCCCAACTACCTTTTTCAATTGTGATACTTGAAAAACAGGGTGAATTTTGCAATCACTCGGTAGTGCTAGTTTATATGCCACCTTGCCCACCTTACCAATGATCAGAAACGGCCCATAGAATCTCGGAGCTAGCTTCTCGTATTATCTCTTAGCCACCGATCTCTGACGGTACGACTGGAGTTTAAGATACACCTCCTCCCGAATCTCAAAGCTCACGTCTCTCCTCTTCTTGTTGGCGCTCTCCTGCATTAATTGCAATGCCCGATTCAGATTCATTTGCAATTCATCTAGCACCAAATCTCTCTCCAATAACTGTTCTGCCAAACTAGCCACCACCGTGGTGTTTCTGAAACGGAGCAATCTTCGTAGCTGTGTGTGGAGACGTGTTGTATGAGTACTCTGCCCATGGCAACCACTGAACCTAGTTTGAAACATCGGCGGTAAACTTCGAGGCTTTTGTTGACGATTTCGGTTTGACCGTCAGTTTGTGGGTGGGTGGGTGGTAGGAGGTACTGCGCTTAAGGTGGGTACCCTGTAGGTGAAAAGCTCATTCCAGAAGTTACTCATGAAGACCCTATCCCGATTTGAGACAATAGTGGTCGGAAACCCATGGAGTCGCACCACTTCTTTCACGAAGTGGTCAGCCACTTTTAAAGTCGTATAGGGGTGCTTTAGCCCAATAAAATGAGCGTACTTAGACAACCGATCGATCACCACCAAGACGGAATCCACCCCTTTCGACTTTGGCAACCCTTCCATAAAATCCATTGGAATATTCTTCTAAACCGCCTCCGGCACTAGAAGTGGTTGTAAAAGCTTAGCCAGACTTTGGGTGGAAGCTTTGTTTCGTTGACACACATCACACTGCGTGGCGAACTCCCGAACACTCTTTCTCATGCCCGGCCAAAACCACTCCACGGGGAGGCGGAGATACGTCTTGATTTCCCCGTCGTGACCACCAGTAGGATTGTCGTGATACTCCTTCAATAAACTTTAGTGAATTTAGATTTACTTGGCAAAACAATCCTTCCCTTATAATAAACCCTCTAGCCCACATAAGTAAACCCTTTTGGCCCACTTTCACCCTTCTTCAAGGATCCCAAAATCTCTCCTAGCCACTTATCATTTTTGATTTCATCTTCTAATTCGGCCCAGTCCACGAATTGGGAATGGACCATCATCCCAAACTCCACTCTTTCTCGCTCATCTTCCTTGGCTAGCATTTCCTCATTCTTGCGTGACAGAGCATCTGCGACGCGGTTCGAAGCTCCAAGTTTGTACTGAAAATTTCGAAGTCGAAACCCACTAATTTTCTCATCCACTTCTGGTATTCCCCACCGACCTCCCTTTGTTGAGTCACGTACTTGAGGCTTTGTTGGTCGATTCGAATTATGAACGACCTCCCCAACAAATAATGGCGCCACCTTGACACGGCCAACGCTATGGCCATCAATTCCTTCTCGTAAATAGACCTTGCACGAGCTCTAACACCAAGGAGTTTTCTATAAAAAGCTATTGGACGGTTGTTTTGCATCATGACCGCCCCAATTCCGTATCCCGAGGTGTCGGTCTCAACCATGAATTTCTCCATGAAGTTCGGCATGGCCACCGAGGCAGAGGTCATGGCAGCCTGAGGTTTTCGAAAGCTTGGGTGGCCAATTCTGACCAACTGTAGCAATCCTTCCTTAATTGAGAGGTTAGTGGCCTCGCAATTAGGGCATAATGAGCCACAAATTTGCGGTAATAGCCCGTTAACCCCAAAAATCCCCTTAACTCCCTCAAGTTCTTCGGTATTTTCCAATCAAGAATAGCTTTTACTTTCTCCCCATCCATGGCCACTCCATTATCGAACATCACATGCCCTAAATAGGCCACTTTCGATTTACCGAACTCACATTTCTTCAAGTTTGCGGAAAGTTGGTGCTCTTTTAATTTTTGTAACACCAAACGTAAGTGGCTCTCATGCTCTTTATCCCCTTTACTATAGATGAGAATGTCGTCAAAAAAGACCAACACGAATTTTCTCAAGTAAGGGCGAAACACATCGTTCATGAGCGATTGGAATGTGGCCGGGGCGTTTGTGAGCCCAAACGACATTAGCAAAAACTCATAATGGCCCTCATGGGTGCGAAATGCCGTCTTGTGAGTATCTTCGGGTCGAACCCGAATTTGATGGTAACCCGATTTGAGGTCCTATTTTGAGAACACCGTAGCCCCACGAAGCTCATCAAGTAGCTCATCGATCACCGGTATCAAATATATATCCGGTACGGTTTCCTTGTTGAGTGCCCGGTAGTCGACACAAAATCACCACGATCCATCTTTCTTTTTCACGAGCAAAATCGGACTAGAAAACGGGCTATATGATGGAATTATGATTCCGGCCTCGAGCATCTGTTAGATCTACTTCTCAATTTCATCTTTTTGGGCTTGTGGGTATCTATTGGGCCTCACACTAATTGGATTGCTGCCCTCCTTCAAGTGTATGGCATGTTCATGGCCCCTATCGGGATCTGATCCGTCAAACACCGGCATGTCGAGTTTGCGGTGCTTCCATCTTCCTCCGCCTTTGTCGTACTCTCAGTTGTTCCTCGCATCCCAACGGTTCTCTCCTCGAAACCCAGAATACTCGGCCTCCTCCTCGTGGTGGGGTTGCCGGGGTGATTTCTGAGCGCCGCCACCGGGTTGCGCAACTCCTATTGGAATTTCAGCCTGTCCGCCTTCTCCAAATTGCGAGCCGTCTCGTGGTCGGTGCGGAACTGGTCGATTCTTCCTTCAAAGCTTCTCAACAGCATCCTCCGATGTTTTCTTTACTGATTCTTCCTGATCCTTTAGCCTCTGGGTAACCTTGGCTAGTTGCTGCTCCATTCCGTTGATCTGCTCTTCAAGTTGCTCGACTCTTGGCGTTAGTGTTGTAACCATTTTTTTTTTTAACTGAAGCCGGTGTTTTCCAATAACGGTGGTCGCAAGAACACCGCTCTAATACCACTTGTTATGTACTAAGATACTCTAAGTTGCAAATTGGTAGTAATAAGAATTGAAGGCAAAGTTGAATGCTTGTATTGATTGTTAATGGCTTAAGGGATATTACAATAGCTTTAGGCTATCACTCTCTCTAGGAGAGGTCACAAATCTCACAAGAGTTCACTTAATTTTTGGATGCCTTCTTTGTTACTCCTATTACATACTTATACTAAGGATTGCCTATGGTCAAGGATGACCTTAAGACTAATACATGTGATACTTAGCTAATTTAGAAAAACAATAAATAACATAGTAGAAGCTTGGTTGCTTTCTTTCCTTCTCTTCTTCTTAATGAATTTTGTCTTGTTGCTCAACAATGCTTGCCATGCTTGCTGCCCCTAGTTGTTGTTCCTGTTTGCTCCCCCTTTTGCGCCTCGTATACACCACCTAGGGTGCTAACTTGGTCCATTGACCTGGTTTATAACATCAAGTATATTAGATAATTATACTATGTCGTTTAAGAACACAACACCGAACGACATAAACATGTGAAATACTTATAAGCACATTTATTACATATAAATGTTCCAACAACTGAGCTTATATTGTAATAGATAATTAAGCTAGCAAATTTTCTCATGATACTAAGACTATAAAAACAAGACAACGTATCAAAGAAAAGGCTAAAACTTTTCATTAAATAGTGTGTAATTACATCAATTAAAACATCCAAACAACATTTATAACCCTACAAAGATAAAATACATAACTAGGTGACATTTACTATAATTCAAACCACCCGAGCAAAGGGGCCAACACGTGGCCTGATTAGGAAGGCAGAAGTGCTCGGGGGTAGTGGGGTTGTATTCTGGCGAAGGTATATCCATATTCCCTTCGTCATCATTGAAAGAGTGCCTCTTCTAACTAATCGAGTCTTCTGACTTGGACATCACGTCTACAAAATCTTCCTCCTCAGAGTCTAATAGCACGATCACCTACATAGACTTGGTACCATCCTTTGTGGGTGCCACAACTCCCTTGTGCTTCCCTTCACCGGGGCCTTAATTTCCTTGGTACTTACCATTAGGGCATCTTCTATCTAGCCACCCACATCTAAGTCAAGGCATCCTTGGACTTCTCATTCACTTGGGAGGTCCCCTTTAGCTTGGACGAGGGTGGGATATGAGAAACAAAGTTCTCACTGACATCCTAAATGCGCCTACACTACCTCTCCATGCCCGCATCTTGATCATCCATGTCAAATGTTTATCCAGCCTTCTTTTGGTTCCACCAAGCAATTCGAGGATCCTTTATATTGAACCCAAGCTTCCCACGATTATCCTTAATGAGGGACTTTAGTTGATCAAGGGAAGACCAAGGGTTACTAGAGTACAAGACATCTTCAACAAGGTCTTGGCATACAAGGGATCATCATCCAACACAATTCCTTTGGAGGGGCCATAGGCGGGCATTTCTCTAAGTGGACTCTGCTTCTTGACACCACTAGCGCTCGATAATCCCCTTGGGATATTCCTAGTAAGTGTGCTTCCAAGTCGTTGAGTTTTCGATAGTCATCATTGACTTCCCAAATTGAGAAGGTGGCCTTGTCATATTGGCAGGTGGTATAAATTTGAGTAGTCCTTTGCCGGATGGTACAAATTTGAGTAGTCCTTTGCTTTCCGGCACGTTGGACTAAGTTGTCACGTGAAATTTTTGAGGCTATTTTTTTTTTCATTGGCTAAGGGTCCGTAATGGCGTCTAGATTAGCTGCACACACTTAAAGTAACGAGGTTGCACACTGAAACACATAAGTATGAAACACTTATATTAAATGTGGCTCACAAAACACAATGGAGATTCACTTTCTAGGGTTCCCAAAATCTTTGCTAGCAAGGGAATGCCAAGGGCTATTTGTAGGCACTGACTACTACCCAGTTAGTTATTATTTACTACCCAATTAGTTAGGATTAACTACCCACTATGCCCACTACACCCATTATCCAAGTAACTAACTGCCTATCTGCCCACTCCTTCAACTTCTCTTGAATGAATAATGACTTGTCTACGTACATGGGGGTGATCCACGTCCAAGGATTTGGGGTTCCTATTTTCTAGGAACCACCTTGTTAGTGGCGTAATTACGAAACCAACCGCGTTTGACCGTTGGTCAACTTAACACTCCGTATGGCCGACATGCTTTGTATCGATCCATTAAGTAGGCCGGTCTTAGCCAATGTCCACCTTAATGGTGACCACCGAGTCGGTCTTATTGAATGTTCACCTTAGCCACCCACATGTGTTATAGCCTTCATAGGCCTTCCTATGTCCAAGAGTCCAAGACTACGCCCATGGCTCATTGCCATAGGGCCACCATTTGGTCGGTCGCTGACTGAGCACTCACCCCCTAAAGAGCTTTATTTTGTTTTGGCTAAGAATTTCTAGTAAACACTCAACTGACTAATGGTCTCCCGGGCCCATCCCTTGAACCAACCTTGATCCTAAGACCATCCATGATCTTTTGGGGTCCCAATGAGTCCCCTCAATCAATATCATAGATTTTTATGGAGTTTTGCTCGGTCAAATACTATGAGCTTTTTTTGGTGCGCACGCACGTGCTCTAGCCACAAGGCCTAGGCCTAGTTGGCTAAGCACTTGCTAGCACCAAGGTCTAAATACATGGGGGTCCTTCCACATAACATCCCAAGCCTTTAGGCACAAGTGTGATCCCTCTAGATCTCACTTTGCTCGTTCTCTTTGATTCGATCCTCCGCTCACTCGTGCGGCTTGCAAAATCCCGAAGGCCTGCCCGCCTATGCGGGATGGTCAACGCTCATGCCTTGGTCGACCAAAGTGCATGTGATGTTTCTTCTTAATCCAAAATCGAAATCTTACTCGTGTCTTCGAGTCGCACCAACCTTGGACTTTTGGGTTTGCTAACTCTATTTGTGTGTAACATCTTCACTTTTTTCATTTTTGATGATGGACCTACCCAACACTAGTAAAAGCGCTTTGTAAGTACGTCTGCACAAGAAGCATAGCCTCTTTTGGTAAACATGGTCTGCAAGTCTAACATCCAACAAGTTCTCAATGTATCTCTTCTTCACCCCTTTTGGAGTGAGAATATATTGATAATGTGCTCTTTTGTTAGATGCCACACCAAAACCCAGATCTGGAATAAGCAGAACATTACACTTGTTCATCTGCTATTCAACTTATGTGAAAATCATTGTTCAAGGTAAAATTCTTTAATTTCAAACTACTCCCTCGGTCTCAAAGTAGTTTTTACACTTTGCTTTTTCACTTGTCTCAAATTAGTTTTTACAGTTCCTTTTTAGGAAAGTTCCCACTATAATATTAATTCATATCTCTTTCCACTACTAAAAAGTTTGGGTCCACTCTCACATTTAATAGAAAAATACTCCACTATCTTCTGTCTCATCTATTTTCCAGCAAAATAAAACCCCATTGTCTCTTACTCCCTCCGTCCTATAATACTTGGGACGTTGGGGTGGACACGTAGTTTAAGAAAACTACAAGCAGGTCCATGTAAAACATTTGTTTATTATATAAAGGATTCTCTTTTGTATTTTTATATTGTAAGAAAACAAAAAGTGGGGGAGTTGGGGGTAGTGAGGAGAGAGAAAATGTAGGATTTAATTGGGTTTTGGGGTTTGTGGTCCCAAAGAGAGTATAGGAAAATATTTTTCTTATTAGTGGTCCCATTCTATATTTAGTAACGTGTCAAGTATTTTGGGACAGACGAAAATGGTAACCGTGTCAAGTATTATGGGACGGAGGGAGTATCACATCTACCTTTTCAAATATAAGCGTTAATTTTTTTTTTTTTTTTTTGAACAAATATATAATAATTAATAACCAAACAACTTATCACTTAAAACTGTGCGCCATGATAAGTGTAAAAAAAAACTAATCTGGGATAGAGGGAGCACTATTTTAGGTGAGATTTAGTGCCTCCATTCTGTGCCAGCTATGCAAAATGCACACGCATCCTTGAGGCTTGAGCTAATGTCATAGTCCCATAGCTATTAAATTACTTGACACTCTAGCTTTTTATCCTCCCAGGGCTTTCACTAATCCATTTATTATTGAGAATGGTACATCCCTTTTTCTGCACAAGCTGCTTGAACGTTAATGTCCTTACAGAAGCTTTGGTTGGCACCTGTCAAGAAACTGGGCAGTAAGAATGGTTGGATCATAAGACCTAATAGAATCTTGAGAGTACAGGTGTCTCGGTAAGTTTATAGGCACTAGCAGATGAGAATTAGATCTGAATGAGATTTTGAGTTGTACATGGCAGGACATGGTGGTTCTTCTTGAGAGAGGTATATTGTAAAGAGAGGCATATTGTAAAAATTTGTTAGTTGCTTTCATTTGTTTGACACATATTATGAGGGTGTCTATATAAAGTTGATCAGGCTAAAAAGAGTATCAATTCCAGTATATTTGATTAGTCACTCAACTATAAGCTGGTGTTTGGTAAAGAGTAGTAGAGTTGATCTTCTATTCTCTGATATGCTAACCAGGGGAGCATATTGAAGAGCCTATCTGATTCAAAAATTAAAATACCCAATAACCCTTATGAAGTAATTGTTTATCTTATACTACATTGTATAGCAAATTGTACTCTCATCCTTATGTGTCATTCAATACATCTGAAAACAATTACTTGCTACTATATGAAAATTGATAAATTATTGAATGCTTTAACAAAAATACAATCTATTACTCCCTCCGTACTTTATTACTTGCTCCATTTCTCCATGCGCGGTGTTTTAGGAGAAATAGTAGAAAGTAATAAAATACTACGTATGAAGAAAGTGGGGTTGGTGGAAGAATGAAGTATGATAGTTGGGAGGAGAGAGAATTTGGAAATATTAAAGTATGATAGTTTGGGGGTCCACTAGGGGAGAAGATATTAGTAAAATACTGTGAAAGGTTTCCAAAAAAGGAAACGGAGCAAATGATAAAATACGGCCGTAAAAGGAAAGTGGAGCAAGTAATTAAATAAGGAGGGAGTAGTTAAATTTGCTATCTATTAATCTGTTATATTATCTACAAATTACATTTGCTATCAATTATTTAGCTATGTTAAAAGTTCTTAGACTTTTAAAGTATAAATTACATTTGAATACTTGCTGTGTACACAGAAATACATATTTACAAATAAAAAACCATCATGCATTGGGCTTAAGATTACCTGTTAGATTGTTCTCATCAGATTGTGCAGCAATTACAGCAGGGCCAAAAGTCTAGCAATAAATTAAGAGTTTTGAACTAATAAACATCAACATCACTATAAGTACATTGTAACCCAGGTTGCCTCTAATCACTTTGGCTAGTAAACAGGAGAAGAAAAATCTTTTATTATCTTACTGTATTTTCAATTATACCTTCATCCAAACCTCACTGCTTACCTAAGATGCAAGACCCATAATTCCCACAATGTGTTGCCTCCAATGAAATTCTGGTTTTGTGAAGGAACAGGAGACACGGGTTAGCTCTCTTTTACTCTCATTTTACCTCTTTCATGCTTCTCTCTAGAAGAACCACCATGTCTGCCATCTATTACTCTCTGTATATTATACCACCAAAGTCTTAAAAATGTTGTTACCACTCTAGGGGGGATACATAGTATTATTCTTTTAGGGTGTAGCTTCGTATTTATTCCACATGTCAATACTTGGGATGCAGGTATTTCATTCATTTTCCATTTTATAACGGGGTCTTGACAATTTGAAAATCTATGTCACAGTTTCTCTCATGAGTCTAATCTGACTTCGACAATTTAATATCCATTTCTTTTTTATTTTCTCTATGTTTTACTAAGTGAGACAAAGGATATGGCAAGGGAAAAAAAAAAAAAAAACAATCGGTTTTAGCTACCTGAAAAAACTATATTGGGGGCTGGAGGAAAAAAAGTGCCATCATGAAGTCAAATTGGTAATATTGTGTGACACACTGACACTCCATCTCATGTTTATAGATATGGCATATGGGAATCAAGGGCTGTTCCTGCATGCCCAACTTTCTTTATAGTCACTTTGCTTTGCCTTTGGGCTCAAAGAATGTGCTGTTTCTTACTCACTTTGCTTCTTATAGAGTTAAACTTGAATAATGTGATTTTAATGAGATATATACCTTCAACAGTTGCCTGATTTGTGTTGCTGACATTACAACCAAGTGTTGCCTGCTCTTTGTCCAAGGAGAGTGTATTTTGGAAGAACTGATCCTTCTCTACCTCTGCGATTTTACCTTTCCAAGGCCTACTTTTCTGCTTTGAAGCCCTAAGCATTCAGAGCTTACCACATAATATGTTGCCAGTTTACCACAACGCGAAGCCCTAGGATTTATAAGTTGACTATAAATGTTAATTGAAGTATATACTTTTGTAGTTCTCTACTGTATTTGGAGGCCCCTTGAAAGGAGCAATGCTTCTACTTTGGCTACACGAAGATCAAAGTCTTCTGCCACTTCAAGAACTGTGAAGATGATTTTGCTCCCTAGGTATTAGAGTTAATTGATTGATTGTTGGTAAAATTGGATAATTTTGTCTCCTAACTGTTTTGCAGGTTGTATTTCAATACATGGCTCGTCGTTCTCCTCTTAAGATTGATGATTTGCTAGGATCCATCAATTCAAGAAGTGACCAAGAAAATAAAGATGTTGAGATGTCAGGCTGATTATACTCCACACAAGACAACTATATCTTTCTTTAACTCGGCAAAATATTTTAACCTTTGCCTGGTTGGGAAAAAAGTTGATGCAGCAAGTCATTTTCTACCATCAGATAAGAATAACGTGAAGGCTGCCTTGTGCATACATAATGTGTGACCTTTGTTGGTTTGCCACTAGAGATTTACTCTGGTTTGAGTATGATGAATGATGATTATCAATAATACTTAGAAGATAATTTTCACCACTATCCTCGTTTGCTATGCAGGAAGGTTCTGTGATCCTTTTCCTTGACATGTAATGCTAATTTTTTTTTGTTTTAGAGAATATAGATGTCAATTAAGTTTAACTATATTCAGGTTATGAGTCATTCCATTTGTTTTCGGAGCGCTCAAGTCATATTCAGGTTAATGTTATATTATTATATTAATGATATTAGTCAATGCTTGTCAACTTGCTGGAGTTCACGAGTTCAATTGTTTTGCAAGTATATTTTACGAGTAATGTATATACTACTCCGTAGTATTTATGTCAAATAACTTATCTTTGATCATTCATATCATTAGTTACTACATACATATTAACATATATTTTTTCCAAAAAAAAAATGTTGATATTATTTATGAAACTACACTTTGAGATGTTGTCAATGTTTTGTTCATATTACCCCGGTACCCCCAATTTAATATTTTTGATGAGTAAACTTCAATGTTTGCCCCTTCTGCACTCTTAAACATTCTTTTTTATCATATGAAAAATATATAATTATAAAGGATAAAATACAATTTTAAATTTTTAATAAATTTGAAATGCAAATCAAGTAGCAAACTTGTAAATTAATTGCTTAATGTAGGGCTTTGTTACAAGTTTTTCCTTTGATTTGCATATTTCGTTTATCAAGATTGACTAGGGCTAGCTTGAATAAAAGCAAATTATTTTATCATGGGTTTTGTTATAAATAGCCTGTTCAAGCCATTTCATAAAACTGGTTATCATCAAAGTAGCGAGCCATCAAGCGAAAGAAGGCTCCGATTTATTTTTTTTTATTTTTTTTATGAAGTTCTCTATGTCAAGGCCACGAATTCGGAACCAAAAATTTTGATCGATTGAAATTGGAACAACATTTGAAAGGGAAGCATTTTCGAGACTGAAGTCCCAGACAAGCACTCTTCTTTAAGTAGTTGGTGTCTGAAAAATGCGCATCCCTTTGAAATTCGATTATATGACTATCAATATCCTTTTGGTATGCAATTAATTCTTCCTAGGCTAGAGAAACAATAGTCCCTTTAAAATTTCACAAGTCATCAATTTTCCATGTTGAATTTATATCAAGTTCCTTCAAATTTAAGATGCCATGGAAGTTGATTCACAGCCATCATGGACACAAGCCAAAACATCTCTATAATCTCTAGATATCGTAAAGGAATCATAGACATTGCCGTCTCTGCTCTTCTTGTACTCGAAAAGCAGAGATGAATGGTTGAATGCAGTTAACTTCACAAACCCGAAATCATAGTCCTTGTAGATACTCCAAGTAGTATTCACTTCACTGAATTCCGATAAGTGACTTCCTCCACCACCTGCAACGACGTGGATAGTCCCGTTTACAATGCCAGAGTAATGAGACTTCTCCGAGTTTACACATTGATTCTGCATCAATCAAGCAGGGAGAAAAATCAGATCACTAGAAAGGAAAATATTACAAAGACAATAACAGTACCATTGCGCCAACCCATCCAACAAGAAGTGATACACATTTGACTATTTGAGAGTGTATCTCAGAGGCATTTTTATGCAATTTTTGGGGGGTGACAAGCATTTTTGGCACTGCCTGAGTATATAGGAGTTTTTTTTCTGTGGAGAAAAGTGGATGAGTTTACTAAGATCCCATCTTATGAGATAAGGTTATACTTCAGTTCTCATCCAATAGTAAATGTACATGGGGAGGATATAGAACCCATACCTGGTATATTGGGCACGACCTTTCATAGTTATGTACATGTCCGTAAAATGCAATGTCAACTTTGTACCTCTGCCAAAGCTTTTGAAGGCTTTCTCTACCCATTGGCTCTTCAAACGAGCCCTGTAGCCCATACCATTTGTCCGATGAATAACCAAGAACACGATGAGCAGCAAAGATGACCCAAGGTTGCTTCTGCCTATCTGCTGTTGAAAGGCAGTGCTCAATGAATTTGTACTGTTCAGTTCCCTCCCTCCAGTCATGCTCACTGTCTGCAATGCAGAAGCGGAACATTCCATAGTCTGCCTTATACCTAAACAATATCATCATTAGTTAGTGAAATATATAGGAAAAACTATACAATGGAAACTTTTAACCGTCAGACTCAGTACTGAGCCAAATCTGGCATAATTGTTGCTCTTGTAGGTGTAATTCTATGCATGCATCATACTGAGTGCCTTGAACAAGCCAACACATTACAGGTTTTCAAGTTGCATCATAGTTTAATTTGTCATAGTTATAATGAAAGATACTGAAGCTAAATTGGAAGCTTGGATCAAAATTTACCAGAACTTATCCCTGTTCTCTGCTGGAACATAATACATGGTTTGTGTTGGCACACCACATTCTCCACCTGAATCAGTTTTGCCATAGAATGATCCTGTATCTGGCCAATCACGTTCATGATTACCACTGAGAAAAAAAGACAATATGACATGTTAATTGAGGAAATGGTATCAAGCTTGTGTAATTTCAT
Source organism: Chenopodium quinoa (assembly GCF_001683475.1). NCBI lineage: Eukaryota > Viridiplantae > Streptophyta > Magnoliopsida > Caryophyllales > Amaranthaceae > Chenopodium > Chenopodium quinoa. The sequence continues at coordinate 2,959,058 of NW_018743510.1, read as the reverse complement.
GCAGTGTCCCTCAGAAATGTATGTCCAAGGTGATGCATCTCCACTAGCAAAGGTTTGTTATTTCAATTAGATTGATAACCCTTAAATACCACCTAATAATTTTAAATATGTGTGGTAACCAAGTTAAGGAAACAAAAAAGTTTCCAAGGGTACATTAGCTTAATCTAAAAGGGAAGGAAATGCTGTGTGAAAGTGTAATAATGCAGACAATAACACTAAAGAGAAGAGCTTAAAGACCTTGCAACCATGTATGGAACAGCTGATGCAATAGGTTCCACCTGAGAGGTGAATTGGTCCCATTGTGAGAGATATCCATTTGCATATGATAAATCTCCTATATGAAATACTATATCAAAGTTTTTTTTATCTTTGATGAGTTGGTCTGTAGTGTTGAGTGATCCTGGCTGATAGTTACTGTATTCATTCGATCCATCACGCTCTGCCTGAATTAGAAAGGAGACATATAAAATTGTAATGCCTTCACAAATTTAATATTAAGATTAAAAGGATAAAGTAAACAAAAATATTAACAAAAACGGGAAAAACAGCAATACTTCAAGACTCGATCTTGATATGTTTCCTTGAGTAGCATTACAAAGCTTATTATTTCTTCAAGTGCGAAAAACAAGTAGCGATGAAGTACTGTACTCTATCCGTCTCTAAAAGTTCTTTCTATTTTGACTTTTTGTTGTGAGACAAAATTTGTCAGAGCATGAGAACTTTTAAAGATGGAGGGAGCGAACATAATCTAATAATGGCTCTCTTCTCATGACAGTAAGACTAAAAAATCTTTAAAATCTAATTGAACAAAGACACACTAACAAAGATAGAGAGGATAAAAAAGCAGGTAGCACACAAATGAGCATGAATTGAGCCTATAGATTCATCGTGAAAAAACCATTTAGCTACAAGTATCACAACAAGTGTGGAGTCAAAGTTCTCATCTGACATTAGTATATAATCAATCAAGGTCATCAAGATTACAGGAATCATGAATGCTACATGCAAAATTTTTCTAATTTGAAAGTCATCTGTATGCAAGCCCAGCTGCAAAACACCCTTAACAATGGAAATAACAGAATAAAAGAAAGAATGAGGGTTGTTAAAAATAAAGTCACTACGTAAGTGTAGAGTATATTTACTTACATCTTATTGACTTATTCACCTATGCAGCTATAACTAATATATTATAAAGGGACCTATTTAGGGCAATAGGTAAAAACATGGGATGGTGTGGGCGGGTGTTATGCAAAAATATGTCAAACCATGAGTACATATGTACCACTTTTCCAAAAATATTTAATGCTTGAGAAAGATCACTAAAAGAAAGCTGTTATAGATAATTAAAGCATAAAAATATATGGATGTAGTTTATCAGGTGAAATATAGCAGTCAGCTGCACAGCTGATCATTAAAGCATAAAAATATGAGAACATACAGGGAATATGAACTCCTTGGGAAGAAATCTATGTCCCAGTTAGCACAAAATGGACATACCTTCCCCATGTCGCCAAATACTATAACACGTTGCAATGAGTCCTGCCCAGGAGAAGGAGGAGCTTTGAATGAATATGTCTTGCTCCAAACATATGAACCATTGGACAAGATGTGGCCCATCCTGTACATGTACCTGAAGAATAATAGCCACGAGCATAAGGACGAAAGTCATGGACTAGATAATTATAGAAAGTAAGATTCTTAGATGCTTACAGCTGATTTGGCCACAAATCCTTCAGGAAACTTGTATGTATAAAGCCAGGATGGCGCCAACCAACTGTCCTTGCAGGCGCACCTACAAGCAAGTTAAGTACAATAAGAAAAAAGTGTTGCCACTACAAGTGACACATAGGTTTATTGTTAATTAAATAAAGAAAATACTTGAACCATTTTAATCTAGGTTTGAGAATCACTAAAATCCAGATTGAAGTTTAAGGGAACTTGCAATATTGTACAATGTAAGTTTAGTTTACAGCAAGTGAAAGATCTTCAGAATGCTCAGGATTTCTCCATTCAGAAAATGTCAAACAAACTTGGGAATCTGATCCTAAGGCTGTCTGGAAAAGGATTAAATTCAATAATGCAGATAGCCCTCAGAGCATATTTGTAACTTTATAAAGCAGTCAAGAATATGCAGCTAGAAGCGATAAGGTTTTTCAATGGACAATGAAATGCAATCTTATGTGTAATTTAGGCCAGAGAGAAGCTATATCTGCTCATTCTTTGCACACAGTCATTATGATGGACACTCATGTGCCCTCCGCTACAGGCAGGTTGAAAGCACTAAGCACCAACATTTAAAGTGGTGCCCTTCAACCACAACTTAGAAGGTGTTCAATCCATGATGATCTATGACCTCAAACCACTTCCTAGATAAGCTTGGTATATAGTTTTTTTCATCAGATTACAATCAATTTTGGAAAGAAAGTGAATCAAATTTCTTAGTAGGAAGTAAGAGAACAGAGAATGTTTGTGATGTGATAGATTATAAACATTGAGAGATTGGCAGAGCAATTTATGTTGTATCTTTCCATTCAAGTAAATTTAAAAAAAAACCATAGAAAGCATGGCAATATGTGATCCCAAAGGTGAGTTATCTGGCTCAAAGTCTCAAACAATGTTTGAATCACGATCTGCAACCTCAGTGGTACAATGTATCTTGAACAGAAGCCTCCCCATTAATAAAAATCAATCATGAGCCCAATGTTATTGATAGTGTTTACACACTTTACATTTTGCAGTCCTCCATGTCCAAGCACACTGTATAATACCGGTCACTTATGAGGTAGTATAAAAAGTCCTTTAGGGAGTGCCAAGATAAGTATCTAATTTGGTCATTCACATCCAGTAAAAGAAACAGATTTTTTTTTTTTTTTTGAGAAACAGTAAAAGAAACAGATAATAAATGGAATATTCTTGGGATTAATTTTAAGAAACTTGAGAGAGGGGGGGGGGGAGATAGAAAAAGAGAAAAGAGGTAGATAGAAGAAGGTAGCGAGGGAGAGAGAAAGTAGCAGATAGAACAAGGTTGATTTAAATGCAAAGATCAAATTTTCAGTTTGAAGGCAATGAAGTTCATCTAAGTCATGCTTCTTGATAAGAGGTTAAGATGCTCAATTCCAGATCATAACACAGGAGGAAAGAGGATGTTTGTACAGTTAGAGGTCTGAAATTTAAACAAAGAATAAAGGCTTGGAGCTGTGCACTTGAAAGTAAACTGACACGATTATTGAATCACAACATGACAGTAGTTCAGCAACTAAACCTTACCACACAAGGTGTTGCGGGTATATGTCAATGTTCCAGCTGGTGCTCGCTTTGGACTTGTGTCTAGAGGGCCCCACTGGACAAAAGGAACAGCCTCATCTATATTGTAGCCACTTGTCCAGGTTACAGTCATCTGCAAAACAAAGATAGTATATATTGATACATGACACATGCACATCCAGAGAGAGTTCAATTCTCAATTCAACTACAAATGATGAAATGTTCTGGTGATGTTAATGCATTGCAACCAAACCTCACTATATATAAATGGCAAACTTGTAATACACTAATAAATGGATGTACTGATTATACATGACCCCAAATAACGGCAAAATCACAGCTGTTTGAATCAAAGTCAGCAAGTCAACCGGAGTGCTGTATCATATTGCCTAGAGAAAAGAAAGTATAAGATCATACCCTCCATTACAATAAAATTGTTAACCCCTACGAGTAGTTTTCAAATTACGTGAATGTTTTCTTTCTATAAGCCGGTTTTTTTTTAACTATTTCTTATACATTTTTTTGTCATAATATCATTATACTTGAGGGGGAGCCATTTTGTACTGGTACCTTACAATATTGGCATAATAAATGCTTCAAATATCCCAACTCTATTTTTAAAAACTGTTAAATAAAGATAACACCTAAAAGAACATAGTGAAACTGAAATTGTCTAAAAATGGAATGAGAGGACTCTTCTGGAAAAGTGCAAAGCTAAAGAATAATTGTTACACTGTTTGCACACAGAGATTACGAGGACAACAGACTTACCTCATCCCATGACTTCCCTAGAGCAAGACGTGGATAAAGTGGTGCTTTAGGGTTTGCGAATGTTACATAATTTGAAACTGCCACCAGTTTTGGCTGCAGAGAACAAGTATATCAGAGGCATTGATGAAGTCATGAAGTGATATTCATAACATAATGAGAACAGTAATGATTATAGATATCTGAATAAAGTAATTCCACTTACATTGGACAAGCCGCCTGAAAACAAAGCAAATGAGAAATCAGCACGCTGATTGATCAGCTGGAAACGCAGATTGGCTTTTCCATTGTTTGTGTAATCTGAGTTGGAGGTGTTTGCGAACATGTACTGAAATAATACATTTAGTTCATAGCCAATCCAAGTGTGTTCGTGAAGAAAATATATCTAGTTGGACAAAACAGCTTCTTTGCAGTATATATACCTTAATTGGTGCTGAGCATAAATATGGTTTTTGATCTTTCAAATCAGTTTCTGAATAACAGGATGATGAGCTTCAGAAGCAAGTAAGTTGTTAATTAGGATATTGTCCTTGAATCATAGCAATTAAACAGCTTTGACCAAAAAAAGTAAAAACTTGGTAATGTATCAACAAAATTGAGGACAGCATTCATGAGATGTGGCTAGAGTAAAGAAGCAATCATGCTGAAAACCGATTGTTAAACAAACATAACCAACAATATGGTCAGAGTATAAAGGCAGTAAGAGAGCATACTTGAACTTTGCAGGAGAGAAAACTCCAATCCAATCATCTGAAGATGGGTTTGGAGCCTGAAGGGTTACGTCTACCCATTCAGTGTCTTCACCCTAGAATCAATAAACATATAAGTAATCAAATTATGACAGATGGAACTAAACTGATGGAACCACTTCATAGCTTGAGAAGCTTATAGACTAAAAAGTCTCAAAGTCGACATTTTCACAAGTTTTATGTCCCCTTTATTTCTTTCTCAATCTCTAACTACATTTGCCAAATAGCCATGCATAGTCCCTGAAATCTAAGCTTGGTAATGGATAATGCAATACAGGGCAGTCAATAATTTCTGAATGATGCAAATATATTAGATTCATTGTCATGCACTTTATAACACTTGATCATCTCTATGATAGCAGCACTATTGTTCTTATAATCTTATCAATGAGTATATTTTGTTTTAGGATATTCTATTTCCTACAGCTTACAAAAGCAGTTCGGGCAAAAACAACATTTCTCTGATAATGGCAATTCCTTATTCAATGCCACTATTTAACACCATTCAAAGAATACTTCATCCAGATCATGGGATCGATCCTAAATTATCATAAAGTGAGAATAATTTGACAAGATATGTGAAACTTGGAATAGTTTTTGTCAAATTTCTTCATTGATTTCTACCTTTGTTAGTTTGACTCTTCAGTTCACCTAAAGATACAGTGTTACATCCTAGACACTAGCACATGATTTTAAATCTCGGATGTGGTCGCAATGCAGTAACAGTCATGGAACCATTGAACCAATTTTGTGGGCAATGCAGATGGTTTCCGGCCTAATACATTTGTCACGGTAAGCTCAAAATTCTTTACAATGCGATCACGATGCAGTGAAGCAGCCAAGATTTTATATGCTCTAGCATGGATATTAACACTTGACACAAAATATAATACTGTAATGTTTAAAAGCCTGATACTGAAAGTGAACACATATATACACAAGACACCGAGGCCAATAATAAAATTCTCTACCATCTATATTCACGATGGTATAGTTCATCTGGGAGTCAAGTCAGCCAAGAATCAAGATGCAGCCATCACAACAATTGTTTCTGGATGGAGGGAATATACAGTTTCCTAATCTATAGAGGGGTTTGCTTAACAATGTGCAACTTTTGAAGATTGTTTAGACAATTCAGCCTAAACAGCACTAAAGTAAATAAAGTACTTTAGTCTCTTTAATCATTCAATTTCAAGTTGTCTTTATTATTTTGTATAAAAACCATTTTTCTAATAAATAATCCAACATTGTCATTATATTTCACCACTGTAATGATCATATAATATAATCAATAGAAAAATTAATAACAAAGTTCTCGACTTTAGACAGTCTACTTTACAAGATCCGAACTTTTGATTAACCCGAGATAATCCCAAAAGGTCCAAATCATCAAAGGTTAAATCTTTCACTAAATTAATAATATGATCCCTACTCTAAATCAGTACATCACAAAAATTTAATTAAAAAAATAGTAAATCAATTAAAAATTGATAATAATAAAAAGAGTAGTAAATTTATACCTTCAAACCCAGAAGAAGTGGAGCAGCAGTAATGGAGGCATGTGGATGAAGAGCAAGAATAGTACTCAAAATATTAATGTTTGAAAGGGGTTGTTCACCAGAAACGGGTCTATGACCCGACCCAAGATAAACCCATGAATTCAAAACTATGAAAAGCTTCAAAATTACAAAACCCATCTTCATTTTTAGCACTGAAATTGAATTTGCTAGTAATTGAGATTTGGGGTTAAATAATGAATGTATTCATTAGTTGAAGTTATTAATCTTAGTTTTATGGAAATATATCTTTTAATGGTGGGAAAAGGTTGATTAATTTGCATTATTGGAGATATAATAAATACTTTATGATGATAAGTCTTGTGAGTAGTAAGAACAACTGAGGAATCTTAACGAGGTTTATGCGGAGATTAGGATTCTTTTGGTGATGAGATAGAATTTGACTAAGAGTCAAATAATCAAATTACAGTTATACTTTCACAAGCAGATAAACCTCATTTTTTTTTTTTTTTTTTTTTTTTTTTTTTTTTTTGGGAGTTAAACTCCTATTATTTTTTAAGTGCTCTAACTTGATAAAATTTTATTTTCTCTTTTTATTAGGGTTCTTAATTGGGGAAAAGTGTAGAAATCGATGAATGTGAGCCCCATTAACGAAAATTTTGACTACATTCGTCATCAAGTAAGAGTACCAAAACAAAAACAAAGTAAAAAGTACTATGGAGTAGTAGTTATTTACAAAGTTTAAAACATAAGATAAATGTTACTTTATTTGTTCCTTATGTTTTTTTTTTGCTCCATTTGACTTTTCACGGTCTTCAAGATGACTTTTTAAACAACTATATTTTCATTTTTATAAGCGTAAAAATTATATAAAAACTTGATATTAATAAAATATACTATAAGATGATTCTAACATGATCCAACATGAATATATTATCGCTTATAAATTAACAAGAATTCATGGTCAAAGCTATAAAAGTTTGACCCATATATTTGCTATGGGGCAAAAAATAAGGGACGGAGGGAGTAGTAAAGGTTGAAACTTAATAGGTTGTTATTAACAAAAAAAAATCCTTTATTTTAATTTAAGAAAAAGTGTATTAACATTGGAAATAAAGTCATGGAAATATAAATGAAAGTATAAAACCATTGAAAAAGGTCCAAAACAATTTTCCTTAATTAATTGAATGTGATGTCAAAGTCTTAGGCTAATTGGCTCTCTTCCCATTTCATCAATCCAATTGAATACTCATTTTCCTTTTTTCCATTTTACACATTGAATGAGGCAGTTATTGACCTTTGCCTCCTTTTTCAAGGTACAAACATTTTCCTTAATCTCTCCTAGGTTGCTAAAGTGTAAGGTTCACAACCATCATGAACACAAGCTAATACATCTTTGTAATCTCTAGAGATAGTAAAAGAATCATAGACTTTGCCATCACTACTCTTCTTGTATTCGAACAGCAAAGACGAGTGGTTATATGCTGTGAGCTTCACAAACCCATAATCATAGTCTTGGTATATACTCCACACTGTCTTTAACGAACTAAATTCCGACAAATGACTTCCTCCTCCTCCTGCGACTACATGGATTGTTCCGTTTACAACTCCTGAGTAGTGAGATTTCTCGTTGTTCACACATTGATTCTGCGTGAACCCATCATTGTTCTAATCAGTAAACAAACAATAACTACATACAATAAAACAAATGACATTGTAAAAGGCAGTTTCAGGTGGTAATACTAATACTTTGCAAAGTAAAAATCAGGTGACGAGAACAAGACAAAAATTAGCTTATTGTTTTTTTTTATCACAGATAATAAAGTCTACAATTCTAGTGATACCTGATAAATAGGGCAAACCCTTTCATAGTTATGGACATGTCCCCAGAATGCCATATCAACTTTGTACTTCTGCCATAACTTTTGAAGGTCACTTCTACCCATTGGCTCTTCGAAAGATCCCTCTAGGCCGTACCATGAATTCGAAGAGTATCCTAGGGGTTTATGGCCTGCAAATATAAGGCAAGGCTGTTTGTGCCTATTTGCTGATGCAAGGCATTCTTCCAGGAATTTGTATTGTTCAGTGCCTTCTCTCCAATCATGTTCTGTATCTGCTATGCAGAAATGGAACATTCCATAATCTGCTGAGTACCTATATATATGTATATGCATTGTTGGTGAGCGAGTGTTCCATTACAACTGATTACAGGAAATTTCGTCGTTTGTACTTACCAAAACTTGGCTCTATTTTTAGCAGGAACATAAAACTCTGTTTCTGCAGGAACACCACATTCACCTCCTGAGTGATCAGTTTGGTAAAATGACCCTGAATCTGGTGAATCGCGCTCATGATTACCATTGATAAAAAATAGCTATAAGCGTTAGCATAGTATAGATATTTCTAAACTTTACAGAACATTTATCAAATAATATTATTACTAAAAATAAACAAAATCTGTTTTTAAGAATAGATTAAACCTTGCCACCATAAAGGGTACAACTGATGCTATTGGCTCTACTTGTGTAGTGTATTGATCCCATTGAGAGATGTATTCGTTGGCATATGGCATGTCCCCTATCAAAAAGACGGCATCAATGTTGTCAATATCATTAACTAGCTGGTCTGTGGTGTTTAACGATCCTGGTTGGTAATCTGCGTACTCATTTGATCCATCTCGTTCAGCCTAAAAGAAGCAAAAATTGATTTCAGGCACTGCAGCCTGCAGCCTGCAAATTTATATGTTGCTTACATAGTACTGTCTTGATGGGTAGATTCAAAACATCTAACCAACTTTTTGTATATTGTATAAATGTAATACCTTCCCCATGTCACCGAAAATAACAACACGTTGTAAAGAGCTTTGTCCAGGATATGGAGATGATTTGAATTGATACTTCTTGCTCTAAACATATGTACCATTATTTAAGAGATGACCAAGCCTATATGTATATCTGGAAAACATACAATCAATAACATATATAAGGATCAAAGTCGTTATGAATGTATTATTAATCATTAGTCACGACAAGCATGCTAGTGTATACTAAACCAATGTTTATTTGCATACTTGATATTGGGCCACAGATCTTTCAAGAAGCTAGTGTGAACGAATCCAGGATCACGCCAACCGACAGTTCTTGCAGGTGCAGCTACATGATTGCCAAAGACACTTCTTATACAATTATTTTGTGAAATTTAACAATATTGATTAAGCATTCACTTTATGAAAGAGATTTTGAAATGTTTGCAGTTTCCAGGTAAATTAATATAAAGATATACTGAAATTATAAGTGAAGAAGAACCATACCACACATTTGGTTACGAGTAAATGTCAGAGTTCCTGCTGGTGATCGCGTAGTGTGAGCACCAGGCATACCCCACTCAACAAAAGGAATTGCTTCATCTATGTCATAGCCGCTTGTCCATGTTACTGTCATCTGCATAATTACAAGAATCATAGTTAAATCTTGCATTCTGGTAAAGATTTAGTACATTATTTTGCAATCTGGTAAGGGTTTAGTACATTATTTTGCACCAAAAACTATAGGAAAATGAATTTCACATAACAATATCTTTCAAAAAATTTAATATTCTACTGATTCATGTTATAGTCTCTCTGATGAAATTAAAGAAATAACAGAATACTATTTTCTACATCAGACATTTATCATACTATTTTAGGATATCCGAATAATAGTCACCATTTTTTAGAATAGTACACAATGGTCTATGTGATTTTTTAACAAGTAAATGATGATACGAATATAACACGAATGTAACTTAGAAGTATAAACATACCACATCCCATGTTTCTCCGAGAGCAAGTCGTGGATAGACAGGGGCTTTAGGATTTGCAAACGAAATGGTGTTCGATACTGCGACTAGCTTTGGCTACAACATTGAACACATAACATCAATATACATAGTAGCAATAATATAACTATATTATCCAAAATTGAGAAAACTTACACTAGATAATCCACCAGAAAATAATGCAAATGAAAAATCAGTTCGTTGATTGATCAATTGAAACTTTAAAGTGGTTGTTCCAGAATTTGTATATTCTGAATTCGAGTGATTTGCATACTGGTACTGAATTTCAATAATAACAATAAAAAAATTAAATTAATCTAAATTTGATATGAACTAAAATGTCATTTGATTTATATTTTACTAACCTTAATGGGTGCAGTGCAAATAAAAGGTTTTAGAACTCTTGAGTTACCAACTTCTTCACAATTTGCAGATGCACTGCTCATGTTAAAAAATAAATATAATCATTAAGCTCAAAAGATGAGAATGCTTTTGGAATTTCAATACATGTTAATCTCAAAGAGTATGTAGTTTATATGTTTCATCTTACATTTAAAACAAATTAAATTTTGTAAAATACATAAATACTCTATAGTATATTCCGAAAAATACAAGGTTATTTCCTTGATAAACAAAATATGTTTATCAAATGGCAAAACTGTAAATAAATCAACAATTTTTTAATAAAATGGGACCTCATAATAGTTGATTTATTTACAAATATGCCATGATGACTAGAAAATGGACCCACAATAGTTGATTTATTTACCTATATGTCATGATGACTAGCAAAATTGTTGATTTATTTACCATTTTGCCATTTAATAAACGAAATTTGTTGAAGCCGAGATGCACACTCTTGTGATGTCGCCTTCAATTTTTTTTTCTTTAAAGATGAGAACATTCCGCTTTTCGAACTCATCAATCATCAACCAAGCAGGAACATCATTCTTTTCGAACCTGCAAAATTAACATTACAACGAGAACGTCTTTTCTTCTTAAACTCGTTGTATTTTGGTTAATGATTACATATTATAGGATCAGGATTCCCATCCTCATGCCAGTAAAACAGGAATGCATCAAATGTGTCATAGTAGTCATCTCTGCTTCTGTAACAATGCCCCAAATTTGAAGGGCTTGTTTGTGTACCCTATTATAACACAAGGACCCTTAAAGTTACAGCAGTTGTAGAAGTTTATTGCATTAAATCCATCAATGCTTGCTCTATAACAGCATTTCAGTTCTTTTCCTGCCAGTTAATATTCCCCCAATAATAGTAAAAAGACTGAGCATGATTGACTTATTGTTAATACACATGGATTCAAATTCAATAATATGAAATGGGAACTTAATATGATGAATTATTGTAGAATTTTTAAAATAAAAAAATAATGCACTTTTGTTTTGAGGATAAAAAAGATAAGAGGAAAAGAGGATACCATTTAAAAATGTTTTGGAGACCAGAGAAGGTGCGAAGGGAAGATCAATGTCATGGTACTTAGGTTGTGGTTTCTCATCAACTTTTGACTTTCCGATGTTCCATCCAAATAAGCTCCTTGGGCTTCCTCTCCACCTGTGGAATACAGTGTTTGAAACACAACAAGCCATTAATATTTCCAAATACTCAATTGACCACCCATTTTTATTCTTAGTTGTATTTGTATAACAAAAATATCTTATCTTCATGTGTTTGTTATTTATTTTGTCATTGTACACTTGTAACAAAACCTTGGTGGCTTTGTCCTAAGTCTTGTAGAAGATCATAGTAGTATAAATATGTGTGCATGAGCACAACAATGGATATCCAGAAATTAATTGTGATAAGCTCAGGCTTGTTTTGGGAGAGTGCCTTCTTCTCGAACAGAAGGAAAAACCATTGTATAGTTGGTTAATAGCTAACTTTACAAATATCTGGGCAACATTTGTTGTTCTTCCATTTTTATATACTTGAGTAATCGGATTTCCAGTAGCAGAATCTAGTTCCTAGCACACATGTAATAAGTTGGCAAACTCAATAAAGTAAAGAATACAGAAATAACACTCTATGTCAGTAATTGGAAATGGCAATTATCTTGTTAATCGTGTTTCTTACTTGGATAGAACCAAGAACATAGACTATGGAATAATGTCGACCATGTATAATCATGCCAGCCAACATTGCAAGTGGGATTGTAAGCGACATACCCAAAGTTGCAACTAGAGGAGTTGTCCAAACAACAGATAATGCCCTGAAAAGAATAGTTGGATTATTATGTTATGACTTATGAGTGAACTAAAAAGATGAACCGTTTATTAAAAGGATTTGGAAAAGGATGACTAAATACCAAAAGTAATCAGAGAGAACACTTCCAATTAGTCCATTTGCAAGAACAACCTCGTCTGTTTTAGCAGAGTGAGGAATAGTGAACTTTGGTTCAATCCCAAAAATTGTTAATTGGTTCAATCCCAAAAAATGTTAATGGCCACACTGAAAGACAAATAGAAAAATAAATGTTATTCAACCAAAAAAGCAAATTAAATATAGCTGGTGGATCAACTTATTAGTCACATTTTATCATTTTGTGGTGCTGAAATGGTGAGGAGTAGAAATAATCAAACAATACCATAGATTCACCAAATAAAGAGTCCTTATTTTTCCACAAAATTTGACACATGTTCCTACATCGGATTATGTTATTTTCTACTTTTAATAGCAGCCCTATGTATTTCATATGTAGTTAGCTCTTCTCGCTTTAAATGGTATAATCAAATTACACAGTTGTTCTTTACAGCTTTTATTTCTCCCATTGCCCTCCAAAAGTCTCTATTCTTTTTGTTCACTACTTGAATGTGTCATCCATACACCTTACCACAAATAGGTAGCAAAGCAACTACACGCCAGACATGCAATATAACATTAATTGAAAAGCCATAATTATCAGATAGATACACCAAGTTCAGAGGAAATTTCGCATAATTAAATTAATTTACTGCATAATGGGATTGAAAACAAATCATAATCATAAATTGCTTGATGAAGTACTAAAATCAAGCAACAATCAACTAACATATTTGTGTCGTAAAAGTTTACTGCAGAGTATTAATTTTGCTACATGTATTTATGTACACACTACTAAAACTATCAACTTTATTTAATACCATATCTTCTCTTTTCAAATTAATGTAAATAAGTGATACAGTGAAAACTTAATACATAATGTACAAAAATTTTATATAATCTAGAAGATTATAATCTTACTCGTCACAGTAACATATTCACCCACAGTAACATAGCATCAATAAACCATCAAAAATCCCAATTCACCCAAATCAACCAAAAAAATGCCCAATTTCCACAACATTAACACTCTTTTTAAATATGCATGCATTGTCATAAAATGATTCAAAAACATCAAAATCGCATAATTAATTTCATCGGATCATCCAAACCAGCAACAATTTCACATAAAATTAACACAAAAATCCTTTAACCTAAGAAAATACAAAATTGACACAAAAATTATAAAAAAGCAAAATAAAATTCACAGAAAAATCAAAAGAATCACCAAAAAAAATTAAAAATAATTACCTGACCTTTAACCTTGAGATTGATATGAGTAAATTGATCAGGAGCAGGCTTCTTATCTTCATTAAAAGCGTTGTTACCTCCATTGTTGTTGGTATCAGTTTCTCAAGCCATCTTCAACAAATTTCGAACAATGTTACATAAATTAAACCCAAAATTTCAAAGCATTTAACATGAATAATTGGACCAAAAGACCAAAATATAACGCAAAGCTAAATAACCCAGAAACCCTAACCTCGAATTTATGATTTTTGGTTCGAAATTGATTCAAATTTGTTGTTGTTAAGACGCACGCACATCGAATTGATTCAAAATAGACGCACCCAGAAACCCTAACCTCCAATATTGTAGATTTAAGAAATAGACGGCGGCGGCGATGATGGTCGTCCTTGGTACGAATTGACGCTGATTTTCGAAGGAGGGCAGCAGGTCGTTCAAGGCCGATTTCTTCATTAGATTAGGGTTTGTTTGAGGAGAGAGGAGATAGAATAGAGAGATAAGAAGGAAGAGGGGAAACAGAAAGAACGAAGAGGGGAAATAGAAAGAAGGAAAAATTGACGGTGGCGGCGATGGTGGTTGTGCTTGGTTCTAATGACACCAATTTCGGACAGAGAAGGAGAAGGAGATCGAAAGAGAGAAGAAAGGAAAGGGAAAGTGGCAGTTATGGAGAAGGAGATCGAAGGAGAGAGAAGGAGTTTGAGGAAAGTGCTGAGAGAAAGCTCAAAAGCCCCTTCAATGGAGAATTTCAAGTACGCTTTAATGGAGGAGAGAGATAGGCAGATGAGAGAGGAGGAAACAAGAAATGAAAGAGAAAGAAAGAGCATATATACAGACCGGGTTTTTTTTTATTTAACAAAAGCTTTCGCACCGGTTCGAACCGAACCAGTGCGATTAACTCATTTTTCGCACCGGTTTGGTTAGAACCGGTGCGAAAAATCTTTCCCTCCCCCGCCTATTTTTTTTTTGCACCGGTTTTTAAAAACTGATGCGCATTTAGCGGTGCTCATTTAAGTTTTTCTACTATTGTATTTTGACGTAGAAAGGATAACCATTAGCTTTGGTTTTTGTGTCCTTTCGTATTGCGTTCTCAAAATCTCTCGGCTTGCTCTTCCGTCCTCGATCACATCTCAAATATCGATACGGCCGACCATCTCTGGTTTTGTTGTAAGACGATTTAACCAAAATAAATCCCAGATTTATGGAAACAGCATCCGCCCATTTAACTGCACCATCAAATGTTGGAAATAACGTGTCGGTGACAAAATTCACACTATAATTCACACCATCACCGCCGTCTTCAAACTCCAAATCCTATAAAAATAAAAGAAAACACACAAAATTCTCCAACATTAACTAATATCACAACATTAACTAATATTAACTAACATCAACTAACACTACCATTAACTAATATCACAACATTAACTAATATTAACTAACATTAACTAATATCACAAAAATAACTAATATTAACTAACATCAACTAAGACTAACATTAACTAATATTAACTAACAGCACTAACACTAACATTAACTAATATCACAACATTAACTAATATTAACTAACATTAACTAATATCACAAAAATAACTAATATTAACTAATAATACTAATACTAATTACTCAAATTATCACAAAAATAATAATAATCACAATAAAAATTATAATTATCATACAAAGATTATAATAATAAATTTGATTAATTGGTTTCAAAAAAAATGATTAGATTAATAAATCAATAAAATACAAAAAAAAAATGACTTCCGCCTAAAAAATCAGGATTCTTCTAGATGGATCCGCCTAAAATTTCCGGATCCATCATGGAAGATCCGGAAATTCTACACACCCGCCTAGAATCTCTGGATCTTCTATGGTTGATATATTGACTTCTATAAAGATATTTTGCTGTTGTCAAACAAAAAAAAAAGATATTTTGTTTTAACCCACAGTAAAATAAAATAAAGTTGTTTATGGGGAAGAAACAAACATGAATTATCAATTTAAAAATAAAGTTGTTTGAGGGGAAGATACAAACATAAATTATCAATTTGATGACATTATGTAAAAACAAAGTGTTATCAAGACTTTTAAGGACTACTTTCACATTATTTGTCACCCCTAAAATAAAATTAGCTTAGCAAAAGTATGATACATGTTATTTGTGATTGTAAGGCCTTGTTTAGTTCAACTTATTTTTACTTATTTCAAAAAAAATAAGTTCAAATTAGATCAGAAAAAATAAGTTCAGATCAGAACTTCGTTTTATGTGCGGTTTTTTATCGCTAAATATTCTTAATTTCGTAATGAAAAAAATTGTGAAAATTACATATTAATAAAGTATACATTATTACGAATCTAACAAGATCCCACTTGATATATTTTTTCCTTATAGATTATCGTACACTTAAGGTCAAAGTTTGGTCAAATCAGACAATCAGATCAGATTAGATCAGACCAGATCAGACCAAATCAGACCAGATCAGTAAAAATAAGGTGAACCAAACAAGGCCTAACACCTCAACCTCTTTCATTTTGTTAGCTATATGCTTAGTCGCTCATTAATCTTATACTTACTATTCAATTTATAACTAAACAATTTTGGTTAAGAATGATCAAATAGAACTTATTACAGTACTACACATACATTCCTTCCACATATGATCGACACATTGCTGCAAGTTCTAATTCACCCTATTATAAGTTGTAACGCCCAGATTTCGTCTATTCTTGGCTCATGGCCTGGACAAATAATTTACAAGATCTATGCGCAATTGCGCACTCATGTGTAAAATTACTTTACAACCTAACCAAGAATATATAAATTCAATCTTTATAGTAAAGTGCACCTAATATTTAACATTTCTTAATTTCATATAGCAATATAAAACATGTGGTATCATTGTGTATTTTATTAGTTACCTTTTTTTTTAGCAAATATCATGTTTTCGTAGTTATGCTTTTCATTACCAATTTTTAGAGATTAAAAAAAAAAAAAAAACAAAAAAAAAACTATGCTATTGATATGGTCATGAACTCATGAGTCATGAAACCAATATAATATACCCTCTTCGTTTCTCGATAATTGATATGGTCAAACTTGACACACATGTTATTGCACTATTTTGATCTTATACTTTGTATAATTAAACATTAGTAAATATATTAAAAAATTTAATATTATAAAACTTTATACAAATACTTATTTAACAATATAATTTATTATTATATTCGTTTTTTATACGTTAATAAAAAAAATATTAATGGTCAAAATGAGTATATAAATAGTGAAAAAGTCAAACGTTTTAATTATTTAGAAAAGGAGAGATTATATTCGAGTTATTATATTCGAGTTATTATATTCAGTCATCTGAACTTATTAATTCAATTCATCATAATCAGTTGATCACTCTTTATCATTTTCAACGCTATTGATTATCGGATATTTAATATGGAAAGCGATATTCGTTCCATTGTCCAAATTTTCCAAGTACATAATAAAGCTTGCTAAATAAAAGAAAGAGTGCAACTAGGCGCATAGCTGCTATTTATTTGGGATGCATATAGGAAGGTTAACTGATAAATTCACTTAATTTTTGTGATTTTTTAATGCTACAGTGGTATTTTTAATGTACTATTATACTTACAGTGGTATTTTTAATGTACTATTATACATATATTTTATACTACTAGAGTATAAGTTGTTTTAATAGTACTATTTATAGTCATTATAGGTAACAGTGGTGCAATATTTGTAACACCAAAAAAAAAAAAAAAAAAAAAAAATCCCACTCTTTTATCTTATAGCTGTGTAAATAACAGTTATGCGCCAATACTTAACCTATACATCTAAAAGACTAAAAGTAGCAATTTAGCATGAAACACGAGGGTGCTTTTCTTTTCTAGCAATCGACCAAAGTGGGCATCTACTTGATCTCTTTGACAAAAGCTACAGTGTAATAATAATCAAAGTAAAGTTTGATGTTTTTGCAATAATGTATATTCACAAACCATGATGCTTATGACTAATGATTATCAATAAAGTAAATCTAACAATTATTTACAAATACCATGTCAATTTTTTAGGCCCACAATATAATCCAAAGTATTACAAATCAAATGTCTAGGCTGTCACTACTTTGGTGAAAAGTCTTACAAAGTATGAGCACCATTTATTACTGGCTATCAAACGGGCTATTATAGCTTTGTCAAAGTAAAATACATAAGTTTTACCAAAGTGAGGCATAAGCAAGTACATTAAGAATATACTTTAATTTGTGATTTTTATTCCTGGACGTTTAATTGTGATGCTTTGTTTTTCCTACCTAAAATGTTTATTGATGCAAGAATATATCTACATAGATTGACTCACGGGCCAGCTACAAAAGCACATTACAAAGTGGTCGAAGTGAAATCATATTTCTTCCATCTAAAATTGTTCGTCACATTGATAGTGTAATATGATTATCCTTATATACGAACAACCAACTATGTACTGAGGGGATTCTTGTCTAGCTCACTTTTGTCCAAGACTTTTTCCTCATCTTAACTAGCCAATGTATACGGTGCACAACTATCATGGACACAAGACAGGACATCTTTGTAATCTCTAGATATAGTGAAGGAATCATAAACCTTGCCATCACTGCTCTTCTTGTACTCGAATTTTAGATGCGAGTAGTTGTATGCAGTGAGCTTCACAAATCCAAAATCGTAGTCTCTGTAAATACTCCAGACAGTTTTTATTGGACTAAATTCGTTCAAGTGAGCGCCGCCTCCACCAGCAACAACGTGAATGGTACCATTTACCACACCTGAGTAATGAGATGTCTGATCTTTGCTCTTCACACATTGATTCTGCACTCACCAAATTACCGAAATTTTAAAATGGAGTATTCTTAAGTGTTTGCAGTTATGTGATATTGAACAAGAATTACATACCTGATATATAGGGCATGTTCGCTCATAATTATGGACATGACCCCAAAATGCAATATCAACCCTGTACTTCTGCCATAGTCTTTGTAGGTCATCTCTACCCATGGGCTCTTCGAAAGAGCCTTCTTGGCCAAACCATTTATTAGAGGAGTAACCGAGGGGGCGATGACCAGCAAAGATCAGCCAAGGTTGTTTATGCCTATTTACTGATGCTAGGCATTCCTCAAGGAATTTGTATTGTTCAGTGCCGGCCCTCCAATCGTGCTCAGTGTCAGCTATGCAGAAGTGGAACATTCCGTAATCTGCTGAGTACCTGTATGAGTGCATAAGAAGTGTCATTGTTGTTGCCAGACTAACTTTATTTCAGTCTTTCAAATGACTTGAAAAGGCCATATCTTGTGTGACAAAGCCATTTCTATTTTTTGACATACCAAAATTTTGCCCTGTTTTTAGCAGGAACATAGAATGTTGTTTCTGCAGGAACACCACATTCACCACCTGAGTCATTATTTGCATAAAATGATCCTGAATCTGGTGAATCGCGTTCATGATTTCCACTGAAAAACAGTCAGTTACTAAACAAATTAGCGTTCTTTCATGTATGTTCATGTACACTACCTTTTTTTCACATGACAAATCATACAAAGATTCAATTGATACAGAACACAAACCTTGCAACCATAAAGGGTACAGCGGATGCAATAGGCTCTACTTGTGCAGTGAATTGATCCCACTGTGAGACATATCCATTGGCGTAAGGCAAGTCTCCAATAAGGAAAACAGCATCAATGTTGTCAATATCTTTGATGAGTTGATCTGTGGTATTCAATGCTCCTGGTTGGTAGTTAGCATACTCATTTGATCCATCTCGTTCTCCCTAAGACAGGAAATATGCAGTTAATTCAATCTTCGATCAAACTTCAACATAACTTCTCAAGTACAGCAGGAGGAAGGTATCCACCATACCTGACAGTTATCCCTATGCTATATACTTTATGTTTACATTGAACTAATCTATTGTACCTTTCCCATGTCACCAAAGATAACAACACGTTGTAATGAGCTCTCTCCGGGAACTGGAGGGGATTTGAACTTATACTTTTTGCTCCAAACATATGAACCATCAGATATTATGAGATGGCCCATCCTATAGGTGTATCTGAAGAATAATCAATGAACATAGTTATTTGTGAAGGTGAGAGCTGATAGTGGTATTTTACCTTAGCTTTTACGAGTTTTAGTATTATAACTCAGCTGAAGTGAATATCACTCATCAGTTCTTACACTGTGTTTGGCCACAAATCCCTTAGAAAGCTAGTGTGTATAAATCCAGGATCACGCCATCCAACAGTGCGTGCAGGTGAACCTTCACATTTACAACCAAATAACTCCGTAATAGTATATATGAATGCACAAATTATGAAAATGTTACAAGACAAGAAAACTCAGACAAAATCTAAATAGAAAAAGTAGAATGATAAAACATGATTAACTTATATATCAATATTAGCATGACAAAATATAAACCAAGAAGATAAAGATCAAGGTGATGTTAAAGATGAAATTGCATACCACACATTTGATTGCGAATATATGTGAAAGTTCCAGCAGGCGATTGCATGGTCGCGCCACCAGGACACCCCCACTCCACAAAAGGGACTGCTTCATCTATGTTATAACCACTTGTCCATGTTACTGTCATCTGTAAAAATCACAAAGAGTGATATATAAGACAAAATTTGAGTTTTGAGATTGAAGAAATCAATTACAGTACAGGAGTGAACCATCTAAGAAATTGATACACACAAACAATAGGGATGAAAGTCACAATATGTTGTAGTACCCTATGTTACTCAAAATCGAGTATACATGTCAAACTTGGCTAATGTAATTTACTCCATCATCATTTAGGTCCAAGATAAAGTGTCAAGTGTCCATACTCATGTTGAGTGCTAAGAATCTAACATTTAAAGGCACTTGAGGAGAAATGAATAGCCCGAGTTGCCTTTAACCACCAAAAATAACTAGTATGCAACAACAATAAAGAAACAATTCTGATTGCCTGTTATATGTGCAAGAATGCAGTACGTTGATTGACACTTACTACATCCCAAGTCTCTCCCATAGCAAGGCGTGGGTAAAGCGGTGCTTTAGGATTTGGAAAAGGTGATATAGGTTTTGTGATCTTCACTAGTTTTGGCTTCAAAAATCAAATATTGATGCATCAGTATGATAGGCAAAATATCTGTCAAACCCAAAACAAAAAAATATGATAGGCAAAGTGGTAACAATTGAAAAGAGGATACTTTAAACTTACATTAGACAATCCTCCAGAAAACACTGCAAATGCGAAATCAGCTCGTTGATTGATCAATTCAAAATCCACAGTAGCTTTTCCAGTATTGAGATAATTAGGACTGGAGTAATTTACATACTTATACTGAAAGATTAAGCCTATTGTTAGCTTGTTGCCTTGTTCAACAAAAAGTATTTGGCATAATTTTGTATGAAGCCAACTTACCAATAACTTAGTTCAATGACTTTTTATGATTTTAAACTTAAACTTCTTATGCCTCTCAATAAGTTATTGGTACATATACCTCGTGTTCGTGTAAGGCTTGTAGAATTACATAATGCTAACCTTTATGGGCGTGGTGCATATGTATGGCTCCTTAACTCTTTTGTTACCAACTTCCTGACAAGATGCAGATACACTACCCAAACACACAAACCAATTATATATAGTTAAGCAGGTCTAGTCTTGTGAAAATCGAAATACCGGCTTAGGAAAAAAAAACTTGTAATCAGAGAAGATATGGCCTAAAAGACACTATTACATAGCGAGTACAGCTTTATCCTTCTTATTAGTGTTTCCGTTTTCAAACAGTATATAAGATTTTCTATCCAATTGTAGTTGGATGTTTGTTGCCTTACTTGAAATTTGAAGGGGAGAAAACTCCAACCCAATCATCCGGAGATGGATGATCAGTGTTGATATTCACCGTTGCCCTTGCTTGGCCATAAGTCTGTCTAAAGTAGCGAAAGATTAAATTTGGGAATATATTGTATATTGAGAGTACACAAAAGAAGTGTTGGACAGTCTGTTGTACAATTAACATCGTAAGCTAAGTATTGTTATAATAAAATGATTGATCAACTGCTTAATAAGATCATGTTATACAACAGAACAATTTGTAGGACAGTCGTCTGTTGTAACCATGAATATATAATTGATATGGCTCCAAGTTCTAAACTCAAGTCTAACTAATCTCAAAGCTCAGTTCGTGTAAAAATTAATACAAAAACTCAATTGAAGTTTGTTACACCTTTTTATTCCTATTCGCCTTAGTAATAAAGCTTAATTTAACAACATAACTCCAGTATAAACAGATTAGGAAGTTAGAAGTCTCCAAGTTGATTGCATTAAAAAACAGTTGAAGTAGTGCTGAGGTGAAACAATCAAATCAGTTAAGAAGGAATACTAAGTGGTTTTATGCAAAATGGTTCAATCTTCTTTTTAACTGACAATATTCTGATTCCTGATTTATTCTCTTAAACTGTGTTCGAGAAACTCTCAAACCTTCTCAAGATCTTATGAGTGTATACATCAAAGTCAGCTTCCACCCCTTCCATATATACTTGTACTACGCAGTATTAAACACAAAAGTACAGAACTTTTAACTGAAAAGGGACACTACTCCCACAATCCAGCTCATTTTAGATGCTTATAGTAGATACTACGTTTAATCGTGCTTTGCAGTCCAGCTAGCCTCTAAGCCTATGTGTGCAAATGCTAAGAGTTCCTAACAGTTCAAAGTGTACAGATAGTCATCAAAGGCCATGATGAAAACAGGACTTAATCTCAGGTTTTGACTAATAACTACAATCCTCAAGACTATAATCAACTAAGTTAGTTGGCATCTATGTTGTCCTTGTGTAACTGCTTTACCAAGTGTATTTTGCTAGTAAGGAAAAAGTTCACATAGAAACAGATACTAATTATAGAATTTTAAGCAGAATGTCCTAACATAAGAAGGTGTTATACCATTTGGACCGTCATATATTAATGTTATACAAACTAAAAAAACCAACATTATACCCAACACATGTCATAAATAAAACGTATATATGGTCAAGAATATCTCAATAGTAATTTAGAGGTTCTCAGTTGCAAAACTACCTCTTTGGTGGTTATACTTTGAACTTCATCTCCTTCATACTTTAGGACGTTCAGCTTGAGCTTCTCCTTTTCTTGAACCGGTAAATTAATTTCGGCCTCGGCCAGGGATATACGTCTACTAGGTGTTTTCTCCTCATTAAGATTAAGATTGTCAGCAGGAAAACTTGGATTAACTTGTAATTATTATTCTCCATTTTTAGGACTATTATTCCAATTTTCATTCTCTTCAATTTTCCTCGAGTTTGAGGACTTTTTTTTGTTTTAGTACACCAAGAAATATCTATTTCTTTATGAGTGTTTTGTGATCCAACGTGGTAAGAGGATAGCCATTAACATTCATTCCTACATGTGAGCCAAAAAGAAAAAACAATTTACGGGCAATGATTAGTGTCTTAGAACTTTGTCAATATCTTGTACTTTCCGGCAATATAAATGAGACATGTTTTATAGTGCAAGATTTACTCAACAGTTGTTATCATAGTTACGTGAGATCATGTTAGATTCATCATTACATATATTTTTAAAATATCAACTTTTTATAATTTTTGCTTATTTATAATGATGATATTAATGGTTGAATCTGTGTCATTAATAAACGTAACTAAAGAAATGTGTCAACTAAAAAGAAACCGATGAAGTATGTACATAATGTAGAAGTCTCATTAGACATACTTAGTTACTTATAGATAATCACACTTTAGGAATTTAATCGATCATTTTTAAACCACTTCACAAACTCATGTTGATAAGCCTCAACTTTAGGAATTAGGAATTTGGGATCTCCTGAAATAAGGTAGTTTTACTATCTTACCAAACAGCTTAAGTTCTCACAACTTTTTTCATTAGAATTAAAATTTTGATACTACATACTTCGTGTATTAGAAAAGGATAGAAAAACAAATTTGGCAATTCTAATCTATACATGGATTTAGATTCATAAATAGAATGTGGTGAAGCTGTCTAAAGCATACACAGGTTATAAACAGCCACATTTTGTTACCATAATCTGTAATATTATTAAAACACAAATGGACAACATGGTAACACCATGTATCACTGTTGCATCAATATGATTTGGCGCCACATCATCGCTATGTGTCACCCTTACGTGTCACCTTATATGTGTCATCATTCTAAAACTTTTCATATGTGTAACTTTCATATTTAATTTTTCTCTAAAAGATAACTTCTAAGTAATTATTGTACAATAATAAACTACAAATTAATTTGTAAGAAATTAATCACATACTAATGGTTGTTGATTCCATAAATGGTATGAGTAATTTTCTAGATTAAATACCAGTTAAGCAATTGCACAGAGTAATATTTACATGTATACTACTGCATCTCGCATCACCCGAATCACAAACTAGTTTTTACAGAAATATCATGAGAAAAGGAAGGTCCCGTTTGTTGAATGCATACATAGCACACTGATGGGCACAAACTTCAAAGGATTCGCTCCACATTATCCATTAAATTTGTGCTCAAAATGAGAGCTTGATCAAGACTCCTGAGCAGTGTTCTGCTTTGCAATGATAGAAGAAAGTTGCTTCTCAAATTCTACCAGACTGCAGAAATGTTGCGATATACAGGGAGAAAAGGGGTGAGTATAAAAAATGCAGTATACATTGAACATCATAATACTTAGTGGAGATGGACACATGCATGATAACAATCAAGCAAGACATGCAACAGTACTAACATCTCATATTTGCGCAAAGCTTCCAGTCGTTTCACATGATAAAGGTCACTGTCTTCAGGCACGTTTGTCAATGGATTAGCTGTCAAATGATACCAAGAAGAAAATAATCAGCATAGATAAGAAGTAGCTTACCAGAGTCGGTGTACATGATCCTAGCTTCGCCCAATTCAGAACTGTGATGTACTTTATTATTATCACGGGGGTGTTAGAGCAGAACAAATTGTGTCCAACATAGAAACTTGGAGTTCGAATTTTTCTATAATCCTCTTAGCAGAGTTGCAGTATGAAAAAGCAAGAAGCTATCAGTGGTAGATGTTTAATGCAGACTCCAAAACCAAAGAAAGAGGCAAGATAATTATAAGTCTCCTTGATTCAGACAACAGGAAGCAAAAACTTAAAAGAGTGAGCATGGAGAAAAAAAAAATCTTTAAGCAGCCAGCAGGTGAAGCAAGGATTGCCATGGATTCTTCAAGTAAATAAAAAGTAACAAGGGGATATTGAGCAATCACCAGTCTAAGGAACTAAATAAGAAGATCTTGCTTGCCTAATGCCTACAAGGTCAATAATGAAAGAAATTTGATCATCTTTAGAAATCTAGCAGAGACTTAAATAATTCTCGGACTGTTAATTAGTCTTATTCAAGCAAAGAAGCTGCAATGTAGTGGAGCGCATAAAAAGTGCAAAGGTCTCAAAAGTTAATCTTGCTCGTTAGCTAGCAGTAAGATGTGGAAGAAAATAATTTCTATTTCTCAAAAATCTTGCTCATTTCTTGTATTGAATGTTGTCACAGTATATATAAAAATAAATATTATATGAAAGAAAGGGGGGAGAAAAAAAAAAACCTACAACCAAGAATACCTTAATAGTTAATACTATCAGCAGTAAAGTTGATCGATATTAAAGATCTTAAAGCACAAGAGGAACAGTTAATTAAGGAATGTAATTTTTAGTATAATAAAACAACTCTACATGAGCTTGCTCACATGGACAGACCAATTAATTTGTCAATACTGGTTCACAAGAGTCAATTCCCTGAGTTTTATCCATAACTTTGCAGCAACAGTCAATATCTTAGATAAAAATATAGCTGGAAGGTTGCTGCTGCTACCAGATGTGTTCAGACTTCAGAAGAAAACAAAATTTACTCGAGCTAAAAAGAAAAATGTAGCAAACAATAAAAGTTAACATATTAACATAATATAATGATGTATCGTATCCAAATGGCCACAGAAGTGTTCAATGGCCATAACAAATTAACGATATCCAAAGATTATAGGAAAGCACTGTATTTCAATTATATTGTAATTCGAAACCATTGATAGCTCGATTTGTAGGGGCTGAGGAAGATGAAAAAGGAAAATTGGCATTTATAATCTACTGCATACAGATCTCTATGCCTTAAAGTTTAAATAAACATACAGAGGAAAAATAATCCATCAGTTCCTTGCAACCTTAAATCATTAGAAAATAAATTATAATAACATTAGTTTATTAGAGATGATGATCAAAGTATGGGAGGAACAGAGAATCCAAGAGCATATATCAGAAATGGAATAACAAGTTCCCAATCCATGTTAATTCTCAAGTAATTGATAAAAAAAAAAACAGAGACATGAATCATGGATGACATCATGACAGTGTCATCCTCAAACAATATAATTGAAGCAATCTAAAAGAGAACATATATGCTAACTAGGAGAAACATACAAGTAATTGTGGCTGGCAGTTTTGGCACATTGGGATGCTCAACACTCAAGGGAGCTGATTCACTAGGCTTCTGCTGCCCACCCTATCCAACAAATTTCAAAAGCAAGTACACACGCATGAGCAAATAGCTTAAGGTTACACATGCATGAGCTGATAAAAATGGAAGCAAGAAATGATATAATTACATTCCGTTTCTTCAGTATCTTCATATGACATTTTTTGATGTAGTGCATCAAATGATAACGAGAATGTCTTGAGCCCAACTCTTCATTGACCTCAGGATTTGCAGCCAACCAGTCAGAAATGTCTTTGGACTTAATAACCTCATCCAAATCCAATGCTTCCAACCAAGAATAAACAGGACGCCACTGATCTGTACGTTGAAACCGAGCTGGATTTTCACCCCGGTTAGCTTGTTTATCCTCCTGTTAAAAATGTCCACATGATATTATAATATTCCAACAAGTGTTAAGTAATAGTCAGCTAATGATATATAGAGTAGAAGAACAATAAGGGTAAAAAAATAATAAACATATAAGGTCTGGGATAAATATAATAGGTAGTAGAAAGTTTTATATCTTGTTCTCATTTTGTCAGGAGGGCTCTAGAAGGAAATGTAGTGTTGCAACTTAATCAACTAACTTCCATATATAAAGGTAAAACAGAAATCCTCATGTATTAAAGTTTCTCATGTGATATAAGGTAAGTCATAAATTACTCCAAGGTCAGTAAATTTCAGGGTTCCCAAAGAATCAATTGAATCTTGTCTTATGCTCTGCACTTCTGCAGGTGTAATGTAAGTACACAAGAAGTTTGAACCATTTCTTCCATTTGCTTGGGTAGCTACCTCACGGAAAATCGGTTTAGCTAATGTTGGTCCTTCATATATCTTAATTTTCATAATAGCTTAACTAGTGTATATTATAATTTCAGATGGACCGAACCGCAACAAAAACAGTTCTTCTTCACAACTCATTTTTAGTGTATTCCATAAATAACTCCATGATTTAAAGCTATTCATAAACAATATTTGAGCTATTATCAATAAGGTTAGCGCCGGTCTGATTGTTACAGCGCGATATCCTCCGATTATCGTGTTAACTGAGTTCAAAAACGAAATTGGAACACAATTACTGCTAATAAACGAACCCCATCGTATCACAACTCATAATATTTCATTGTAATTTGACATAAATTATTTCATAAAATACCTAGAATATCAAATTACCCTCTTAATTATATCAATCAAGAATTAAAAAATAATAATAATAACGATTGTCCAACAATTGTGTACCATGTATAAATTAAGCAACAGAATTTAGGTTTCAATTTAAAACCAACGGCTAGAAATTGACGTTGCAAATTGGCCTAAATCATCAATTTTCCTAATCAAATCAGCAAAAAAAAAGGCTCATAAATTAGGTACATTTTCTTAATCAAATTTGTAAGAAAAATGCTCATAAATTAGGTTGCACTACCATTAATAACATCAAAAGTCATATAATTCCACAAAAAACCAGTAAAAAGTAAGAAGGAATAAAAAGACCAAAATAAAGAGAGATGAAAAGAGAAACTAACCACCTTCATTTCACTCATGCATGCTCTCGCACCACAAAGATTTGGGATTTTTGTAAACCCTAAAATGTGTGAGTAACAAATTAAGGAAATTTATAAACGTTGAAGGTTTTTTTTTTTTTAATATCCCTAACTTTCACAAAGTTTAAGAAAAGTTTTATACAAGTATATCCCTAAAATTAGCACTGTCAAAAACCGAACCGAACCGGTGAAACCGAACCGATCCGAATAAGAACCGAACCGATTAAAAACCAATTTTTTGAAACCGAAAACCGACCCGAACCGCATTTTAGTAAACCTGAAACCGAACCGATCCGAGTAATGTTAAACCGTTTTAGAACCGAACCAAATCTAAACCGAACTGGAAAGGAAACCGAACCGAAAATAAACCGAACCGTTTCTAACCCGAAACCGTTTAAACTGGCATAAAAACCGTTATAAACCGAACCGTTTACAAACCGAACCGTTTACAAACCGAACCGTTTACAAACCGAACCGTTTACAAACGTTTATAAACCGGACCGTTTATAAACCGAACCATTTATAAACCGAACTGTTTATGAACCGAATCCTTATAAATCGAACCGTTTACAAACTACTTACTACTAGGAGTGGTTATTGGGTGGGTCAGTGTGGGTCGATGCAGATCATTTACGAAGTGAGTCGGTTGCAGGTCAAGATGAATATTTAGCGGGACATAAATAATAACCAATAACTCAAGATAAAAAAAGGAACAACATATCAATATGTAATGTGACTAAAACTATTAATACTTGTTCTATGAGATTAAAACATTTTAGCAATGAAGCAACACAATATATATTAAGCATCACTAGTTCACTACAATACAACATCCATGTCTTCTTAATTAGATGCAAAACTTTCATCTATCACTTCTTTACCAATTTCAAGGACGTCTTCTTCAATATCACAATCATAACCACGTAACCAATTTTGTGTGGTCACCAACGCCTCAACATTCTTAGGCAAAAGCGCACTCCTATACTTGTTTAAAATACGACCACCCATGCTAAAAGAAGACTCTGAGGCTACCGATGTAATAGGAATGGCCAAAACATCCCTAGCCATAACAGCTAATATGGGGTACACACTACTTTGAGATTCCCAATACTTAAGAACATCGTACTTCTGCCCTTCATAAATTGGTTGTCGAGGAGTACACAAATAAGAATCAATCTCCATCGATGGCCGATTTGATGTGTCATCCTCCTCATCATCATCATTATCAACATACTAGAAAAGTTCAAACAAAATGCTTTTATTAAATAATAAAATTAAAACATAAAATTATTAATTTTGTAAACCACAATAATCAGAAATTGATTACCTTGAATATATCATCATCCAAGTGACTATTTGAATTTTCGATAACAGCTGGGATGGAGGGTGGAGCATTTGTACTTGATGTAAAACCGGAAGACAAAGAAGAATAAAAGTTATACAACTCCAAAAGAGCATCTTTAATCACCTTCGCCTTTTCAACACATGCCTCATCAACATAAAGCACTTTTAACATCTTCATCACTCGAACAAGCTTATAACGAGGATCAAGAACAATAGCAATTGATAGGATCAAACTATATTCATCCCAATAGCCCTCAAACTTTTCAAGCATAACTTTGCCATGGGTGTTTAGGATCTATATGGGCTTTACTTATTGTGTGCTCAATTTTTAAAACACTAGCAAAATACAAATTTGCAGTAGGATATTCTGAACCAGAAAATAACACAGTGATTTCATGAAATGGCTTTAGGAAATTACATATTTTAGTAAGGGTATCCCATTCATCATTCGAAAGTTTGAATTCATAACCTATAAACCTATCAATAACCAATTTCAAGGCTTCCTTTGCTTCCAAAGCTTTTCGAATCATCGTATATGTGGCATTCCAACGAGTCACAACATCAAGACGTAACTTTCCATTAAACACACAGTTAACCTCATGAAGAGCATGCTCAAATTGAGTGAGTCTAGAATCTGAAGAATCAATATATTTACAAACCTCACGCAATTTTTGAACACTACTATCAACTTCTTTTAAACCTCTTTGAACAATAATGTTCAAGACATGAGCTGAACATCGAATATGAAAAAATTTACCATTACAAGGAAGAGGAGAAGTCAACATTAAATCTTTCTTCAAAAGGTTAACCATAACATCCATGGATCGAGCATTATCAACAGTCATTGCAAAAGCTTTACCCTGAAGGTTCCACTCCCCAATAAGTTTTAACACAAATTTTTCTACCTCAACACCAGTATGAGGAGGACCACAATATCTAAAATTCAGAATTTTAGACCTAAGACACCAATTTTTATCAACATAATGTGCCGTTAAAGTAAGATAACCTCGATTAGTACATGCTGTCCATAAGTCACAAGTGAAGCTAACTCTACCTTCAATTCCCGAAAAAGATTGCAACAACAAAGACTTAAACTTATCATGCTCATCAATACAATGTTTCAAAATAGTGTTTCTACACACATGATTCACGTTGGGGTTCAAATTCGTAAAAACTTCCCTAAGGCCATGATGCTCCACAATACTTAAAGGATAGGAATGCAAAATTATAGCTCTAGCAAGCAATTGTAAATGACGTGTTTGATTAAACAGGAGCTCAACACCACTTTCATGATTTCCAGGATGGTGTGGATTTTTATTCATGCATGTCTTAGTATGAGCTTTACAAGTTGAAGTACCAGCATTACCTGGAGTTTTATATTCATTACCGCAAACATTGCATCGAGCATATTTTATCGGAGCAAGACCAACCATCTTATCAAAAAAGGTGTAATACCTCCAAACATCTGATGTTCGTCCACGCTTACTACCACTAGTGGTACGTTGAGTAGAATCTTGATTCTGAACAGTAGAATCTTGATTCTTTACAGTAGAATCCTCATCAAAACCAATAAACTCTTGCTCCATTGCTGAAAAAACAAAAACACAACAGTATAAATCAAGTGAAAAAAAAGGCAAATTAAGGGCAAATAAAAAAAAATAGGCAAATTAACACAGCAGCTCCGGACCTGCTTGCTTCAAGCAAAGCACACCAGCAACCTAGCCCAGCAACAGACAGACAACACAGCCCAGCTAACACAAGACGACAGCAAAACCACAGCTGCAATACCCTAGAAAACCAGCAGCAACCAACCCCAGCACCCAGCCTGCAGCAGAGACATCAACTAGGATAGCACAAACCATGGCCAGAAAGACTCTGCTCTGAACAGGGCAGAAAACACCCAGCAGATCCTACAATCTAGCCTTGTACATCTAGCAGATCTGGCCAGACATTAGAACAGCAGCAGCACAGGACAAACCCTAGCTAGTACTACATGCTCTAAGCTGAGGTAGTCCATCTACAATTCAGTCCTAAAATATACTAAACACTATTAGACAACTCCTATCTGAATGCACTTGCACTTTTGCAACAAAACAAAACCCAAACTTAAATCAAAAAATCCTGCTAGCATTCAGCATTAACCCA
Organism: Chenopodium quinoa; assembly: GCF_001683475.1. Classification (NCBI taxonomy): domain Eukaryota; kingdom Viridiplantae; phylum Streptophyta; class Magnoliopsida; order Caryophyllales; family Amaranthaceae; genus Chenopodium; species Chenopodium quinoa. The sequence goes on along the minus strand of NW_018743510.1, from coordinate 2,927,767 downwards.
CATAAACAGAAACACTAATGAGAGAACAATGCAGCTGATAGAACAAAGGATAGCATTCAGTATATTTGAAGACTAATAGAGCATTATAGACAAAGCCATACATTTTAAATGCTCAACAAACAGCAAACAGTCACAAAGGCAGACCAGCAACAACACAGCAGCCTGAAAAAAACCAAGCACAATTAATAACACGAAAAGAAACCACGAGCATGAATAAGGTAACCAAATCAACTCAATTGTTGCTCATGGTACTACAACCACAACCCTGATCAGAACTGAGCATAGCCAAAGCTGGTAAGGCCAGAACACCTCACAAATAGATATAACAAAAAATGAACAACAAGAACAATAAAATTAAAAAATCAGAAATTAAATGAACAACAAGAACAATAAAATTAAAAATTACATAAACAACATCAAAAAATCAGAAATTATATGAACAAATCAGAAATTATATGAAATTATATGAACAAATCCGAATTAAAAATCAAAAAATAAAGACATGCAAATCTTGCAAACAACGAATCAGCAACATAAAACCGAAATGAAAATAAAAAAATTAACATAAAATTACCTTTGAGCAGTGACGGCTTGAAGGAGAGGAAGATTTGAAGATGGAGAACTGGAGAATGAAAAAAAAAACGAGAATGGAGAGATCGAAAAAAAAATCGAAAAAAACGAAACGAAAACAAAAACAATTAACTAAAATTTACCTTTGAGCTATTGAAGGCTAAGAGTTCAGAGCTTGAGAGTTGAGAACTTGAGAGTGAGTGAGGATTCAACGCTTCGATTTGAGGATGAAGAAGAAGAACGGTGAATGCTGTGGAATGAAGAGGATGAATGAAGAGGATGAATGAAGAACCTAATTGCCTTTCAGTCTTTCACAGTTTCACGTTTCACTTTTTTTTTTTTTTTTTTTTTTTCTCTTTTGCATAATATATGAACCACATGTTTATTTAATTATTAAAGAATCAAAATATCTAAATTCTAAATCTAAAATGTGTTTTTCCTTTTGGTTTTTGGAGGGAAATTTCCCACCATATTTTGTTGAAATTGTCAACCAAAAAAATGAAATTAATTTTCCACTTTGTAAAAATCAAAATTTTTAATTTTATTTTAATAACATTAAACAAACTTTTATACAATTAATTAATTACATGACTTAAAAAAAAAACTAATTACATTTCTCGGATCCCGATAAAACGATATTCACCTTCATAATATCAGCTTTTATAATTTTTTTTAACACACACATTAAAATATTAAGTTCTTTAAATTATAAAATATGAATCGGTTAGCGTGTAATTTCTAGGCGTTGCGATTAATAAAAAATCGAAAATTGTTTAATAAATAATGATGTCGTATCTTAGAGAGTTAGAAGTACTACGGATTTGTTATATGGTTATATTTATATCAGTTTAGTTGTACCTATAAGCATTACACTTGTAATAGTGTAAACTTATAAATGATATAGTTGACTAGTAGATTAGTACATAAATACAAATTACTTAATTAGATATGAGTTATGTCTACATGAGTGATTGACTAATATGACTATATGAGCAATTGTCAATTTAGCATAGCTGCATAACAGATTAGCAGCGTACTAGACTATCATACTCGGTAATATACTAATACCATTTCAGTATTTGATCTACTAGACTCAAGTTAAAAGTTACTCTTTCTGATTAACTTGTTAGTCTAATTAAGTAATTACTAATTACTAATTAGTGACTTAAGCCTTAAGGGTAAACCAGTAAAGGATATACAAAAATATAATAATCTTATGTTTCTCATCCCTTTATACTAATAATATCTAACTATGAGAATATGAGATGGTTATATGTTATGTATCTGTATAATCGATTGAAGGAATCAACATTACCTTCTTCTTCATTAATGTTTTCTTTCATTATACAAATCAAACTACTCTGTAATATCTTCATGTATAACTTTATGCAAATATATAATGATAAACGAGTCTTAATTATCAGTCTTGTTGACTAATTAAGTATCGAATACCAAATTGCAAATTTCGATGTCACAACAACTCATCAAATCATGATTATGACACTATTAACTAAATGATCAAATCAGAAGCAGATAATAATCTGATAGTAAAACAATAATACATTAATGCACTAAACTTTTATAATCTACTTCATAATAAACTAGTAAGATCAGTATAGCTAAACTTAAATCATAACATGATATGTATTTATAAAATTAATGAGAATTTGCATATAATATGATGCCTCAATATGAAGTGATGAAGTCTCGGCTTGATATAAAACTTGTTAACTAGCAAAAAGTTAGAAAGTAGTACAAAATTTTTTGAAATCAAAAACAGACTCGAACCGTAATTTAGTAAATCTGAAATAAAACCGATCTAAATAATGTTAAATCGTAGAAGAACCAAACCCGTGAACGAACCGAACCAGTTATAACCGAACTAAAATAAAACTAAACCAAAAAACAACCGAACCGTTTCCAACCTGAAACTGTTTGAACCGGGATAATAACCATTTACACCGAACCGTTAACAAACCGCAACCCGTCTGCACCGAACCGTTTACTACCTGGAATTTTTACAACCCGCACCGTTTACAAACCGAACCGAATTTAAACCGGGTTAAAAACCATTTACACCGAACCGTTAACAAACCGCAACCCGTCTGCACCGAACCGTTTACAACCCAAACCAAATTTAAACCGGGTTAAAAACCGTTTACACCGAACCGTTAACAAACCGCAACCCGTTTGCACCGAACCGTTTACTACCCGGATCGTTTACAACCCGGACCGTTTACAACCCGAACCGAATTTAAACCGGGTTAAAAACCGTTTACACCGAACCGTTAACAAACCGCAACCCGTTTGCACCGAATCGTTTACTAACCGAACCGTTTATAACCCGAACCGAATTTAAACCGTTCAAGAATAAACCGAAACCGAACCGAACCGATAATTATTTAAACCGAACCGAAACCGACCCGTAAGACATTTGAACCGATTTCAAACCGACCCGATTTCAAACCGAACCGATTTCAAACCGAACCGAAACCGAACTGTCAAACCGTTTTGACAGTGCTACCTAAAATTGTTTGTAAACTTATTTGCCCTCGTGATATTAACGGCCTTTTTTTGAACAATTGAACTCTTACACAGTAGGGTTAAGCAAAAATTTGAGTACTCCACATTGGAATAGAAACTAATTAGGAATTGGTGGTCCGAAACTGGAATTGGACCGGTGGTTCCAATTTCAGGTAATAAATTAAGGAACTAGTTACAACCGGTTCCAATTCCAATTCTTAATGACCCGGAATTGGTTGGGTACGCGATAACCCAATATATATATTAAACTAAATATATATTTAAAGAAACAAAAATATGTTTAATGTATCTAGTTAGTAATAAAATTTTAAAAAAAATATTATTAATACCAAACATAAATAAAATAGATTTTTTTTTTTTTTGAAAGAAGCTCGGGCATCATATTTTATCAATTTCCGCCAAAGTTAAAATACTTTGTGCAAAGGAGCCAATACAAATATACTCATAGTTACTACCCGTATCCCACCTTAGCCGTCTCTTTCAGCAAGGAGAACAGCGCTTAACGCATGATCAGAGACGGCCAGGTACATGTAGAGTACTTCTTTGGGCAAAGGGCTGACCAGCCTCGGCAAGGAATGCAAGTGAACTTTCAATTTCTGGAAGGCGGCCTCAGCATCCGGCCCCCATTCAAACCTTGCCTTTTTCTTAATTGCCTGGAAAAAGTATAGGCATTTGTCGCCTGATCGGCTTAGAAATCTTCCCAAGGCCGCCAGACAACCTGTTAACTTCTGAACCTCTCGGATGGTACGAGGCGACTGCATGTCAATGACCGCCTGCACCTTCTCAGGGTTCGCCTCTATTCCTCTCTGATTGATAAGGAATCCGAGAAATTTCCCAGACTCAACTCCAAAGACACATTTCTTGGGATTGAGCATGACATGGTGCCGCCTAAGTGTGGCGAAAGTTTCTCGGAGGTCCGACAGATGATCTTTCTGAAGTTTAGACTTGACAATCATATCATCAATATATGCCTCGACATTTCTCCCAATTTGATCAAAGAACACAGTGTTTATCATTCGCTGGAAAGTGGCCGGGGCATTCTTAAGACCAAACGACATGACCGTGTAACAATATAACCCCTGATCAGTGACGAAGGCCGTCTTCTCCTGATCTTTCTTCCATAAAGGAATTTGATGGAAACCAGAGTAGGCGTCCATAAAGCTCATCAAAGCATGGCCGGCTGTTGAGTCGACCAGGTTATCAATTTTAGGCAGAGGGTAACTGTCTTTGGGGCACGCCTTGTTTAAGTCTGTGTAGTCTACACACATTCGCCAGGTGCCATTCGGCTTTTTAACAAGCACCACATTTGCAACCCAGTCTGGGAAGTAACATTGCCGAATGAACCCTGCATTTAGTAATTTTTTAACTTCGGCGGCTGCCGCCTGACTTCTTTCTTCGCCATGGTTCCGCTTCTTCTGCCGTACCGACTTCTTTTTTGGATCCACGACCAGTTTATGTACCGCCAGATCAGGACTAATGCCTGGCATTTCATGGACTTCGAATGCAAAGATGTCCTTGTATTCTTTCATTAGTTTGTGAAAGTCGTCACCTAGGTCTCTCAGAGCAGTCGTCCCAACTTTGACTGTTCGGTCAGGACGCGAGTCGTCTAAGATCAGGTCCGTATGCTCACCAGCCGGTTGAGGGCAGAATTCATCCGACCGCTCCTCTGCCAATGATTGCTATTTTCTGTCTTTTCTTGCGGCCCCCGTCTGGGATGTCTTTCTCTTCTTGCCGCCTGCTTCTTGAACAGGCGCACTCTCCTTGACATTGTCAAGGTCTATTTTTCCACCACTCGACCCAGTGGCCATAACAGTGGGCTTGACATCCGAGAGATAGCACTCTCGGGCCATCTTCTGATCTCCCCTTAGGGACCCGACTGTTCCATTATCCCTCTCAAACTTGAGCAACATAAGAGATGGGATTATAACAACCTTGGAATTATTCAGGGTTGGTCGTCCCAGAATCATGTTGTAGGCCGAGACTTCTTCTACTACCAGGAACCGGACTACCATGTGTCGTCCTTTCCCTTTTTCGCCGAGGCGGATGGGTAAATCCACTCGTCCCACTGGGTGGACGACTCCTCCTCCAAACCCTACTAAAGGGTGGGATGCCGGATGTATGCAATCAGTTTGATATTTTAGTTTCGACAGACATTTGCTACTGATGAGATCTGAGGAGGTTCCGGTATCTATGAGGATTCGGCCAACTCTCTGGTTGGCAACTTTACATTCAATAACGATTGGGTCGTCATGCGGCCCTCTTACCCCTCCTAGATCTTCTTCAGTGATGACAATCTCAGGAAATGAATATTTGGAGGGCCGTTCTTGGTGAACGGAATTTACATCTAACCGTCTGATATTGTCTTTGTTGCCCCTAATAGTGGGGCCGCCTCCTGAGAAGCCGCCTGCAATGGTGTAGACGACTGCATCATCTGTATCGGAGCTGTCGGCCTGTTGATTCTTTTTGGCCGACTGCTTTTTTGAGGAAGTGTTCCCCGTAGATTTCTTGACATAAGTGTCAAGATCACCTTGCTCAGCCAGGCGGTCCAGATACCGCATGAGACTGATGCATTCATTGGTGTGATGACCAACATCTTCATGATAAGCACAAAATTTTTCTTGGTTCCGGTTGTTTGCAGAACCCTTCATGGGGACCGGCTTCTCAATTGAGATCCGTCCCTTGATTTCCTTTAGGATAAACTGGCTATCTTTGTTAAACGCATACTTTGGGGAGTATGGTTTGAATTCTTTTTTCTTTTTCTGGGCCGGCTGTTTAGAGGAATCAGCCGCCCAGACCTCTTTTCTCTTCTCGTCTTTGTTTGACGACTGTTTCTGTCGTCCTTCTCTTTTGTCGGACCTTTTCCCGTCTGACTGTTTTACCGTACTACAAAGATCAGTCGCCTGTATATAGGCTTCCGCTTCAATCAAGGCCTCTTGAAGAGTCGCCACCCTCTTTCGGACCAAATCAAATTTGAAGGTCGACCCGTCTTTGAGACCTTTGAAAAAGTCAGTATAGGCTACTTCATCCGGTAACCCTTGAATCTGTATTCTCATCAGGTTAAACCGCCTGATGTAAGAACGAAGCCCCTCCTTCTCGCCCTACTGAATTGTTCCTAAATCAAGGGTCGTCTTCTTCGCAGGGATGTTCATGGCGAAGTTGGAGGTGAATAAGTAAGCAAGCGTCCTGAAGCTATTTACACAACCAGTCGGCAGGTTGCCGAACCATTGTTGTGCGATTCCTTTGAGAGTCGCTGGGAAACACTTGCACCAAGTGGGATCATCCAACCCTTGAAGGTACATCAGGTTGGTGAATGCCATCAGATGGTCTTCTGGGTTAGTAGTGCCGTCATAGGCGCCTACTAATACATTTTTCACTTTGGCCGGCTGAGCGGCTTCAGTAATTTCCTTGGAGAAGGCCGACGACTGTTCGCCAAGTCTAAGCAACCGTAGCTGCCAGTCCATAGGTTGGACGTGTTTTGCTGCATGTCCACCAAACGGAGGTGGCTGTATAAAATACTGTTGTTGCGGTACAAACAGTAAGTTTGGTACCGCCTGGTCGCTATGATAGCCGGACTGACGGGAGGTGCCGCCTGACTGACTCTCATGATACGACTGAGTATGCCTCATCGAGGTATTTCGCAGACTGTCTTGGAAGTTTGAAGTAGAGGCCGACTCTGACAATCGGTCACTCTTCTTCTGCTCTAGCAGTAGCCGAGCGTCTATGTATGTTTTCTTCGACCCGTCCTCCTGAACATGACGAACATGTTTCCTATTTCCTGGAGTAGGAAAACGGTATTTTGTGAAATCAAGGGCAGGTGGCTCCCGCTTCCTAGATTTAGGATGAGGAGTCGCCTCTCGCCCTTGAACTGGCTTCCTCTTCTGTGAAGTGGAGGGTTTCTTAGCCGACTGCTCCTTGTCCAGAGCAGGCGGCTTCTTGTTGATCAACTCTTGAATTTCTCTCTTGAAGTCCCTCATGAAGGTCATGAGTTCACTCCTTGTGATGGGAGCAGACCCATCAGTCGGCTGCTGCCGAACAGGCGGTGCGCCTGCTGGCTCGCTTCTAGTTTGAAGATGTTCCCGTTCCCTCCTTTCGGTATGACGGGTACGTCGGGCCCTTAGGGTCCCGTCTGAAGCTGTGTGAGCTTCAACTTCAAATTCATTCTCAGTATCGTGGTCCGACTGAACTAGAGGGTCGTCCAAGGGACGTCTCTCTTCAGGAGTCGGTACAAACGTGGATGCCATCTCAGAAGTACTCTCCCCACAAACGGCGCCAAATGTTTCGGGGTTTTTTGATGTCCTGCGGGAGAGTTACAATTCCGAGACTGGAACCGGACGCCTGTACCTGCAAAACAACGGAGACTCCTTGTGGTGGGAGCTCCGCCTCCAATGATCAAGTTAGTACTTGTTTGAGGAGTAATAAATGCGGAAAGTAAAGGTGGGAGATCTGGTTCCTCTAGGGGAGGAGTGATCAATGTGTTTAGACTTCTCTAGGTAAGAGTCATTAATAGCTGAATTTTTAGCGTAATCTCCCTTAATGAGGATTAAGGGAGGTATTTATAACCTTGGGAAACGTGCCAATCCTAGGTTTAGGTTAACCTAGGGCTGATTGGGTTTCCCTCGGAAGTTGGGCCTGGGTGGCCGGTTTCTCCATTAGGCATGGAGTATGCCACGTGTCATGACATAATAGGTGCAAGGTGGACGAATAAGCGTGTGCCACGTGGCAAGCCCTGGCAGTTCCAACTGGGGGACACTTGGCAGGACCTGATTGGCCCACGTGGCGCATTCCGATTGGTAGGAGCAAAATCCCCTAATCACTTACCATTAAGGTAAACAAGGCGAACCAAAACAAATAGGAAATACGGATTAGCAAAACATGCTAAGTACATTAAGTGCAAGATAAGTAAACTCAATTTATTAGCAAACATGCTTTTAAATCGATTCCAATATTTATTTCAATATTTTCAAGCTCATAATTCAAACCAATTCTCAAGTTTCTCAAAACTATTCCAATAACGCAATAATTCAATAATAGTGATTAATAAATCAATTTCTCTCCTAAGTGTGCACACCCCCCAAATTAGTTTCTTTATATTAAAAAGCTATCATTGACGAAATACTCAGTCATACAAAGTCCAAAGTCTTATCTACCAAATCCGCATAGTGGAATTAATATAATAATGCTTGTAAAGCCACTTTAATAATAATAATTCAATAATTTCTCTTTAACTTATTAAATCCTCAAAACTCCTTTTTATTTAATTCAAACATGTTTTTAAATCCAAACCTTTTAAACATGATAATTAAATAAATCATTCAAAACATAATATTAAAAATCCATTCTCAAACATATTTATTTTAAACATGAATTCTCAAGATCATTTCATAAATCATAATATTCAATTTAATTCAATCATACAAAATATGCTATTCAATCCAATCAATCTTAAAAGTATCTAACCACCTAAACGTACCTTGATCCTCGATCAAGCAAAACACAAAGAACCTCAAGCACTCTTATCAAAAACACCATACAATTAAATATAACCTTAATCAATATAAGGTCATCAAATAATCACAACAAATAAAATAAACTCCCAACTCTATGTACATGAACCTTATAAAAATTCTTTTTATAAACTTGAACAATAATATGATTTCATTTAATTTAAAACACCAATAATATTTTTTGTAAAACCATAAAAATAATAATAATAATAATAATAATAATAATAATAATAATAATAATAATAATAATAATAATAATAATACTGCTACTGCTGCTACTATTGCTACTGCTGCTACTACTGCACTACTAACTACTAACTACTACTACTACTACTACTACTACTACTACTACTACTACTACCACTACTACTACTACTGCTGCTGCTGCTGCTGAGAAGAAACGAAAGAAAACTGAAACAAGGAGGAGGAAGAAGGGGCACGACAGGGGCAGCACCACGCCGGCAGGTGGCTGCTGGTGGCCGAAGGTAGTGCCTGGCGTCGGTGCCTGGCCGGAGGTGGTGGCAGCCGGTGGCTGTGGTGGTTGTGGCGCAAGAAAAATCGAGAGAAAAAAAGAAGAGAAACCGTGAGATTAAGAGAGAAAAGAGAGAGTGTTGGTGTGAGTTTTTGGCTTTGATGCATGGGGTATTTATAGGCTTGAGTTTAAGGAATTATGATAAATTGTGTTTATGGAATTACTTGGAAAAAAGAGTTTAGAAAGTTAGGAAAGATTAGTTTATGGTGATTAAAAAATGAAGAATTAAGGTAAGTAGCTTGGTCATGAAATATAAAATGGTAAGTAGGCTTTACTTGGGGAATAATCAAGAAAGATTTAAGGCAAATAAGTTGCATGATCAAATTCTTTGTGAGATGGAAAATAAGAATTAAGGAAATTTAAGGAAGATAATTAAAAATTGAGAAAATACAATTTTATCTCCTTGATAAACAAAATATGTTTATCAAATGGAAAAACTGTAAATAAATAAACAACTTTTTAATAAAAAAAGGACCCCACTATAGTTGATTTATTTACAAATATACCATGAAGATTATAAAATGGAGCCCACAATAGTTGATTTATTTACAAATATGCCATGTTAACTAGGCAAAATTGTTCATTTATTTACAATTTTGCCATTTGATAAATGAATTTTGTTTATCAAGGTGATAAACTGGGGCTTCCTCAATAAAATACAAAATTGCCAAAATAATTTGCCCAAAAATCACCAAGGTGGCCAAAAATTTTGAGCATATCTATGCTCATATTTTCGGCCCTCATAGTTAGATTTTAGGAATTATTTTGCTAGACTTTAAGGATTAAAAATGAGTGTGTAAATAATATATTTTGTTAATAATTAATTAGGAAAATATCAATTTAAAATAAATTTAATTAACTAAGAAAATCATATTTTCTATGCTTAGAAAATCCGAAAATTCTAGCTAATTAATTAGGAATTTTCGGCCCTGTTAAAATAAATAGGAAATACAATTTTGTTTAATTAAAATATTCGAAGGTTTTTAAAATGAAATAAATGGATAATAAATCTTATCCAAAATCCAAAATAATAATCGAGTTTTGAAAATGTTTTCGGTGCCAAAATTTAAATATCATTTTGGCTCCAAAATTCAAATAATAAAATAAATTACTAAAATAACTTTTTTTAGAAAATACTAATTACTTAATTAATAAGAAAATACATTTCAAAAATATGGGGTTAACATATAAAGAGAAGTCGGGCGAGGCTCCTTAGATCTGACTAACCTCGGACATAGCTAGTTATGGCACGCACATTAGCCGCCCTTGGATATACAAATGTTCAAACTGGACTCTATTCTAATACGAAGTAAGAGATGTTTGGTTCGCAAAGTGGTATGGGTTTGAAATCATTAGAGTAGTATCACATATTTGATTTTGTTCTGAATCGAACAAAATATGGTATGAGTCAAATTTTTTTATATAAATACTACATTAGGTTTTGTCATTCTAAACAAATACAAGTACCTCATATATAAATTACTCAACCAAACACCCAAATGTTTTCTTCAATGAGAGAGTGAGGGATAGCTCAAGTGGTTAGAGCTTCCCTCTCGATTTCAGGAGATCTTGGGATCGATTCTCGCCCCCGCCCTAGCTTGTGGCTATCTAAACACTAAAAAAATGTTTCCTTCAATCACTAGTTCGTATTTGTAGGGTGTCGAGCTGTCATTTCCTTTAAAAAAAAAAGGTGTTGAGCTGTCAACTAATTGGGGTAAAAATTGAAAATTTAATTCATCCAACTAAGGCCTTGTTCACTTCACCTTTAAAAAATAATATTTAGTAAAAATAATTTCACTTCAATAAAACTAATTTCAATTCAGCAAAATAAGTTCAGTTCAGTAAATATAATTTCAGTTTAGTAAACATCAGTAACTTTAGAAGAAAAATATTACAGAAAATTAGTAGAAATAATTTCAGTTCAACAAAAATAATTTCAATTCAGCAAAAATAATTTCAATTCAGTAAAAATAATTTAAGGTTAGCAAAAATAATTTCAATTCAGTAAAAATAATTTCAGTTCAGCAAAAATAAGGTGAAGTGAGCGGGGCCTAAATAAGTAATTTGGTCAGATTTTTTTTACAAGAAAAGTAGATTTTTTTTTTCATGAAAATTCAGATTTTTGGATTGAGTCTTAAATAAAAGGGTTTGGATCAAATCAATTAACTATTACTAAAACAAAACATGTTGATGTCATCAATCCCCTTATAAATTTTCCCTCCATATTTATCTATATGATGTCATTAATTTTTTTTTTTGGCCCTTTCCTTTTACTTGCAAGAAACTAGGACCAAGTAGGCTCAAAACTAAAAGTACGAAACTTGACTTTGGCATCAATATTGTTGTATACTCCATACTACTTTTGGATGTTCCCAAATCCCAATGCAACAATTTTTAATAGATATAGATATTGATAGCTAGTTATATACCTCCGTATATTATTAATTGCAACTTTTGTCATTTTATTAAGATGCTTTACATTAGTTGCAACTATTAGATAACTTATTCACAACTCATTAAATTAATAATTTAGCTTATTTAACATAGTTATTCTCCCCCAATTTAATTAACCCAAAATAATTCAATAAAAAAAATCATTCATCAAATCATTCGTAATTCATAATTCATTCATCTTCAAAAATCCATCAGAACACCACCTTGAATATCGACGTCACCGCCCCTGACCACTGCCTTCAATGTTTAGATTTGACCACTGCCTTCAAAATCACCGCCCCTGACCACTCGAAATTCAATGGTGTTCCTCTTTTTCTCTTTAAGAAAATTGTTTAGATCTGATGGTTTGAGGAGTTCGTGGTTTGATTTCGGGATGCGTGGCGGTTCGAGATGGTTTAAGGGAGGCTTTGAATTGGACTAGGGCTAGTTTCGGGATGTTTCGTGGTTTAATTTCGCTTTGGGGTTGTTGTGTTCGTGGGGGTGGGGAGTTTCGTGAGTGGTTTTGGGCTTCGGCGATGGTGAGCTTTTGACGATGGTTTGGGTTTCGGCGATGGTGGGTTTGGGTTTAGGGGTTGTCGGCGATGGTGAGCTTCGATTTGGGTTTCGGCAATTTTGAGCTTGGATTTAGGGGTTGTCGGCGATGGGGGGTTTGGGTTGTGAGGTCGTCGGTCTGGGTCTAGGGGATGTTAGTGATGGGTGGTGGTGGCTGGTGGGTGGTCTGGGTTTAGAAGGGTGTCGGTGGTGGTGGTCTGGGTTTAGGAGGGTGTCGGTGGTGGTGGACTGGTGGTTGGTTATTTAATCATTTTTATTTTTTCTCTCTCATCCTTAGTCACATACCCTTTCATCCATTAATCACCATTATGAAATTATTTTGACTTGGGAATCGTGCCAGAGCTCAAAGTTGCAACAAATAATATACAGAGGTAGTATATTTTTTAACCTTGCATTCTAAACATATAAGCTCAATAGATAATACAACATTAAATATAATTTGTCTAACCATCATTTTAGTATATCTTACATAACATAGTAAATATTATGATGTTTTATTTTTTGTGGAGGAGAGGGGCTAGGCCTCTAAACAAGCAAAACATAAAACACTAAACAAATGAAATTAAAAAGCACAACAAGACTAACAGAATTCCATAAGGGCACTAAGGCTAATTTAATAGCCGTCACTCTACGCGGTAATGCAACACCTCCCAAGTACTCCAATAAAACTACATGAAGATCCTTCGGGATCTCCTCAAACAAGATAAGGTTTTGATCCGCCGTCACATCGTACTTAGCAAGCCAATCGACTGCCCAATTAGCCTCCCTATAACAATGCGTAATCTCCACCTCCCAATCTCTCTCACACATCAAAGCCTTGCATTTTCGTAACACATGAATGTATGGGGAGTTAGTGGGAATGTCATCCACCAATATGCAAGCCACGACTTCAGAGTCAATTGCTACCTATATTTTTGCGATGTCCGCCATCCCAAGCCACCATCAAGCCTCGCATAACAACCAACAATTCAGCCTTTGAACAAGTACATATCCCACATTTCATTGCGAAATACTCAAACAACTCACCATTGCTGCCTCTAATCAAACCACCGGCTCTAGCTCTTCCTGGATTCCTTTTGGCTGTGCCATCGGTATTGAGTTTGACCCACCCAATATTTGGTTTAATCCACCTGATATATACACTTGCTCCCTCTTCCTTTTTCCTCCTTGATGCAGCAACAAAATATCCCTCTCCATAGCTTGTTTTATCGGCCTAACTCTCGTAAAGATAAAACTAATTTGATCTATTGGAACATTAGGCTCTGTATTAAAGGCTCTTTCGTTACGTCATCTCCATAGGCACCAACATGTCACCTCAAAGATCCAAGGCCATTCTTCACCTCTAATTGCATCTCCACCTGTAATATTGTTCCAGAACTACTCTTACAAAGAAGAATTTAAGAAATATGGGTTAGAATGTATACCTAATTTCTGCCAGACACAAAATGAAGCAGGGTAATTTCTTAGAATATGCGTAGCTGTTTCTTCCGCAGCCCCACAAGCCAAGCACCGAGGATCGTCCTTCAACTTCCTAATGAAGCTATTCTTATTCGATATAATTCTCTCTTGTATTTCTAACCATAGGAAGAAATGAATCCTCTGGGGAACAGGGAGTCTCCAAACTACCTTTCAATATTGAAAAGCAATATTTTCTGTGTTAGAATTTTCTCGAATAATTGAGATGACCGATTTGATTGTGAATCCACTTGAAGGAGTACCCTTCATAAAAATTTCATCAATTGTATCTTCATCATCAATAACATAATGAGCTGCAATTTCGCCCAGCACCTGCTCCGAGAGAAAATCTGCAAAAAATTTTGAGCTTCCACCCCATATTGGAATCCCACTTCACGGTCATATCTTGAATTACAATAGGAGGTTCTCTGTTTGCAATCGAAGTAAGTGGTTATTCCATCGCCCACCTATGATGCCAAAAGAATGTGCGAGAACTATTACCAATGACCATATTAATTCCATTTCTAACAATGTCTATACTGTTGAGAATACCTTTCCAAGTGCTTGAAGCATTCGGTTTCTCTCTAAACATATCTAAATCACATCTGTTGTCACAGTTTTTGGCCTGTGAAAGGCGAGATATAACTGTTGGGTTTTGTGGTGTCCAACACCGCGCGGAAACAAAACTCGATAATCGAATCGCATGCATAATAATTACAACATATATAAAAGCATGCAAAATAAACATAAACATAAGAGAAGAGAAAGAATGCTCACCCTTGTAGCGTGCTTCGCTCAACCGTTAAGCTCGGACTTGAAAGCTTTAAGTTCCGCAAGTGCGAGAACATCCAACGGCTCATACCCTCGCTACCGAACCGTAACCAGTCTCTACCCCGAAGCTTAGTCGTTGCTAGATCAAAAATAACTTAGAGTTTACGAACAAAGGTTGTCTCGCTTTTGGAGATCCGTTAGAGTTCACCAACTCAAGTGAAAATCCCAATACCCCATGATGGGTATTTATAGGGAAATCTCCCCAAGAATTCTCATCATCTTTCAACGTGGGATAGTTGGTAAAATGTGAAAATAAGCAATTAATTTAATTCCAAATTAAAATAAATAAGCTATGCAATAGTCAAATGACAAGTGTCAACATGAGGGAAAGAGTAGGTACGGACCACAAACCCATCCTTGGAGAGCAAGCACAAACCCACCAACTCACATACTTGGTCAACACAAGGAAGACCGGCTACATGCCTTGGGCCTCAAGGCTCGCCTAGCTGGCGGCCTTGCCCTTAGCTGGGCCTGCTAGCATGCCGCAAGCCCACGCGAGCTAGCGGGCTGCTGCTTGGCCTGCTCGCGTGCTTGCGGGCTGGTGCTAGCGCTGCTAGCATTGGTCTGCTCGGATGCTTGTGGGTTGATGCTAGCGCTGCTAGCTCACCCATAAGGCAACGCGCACATGGCCCCTTCGCTGCTAGCTAGCTAGCTCGGCTAGCATGCCTAGCCAGCGCACACGTGTGGCTGCTGGGCCTGTTGCCGATGCTAGTCCATGGCTAGAAGCCATGCTAGCTAGCGCGGCCTAGTCCTCGGTTGGCTCGGCTAATCCGAGGCTAGGTTCGATGACTTGTCATTTGACTTATTTTCTCGTCTTGTCGATTCCTGGAAACGACTCGGCGTTCGACGCTCGGCTTCAACGCTCTAAGCTTGGAGTCCAACGTCTTAGTTCGTAAAATCTCTATCGACTCACTTAATCCTTTGGGTTACACGATTGGGTGTGACCTGAAGGGTTCAGTTAAGATTAAACTGTAACATTAATTACTCATTAATATTACTGATCGGAAGCGGCCTTCAGCTAGGCATTCCGATCACTGAACCTCCCTGAATAATTAACTTTCTAATTAATTCCGAACCCTCTATCGGAATAATACACTTGTTCGAAGGACACCATTCCTTTCAATCTCCCACTTGTCCTTTCGGACAAGTGTGCTCTATGTGTATAGCCTGTTTCCTATGTCACTTAATGTATAGCCTTTTTCGTCATCCTTATTACGTCCAGAAGTGTTTCTCAATTTCTGAGTTCGACTGTCAATAAGTAGATGATTTCGAAAATCCATCTGAGCACGACCATGCATTTTCACAGTCTCACTCTTCGAGAGGCCTTGTAAACAATAAAGACATGTTCCCCATTGTTAATAGGGGGACATTCCCAATCTTGCATTGTCAGGTTCCCTTACTAAGAGGCCCTAGCCGCCTAACTGTTGCCTTTATAATCCCCTTGTACGGCAGACGTTTGACAACATCAAAGCGAACTAGTACTTAAACAAGAGAACTAACAATACTCATGGTCGAGAAAAAAAGTTTCCGATAGCCATAATGAGTAATATACTTATGATGATTGTTAAATCTCTTAAAGTATTCTCATAGGTCGATCCGATATAGTTCCAAACTGATACCTTTGCAAATGATTTATGACAAGTTTGTCCTTGTTGTACAAGAAACGGTGCTATAAATCATACACTAATCTCACGCGGTCATTAGTCGTCCAACTTTCAAATGACCTCGATTAGGGATAATTTCGATAAATGATATTCAACGTTCACTTAATAGGTGTTTCTTTATCCAAGACATGGTCTTGATACCCTATTTTGAATATTGTTAAATCGAACGAACTCATTATTTAATTCTAAACCACAATTAAATAGTTTTGTGGAATAATTAGTAAATTTTATTCCACTATGAAATTTTCAAACATTTCATCTTATAATAAATGGTTTTCCCAAATGTTTTAAGAGTAATACTCTTAACAAAACATTTATAGAAATCACACCCATATCTAATATGCTTGATTTCCGTTATACATGAATGTTGTGGTTCACTTACTACATAGGTTTAGTTATTATTACTTTGCAAAACTTAGCATCTTCATTATAAAAAAAACTCTCATAATAAGATGATAAGATTTGAGAGTGTTAGAGATTATATGCGATTTAGGATTTATTTTCCAAGTGATGGCTTCCCACTCATTTTCATGATTTGAGGTCTCCAACTTGACAACCTACAATTATCAAATTAAAGTTCAACAACGAACTATCCATTGAACAACTTCCTTATTATTGCCTTTAAGGCAATAATGTTCTCAACATATATTTTAGTAGAGTTCCTAATGATGTTTTGTTTGGATTTTAGCCCAACCTTGTAACACCCTAGAAATTTCTTTCCTTTAAAATACGTGTTTTGCCCTTTTAAAATACGAAATAGGAAAATCTAAGACATTATTGCCACCGTGAAAACGGCTAAGGCAAATATCAAAGACACACAACGGAAGACTATCTTTAAAACCATTCAAAACAAGTCAACTCAAAAGTCAAACCAAACAAAAGCAAAGTCAAACCTACAACTTGGAACCATTGTAGGCCCTTAAAACCAAATAATACTGAAAACCTTTACATTAGTCTCATGAGCATCATAAAATAAATAATATTCAAAGCAAATAAAACACATCAAATTCCTAAGGAAACTAAGCATGATTCGCTCTTCACTCATGGCCATCATGAAAATGATTCATCACCTGAAAAACTTCTCTCTACTTGTCCCCATTACTCGCCATTAAAAATGGGTTGTCGTAGGGCAAAGGTAAAGACAAGGCCAAACAAAATACAACACACAATCAGCAATGCTGAGTACATAAGCGTAATAAAACACACTA
This sequence comes from Chenopodium quinoa, assembly GCF_001683475.1. Classification (NCBI taxonomy): domain Eukaryota; kingdom Viridiplantae; phylum Streptophyta; class Magnoliopsida; order Caryophyllales; family Amaranthaceae; genus Chenopodium; species Chenopodium quinoa. The sequence goes on along the minus strand of NW_018743510.1, from coordinate 2,910,453 downwards.
ACATGCTTTCATCCTATCATCACACAACTTACCTTGTTGCACCTGTAAACAAGAACACAAGACATTCAACACTTAACTAGACAAATACCAACGTCCATTTAATTTGATTACGCATCAAACGGGTTTCCAACCAAATCCCTGCCCCAAATAAATTGAGATAAACTACACCGGGAGCTAACCGGGTAGACAAATGTCACATGAAGTGACTGGACGTCCTGCGCATAAAATAAATAAAAAGGAAAATACAGCGTCTTGTACTCCTAGTAGAAGTTATGGTCAAATATAAAGTTGCATAACTCCCCCCATATGTTCATACTCGAGGTATATACTTTCCAAGAGTTTTGGTGCGTAATCTCTTTCACTTTACATTATTTTACATATTATTATACTTGGTGATGACTCTCAAATCATAACACAATCAAACATTACACTTCATTCAAGCAATCAAACATACCAATTTAATTCTTGAATAATTAGTGACCATAGACATTTAATTGTTGAACCTTTTTTAAACTACCTCGGTGTCACAGACACCTTAAACGCATAATGCGCCGCAAATCCTATCCCTCGGTGTTAAATAACACCTTAAGTGCACATAGGCACCGCAATATAATTTATTCCTTTGTACTAAGACACTTAAATAGCTCCTTCCTCATGCTTATAGCATCAATAAAAATTATATGAACCATAACAAAAATTCCCTTTTCATATTTCAAACCAAATTAAACATTTAGTTTAATTAAACATGCTCTCTATCATGCCAATAATAAAAGTGTGGTTCATAACCAACATGCCAACATAATTAATGCCAATCACCAATTCATCATAAACAATTCATACATCACAATTCATTTACCAACATCAATCTAATCAACAAAATCCAACCAACACCTATCATGATGCTACTTGGAATTAATTTATCAAAGTCTAGCATGCTTCTACATATTCAAATAATTACCAAGTACGCGAACGTACCTTGAATATGATCTCAAAATCACCACGACTAAATAAAATCACTCACTTCGAAGTCTCCCCGAACCAAAATTACAAAGAGGCATTAATACCTATTCCACACAAATTTCCAGCAATATATACACTCTTTAAATCACTTATAAACCCTCTAAAACATGCTGAAATTTAGTTTAAAACCCTTACTTTTATTCCCAATTAATGGGTAATTAAAAATCCTTTCAAGAAACATAATTATAGCTTATATATAAAAATTCCAACTTTATTAAATCATTTAAAATTGCTGTAATTGTGTTTTAAAACACCTATTTCAATAATTTAAATCACCCATAAACAATTTCCATCAATATACATAAACTTAGAAACCTAGGGTTTATAATTTGGGGCTTTTTAATTCAAAACTAAATCTGAAAATTTATATACAAAATACTTATTATCAAACATCATAAAAATCATCACAAAATCCAAAAACAATAATTAGATCAAGGCTAGATTAAGATTAAAAACAAAAGAGAATTTTTTTTTTTTAATTTTTAAATTTTTTTTTTACAAACACACGCACGCGTAAAGGGGAAGAAAGGGAGGGTGGCTGGCGCCACCTCCCACGGCTGCTGCTGTTGCCGGCCCTGTGCTAGCAGCGACGGCCGACTATGGTGGTGGTGGCAGCTGGCCACCGTGAGGTGTGTGTGGTGGTGGTGGTGAAAAAAAAATTAAAATTAAAATAAAGGGGAAGGGGAAAAATTAAGCGGAAGGAAAATAAGATGAGAGAGAGAGAGGGTTTACCTTTGGGTACTTTCCACCTTGGGCATATGATGGGTATTTATACCCTCTCTCAATAACCCTCCTAATTAAAATTCCTTTACTACCCTTAATGATCCCTTTCCTATTCAAACTAGTATTTTGAAATTCCTTAAAAAGTCGTTGACTTTAAAATTTCCTTTTATAAAATAATATGCCCCAAAGTTTCCAAATCATGAAATAATATATTTTCAAGATTATTAAATAATTAAAAATAAAATTTTAATTTAAATAATTCTTTTTAAATTAATGAAACACCATAAATAATTCATCTCGAATTATTTAAATACTTTAAGAAATACTTATTTAAATTAAAATACGTATAAAAATACAGGATATTACAAACCTGTTCACAATGATTTGGGATACTCTAACCATTGGTGATCATGGAAATTTACCTTAAATTTCCGCACATTGCACATGGATGCTAGTCCATGTTACCATTTTCAAGCTACGACGCATCTAAGCTTGTGCTTATAAATGGCTTCCTTGTTAAGGATCTGATCCTTGATAAGGTTGTGCTCGCAACATCAATACTCAAATTATTTTTGTTTCCATGCATCAAGAACTCATCCTTTTACTTAACCAAGTACTTTGGGTGTTCTTGATCATAATCTAACTATTGATTACTTAGATTCAAGTCGATTGGTATTATATACTTGTCATGCTCTAAGCATGCAGGTCATGTGACGATTCCATATTGTAGCATACATGATGGATTTAATTGCTGAAATATTCCCAATATCATCCCATTCATGTGACTTTTAGCTCATCCAGTTTCACTGAGTCTTGCTAAACTGTTTGCTATAGATACGATTGAAAGTCTCTACTAGAGTCTTTCTTGTTTGACTTAGTAGTTGCCTAGCTTGTACTTAGTTCAAACAGTTACTTAGTTTTATACATATGGGTCGAAAACTTTTCAAGTCCTTCATGTTTAACACGGTAAAATCCCTTACTCGTTCAAACATTTTATTGAGTCTATCCAATAGATCTTATTTCCCACTATGTACTAAGTGTCGCCTTACCTTGGTCCATTGTCAAAAATACTTTCAAATCTAAGCATTTAGCATTTGATAGTTATTTCACAACAGAGTTCGTAAACTTCTTGTTGGACCCTTACAAAATTGACTTTTGCTCCCACTAAACTTCTTATCTATAAGAATTTCTATGTTTCTCCTAAGCCTAACCTTTTTATAACTTCATGAGAAAACACATTCCAGTTCCTACATGCAATGCTTCTCTTGTTTTGGGGTTTTTGGAGTCCATCGGGAGAGTTACAATTCCGGGAATGCGCGCCGACCGTCTGTACCTGAAAAACCACGAAACTCCGGTTGGGTGGAGTTCTGCCTCCGACGATCAAGTCAGACCGTTTCCGGATGTATAAATGTGCGGAAAGTAAAGGTTTTTCTCTCTGATTCAGAGAAAATTCTGCAATTAATATTGCTCGATTTTTTGTGTTTATATTTATGAATGACCAATAAATGAGGATTTTCCTCTATTTATAGTAGAAGGAGATCAATTCTCCTATTAGGGTTACAGTGACACGTGTCAGCAGAGGAGTGGATCCCATTGGGCCTCTCTAAGGTTGACACGTGTCAGCATGCCATTGGGCCACGCAGCATAGGGTAATTTTACCCCAAACATTTGCGCCTCACAGGTGTAACGTGGCTTGCCACGTGGCACATGTGACAGGTGTCACATTCTGGGAAGGTGACGGTTCGTCTCCTTCCCTCCATTTTTTTTTTGAATTCGAATTTTGAATTTGAATTGGAGGGGGAGGTGACGATTCACCTTCTGCCCTTTCCTATAAATGGAAGGCTTCCTCCTCTCATTTCAACACTTTACAAATTTTTCATAAACTTCTTGAGAGAAAAAGCTCTGACACCGGCTGCCTTGCATTCAACCAGCTTCTTCTTTTCAGACACATCCGGATACCGTCTAAGTGCTCTTTGCTCAATTCTCTAAGGTACCGCCTGACTTTAGTCAATTTCCTCTTCTTGTTTTCAATAGACCCACAGCCGGTCTTTTACTGTCTAGGGCATCTTCAATCCATCTTCTTCAAAACTGTCTGACCATCCGATTATTCTCTTTAGCTTTCAAAATACCCATAGCCGGTCTCTACCGCCTGTGGCATCTTCAAGCCACATTTTGGAAAAATGGTTGGATCTTCTACAAATTTCAGTTTCTCTTCAAAGGGGTACATCTGGGACACCGTCTGGGGCATCTCCAAGCAACACAGATGATTTCCGGCTGCTAATTTAAGCAAGTCAACCGTCTTCAAAGTTTCTTTCAACTTCAAGGTATCGTCTCTACCCCTTGCAACTTTTTTGAGTTTTTCCCGGTTGTATAGGTTGTTAGAGAATAATGGACTCACCCAACACACACATGGCACGGTCTAGGGTAGTTTTCAACCGGTCACCAGACACGACTGAATCTAGAACTAGGGATGCCGTTTGGGGGTGTTTAGACCACCCTTACTCTTCTGCGAATCCGACCATCTTTGTTCATGTGCAGGATAGAATGGCTCGGACTAGATGGACGGCTGTAGACCCCGAGTACCAGTCAAGTGTTTCAGCCGAAGTTCCGATTGATGATGTTCCTTATGACCAACCGGGCGTACCTAGCACGCCCGGGGATGAGATCTTGGAGGAATCCGGGAGCTCAGACGGTGAAGAGAACGTCCAGCAATCCGACTCCACTAAGTCAACGATGGAGCCGAATGCCCCTCAAGAGGACGAGGAGGCATATAATTGGCCCTTAATAAATAATCCAACGTAGGCACACATGAGCGCCCGGGACGTTGTTACTTTAAACGCCACCCTCCCAACATTTTTGGAAAAGCGCCCGGTAAGGGACGGATGGGAGATCATTGTGCCGCCTGTTGAGGCATCTGTCTTCTAGGATGACGACTTAGATCACGCTAATGATTACTTCAGCTGCTATGAGGCGGCATTCAAGGCCGGCCTCTAGTTCCCCCTTCATAACACAATAAAAGCCATTCTAAGGGGTTACGACCTTGGCGTCTGGCAGCTAACACCCAACTCTTGGGTGAAAATACTAGGATATATCACCGCCTGCGAGATGCAGGAAATATCGCCTAGCCGGGAGGCGTTTGCACATATGCACTACCTCAACCGTGCCCCAGGCGGATGGAATGCGTGGTATATATTGACCATGCATCCAAAGTATATGATGACGCTAGAAAAGCCGTCTAAGTGGAGCAGCTGGAAGAGCAAGTTTTACATGGTCTTTTCCCCTTCTCCGCAACAGAACCACCGGCTGCGTCGCTACGTACAACAAACACCCAGCTCTCCTTGGAAAGAAGTGCGCCCTCCCCAAAATACTGGAGAGGGCCTGGGATCAAATCATGGAGACGGGTCTTTTCAAGAAGACCACCCTGCCTCTGGATGATGGGACAGAAGTCATTGTCCCCAAATACTGAGTCCCTCATCCGGACTGGTTGAAAGATGAGGCGTTCCTTTCCACCTGCGGTCTTAGCACTTTTTGGAGCAAACGTATGTTGATTACTAACCGGCATCCTTATGTTGCCTGTATGATGCTTGGGTAAATTCTAATTTCATTTTTCTTATTTGTAGAGAAAGGGCTGGAAATGGGTCCTCCAGAGAAGACTCCGGCTAAGTCAGCCGCTGATATCAGGAAGGAACAACTCGAGAAAAAGAAGGCCCAACTGGCGACCAAAGATGATGGGGTTAGCACCGGTTGACCTCCTTACCATTTGTATGATTTGTGGCTCATTTTGATGCTAACTGGTTGTGTTGTTTTCTTTTGCAGACGGGGAGCAAGAACGTTCCTCGTTCCCTAAGACAAATGCTGAAGAGGCCGGGAGAGGAGCCCTCTCATCCTGCTTCAAAGACAAGAAGGGTCTCGGGTGCCCCTCCCTCGACTGGAAGGCCGCTTGCGTCTGAGAGGCCTACTTCTGCTGGCAAAATCCTGAAGGATCTGGGCTTGAGCTCAGGGCTGGCTGAGGCCGGGGCTAGGGAGCCTGAGGTCCCTCAAGCCGGGTGCTTGCTGTTGCCTCCGGCTCAAATGCGGCTGGGGGTAGTGTGACCCCTCAGCCTGAAAATCAAGGTACTGCTCTCACCTTTGATCCCCTCTAGCCGCTTGGGCCTATGTGAGTTAAGTCCTAAGCTACCCAATCAGGGGATTCTTCAGCCAGTTGGCAGAATATAGGTGCCGCATATGCTGAGTACTTAACCGATAAATCTATTGATTTAGATGCCTCTTCTAGAGTTACGCCAAGAGAATGTTGCGTTCCCTAACCCGGTCTGAGAAGGAGGCGGTGCCGGCTGTGCACCAGGTCAACCTTGACCGCCTTACTGCCCTTCTTGCCGAGGTTATTTCGCCGGTTGGGGTGTTGAGAGCCAATCTGGCTTGCCACCGACTGATCTGTACAACATATTTCCATCTTTTTGCCAGTTGTACATTATTGGAATGATCTAACCCTTTTCCGGCTGTTCTTGCAGACAATAATTAGAATAGAAGGCATGAAGGCCCCCTTGCGGAAAAAGCAAGAGGAGGTAAGGGATGCCCAGAGACGGGCAGCCGAACTCATAGATGTTTCACAATATAACTCCCTTATGCTTGAAATCCAAACTAGAAGCCGGGAGATAAAATAGGAGGAGCTGATCAAGGAGCTCACGGCTGCTGCTGATGCGGCAAACAAGAAAGCGTCCGACTATGAACTCCAAATCAAGAACCTTTAGGCTGACGTCAAAGCCTTGGGGGCGGCTGATAAGGAGAGCACTGAGCTGCGGGCTGAGGTCAACCGGTTGAAAAATGAGTTGGCCCAGACCCAGGCGAAGCACAAGGACAAGCTTGTGGCTGAATAAGACCGGATGGTCACCGAGAAGGAGCGCGACTACGAGGACATGAAGATGGCTTGGTTCATGATCCATCCGAACACTGACTATGCCTTCTTCGACTTGAGGTACAAATACGCTACTGAAGTATTTGACGCACAAGTTCTCGGGACCGAGAAGTCGGCGCCCTTTGAAGAGTGGGCGGCTTTCCATAGGAGGAGGAGTATGCGGAAGACCAGATGCCGGGTGAGGCTGCTGAAGCCCAAGCCCAGCAAACTCAAGAGGCTCCTCCTTCAGGCCAAGGGCAGCCGTCAGAGCAACAACAGCAGTAGCAGCCTTAGCCTTCTTTTATTTTATACTTCTTGTCATCATCCGACCTGCGTGCCGTGTATTTTTAAGCATGTATCTTATTTCCCCGGACGTAGGTCTGGCTTACAATCTTCTTTTAATATATTTGTCGATTATGTCGGTTTTGCCTTGATATAATTTGCTTCAATTTTTGCAATTTTTGCCTCGTACAAGTTTTTTGTTTTGCGATTTGAATTGTTACATGCGGTATACCGGATGAATTGGCTCTGTCTGCCCTTGGACGGTTGTTTGCTTATAGTTAGTCCAACTCTAAGCAAGCGACCGTCCATACAAGCATCTAGGCTAATAAATAGGCGGTCCTTGACCGTTTTTAAAATAGAATTATTCCTAAGTTGGATCTGCTGGCGGTAGGGGTGGGACTTTTCAAACTGAACCGTGAAACCACCCGTTACCGAACCGAACCGAACCATCACGGACCGAATCGTTTATAAACCGATAAATCTAAACCGAAAACCGAATTGAACCGTACAATATCAAACCAAAACCGAATCGAACCGCTTAATGTCAACCCGTTACGGACCGTAAACCGATAACAAACCAAACTGGTCAAAACCGAACCGAAAGGGAACCGAACCGAATGGTTTATAAACCCGTTATTGATTCAAACCGTTTATAAACCGAAACCGTTTAAACCGTAGAAAAAATCGTTTAAACCGAACCATTTGTAACCCGCTAACCGTTTAAACCGACCCGTTTATTAACTGAAACCGTGTAAACCGCAGGAAAAAATGTTTAAACCGAACCGTTACAATCCGCTAACCGTCTAAACCGAACTGCCATAACTCGTTAAACAGTTAAAATCGAACTGTTTTCGAATCGCGACATGTTTAAACTGATCCGATTACAAACTGCTTAATTCAAATTGAATTATTTACAACCTAAATACAATTAATGTTAATAAATGTAGATCTAATCAAACGGCTTAGGTTTATACAACGGTTTATATCACCTAGTCCAACGACATTATTAATGTCGTTTTAGATTACTTTTTTATTTTAATTAATATCAAATGTAACATACTAGTATTATTATATATATACACTTTAATTTAACAAAGGTAACAATAAATATAAATTTAAAATAAATACAATTAACGTTAATAAATGTAAATCTAATCAAACTTCTTAGGTTTATATCACCTACTCTAACGACATTATTAATGTGAATAATGTAGTTTTAGATTACTTATTTATTTTCTCATTGAATCATTGGTATGTACGTATAATCGATAAACATATCTGATTATTAAAACTTAAAAGTTTAAAACACTTATTGATTGATCTAATTGAATACTTGTACTTCCTTAATTATCAATTTATCGTATTCTAAGTATCAACTCATTAAATCATGGTCATGACCCAAACCGCTGATAAACTGAACCGGCATGATCCGAACCGTTTATAAACCGAACCGACATTGAACTGGGTAAACCCGCCCCTAAACCGACCCATTTCAAACCGAACCGGCATGATCCGTACCATTTATAAACCAAAACAACATTGACCCGGGTAAACCCGCCCCTAAACCGATCTGTTTCAAACCAAACCGGCATGATCCAAACCGTTTGTAAACCGAACCAACATCGACCCGGGTAAACCCGCCCCCTAAACCGACCCGTTTCAAACTGAGCCGGCATAATCCGAATCGTTTATAAACCGACCCACTGATGACCCAAACCGAATTTAAACCGCAAAGAAATAAACCGAAACCGAATCGACTTGTGACTAACCCAAACCGAATCGAACCGACCCGTCAGCTAAATAAAACTATTTCAACCCGAACCGCTCCAAACCGAAACCGACTTGCACCGAGGTCAAATCGAACCGCCAGACCGAAGTTCCACCATGAGCTGGCGGTGCCGACTAAGCCCAACCTAGATTGTTCTTTTAACCGGCTGTGGATTACCCGTTGATTGGTACGTAGGCGGCCTGTGGCCTGACGTATGCATCTTAACCAATTGCGGATTAAATGACAAGGTTTTGACCTTGCTTATGGGATTTGTAGCCGGTTGTAGTGCTTTTTAGCAAAAACCGGCTACAGACCAAGATGTAAATTATCGTCTATGTTGCCTTGAGGCAATGACTGGTTGTATCTTGATTTCGATTGATCATTCGAACGGCCATGAGTTATCTTTAATCTAGGTAGTCGGTTAAAGCCGTTTGAGTTATGATCTGTAGAACAATGTACTACCTGGAAGGGAGATGTTCTCTTCAACGAATTCACCTAAATGGGCGTCGCCGGATGCCTGCTCAAGTTGGAGCAGGCGGTTTAAAATATGTTTGGCCATTAGCCTTATGAATAGCTAAGTTCGATACTTAGCCTTCTACTTAGTTTAGGGCAAATGGTTGCCCGGTTGTGCATTGCACAGATGGGACTTGGTAGTTGCCCGGTTGTGCATTGCACAGATGGGACTTTATATACAAAAGATAGTAGAAATAAAGTACTCTTTCATTAATATACTCTATTTACAAAAAAATTACAAGTCCTTAGAAGTAGTACTTTTTCAAGTTATCTACATTCCAGGTTCTGGCTTGCTGCCTGCCGTCTGGAGTTTCCAGGCAGTAGGTGCCGCCTCTAACTTCTTCAAAAATCCGGTAGGGACCCTCCCAATTTGGGGCCAGCTTCCTTTGCTCATTTGCCCTACCGGTTGCCTCCATTTTTCATAGCACAAAGTCCCCCACTTTGAGGGGCCGTTTGTGTACTCTTTTGTTGTAGACCCTCGTCATTCTTAGACGGTAAATCTCATGACGCAAGGTGGCATTGCCCCTGCGCTCCAGGAGCGAGTCCAAAGCTAGACGCATGGCTTCCCAATTTGCCTCTTAATCATAGAGCATGATTCGGAGTGTTGGCTCATAAAGCTCGATTGGTAGGACAACTTCAGTGTCGTATGTCATGAGAAACGAGGTTTCACTGGTTGCCCCTTTTTTAATTATTCTGATGGCCCATAGGACATGAGGCAACTCATCCGCCCATAGACCGCCACCCCTTTCAATTTTCTTCTTAATGTCGTTTGAGATGAGCTTGTTGAAGGCTTCAACTTGGCCGTTTGCTTGGGGGTGGCCAACTGATGCAAAGCAATGTGAGATCCCTTGATCTCCCAATCAGCTCTTAAGGGTAGGCATTTCGAACTGAGGGCCGTTGCCAATGACCATAGACATAGGAACCCCAAACTGGGTGATGATATTTCTCCAAATGAAAGAGATGACATCCTTTGTCTTGATGCCCTTGACCGCCTCTTCCTCAACCCATTTGGTGAAGTAATCTACAGCCACCAGGATGTACCTCCACCCGCCTGTAGCAGGCATATATGGACCTAAGATGTCCATGCCCCATTTTGCAAACGGAACCGGGCTGTAGATAGCCGTCAAATTTGTGGCCTGACAGTGTATGAGCTGGCCAAACCTTTGGCACTTGTCTCACTTCTTCACCATTTTCATGGCGTCTGCCTCAAGAGTGGGCCAAAAGTAACCTTGCCGTCTGGCCCTTTTTGCTAGAGTTCTGCCGCCTATATGTGATGCACAAAAGCCCGAGTGCAGATCCTCTAGAACCTCTTTTCCCCTTTCAGGGGTAACACACTTCAGCAATGGCTGGAGGTAACCCTTTATGAAGAGCTCCCCCTTGTAGATTTCAAAACTTAAGGCTCGCTTTTTTAACGCAGCCGCTTCTGAAGGGGCATCCGGCAAAGTGTCGTCTGCCAGATAATCTCGAATGGCATCCATCCAGGTAGAGCTTCGGTCAAGAACTCCAATGGGATCATATTCAATGCTTCTTTTTTCCATGACTTCCCAGAAGACTAACCTAGGCGCATCACAAGTGGCGGATGATGCCAATTTGGACAATGCATCCGCCTGATTGTTTTCTGACCTGGGCACCTGACTTAGATGAAATTCGTCAAGCGTCCCGGCCTCACCTTTAACCGCCTGCAAATACTTTATCATCGCCGGATTGGTGGCCTTATAGTCACCATGGTATTGACTAACGATCAATTGAGAATCTGAGTAGGCGTCACCTTTTCTTGCCCCTGTCGCGTTACATATGCGTATACCGGCTAGCAGGGCCTCATACTCCGCCTCATTATTTGAGGCTTGAAACTTGAACCGTAGTGCGTATTCATATTTGTCCCCTTCCGGAGACTTGCAAATTACGCCTGCACCACAACCGTTCATAGTAGAGCTCCCGTCTACATAAACCTTTCAAACCTGATTGACATTGTCCAGCTGAGCCGGCCTTGTCATTTAAACAATGAAGTCGGCGAACGCCTACCCTTCACTGCCTTTCTTGGTTCGAAGGTGATTTCCAGACTTTGCATTTCAATAGCCCACTTGAGCATTCTGCCGGATGACTCTAAGGTTGTCATTGGCCGCTTGAGGGGTTGATCTGTGTAGACCACCACCAGATGTGCCAAGAAGTATGGCTTCAACTTCTTGACTGCCATGAATAGGGCGAGGCCTAAAATTTTTTTCAACCAAGGGGTATTGCAGCTCAGCATTTCGGAGAACATGGCTAGTGAAATAGACTGGGAGCTGAATGTCATCTCTCTCAGCTAGGAAAAAGGCACCGAGGGCATGATCTGAGACGGCCAAGTACATATAGAGAACCTCTGCTGCTAGAGGGCTAACCAGCCGTGGCGAAGAGTGGAGGTGCTCCTTCAATTTCTAAAATGCCGCCTTAGCATTCTCCCCATTCAAATCTAGTCTTCTTCTTAATTGCTTGGAAGAAGTAGAGGCACTTGTCACTTGATCGGCTGAGGAATCTCCCTAGTGCCACCAGACAACCGGTAAGTTTTTGGAATTCCTTGACAGTGTCGGGTGACTTCATGTCAATCACCGCCTGTACCTTTTCTGGATTGGCCTCTATTCCCCTTTGATCAATCAAGAATCCGAGAAACTTCCCAGACTCAACACCAAAGACTCACTTTTTGGGATTAAACATGACCTTATGCCGCCTGAGGGTGGTGAAGGTTTCTTGAAGATCAGCAAGGTGATCCGTCTGGAGCTTAGATTTGACTATCATGTCATCAATGTACGCCTCTACATTCTTCCCTATTTAATTAATGAAGGCCGTATTAATCATCCGTTGGAAGGTAGCAAGCGCATTCTTCAGCCTAAACAGCATCACCGTAACAGAACAACCCTTGATCAGTGACGAATGACGTCTTCTCTTGATCTTTTTTCCACAAGGGTATCTGATGGAAGCCTGAGTAGGCCTCCATAAAGCTCATCAAGGCATAACCGGCTGTAGAGTCGACCAGACTGTTGATCTTTGGAAATGGATAACTATCCTTAGGACATGCCTTGTTCAGATCTGTGTAATCAACACACATCCGCCAAGTTCCATTCGGCTTTTTCACAAGGACGACATTGGCTACCCAATCTAGGTAGTAGCATTGTCGAATGAACCCGGCATCCAGTAGCTTCTTGACCTCGGCGGCTGCCGCCTGAGATCTTTCCTCGCCGTGGTTCCTTTTTTTTTGCCTAACCGACTTCTTTTTTGGATCCGCGGCAAGTTTGTGGACAGCAATATCCGGGCTGATGCCCGGCATCTCTTCCACTTCAAAGGCAAAAATGTCTTTGAATTCCTTCAATAGTTGGTGCAGATCTGCACCCAACTTTGCAAAAGAAACCGTCCCCACTTTTATGGTTCGTTCCGGACGTCTATCATCTAAAACAATGTCAATATTTTCACCAGCCGGCTAGGGACGGAGATCCTCTGTTCGTTCCCTGATCAGTGATTGTTGTTGCTTCTCTTTTTTTACGTCCATTAGGTGGTTTACCTTTCTCTTTTTGCCGGCTGCTTTGGGAGCAGGCGCGACTTCCTTGAAGTCATCAAGGTCAATGGGTTCCTCGCCTTGGCCGGCTGCGGCCACAATAGGCCTGACGTCTGAGAGGTAACACTCCCTAGCTGTCTTCTGATCCCCGTTCATGGAACCCACTTATCCGTCATCCCTTTCAAATTTGATCAGCATGAGGGATGGGATGATGACTACCTTGGAATCATTGAGGGTTAGACGGCCCAGAATTAGATTGTAGGCGGTCAATTCCTCGACCACCAAGAACATGACGACCATGTGTCTTCCATCCTCCTTCTCTCCTAGCCGAATGGGTAGGTCAATCCTCCCCACTGGATGCACTACCCCTCCCCCAAAGCCTACTAGGGGGTGGGAAGCCTTGTGCATGCAGCTAGGCTTGTACTTGAGCTTCGCCAAGCACTGATAGCTGATTAGGTCAGACAAGCTCCCAGCATCAATAAGGATCCGGCCTACTCGTTGGTTGGCAACTTTGCATTCGATGAGAATAGGGTCATCGTGAGGCCGCCTGACCTTGCCCTGATCCTTCTTAGAGATGAGGACCTCAAAAAGGTGTCTTTCGACGCCTGGCCCTCATCCACTGAGTTGACCAGCTTTCGGATGTTGTCTTTGGTACCCCGGATGGTAGGACCCCCTCCCGCGAAGCCGCCTGCTATGGTAAAGATTTGCTCTTCATCTGTGTCAGAGCTCACAGCCGGCTTCTTGGACGGCTGTCCACTGTTTGCTTTGGGGTTACCCTTGGACTTCATCAGATAGGACTTTAAAGCCTTCTTATCATCTAGACGGTCCAATAGTCGCCTGAGGCTATAGCATCCATTGGTGTCATGGCCGACATCCTCATGAAACTGACAGTACTTGCTCTTGTCCCGGCTGTTGATGGGACTCTTCATTGCTGCCAATTTTTCAAGGGTCAACCGGTCTTTGATCTCTATGAGGATGGAGGAGCAGTCTTTGTTGAACTCGTACTTAGGGACATACAGCTTAAACTCTCTCTTTTTCTTCTGGGATGGCTGACCAGAACGGTTCGCCGCCCAGACTTCTTTTCTTTGCTTGCTCTCTTCTTTTTTGGCCGGCTGAGCAGACCGACTTTCTTTCCTGTCGGACTTTCTAGGTTCCGACGAGTGCTTAATGGCACAGAGCTCCGTCGCCTGTATGTAGGCTTCGGCTTCCATCAATGCTTCTTGGAGGGTAGCTACCCTCTTTCGGACCAGGTCGAACTTAAAGGTCGACCCGTCCTTCAGACCTTGAAGAAGTCTATATAGGAAACTTCGTCAGACAGCCCTTGAATCTAAATTCTCATCAGATTGAACCGCCTGACATAGGACCGTAGTCCTTCCTTATCTCCCTGCTGAATAGCCCCTAAGTTGAGACTTGTCTTTTTGGCAGGGATGTTCATGGAGAAGTTGGACGCAAACAAGTATGCAAGTGGCTTAAATCTGTTGATGCATCCGGCAAGCAGATTGCCAAACCATCGTTGGGCTATGCCATTCAACATTGCCGGGAAACATCGGCACCAAACGGTGTCTTCCAACCCCTGTAAGTACATGAGGTTGGTGTAAGCCATTAGGTGGTCTTCCGGGTTGGTGGTACCATCATAGGTACCAACCAACACATTCTTAACCTTGGCCGGCTAAGCCGCCTCGGTTATCTCCCTAGAGAACACCGACGGTTGTTTCCCAAGGTTTAGCAGCCAGAGCAACCTGGACCTGCTGTGCCGCCGGACCCTCTAAGAGGGTCGGCTTCATGTATGGTGATCCATACAGCATGTATGGCTGTTGGGGCACATACGGAGCCGGCTGGATAATCTGAGGGCCAGTATGTGCGAACATGTCGCACAACTGACTCTCTCGGTCTGAATACTTCATTGAAGTATTGCGAAAACTGTCTGGGTAAGTCAACGTTGAGGCCGAATCAGACATATGTTGACTTCTCTTCTCCTGGATGAACATCCGGGCGTCAGAGTAAGTCTATTTTGACCCATCAGGGTGAACTTGCCGGATGGCCTTCCTTTGCTCTGATTCAGGGAAATGAAGTCTGGAAAGGTCGATCTGGGGCCTATCCACCCCCTTTGGTTTAGGGTGAGGAGTAGGCACCCGATCTTTTATGTGCTTCTTCTCGGAGGGAGAAGGCTTCTTGGCCGACTGACCCTTGTTGGAGCCAGTTGACTTCTTTATTATGTCCTTGATTTCCACTTTGAAACTCGTCATGAATTTCATGAGCTCGTCTCTGGTGATGAGGGCAGTACCCTCCGCCGCCTGGGGTTGCCTAACAGGCTTGCCGGCTAGGTGGCTGGGACCAGCTTTGTCTTCGCCCCGTTCCCTTGTTTCTTTGGAACGGGTGCGCCTTGTTCGGAATGACCCGGTCTGGGGCCACATAGGTGTCGACCTCAAAGTCGTCAGTGCTATCCTGGTCCGTATGGACCTCAGGTTCGGCCGTAGGCTGCTTGCCCTCACCAGGCGGTACAAAATCGGATGCCATCTCAGAAGTACTCTCCCCACAGACGGCGCCAAATGTTTCGGGTTTTTGGAGTCCCTCGGGAGAGTTACAATTCCGAGAATGCGCGTCGACCGTCTGTACCTGAAAGACCACGAAACTCTAGTTAGGGGAGGATGTTTAGGGGAACGCCGGTGTTAGGGGAGGAGGTTTGGGGGTTGTCGGTGTTAGAGAAGGGGGTTTAAAGCGGTGCTGGTATTAGGGGAGGGGATATCGGGTGGCGCCGGTGACAAGCGCACTTTAGGGCGCGCTTTAGAGCATATATTAGGATGATTTTGGATGTATTTGGGGCCGTTTTGGCCGATTATTACCTTGTTATGCTTATGTCCCCTATATTACGTGCTTCACGAGTTTTTGGTTTGTTTTTGATGTGTTTTCAGGTAATATCAACCGAGTTTAGTCGGATCCTGAGCCCTTGATGCGTAACCAAGCTAGCCTTGACCGAAGTCCGAGGAGTTAAGGAAGTTCAAGTGCCGTGCATTGATTACATAGCACAGGCAGCACGGCCGAGTTACTATAGGCACACCCGTGCTGGCCTATGAGCAAGCAGCCCCAAGCAAGGCAGCACGGTCGTGCAAGCCAATAGCACGGCCGTGTCAGTATCCACGCACCAGCACGGCCGTGCAGGCCATTAGCACCGTCGTGCCAGATGTTGTCCGTGCCCGTGTCAGCTTTAGTATGAGCCCCGTGCTAGAGCATATTCAGCCCGGCCGTGTCATTTTTAGCACGGCCGTGCCAGGCAGCTGCACGGCCGTGCCAAATATAGCACGACCGTGCCAAATATAGCACGACCGTGCCAAATATAGCACGACCGTGCCAAATATAGCACGACCGTGCCAAATTGAAGAAGAAATCCGGTTTAGCTACTGACAAGCTAGCACGACCGTGCCAAATATAGCACAGCCGTGCTGATCCAGGGTTGACTGCGCGCTTGACTTCTCCGAATTAGAAGACGTATATAAGGCCCGACTTTAAGGGGCGTTTTTAGACAGATTTAGAGATAATTTTTGAGAGCCTTTGTAGAGAGTTATTGGAGAACATTCTTGGTATTAGAGATTCATTAGTTTTCTTACAGATAATTCTAGCGATTTTAGTTTCTCGGATTGATTTGAAGCAAGATTTGTGAAGATTCTTTATATTATTCATTGACGACGGATATCAAAGTTCTAAACTTTTCCATTGATTCGCATCAATACAATTGGTATTATTCATTCTTGTTTATAAATCTAGCTTTATTATTCCTTAATCAGAATTTATGTTTAGATCTATGATGTTTATGGAATCTATTATTGTTGTGATTATGAATATGTGTGAGTAGTTTCCTAGCTAGGGTTTCGGGATGAAACCCGACCTAGGTAATCTACGTAATTAAGGATTGATTTTGATAAGCGGATTGTGATTAAATTGATTATATGTGATTGCATGTTAATTCACTATAATAGGAGTAGCTAACCTAGAATATTGAATTTGATTGCATGATATTCTTGATTTGAACAAGAGATTGTGAATGGAGTATTTCATTATTGAATGTGGTTTGATTATGTATCGAGTAATGTTAAGTGCATGAGAAATCCAAGCTTAGTATTGCCCGTTGTCTTCCTATCGCACGGTATTGATCAGACATATAGTCTTTGCATATCCCGTTTGTCTCTGTGATTCCTTGTTGCGTAGTTACCGATGGTTTGGTGAATTCCCGTTCTCCCTAGTGTCTTAGTTTATTGATTTATTCCATCTTATTAGTAGTATTTTAGAACACCATTTTCCATTGATTTCGAACTAGCTTAGGTTTAAGATTGATTTTCAATTACTCTCGTTCCTCGTGGACCGAACCTTTATTTGCCATTGTACTTGGTTATAGGGTGTTCGTATAAGTATTGTTTGATTGAGAGTTAGATTGTAGCGACCGATTTAACCCCTGCTTAAATGGCGCCGTTGCCGGGGAACGGTGTTTGTTAATTGCTTTTTGATTTCTTGAGTCTAGTTCATCATAAAAAAAACACAAAAATATTTTTCCCTTTTGGCTACACTTGTAGCCCTGCTATTTAATTGGGTTGGTTAGTGTGTATGCGCAGGTCTAAACAGAGAGAGTTAATACCCTTCGATCCAGAAATCGAAAGAACTTTGAGAAGCAACCGTAAATCCCGATAGAAGTCATCAAACTCTCACGGAAAGGAGACCGAGCCAGACAAACAACCAATTCTAATGACGGATATGAATAATCAGCACCAACCTAATCGGCCAGCACCACGACCCCTTAAGGAGTTGGGAACTCCCGGGGCGTGTAGAGATTCAAGTGGGATTGCTCCACCCACTACTGAGGCCAATGATTTCGAGATCCGGCCGGCTATGATCACCCTCATCGAGAGAAGGTAGTTAGTGGTGCCAAGCATGAGAGCCCTTTGGCTCATTAGAACGAATTTGAGAAGTACTGCAATACCATCAAGGTTAATGGGGTGAATCAAGAGTTCGTGAGATTGAAGCTTTTCCCCTTTTCACTTATTGGGAGAGCTCTCGAATGGTTAGAGAAGGAGGTGAAGCCGAACTCTCTACACACTTGGGATGATGTCACGACAGCATTCTTGGGAAGATTTTATTCCCAAAAGAAGACGGCCGATGCTAGAGCTTTGATCCAGGGATTTCGCCAAAGGAGTGGGGAGTCAATCTACGAAGCATGGGAAACGTACAAGGAGTACCAAAGAGAGTTCCCACACCACGGAATCCCAACATACCAAGTTCTAAATATTTTCTATGGAGGATTGAGTCCTCAAGGTAAGACCAGTTTGGATGCAGGAGCAGGTGGCCCTATTATGAACAACACCGAAGAGGAGGTCATTGATATTATAGAAGATGTGGTATGACACCATATGGATTGGCAAGATGGAGAGCGAGAGGTCACGAGCAAGAGTGAAGGAGCGGTCTATTCGGTAGACCACCTTAATGCAATCGGGAATTTGACATCGCAAATTGCAAATTTAGGTAAGGAAATGTCAATTATCAAAGAGAAGCTCGATGCTCCACCGCATCAAAATCTTCCATCCCATTCTAAGGGAGCAGGTATGCACTCTAACTCTAATAATATGCCTGCTGGATGTATATTCTGTGAAAACTGTGGGTCTTATGACCATGATACCTCTGCCTGCAACGTAGATTCCCAATTTCAATCTAACTATATTGATGGTAATGAGTGTGATAATGAACAAGTCAATGCCTTGTCTTATGATAATAGACCTAGGAATGACAATAACAGATATTTACCACCTAATCAAAGAGGGAACAATTATAATCAACAGGGAAATAATTCTGACTACCAACAACAAAACCAGTGGGGAAACAGGAACCAAAGGGACCAAAATCCCCAAGGGTCCTATAATCAACATGGTAATTTTGGTAATCAGAATAATTACCAACAAAATGCAGGTAATCAAGGTAATCAAGGGCAATACAATCAGAACATGAATGCCAATAACAGGGGAAACTGGAATAACAATGGTAACAGGAACAACTTCCAAAATCAAAATCCCCAACAGTCTAATGCGCGTGGTTCCCGAGCCTCTAATGACAACTACAATGCTCAAGGACCATCGCAAAGGACTAGTTTGGAGGAGATGATGGAAGCACAGACCAAAATGTTCAACACTTTCATGGCCACCAGTGACAAAAAGTTTAATGAAGTGATGACACATAATAAAATGCTTGAAACCCAGATTTCTCAGTTGGCTAGTGCTATAAAGGATGGGGTTGGAGTGTCAAAACTCCCACCTCAAGGTATTGACCCTAAAAACTCTGTAAATGCTATCACCACTAGGAGTGGAAAGACATTGAGGGGGAGCGATGAAGTAGTACCTCCTAGGAGTCAATCTGTAACTACACCTACCACTGATACTGTTATAGAGAATGAGGAGGAGAGGACCGGAGAGAATGATAAAACTGTTGAGGTCCTAAAAGAAAAGGAAGTAACACAAGTCAAAGAACCTAATCTATTGCAAAAACTTCCTTACCCCCATAAGTTTGTGAGACATAAGTTGGATGTTCAATTTGGTAAGTGTTTAGAGACTTTGAAGCAAATTCACCTTTCCATACCATTCACCGATGCTATAAAACAAATGCCTAACTATGCTAGGTTTTTGAAAGATATTTTGAGTGACAAGAGGAATTGTGATGGGGTGGAAACTGTTAACCTCACCGCGAATTGTAGTGCAATCATCATGAACAAGATGCCTCCCAAATTGGGAGATCCAGGTAATTTCTCAATCCCTTGTGCTATTAATAAAATGAAAATTGATAATGCATTATGTGATCTTGGGGCTAGTGTTAGTCTTATGCCATATTCTGTATATCAAAGATTAGGGGTAGGAGAACTTCTTCCTACCAACATTACCCTACAGTTAGCTGATCGTTCGATCAAATTTCCTAAGGGTAAGGTAGAAGATGTTCCCCTACGGGTTGGGAAATTTGTGATACCTGTGGATTTTGTAGTTTTGGAAATGGATGAAGATAATCATATACCTAAGGGTAAGGTAGAAGATAATCCTCGCTACCTCTGGTGCTCTCATTGATGTGAAGAGTGCCAAGATTTCTTTAAAGGTAGGAGAGGAGGTCCTTGAATTTGATCTGAACAAAAGCATGCAATATCCTTTGTCTACTTCCGAAAACTGCATGATGATTGACACTATAGATTCGATTGTCTCTAGTATGCATACACTATTGCTTTCTACTAACCATGATCTTGAGCCAAGTGATACCGATGAGAGCAGGTACATAGAGGAGCAAATTCTAGAGGAAGATGATGGTGATGACGGTTTCAAGGAAATTACACCCATGTATGCACTTGCTATGGCCACCACAAAAGAGGTAAATGAGGCCCCTAAGGTAGAATTGAAACCTCTACCATCACATCTAAGGTACGAATTTCTTGGTCCTAATTTAACTTATCCTGTCATTGTGAATTCTTCTTTAGATGCGGATCAAACTCGGAAGTTGTGTGATGTATTGAGAGAGCATCAAAGTGCCATAGGCTATACCATTGATAACCTCAAGGGTATTAGCCCCGCTATATGTATGAATCACATAACTCTCGAGGATGGTGCGAGGCCTTCTATTGAGAGGCAGAGGAAACTCAATCCTCAAATGGGGGAGGTGGTGAAGAAGGAGATCACCAAACTCCTTGATGTAGGTATCATCTTCCCCATTTTAAGCTCTAGATGGGTTTCCCCTATGCATGTTGTCCCTAAGAAGGGGGGAATGACTGTAGTTGAGAATGAGAATGGTGAGCTCATCTCAACTAGAACGGTGACCGGTTGGCGGATGTGCATAGACTATAGACGTCTAAACGCATCTACCAAAAAGGACCATTTTCCCCTCCCTTTTATTGATCAAATGCTCGAAAGACTAACTAGGCACAAGTATTATTGCTTTCTTGACGGTTATTTGGGGTTTTTCCAAATACCTATAAACCCGAATGACCAAGAGAAGACGACTTTTACTTGTCCATATGGTACTTTTGCCTACAGGAGAATGCCTTTTGGACTTTGCAATGCACCGGGCACCTTTCTACGGTGTATGATGAGCATTTTTGGGGACATGTTAGAGGCCGAGATGGAGGTTTTCATGGATGATTTTTCTGTTGGAGGAGCGTCCTTTGATGATTGCCTAGTGAACTTGGGGAAGTGCTTACAACGGTGTGAGAAGGTGAACTTAGTCCTCAACTGGGAGAAGTGTCACTTCATGGTTGAAGAAGGTATTGTCCTCGGTCACAAGATCTCAAATTCCGGCATAGAGGTGGACAAAGAAAAGGTTGAAGTTATAGCAAAGCTACCACCACCGGTCAATGCAAAAGGGGTAAGACAATTCCTAGGGCATGCGGGGTTCTACCGGCGATTCATAAAAGATTTCTCTCTTATAGCCAAGCCTTTGAATGCCTTATTGCAAAAGGAAGTTGACTTCAAGTTCGATGAAGAGTGCCTACAAGCTTTTAACACACTTACGGAAGCTTTGATTTCTGCCCCGATTGTGCAAGGACCACGGTGGGATCTACCTTTTGAGTTGATGTGCGATGCTAGTGATACGGCTATTGGAGGTGTTCTTGGGAAACGAGTTGAGAAGAGGCTTCACGTGATCTATTAGATGTCCAAGACCTTAAATGAAGCACAAAGGAACTACACCACCACAGAGAAAGAGTTCCTAGCCATTGTTCATGAATTTGAGAAATTTTGGGACTACCTCATTGGTTCCAAAACGATTGTCTACACCGACCATGCAGCCATCAAGTACCTAATTTCGAAGAAGGAATTCAAACCACGCCTCCTACGATGGGTCCTCTCTTTACAACAATTTCATGTGGAGATCCGGGACAAGAAGGGAGCCGAGAATGTGGTTGCGGATCACCTTTCGCGCATGGAGAGAGAGCAACAAGAAAATGATAGGATGCCCATTTGTGATGAGTTGAAGGATGATGTGTTATACCTCCCTAAGGAGAAGATTCTACCATGGTTTGCGGATATGGTAAACTACTTTGCTTGTGAGGAGTTTCCCCCCGATTACTCCAAGAACCAATGGAAGAAGATTAGGAGAGATGCAAGGCATTACATATGGGATGATCCAATTTTGTTCAAGAGAGGTGTAGATGGTCTCCTAAGAAGGTGCGTTCCGGAGGAAGAAGTTCATAGTGTGCTGAAAATGTGCCACTCCGACCCTTGCGGAGGTCACATGGGGGCTAATAAAACGGCCCAAAAGGTTTTGCAATGTGGGCTATGGTGGCCCCATATCTTTAGGGACGCGTGGGCATTTGTGAAGACTTGCGATGCTTGCCAACGAAGTGGAAACATTTCCAAGAAGAATGAAATGCCTCAACAACCCATACTTGAACTTGAGATCTTTGATGAATGGGGCATAGACTTCATGGGACCCTTCCCTTCCTCCCGTGGGAACCAATACATACTTGTGGCTGTGGATTACGTGTCTAAGTGGGTGGAAGCAATTGCCTCCCCAACAAATGATCACAAGGTGGTAGTGAAGCTCTTCAAGAAGATTATATTTCCAAGGTTCGGGGTTCCTAGAGCGGTTATAAGTGAAAACGGGTCATACTTTGTGCATGGGGCCTTTCAAAGGATGCTTCGAAAGAATGGAGTACATCAAAGGTTCGGGACAACCTATCACCCTCAATCTAGTGGGCAAGCGGAAGTCTCCAATCGACAGATAAAGTCCATCCTTGAGAAGACAGTGGCGAAGAATAGGAAAGATTGGTCCGATAAGCTTGATGATGCACTTTGGGCATACCGGACTGCTTTCAAGACCCCAATATACACCACCCCATACCGCTTGGTCTACGGGAAAGCATGTCACCTCCCGATCGAACTAGAGCACCGCGCTAAATGGGCTATCAAGAAGATAAATTTTGATCTAGCAAGCGCGGGAGAGCAACGGATGTTGGACCTTCATGAGTTGGAGGAGCTTCGGATGGAGCATATGACAGTGCGAGCCTATACAAGTCCCGATCTAAGGAGTTCCATGACCGGAAGATAGAGCGGAAGGTGTTCAATGTTGGTGACAAAGTCCTCTTGTATAACTCTAGGATGAAGCTCTTCCCCGGTAAGTTGATGTCAAGATGGAGGGGTCCTTTCACTGTCAAAGATGTTTTCCCTTCCGGTGCGGTTGAGCTTTATGATTCCAGTGGGTTGCAATCCTTCGTGGTTAATGAGCAAAGGTTGAAGACATACTATGAGGGAGCCCATGTTGGTGTGATAGATGTGTTCAAATACGGTCACAAGAGTTTAATGTGACCACGTCAAGCTATCGACGTTAAACTTAGCGCTTCCGGGAGGCAACCCGATTTTCTTTCTTTTACTAGAGTAGTTTCTTTTGCTTTACTTTTTTTGTTGGTTTAGCTCCTAATTTGTGTGAGTTTTGTGTGCTCTTGTGTGTTTTTGTGTAGGTAGAAGATTGGTTAGAAGTCGGAATGAAGAGAGTGATGCGTGCTTTGAAGGAAAAGAAAGCCTGCAGACTACAGCAGTTAGCACGGCCGTGCCAGCATCCAGCACGGCCGTGCCAAATTCTGCACGGTCGTGCCAAACCTAAAAAGCCTACTGACATGCTAACACGGCCGTGCCATATTCAGCACGACCGTGCCAAGAAATAGCACGGCCGTGCCATCTGAAATTCGATTTTGCAAAGTAGCCTGCCAAGCCAACACGACCGTGCCAAATTTGGCACGGCCGTGCCAAACTTCAGCACGGTCGTGCCAATTATAGCACGACTGTGCACCGCGGGTTCCGGACAATATTTCGGCTCTTTTAAACACAATTTCACTCAAACTCTCTCATTATTTCCCAACTCTCTACCACTCTTTCCTACCTTTTCTCTCTCTAAACAAACCCTAACTCCCAAATTCCTCCCCCAAATCCTCAAATCAAACCCTAATTCCCCAATTCTTCTTCAAGATTTCGGCATACCCCTTGCATTGGAGCATTTTTCAAGCGATTGGAAGCAAAATTCGGCCCTCTATGAGCTTGACACAACTCCACTTCGTGGAGTCCTCGGTGAATTCGTTCTTAAACTCATTGATTTTCGCAATTTTTGTTCAATTTCATTAGTTTTATTGAATATTTGTTGTTGAATTGTTCTTTATTGTTGCAAGTTTGGGTGAATTAGTAGTGTTAGGGTAGTACATTGCATGCTAGGATAGTTTCTTGCTTGTTAATTGGTATTTTGTGCTTAATTTCTTAAATCAAACATGCCTAGAACAAAGACATCGACTAGGAGTCCGGGTCGGGACGATGCATCCTCATCCATGGCTCCACCCACGGTGGACACCATGGGTATTGTTTTTAATAACCCGTCCTTTTTGGACAAATTTGTAGGCTTATCCCACCGACCGATCCGGCCTACAAAGTTCTACTACCCTTTAGCCGCTAGGGCTTTAGGGATCGAAAGTGACATGGCTCAATTATTTTCATATACCAACTTCGATTCTTTCCTTACCATGCATGCTCTCACTTACAAGAGGCTTACCCTCGAATTTTTGTCTTCATTGTATGTGCACCGGGATGAGCATAACTCACCCCGGTACTTGTCTTTTCAATTGATGAACTCGGCCACCATTCAAATGTCGGTGGCCCAAGTTAATGCCGCCTTTGGGTGGACATCCGACCTGAAATATGGTCCTAAGGATGGCCACTCAAAACATTACAGCTCCGGGTTATTTTGGCGGCAAATCACGGGGAAGATGGATAGAGATCCCTGTAGGGATAAGGCGACTTCCATCGTCAATCCCGCCTTTCGGTTTTCCCACAGGACCTTCTCCTCTACTATCTTTGCTAGAGGAGATAGTTCGGGTGTTGTCTCCATTAGGGAGCTACAGTTTATTTGGCACCTCACCCGTGGGGACGTGCGTCTAGACATGGGAGCGTGGTTAGTAGACCACCTCGACGGTGTAGCCCGGGGTAGGGGTGATATTACTATCGGTGGCATGATCACCATTCTTGCGCAAAATAATGGGATTGATTTTTCTGACTTGTAGGCTATCCCAGGCACTACGAAGCTTGATATGCGCACCCTAAGAGCCATGCAGTGGCTTGAAGGGACATCCCAGCCGGATTGCTATTTGTGGCTTGTCGCAGGCAAGCCATACGCCTACTTGCCCGATCCGGAGAGGACGGTGGTTTACAACAAGGACAACTGGATCTTCGACCCCGACTTCGCCTGGCACGAGGACGAGAGCACGGAGTATGTAGACCGCAGTCCCCAGCCTCACCAGGGGGATGAGCAGGCCCACGGGGGCCAAGGAGGTGATGATGCTGATGATGATGATGATGACGAGGAGGGTGGCCCGGATACGGCCCAGCAGATCCCGGCGCAAGACTTCGCTTGGCTCCGCCAAGGAATGGATGATTTGAGGCTCGAGGTAGCGGGTTTGTGCCGGTCGAACGAGGATATGACCTCCGCCTTCAGAGACCTGAGGAGGAGTGTTGATGATATGGCCTCCCATTTCCCTTATGGCCCGGGCGGGCCTAGCTCGTGATCCCTTTCCCTTTCCCTTTAGTTACCTCCCTCTCCTTACTATTGTAAGTCCTTGATGTGTAAACATTGAGGACAATGTTTGATTCTAGCTTGGGGAGGGGGGGTCTTACTTGTATTTAGGGATTTGGATTTTTGGTAGTTTAGTTTTTATTTGCTTTCGAAATAAAAAACAAAAAAAATACAAAAAGAAAAAAATACAAAAAGATTTATTGCTTTCCTAGACTAACCTTAACTTGTTTGCTAGTATGTCTTTCCTTTTTGCAGATTGGGAACATTCGAGATGCGGCATGAGTTTGAAGAACGATGCTATGGTCGTTAATTGGAGCTCCCGGGAAGCAAATTTGGTGAGATCTTTTCCCTTTTTGTGTGCTTAGGATAGCTTAGTTTAGGAAGAAGTTGAATGGTTCGAGGATGTTTGATCGGTTATAAGGAACCTAGGGTCGTTGATGTTGATATCAATCGATCACTTGTTTGTCGATTGGGATTTTATGTGATTTTTATGCCTCGTTATGTGCCTTTCAACTTATTTAGTTAGCTTAGTTGTACATATGTATGTGATAGATAGGAAAAGCTTCTGTTATGAGGATGTGTGGTTTAGCTTATATGATATGCCTCATAATCTTTTCCTATGTTTTTGGATCATAATAAACTTGTCTAATTGCAAAATTTTTTAATATTGTTCATGTTGGATTCGAAATGTGAACGAATGTGTATGGAATGTCTATTTCCACTTAAGCCAGTGATGAATACACAGTTTGAGTCTATTGTTGATCAATGTAGACGAGTCTAGGCGAAGGGTAGGTGGATAGAACACTTTTGTCATGTGAAACTCTAGGCCTTTGGACTGTGGTAAGATGGAGTCGCTTCCCGGTTGTGGATTTGATCCCCTTGATTGGTAGTTGCTTTATTTGTTAGATCCCGTGAGGTTTATTTGTTCTAGCCTTCATCATTCTTGTTGAGTGGCATATTTGGATCCTTGATTACGCATTTTTTGATCTTTGTGTTGACTAGCAGCTCCCGAGACCGACTTGACACTTTTAAGGGAGGAATAGGGCACCTTTTTCATTTTTCTTATTTTGTTCCTTTTGTTTTGTTACAAATTGATTTTCTTTTTACATCATCTTACTTGCTAACCATGTTGAGCTTTAATTCCATTCTTGGTTAACTGTGTTACAAACCCGATGGCCAATGTTTTACCAACCCTTAGTTGTGAAGCGTTTACCTAGATAGGTTTGTTGAGCTTATTGTTTACTAATCAAGAAATAATGATTGATAGTTGGTTTGAGCAAGTGTGAAAGTGAGCCTAATTGTAAATATGTAATGTGAAAGTCATTTTACTAAAAAAGAAAAAAAAAAGAAAAAAAAAAGAGAAAAAGAATTTTAAAAGAAAAAAAGAAGAAGAGAAAAGTCGTCCGAATTGTGAAAAAGGCAAGGACACATAAATAAAGTTTTGAAGTTTGAAAAAGGTCATTTGAGTGTGTATTATATGAATAATTTGGGATGTGTAAGAATGTGAATCAATGAGATTGTGGAATGTGAATTACATCTTTTGAACTTTTGTTTTTGAGAATTGTGATTCTTACGCTTCATTTAGGAATTAACCCCACATTTTAAATTGTTTTCACCTACCTTACCCATTGCCAATACATTACAACCCTTTAAGACCCTTAGACTTTAGAGGTGTTGGGTTTCAAACGGTGGAGGGAGATGCTTTTCAACCCTATGGAAAGATTATGCGTGATTGAGATGTCGGGATACCTATTATTTCCTCAAAATATTACTTTTTCCGGTTCCTTCGAGGAATCATGAGGAGCCAATTAGGGTGGTGATTTGAAGCAAAAGGGGAGGACGTGGCCGGTTTGGTTGGGTTTAGAGGGAAGCATGACTTCTTTGTTCTCTATGCTTGGTTTAGGTCTTGTTTGCATTTTGATCAACGATACCTTGGATTGTGTGTCTCGTTGCCTGTTTGAGTGAGTTTTCATTCCGTGCATGGTTGTTCTAAGTAGGATCCATTGACTTCATTCCGTGCTTAATTTGATTTATATGCAATGGCATAGTTTATTTGATCTTGTGTGTGTTTCCCTTGGTTTTTGCTCGAGGACTAGCAAAAGGGTAGCTTAGGGGGTTTTGACAAGCGCACTTTAGGGCGCGCTTTAGAGCATATATTAGGATGATTTTGGATGTATTTGGGGCCGTTTTGGCCGATTATTACCTTGTTATGCTTATGTCCCCTATATTACGTGCTTCACGGATTTTCGGTTTGTTTTTGATATGTTTTCAGGTAATATAACTTGAGTTTCGTCGGATCCCGAGCCCTTGATGCGTAACCAAGCTAGCCTTGACCGAAGTCCGAGGAGTTAAGGAAGTTCAAGTGCCGTGCATTAATTACATAGCACAGGCAGCACGGCCGTGTTACCATATGCACACCCGTGCTTGCCTATGAGCAAGCAGCCCCAGGCAAGGCAGCACAACCGTGCAAGCCAATAGTACGGTCGTGTCAGTATCCACGCACCAGCACGGCCGTGCAGGCCATTAGCACGGTCGTGCCAGATGTTGCCCGTGCTCGTGTCAGCTTCAGTATGAGCCCCGTGCTAGAGCATATTCAGCACGGCCGTGTCATTTTTAGCACGGCCGTGCCAGGCAGCTGCACGGCCGTGCCAAATATAGCACGGTCGTGTCAAATTGAAGAAGAAATCCGGTTTAGCTACTGACAAGCTAGCACGGCCGTGCCAAATATAGCACAGCCGTGCTGATCCAGGGTTGACTGCGTGCTTGACTTCTCCGAATTAGAAGACGTATATAAGGCCCGACTTTAAGGGGCGTTTTTAGACAGATTTAGAGATAGTTTTTGAGAGCCTTTGTAGAGAGTTATTGGAGAACATTCTTGGTATTAGATATTCATTAGTTTTCTTAAAGATAATTCTAGCGATTTTAGTTTCTCGGATTGATTTGAAGCAAGATTTGTGAAGATTCTTTATATTATTCATTGACGACGGATATTAAAGTTCTAAACTTTTCCATTGATTCGCATCAATACAATTGGTATTATTCATTCTTGTTTATAAATCTAGCTTTATTATTCCTTAATCAGAATTTATGTTTAGATCTATGATGTTTATGGAATATATTATTGCTGTGATTATGAATATGTGTGAGTAGTTTCCTAGCTAGGGTTTCGGGATGAAACCCGGCCTAGGTAATCTACGTAATTAAGGATTGATTTTGATAAGCGGATTGTGATTAAATTGATTATATGTGATTGCATGTTAATTCACTATAATAGGAGTAGCTAACCTAGAATCTTGAATTTGATTGCATGATATTCTTGATTTGAACAAGAGATTGTGAATGGAGTATTTCATTATTGAATGTGGTTTGATTATGTATCGAGTAAGGTTAAGTGCATGAGAAATCCAAGCTTAGTATTGCCCGTTGTCTTCCTATCGCACGGTATTGATCAGACATATAGTCTTTGCATATCCCGTTTGTCTCTGTGATTCCTTGTTGCGTAGTTACCGATGGTTTGGTGAATTCCCGTTCTCCCTAGTGTCTTAGTTTATTGATTTATTCCATCTTATTAGTAGTATTTTAGAACACCATTTTCCATTGATTTCGAACTAGCTTAGGTTTAAGATTGATTTGCAATTACTCTCGTTCCTCTTGGACCGAACCTTTATTTGCCATTGTACTTGGTTATAGGTTGTTCGTATAAGTATTTTTTGATTGAGAGTTAGATTGTAGCGACCGATTTAACCCATGCCAGCCGGCGTTAGGGAAGGGGTTGTCGGTGTTAGGGGAGGAGGTTTCTGGGGCTGGTTGGGTGTTAGGAGGGTTCCGACGGCTGGCTTGGCTGGGGCAGGTGGTGCCGGTGGTGGGGCTGGCTGGGTTAGGGGTTAAGGTTTTTTTTTTTAATTTTTTTTAAATCAAAAGTCCGTTAGTGGGTGGTGAAACCAAAATTTTGGGATTTTTAAAGGTGTTATAATAAAAAAAAAAATTAATAGGTGTTATTATCAAAATTGGGGTCTTTAGCAGGTGTTATTTTCTAATTTGGCCTAAAATTAATTAAGCCGGTTAACCAAAATTTTGTCAAAAATATATTTTGCAAATTCTAGGAAAAACCGAGGCCTAGCCTCGTTTCAAGAAAAAACGCAAAACGCAAAATTAATAGCCCCTCAAACGCCTTAGTGCCTAGCATCCAAACCCACGAGGCTCGGCTTGCTAGGCACCAAGCCTTGGTTACCATGCGTGGGTGTTGCCCCGCACAAGCACGACAGCGTCAAGTCACGTGATAGTGGTTGACAGCGTCGCATTCATGCGTTACGCTGGCCTTAGCACCGTGCTTGCATGCACACTTGTGCTGGCCGCGCTTGCTGCTGTGCGAGCTGCAAGCTGCCTAGCCACAACACTTCCGCACCACACGTAAGCCATCTCCGAACCAAGTGGTGCTGCTCGCACATACTTGCGCACCAAGCACGGTGCACTCCCTCGGCAGCCACATGTGGGTTGCGCAAGCAGCCCAGCTAGCCGAGGGTTGTGCTCGAGGCCTGGTGCTTCAATTTACGTGCTTGTGCCTCGGAATTTTATTCCGATTTTTTGCGTATGACTTTAAAATTAATTCTAAATTTATTTTAGAACTAATTTAAGCAATATTGAAAATAAATCAAGTCCAACTTAATTAAATTCAATTTTAGTGCACAAACCAAAATTAATTCAAGAACCATTCTTTAAATATTTTTGGCTCAACTTGATGCTATAAAAATTGAGGGCTATTCTCACAATTAATTTAACCAACATAAATTAATAATGAGATTTGACATAAATAGTTGAATAAATAATCATTCATCCAATGAAAAATTTTATCCAACACTCACTTGTGCATATTTGAATATTGTAATCTTCCAATATGAAGAGCAATAAATTTTCAAGCACAAGTATGAACCTTTTAAGATTTTAATCAACTCAAAAATGATTAAAACAAAAAAGTTGTTTATTGTGGATTTTAGAAAGTTAAGATCCAACCAAATAAACAATTAAAGATTGAATCTTTAACCTTTTAGGGGCTTCAAAAATACATTTAAACCATAAACATTCACACTCCAAACAGTTAATTTGCAAAAATGTGATATTGCAAGTTTTTGTGAAAATAAGAGCTAACCAAATTAAGCACCAATTATAACTTCATAAACATGCTTAATGAGGGTTAAAATTGCAGAAGATTAATGGTATAACCAAACACATAATCCAACAATTGCATGCCATAATTAATCAAGGTTTAAAGATTTAAAGATTTTCGTCAAAAACGAAAAACCACTTTCAGGGTGGATTTTGGCTTCTGGAAGGCCATTTATAATACAAAGTGGGTAAAGCCTGATTTAGAACGTCTATTCCACCCAAAATTCACTATTTTGAGTCAAAATCGGAGTTCGTAATCCAAAATTAGCATAAATACGATTTTAATCCAATTAAAAACGAGCTCCTAATCTAATTAGGATGCTAAACCAGAAATTTAAATCCATTTTAAATCACCTTAATTAATTTATTAGTTGTAAAAATTAAAAGCAAGAGGCTCTTATACCGTTGTTGGGTTTTGCGATGTCCGACATCGCGCGGAAACAAAACTCGATAATCGGATCACATGCATAATAATTACAACATAAATAAAAGCATCCAAAATAAACATAAACATAAGAGAAGAAAGAGAAGAGAAAGAATGCTCACCCTTGTAGCGTGCTTCGCTCAACTGTTGAGCTCAGACTTGAAAGCTTCAAGTTCCGCAAGTGCGAGAACCTCTAACGGCTCATACCCTCGCTACCGAACCGTAACCAGTCCCTACCCCGAAGCTTAGTCGGGTCTAGACCAAAAATAACTTAGAGTTTATGAACAAAGGTTTTCTCGCTTTTGGAGATCCCTTAGAGTTCACCAACTCAAGTGAAAATCCCAATACCCTATGATTGGTATTTATAGGGAAATCTCCCCCCAAGAATTCCCATCATCTTTCAATGTGGGATAGTTGGTAAAATATGAAAATAAGCAATTAATTTAATTCCAAATTAAATTAAATAAGCTATGTAATAGTCAAAGGACAAGTGTTAACATGAGGAAGGGAGTAGGTAAGGACCACAAACCCATCCTTGGAGAGCAAGCATAAACCCACCAACTCACATACTTGGTCAACACAAGGAAGACCAGCTACATGCCTTGGGCCTCAAGGCTCGCCTAGCTGGCGGCCTTGCCCTCGGCTGGGCCTGCTAGCATGCCGCAAGCCCACGCGAGCTAGCGGGCTGCTGCTAGGCCTACTCGTGTGCTTGCGGGCTGGTGCTAGCACTACTAGCATTGGCCTGCTCGCATGCTTACGAGTTGATGCTAGCGCTGCTAGCTCACCCACAAGGCAACGCGTGCATGGCCCCTTCGCTGCTAGCTAGCTAGCTCGGCTAGCATGCCCGATCAGCACACACGTGTGGCTGTTGGGCCTGCTGCCGAGGCTAGTCCATGGCTAGCAGTCATGCTAGCTAACGCGGCCTAGTCCTCGGTTGGCTCGGCCAATTCGAGGCTAGGTTCAATGACTTGTCATTTGACTTATTTTCTCGTCTCGTCGATTCCTTGAAAAAACTCGACATTTAACGCTTGGCTTCGACGCTCTAAGCTTGGAGTCCGACGTCTTAGTTCGTTAAATCTCTATCGACTCACTTAATCCTTCGGGTTACACGATTGGGTGTGACCTGAATGGTTCAGTCAAGATTAAACAGTAACATTAATTACTCGTTAATATTACCGATCGGAAGCGGCCTCCAACTAGGCATTCCGATCACTTGACCTCACTAAATTATTAGCTTTCTAATTAATTTCGAACCCTCTATTAGAATAATACACTTGTTCGAAGAAGATCATTCCTTTCAATAACATCCTAGAAATTCCTTTCCTTTAAAAATACCTGTTTTACCCTCTTTAAAATACGAAATAGGAAATTTTAAGACATTACTGCCGCTGTAAAAACGGCTAAGGCAATTATCAAAGACACACAACGGAAGACTTGTTTTAAAAACCATTCAAAAATAAAACTAACACTTAAAAGTCAACCAAACAAAAATAAAGTCAATCCAAAGTCAAACGTAGTCAACCTACAACTTGGAACTAGTGTAGGCCCTTTTCAAAACTCAAACGAATATTAAAATCATTGCGTTAGTCTCACAAGCAAATATATAATAGTTAAAGCAAATTAAACACATCATATTCTTATGGAAACTTAACAAAATTCGCTCTTCACTCATGCCAATCATGTAAATGCTCTATCACTTGAAAAGCTTCTCTTTACTTTGTCCCCACTACTCGCCGTTACAAATGGGTCGTCTTAGGGCCAAGATAAAGACAAGGCCAAGCAAAAATACAATACATATAATCAACAATGCTGAGTACATAAACGTAAACGATTCACACTAACATTCATACATCCTAGCATCACACAACTTACCTTGTTGCACCTGTTTACAAGCATACAACACACATTTCATTCAATAGACATTTCCGTTGCTTATTTAATTTGATTACGCATCGAACGAGTTTCCCCCTAACCTGCCCCAATAAAGGGGTACTAACACGGGAGCTAACCGTGCCAGTATAAAAGAACCACTCGTAAGTGGCGGAATTCTTGCCATAATAATAAAAAGGAAAATACAGCGTTCTGTACTCCCAGTAGAAGCTATGGTTAAATATAAAAACCCATAACTCCCCCCCATATGTTCATACTCGAGGTATATACGTTCCAAGAGTTTTGGTGCGTAATCTCTTTCACTTTACATTGTTTACATATTTTAAACTTGGTGATGACTCTCAATCCACAACATAATAAATCATCATAAATCATTCAAGCAATCAAACATACCAATTTAATTCTTGAATAATTAGTGACCACATTTAATTTAATGTTGATTCCTTTTTAAACTACCTCGGCGTTAAATAACACCTTAAGTACATAATGCACCACAAATCCTATCCCTCGGTGTTTAGAACACCTTAAGTGCAGTTAGGCACCAAAATATAACTTAATCTTCGTGTACATAGACACTTAAATAACTCTTTTCCCATGCTTATAGCATCATAAAAATTATATGAATCATAATAAAATTCCCTTTTCATTATTCAAAACAAATTAAACATTTAATTTAATCAAACATGCTTTTGATCATGCCAATAATAAAAGTGTGGTCCATATTTAACATGCCATCATAATTAATTCCAATCAATAGTTCACCTCAAATAATTCATGCTTTGCAAATCAATCACCAAAATCAATCCAACCAATAATTCCAACCAATACTTATCGTGATACTAACTTGGAATTAAATAAGTCCTAGCATGCTTATACACACTTAAATAATTACCGAGCACGCGAACGTACCTCGAATATGATCTCACAATTGCCACGACTACACGAAATCACTTACTTGGAAGTCTCCTACAACCCAAAATTACAAAGAGACATTAATACCTATTCATAATAAATTTCTAGCAATATATACACTCTTTAAAACACTTTTAAATCTTCTAACACATGCTAAAATTTAATTATAACCATCTACTTTTATTCCCAATTAATGGGTAATTAAAATACCTTCAAGAAAACTTAATTCTAGCCTCTACATAAAAATCCTAGCATTATAAAAACTCTTAAACTTGCTGTAATTTAGTTTAAAAACATTAATTTTAATAGTTTTAATCAACCACCATTAAATTCCATCAATAAACATCAATTTAGAAACCTAGGGGTTACCAATTTAGAGCTTTTTAATTCAAAAACCAAATCTAAAATTATATACATATTAATCATTATTAAACATCACAAAATCATCACACACACCCAAAAACATTAATTAATCAAAGCTAGATTGATTTAAAACGAAAGAAGAATTTTTTTTTTAAACACAATCGCATGCAAAGGGAGGGGGCTGCTGCCGCCCTCCACGCTGGCGGATGCTGTTGCCGGTTGCTGGTGGTGGTGGTGGTGGCGGCCGGCCGGCCACCCTAGTGTGCGTTTGTGTGTGAGTGTTTGTGAGGGAGAGGGGAAAAATTAAGGAGAGAGAAAAATAAGAAGAGAGAGAATGTGTGTGTGTTTACCTTTGGGTATTCTCCACCTTGGGCAAAGTCTAATTTGCTCATAAGATGGGTATTTATACTCCCTCTCAAACCCTTTTAACTTAATTTTCCCATTTACCCTTAACGATCCCTATTCCCATTCAAATTGACACTTGACTTTCTTTATAACTTTATTTACTTTTAAACTTCATTTTATAAATTAAATATGCCCAAAGTTTCTAAATAATGAATTAAATTATTTCCAAAACAAATAAATAAATAAAAATGGATTTTTATTTTAAGTAAACCTTTTTAATTAATTAAAATACCATAAATAATTCAATTCAAATAATTTAAATATGCCATAAAATAATACTTTAATTTAATATACGTTTAAAAATACAGGGTATTACACGAGACCACAGAGCAGTAGGCTCAGCGAGCAACCTCCACCTTAATTTCGCAAGAAAAGCTTTGTTTGCTTCTTTCATGGAATTAAAGCCTAGGCCCCCTTCTTCTTTGGGTCTTGTGATATTATCCCATGTCACCAATTGCACTCTACCTTTACCCTCTCATTCACCCCAAAGAAACTACCTATTCTTTCGATCAATTTCATCACATGTCGACCTTGGGAGCTTTGTCGGTTGCATAGTATATGAAGGAATCGTGCTTAAGGTCAATCGAATAAGCATAGCTCTCCCCGCAATTGAAAGGGTACAAGTCTTCCATCCAGCTAGCTTAGTTTTCCATTCACCTTATCAACCAAGTATTCATACTCTCGCTTCGAAGTGCGTCCATTAACTGTAGGCACACCCAATTACTTTCCAAAGTCTTTGATTTGATCCATTCCCAAGAAATCTCAAATTTTATCACTTGTATTGAAATTGATATTGCTTGAGAAGTAAACCTTAGAATTCTCTACATTAACTCGACTACCTAGTGCCTCACAAAATTACTTCAAGTAAAGATTAATTAATCTGGCTTGATCAAGCTTCACTAAAAAGGAGTAGGTCGCCCGCAAAAGCAAGGTTTGAGATGGGTGGACCATTACTACTTGCCCTCATCGATATCCATCCACCCAACTTAACCTTATGGTCGATCAAATG
Organism: Chenopodium quinoa; assembly: GCF_001683475.1. Lineage (NCBI taxonomy): Eukaryota > Viridiplantae > Streptophyta > Magnoliopsida > Caryophyllales > Amaranthaceae > Chenopodium > Chenopodium quinoa. The sequence goes on along the minus strand of NW_018743510.1, from coordinate 2,875,009 downwards.
AGCCAATCGTTCCATACAAATCATATAGATATATGGGGAAAGTGGATCTCCTTGTCTAATCCCTCTTATAGGAGAAAATGCTTCCATCGGTTCACCATTCCATAGTATCCTCAATTTCGCCAAAGCGATGCACCGCATGACTAATTCTACCATAATCTGCAGTAATCGAAGTTCTATGAGGGAATCCCTAATAAACTTCCATCTAAGCTTATCATAAGCTTTTTCGAAGTCAATCTTAATAGCCATGAGTCCCACTTTATCTCAATTTCCCCTCATAGAATGTAACATTTCTTGAACTCTGATCACATTATCAGTAATTTGACGTTTAGGAATGAAGCTACATTGTGTAGGCGAGATTAAAGATGGTAACACAGGTTTGAGCCGATTCACTATAACCTTTGTTACAATCTTATATGTCATGTTACATAAATCGATAGGACGAAATTGATTGGCTTTCCAGCAACTCTACTTTAGGGATATGGACTAAGAACGCATCATTAAGCCCTTCTGAGAAATCCATACCCTCCAACATATCTTTTACCATATTCACAAAGCTCGGGTTAACAAGTTCCCAAAACTTCTGAAAGAATAGGGCTTGGAACCCATCGGGTCCTAACTTCACTACTGCTAAACAACCTCGATAAACGTTCCAGTTCAGTCCTTGTAATTTCAGGGAAATAATCTCTTAGAACTAGAGTATTCCCCTGAAATGTCCCTTCTTCTTGGAATAAAGACTTTCAATAATAATGGAGAACCATTTGTTGAACTTCACTAGGCGCAAACACCCAATCTCTATGATTATTTTTCAGTGTTTCAAGACAATTGTGCCTTCTTCTAATCACCATTGACAAGTGTGTAGACATCTACTTTTGGTCCTCTGTCTTGACCGGAAGTGTTATGACGATAAATAATTCCATCTTTGTGCTAGATTGGAGTAAGGAATGCTTATGGACTACTGATTAAGGCCTAAGCACATAAAACCAACTAGCTTGACCTAAACGAAATGAACCAAAGCTTGTTAATACTAAGCCCGATCAGAAATAAGGCCTAATCCCAAGATTAAACCTAATTTTGACGGATTTAGAAGTGCCTAGGTTAAAATCTAGGGCTGCCGCAAGAAAAACCGCGCGCAACTCAAGGAGTCGTGCTGGCCTGGCGCACGCAACTCACAAAGTTGCGTGTGACACCCAGCGCAACCTCTAGAGATGCGCTTGCGGAAGATTCAGAATTTCATAAATATACTGAATCGAATCTTACCATAAAGCCACGCGCAAGACCAGAGGTTGCGCTGCCTAGTGTAGCGCGACTAAATCACTTGAGCGCAGCAGCCGCGTGCAACCTGTTAAGTTGCGCGCCACCTGCTGCGGCAAAATGTCCGAAAACCTAAACTCACCCATTCTCTATAAATAGAGGTTTAATACGAGCTTTGAACACATAGAAATTAGCTTAAAAAGTCAGAAGTAACTTTGTGAATTTACGCAATAATCATCCTTCTTGTCTTAAACACTCACCCTTTAATTGTTTTGTTCTTACGGTGGAGATTCCGAACAAGAAGGAGTCCATAAGTGTTCTAAACAAAGATCTAGCAAGGAAAAGTGGTAAACTCCCGAGCACTTAGATAAATGACCTTTCTTTTCTTGCTTAAATAACTTTTAATTAATTAATTACTTGTTGTTTGATCACCTTAAATAAACTTTAATAAATCATTTTCATATAGTATTCTTGCGTTAATCAATACTACAATTTGAATAGTTAATTGATTGTTTTATCACATAAGCCAAGGCGAATATTGTTTTTTTCTTGTTCTTTTCACGAATTTGAATAAATAAAGAATAACGACATTCAGTGCAATGTAATCTTTATGTGATCAATGCTTGTAAATTAAATCAACTAACTTAGTTTTTGGTACCACGTTGCACATATTGTTTGGTAATGAAATTGTGAAAAAGGAAGAGCTAGTAGAGGCCGCACTTGGGCTAGAATAGCGATTCCTCCCTAAAAGGAACGTTATTTTAGTACCCTCGCTCCTAAACTCATTTCTGGTACAAATAGACAAATTTGGGCATGGGTAAACTTATGATTCATGCTAAATATCCCTTGAAATCTACTTGGGAGATAGGCATGAACGAGGTTTATGAGTTTTCCTAAATCTCATTGGCGACTCCTTATTAGTTTCTTATAAAAAAAAGCGTAATGATAGAATCAATTCTAATTCAAGGTCCCCCAAACATTCAGGAATTCAAATCCTAACACACCTTAAAAAAATGTAAATTCCTAGTCTTTAAAGGGCCATGGGCATAGAGGAAGAGGATCCCCTACGACGGGCACACCCTCCTCATAGTGGTGACTCCATTGGGGACTTAGAGGTTACAAGATTAGTTCTTAATTATGGTTCAAGCTTTCCAACTTAGGTTACCTATGAGTTGTAACGAGGGCTAACTTGGATACTCTCTAGTTAGAGAGCGAGATTTGAACGCATAATATCTTCCTTTTTCACGAAAGTAAAAGCCAAACAAGCAACATTACATCATGCATAATTATAAGCACCTTCTAAACATTGGGGATTGGCTCATTGACTAGGGGTCGCTAACACCAAGCTTCTATCCCAAAATGAATAACAACCATCCCACCCATATTGCCAACAAAATGTTGGGAGAGCTATGTCATGGGTCAACACGTTGAGTGATTAATTCGTGCATCGTTTCTTAAGATATGGTACCTTTGGACACCCAAAACCTTGACCTTAGAATGGAATTATATGCTTTAATGGTTTTTCTCGTATGCTTATGTGATTACATGACTATTTGCTACGTGTATAGGGTAGTTTTTCCTCTTTTTTAGTCTTAACTTAGGTTCCCAACTACGAAGTTGTCCCTTTGTAGTTTTGAGTCACGTTCAAAGGATACCATATGATAAAAAAAAACGTTAAAAAATTCAAAAAAATAAAGAAAATACAATCGTTCAAAAAAATCCTGCTTGAACAGGTGGCGCGCGCAACTCAATCGTTCAAAAAAATCCTGCTTGAACAGGTGGCGCGCGCAACTCATTGAGTTGCGCGACCACACCTAGCGCAAGTGCGGGGGCTGCGTGCGCCAACCGCGCGCGACCTAGTAACTTGCGCGCGCCTTCCGCTGCGAGACCATTTTGATTCTTCATGAACTATTGGCTCGTCTAAACAATATTGTTATTTATGAATTGTTGAAAGGTGATGATATCTCTTTGAACGTAATTTGGGTCTTTTTCTTCCTTTCTCTTTTCTTTTCTTTTCAAAAGCAAGCGTGTCAGTTTTCAAAACTTCTCGTACTTCTTTTAGGGCTGGTTACCAAGCTTGGGAACGAAGACACCTGGGCACTCGCATTCTACGTTTACCATCAAATAATCCACCCCCTTCGAACCATCTCCCTTTGACAACTCATCCTAGTCCAACAATGTCAACCATCGAACAACTCTTAGAAGAGATTATTTGCATGAGAGAGGTCAAGGCTCAAGAAGCCGAGATTAGAAGGATTAAGAGAATTGAAAAGGACGAAAAGAAAGAGGCTGAGGCTCTAGCTATAAAACAAAAAATGGATGCTTTAGCCGAACGAGAAAAGACGTTAGAGAAACTTGTTCTTCGTTCTACAATGGGGAACAAGTACTTTGACGCAGAAAAGTTTGCTCCTCCTGTGGGACTTACTCTACCTGAAAAGATTGTAGCCACAGACTTACCAATTTTTAAGGTGACCAATAATCCAAAAAATCATCTAATGAGTTTTACTGGCATCATGGCTCTAAAGGGAGTTGATCCTAAGCTCTATGCTTTGACATTCCCTTTATCTCTAGACCCAGTCGCAAGAGAGTGGTACTATGGGCTAGATTCCAAATTCAAAAGTACGTGGGAAGATGTAGTTTCGACTTTCATTACCCAATATGAGAGTAACGTAGAGTTCAAATCAACTTTGCGTGAACTTGAAATGCTTAAGCAAGGCAACGATGAAGGTTTCCTTGCTTTCTATGGTAGATGGCGTGAAAAGGCGGCCCACCTTTCCCAAAGGCCGCCCAAACTCGAGTAGGTACAAAAATTCATTGACACTTGTCATGAAAAGTACAATAAACATCTACGCTACCTTCGTCTAGAAAATTTTAAAAAGGTCTATTCCGTGGCCACTAGGATTGAGGATGATCTTGCCAAAGAAATGGCAAACAAGCCTCATCATCATTAACCTAAGAATAACTACAAGAAGGGGAATGATAACACCTCATCCTTTATTGATGTTTTTGCAATGTCCACACAAATAATAATAACGATCCTCGAAAAAGGTGGACGAGAGAAAGAAGATTTACACAATTCCCTTTAACTTATAAAGAACTATTGGAAAAATTAAATGAAAAGGGGTTACTCTCACCAACTAGGCCAACACCTCCTCCCCCCATAGAAAGAAGGAATCCTCAATGGGATGGCAATGCTTACTGTACTTATCATAGGGGTATTGGGCATGATACTGAACATTGCTTTGTTTTGAAACACAAGGTTCAAGATTTAGTAAACGATGGGAAAATTCCCACGCCTAAGCCTAATAATAATGTTTCCCCATTGGGAATATTTCACATCGATGAGGACCATGTGAGGAGTGATGTGTTTAATCCTTTGGATTACATCACTCCCATAGGGAAATCTCTAACCACGACACTCATAGGGGCAACTAATAAAGTGTGTGGATTATGGGATGACGACTTTAAAGACCTATATGTCTCAAAATATGTCATCGTCCCATCCCCACCTTGTCTTCAAGTTGAAACAAGTGGAGCGATTGATTGAGATCAATTTCTGGGAAAATCACAAGAATTATCAAACCTTTCCCTAGATTAACAATGGCATCAAGCACAACTCATGGAACATTAAGAAATGGAGGCAAATTCAACGCCTCTAGAAGAAAATTGGTTCACGAGTACCAAGACTAATCCAAACGAGATCGATCACCTAACTCGTTCTGGGCGAGTCTATCAAACACAACCAAATGGATCTTCGACCAACCAAGGTCAAACTCAAAATCCAATACCAACTCCACATGAGGTAGAGGATCCATTAGTCAAAAAACTTCACCAAACTAAGGCGAATGTTAGCATTTGGGAACTCTTAAGTACCTCTAAGGAACATAGAAATTCTCTAATGAATGCTTTAACTGCTTTTTCTGTAAGTACGAACATAACTCCTGGGATCTCGTTAGCTTTTTTACTAGCGAAAAATCCGACAAATCAATCATCTCACCACCCAAAATAATGCGTTATATCTAACTCTGGGGTGCAAGGGATATAACATCCCACTTACTTTAGTTAATAATGGGTCCGCCGTTAATGTGTGCCCATTGCGAACCGCAAAATATCTAGGCCTAAACCCAGAAAAATATTTCCATGCAAAAACACAAAGCATTAGGGCCTATGACAATTCAAGGAGATTGGTGTGTGGAACTGTTAAGCTACCAATTACCATATGCCCAATACAAAAGATGGTTGAATTCCATGCCATGGACCTAAATCCTACATTCAACCTTCTTCTTGGACGTCCTTGGATACATGAACTTGGAGCAATACCATCCTCGCTCCATCAAATGATTAGGTTGAACTATCAAGGTCTTCCTATGACTATACATTCTTCTCCTCTAAAGGTCGCAATAAACGATCAATCTCTTCTAGAGATAAATCATGACAACGATGAAGAAGATATGTGGGAATTTTCCACGAAGGCTATCTGCACACTAGAAATGGATGAAGTCCCTTTTAAACTTGATCTATATTCCACCCCAATAGTAAACAACATCTTATTCAAGAGTAGTTACTTTCCTAGGATTTTGGGAATAGGAATGAAGAAATCTATCTTAATTCCTATCCCAAACAAAAGCTTCTCCTTTGGATTGGGATATAAGCCAACCAAGGAAGAACTTGAAGCCCATGATTCCAAAATAAGGGCACGTAGGAACAATAATATGAAAGGGATAATTTCTTTACTCTCATTTTACAATCAAACCCTTAATGGACAATTCATTAGGGAGGGAGAGAATTACCCATGCTATGACTTTCCAGAACCACTAGTTCTTGAAGGTATCAAGAAGCCTGGATTCGAGATTTTTCACGATTGCTACTTCCTGATGATGACTTAAGTGTCGCTCAATCAAAACACCTAACTCCAGGGTGCTATGATAAGCAAGCCTTTAACTTACTATTTGGACTAGAGAAAAACCACACCGCTGTCATAACCAATCAAAATGCTACCCAAGATGAAGCTTTTGACCCTACTTCGTTGATCACCCTTTAAATAATACCTTTGAGCATGGATGGAGAAAGACCTTCAAATGGACTAACCACAAGGGTGACAAGCTAGAAATCACCACAGGTGAAGGAAAAATGTTTGAAGAATCCGACGACGAGTCTAGTTTAGATTTTCAGGAAGTTGAGAATTTAGGCCTTGTGGCCATTAGTGAGTCTTTACTTTCTAGTTCTAAGGACGAGGATCCCAAAAAGGATTCCTCTCTTGATGTACTTTCTTTTAATTTTAATAAGATGAGCTCTACTTTCAAGTATATGCCTTCTCTTGAATCTTTTGAATGCTATAATAATCAATCTAATGAAAATGATGATATTAATAAATTGATTGAATTAATGAATGAATGAGAACAAAAGAATCCTGTGATCGAAGAAACTGAAACGATCAATAAAGGAACAAACGAAAACAAGAAAGAAGTCAAAATTGGCTTAACCTTAAATCCGAAAGAGCGATCGACTCTCCTATCGACGCTTAAAGAATTCGAAGACGAGTTTGCTTAGTCATACAAGGACATGCCTGGAATAGATAGGGAATTCGTGGAATATAGCATTCCCTTGAACCCTATGCCTAAACCAATAAAACAAAAACTTCGACGAATGAAACCTGACGGTGCTTTAAAAATAAAAGAAGAAGTACAAAAACATCTGGACGCAGGTTTCGTTCGCGTATGAAATTACCCAGAATGGGTAGCAAACATCGTCCCAGTCCTTAAAAAGGATGGACGAGTTCGCATGTGTGTCGACTTTAAGGACCTCAACAAAGCCAATCCCATAGACGATTTCCCTCTACCACATATTGATATATTGGTAGATAATACGGCTGAACACGCGATGTTATCCTTCATGGATGGATACGCAGGTTACAACCAAATCCTAATGGCAAAATAAGATGAAGAAAAGACATGCTTTATTACTCCTTGGGGTACTTATTGCTACACAGTTATGCCATTTGGTCTTAAAAATGTAGGAGCTACGTACTAGAGAACGACTACGACTCTCTTACATGATATGATGCACAAAGAAATAGAGGCATATGTGGATGATATGATCGTGAAATCCAAAGATCGAATGGGTCATACAAAAGCTTTACGTAAATTCTTTGCTCGAATTAAAGCGTACAAGATAAGTTTGAACCCACAAAAATGCGCTTTTGGGGTAACTTTCGGCAAGTTACTCGGATACGTAGTAAGCACGCGTGGCATTGAGATCGATCTCTCGAAAATAAAGGCAATAGTTGACATGCCTCCCCCACAAACAAAAAAACAAATTAGGGGGCTTCTTGGCAAATTACGATACATTAGTCGATTCATTAGTAAGTTGACAATGACTTGTGAGCCAATATTCAAAAAATTGCAAAAAGAAAACATGAATGGGACAACCAATGTCAAGAGGCCTTTGAGAAAGTAAAAAACTATCTCAAAAGTCCTCCAGTTTTAACACCACCGGTACCCAAACTACCTCTTAGACTTTATATCACTGTCACGGACACGACCACAGGGGCCATGCTCGCACAAGAGGAAGATAAAATAGAACGTGCAATATATTACATTAGTAAAAAGTTTATCCATTATGAAACAAAATATAGCACTTTAGAAAAAACGTGTCTAGCATTAGTGTGGCAACTAAAAAACTACGACATTACATGCTCCCCCACACCACTCATGTGATTTCTCAACACAATCCAATAAAGTATTTGTTTGAACAACCACCCATACAAGGAAGAATATCCAAGTGGTTGGTGATGTTAGCTGAATTCGACCTCAAATATATTCCTGAAAAATCAATAAAAGGAAAAGTAATATTCGATTTTCTGGCCCACCATCCTATTCAAACAAGTCGTGAAGAAACCACTCATCTTTCGGATGAAGAAATTCGCATGACACAAGATGACAAATGGGTAATGTACTTTGATGGCGTATCCAACCAAAAAGGGTGTGGCGTAGGAGTGTTACTCATAAGTCCAGAGGGAGCACATACTCCAATCTCTGCCAAACTAGACTTTGAAGCTACTAATAATGCCGCAGAATATGAAGTGTGCATTATTGGATTAGAAGCAGCAGCTAGCATAGGTGTGCAAAAATTAGAGGTATATGGAGATTCTAGTCAAATAATAAATCATATACTCAAAAAATGGAAAATCAAAAACTCCACAATGATATTATACCAAGCACACCTAGAGCAACTCACCAAGCAATTTGATTATATTGATTTTAAATATCTCCCAAGGGATGAAAATCAAATTGCCGATGCGCTAGCAAAATTAGCCTCAATGATCAACATTCCTGATCAATTAAATATGATGCCGTCATGCGTTGAAAGAAGAGATGAACTAGCTTATTGCAACGCAATAGGGGAATTAAACGACATCGAAGGGGAAAGCCCCTGGTATGATCATATCCTCCAATATATTACTCATGGCACATATCCTGCATATACTTCATCTAAAGACCAGCGCGCCTTGAGAACGCTCGTAGCCCACTATGGGATGGTTAATGGTCAATTGTGTAAAATGGGGTCAAATGATCAAAGCTTATTATGTATAGATCAACCCGAGACGACACGCCTTATGGAGGATACTCACAAAGCTGTTTGTGGACCTCATATGAATGGAAAAATGCTCGCTAAAATAATCTCACGTTTAGGGTACTTTTGATCCACAATGAAACATGACTGCATTTAATATGTCAAGAAATGTCCAAAGTGCCAAATGTTTGCTAACTTACAACACCTTCCACCATCCGAACTATAATCTCAATTCCCCTTGGCCATTCTTAACTTGGGGAATTGACATTATTGGTAAAATTTCTCCAACAGGAACGGGAGGACACGAGTACGTATTAGTAGCCCATCGACTAATTCACTAAGTGGAGCCTCGATCGTTAATGTCACTTCTAAACATGTCGCAAAGTTTCTCAAACGAAACATATTTTGTAGATATGGAGTTCCACACGAACTAATTAGTGACCAGGGATCTCAATTCAAAGCAGAAGTTGAATCCCACTTGACTCGTTACAAAGTAAAACATCACCATTCTTCCCTATATCGACCTCAAATGAATGGAGCAGTAGAATCGACAAATAAAAATATAACAGTCATCATAAAGAAAATAGCAGAACATTATAAAGACTGGCCAAATAAACTACACTTTGCTCTTTTGGGTTATAGAACGTCCATACGAACTTCAATAGGAGTAACTCCATACCCCGATCCTTAGTTTTTGGTATGGACGCAGTTCAACCAATTGAACTGGAAATACCATACCTACGCATCGTACTTGAAAGTAAGCTACCAGAAGCCGAATGGGTACGAGCAAGGTATGGAGAGCTTTTATTCCACAATGAACGGTGATTAAAAGCTTTGCATCACGTACAAGTCAACCAATAATGCATTGCGCAACATTTTAATAAACGGATACGAACCCGTAATATTAAGGAAGGTGACCTTGTACTAAAACATGTTAGAGGTCCTCCAACTGATCCACGAGGGAAATTCGAACCCTATTGGATAGAACCATACCGCGTAATTGAAATTCTATCAAGAGGGGCAGTTAGATTAATGGATATTGGTGGCGATGAATCCGTCAACTAATAAACATTGTTCGCCTTAAAAAAATACTACATATGAATTCCGGATAAACTCGTTCATTCAAATATTCTAAATCAAATTTTATAGCATTTAAACTAAAGATTCTAAGTGCTATAAATTTTACCGAACTCAACGGTAAAATTCATAACACTTGGGGGTAAATAAGATATCAATTTTTTTTCACTCGTTTTAAACCTTGGTAAAAAATAAGCAAAAAAAGAAGTGAAACACTCGCAGCACAGGTGCCGCGCGCAACTCACAAGGTTGCGCCAGGCTCCAGCGCGCAACTAAATTTGTTGCGCGCAGTAGGCCGCACGTGCAACTCCCATCGATGCGTGCGCCACCTGATGACGACGAACTGTGAACCTTAAGTTTTACCCTTAAAGAAAATTAATTACGATTTTTACTAGCGATAAAAACAAAGCAATATTCAATTCTTATATATATTCAGAAAACAAAAATTAAACTTTGATTTAATATTTTGAACAAAGTTCGATTATTTTTTCATTTATTCTTACAAGTAGGATAAAAGAAAAAACAAAAAAATACAATAATAATAAATTGTTGTTGCACAAGAACTACGCAAGACCGGATTTCGTAATACGAATATGTAGGCAATCTTTGATTCAGTCAAATTAAATAACAAATTATATAATAGAGCTGTTTTTATTCCAAAATATAAATGTGTTCAAAAGTACATCATAGAACTTAGATAGTAATAATAAAAAAAAAACTTCTAGTAGTGATTACACTTTATTCGAAAAAAAGTACTACTAATAATATTGTGTAACACCCTAAGGTTTTACTATATCCTCAATCGTGATAGTCGAAGGAGGAGTAGTATCCATTGCAGTGTTCTCAATAGCCTTAGAACTTTCGCCTTTCCCTTTCTTTTTGACCCACACACTATTCTTCAATTTGGGAATAGGAGCCCTTTCTACCCTTTTCCCCTTCTCTTTGGAGTTTGAAGGAGCCTTTTCTCGAGGATTTGAGGATGGTTCTTTAATTTTTATTCCTTGTTGCGCAGGTTAAGGAGCAACCTTCCTCTTAGGTTCTCTCGGAAAATCCTTAGGAGATGTGGAAAAGTCCAATTACCTCCTCACTCCTTTGTTTTGGCCATTCGTAGGAGTAGTGGTGGCCGATTGCATTAAAGGCTTAGGTGGATTGTGAGCCAAAGCGGCTTGATTTTGTTGGCGAGCCTTATTCAATTCTCCCTTGTCGACCGCATTCATCCAAGCCTTATAAAAGGAAGATAAAACTATGCTTGTTGTGGGATTTTTCACTACCCACTTAGGAAGACTAGTCCAATACTCAATTCAACGGGGAATTCTTTCGGCCTTAAAATTCACATCTTTGGGAGCATCACAATCTTGTGGAGGGATCAGTTGTTTCATCCCGTATTGTCTCATAACCCTGCAAGAATATATATAAGTGGTACTAAAAAGGCCCAAAAGGCGAATATAGGGACAATTAGAATGCGACGACCAGGGAACGATCTCACTCCGTTAGGCTCAAGATTTTGTGGCTGATTAACAATTCGCAAGCGCTTCATGAGCCAAATCTAAAAAAAAAAGAAAACGAAAGTTAAATTACGAATACTGCAATAGCAGGTGACGCGCGCAACAGAACGAGTCGTGCGCGCCATCTGCACGCAACTGGGAAACTTGCGCTAGGTATTCCAGCGCAACTTTAAGAGTTGCGCACGCTGACGAGTACGTTAAAAAAAAGAAAAAAATGTACGTGTAAAAGGAGTGAACTTCCGGTGAAATCGTTCTCGTTTGGATCACCTCTAAGCCGATTCAAGCAAAGCACAGTCTCCACCAAGGCCAATGGAGCGGGTGAATGACACCCCTCTATTTTCTCTACTATGGACACCATTGAATAATCTCCATAATCTTCATATGCTCTACTAAGCACAAATTTTAAAACGTTGTTTAGTCAAATTGTTTCAAGGAGTTACAAAATGTTCGATGAATTGAATTAAATTCACGCCATGCTCCATATCAATTTGGCCATATCATTGTCATTCAGCCAAAAAATTGCTGAAAATCAAGTTTAGAATCAGACAAGTTAGGGGCATAAGTCATAGGGAGAGTATTTGTAGGGAAGCCTAGTAGAGCTTCGAACTCGCCAGGTAATGGGATTATTTCATCCCCTTTGAAGAGGAAAAGATGGTGGTTGGAATCCTAATCATGAAGAAAATCAAAGTTAATGTTGAGTTGCATATAACTTAGTAGGGCGTCAAGATGGTATATTTTAAAATCTAGTTTGTCCTCACTAGAAAGGGAGGTGACCCATTGTTTCAATCGTTGTTCAAAAGTTTTCACCATTGTAATATTAAAAATTCTTTTGAATAATACTAATTTTTGGGGTCGTATGAATGTGAGATGATCAAAAGCCTAGACGTAACCGTGTTAAATTAGACCAAAATAGTCCGATTTTTAGCAAAATGCGCTCAAAGGAAAGTTCACCCGCAGATGGCGCGCACAACTCAACCAACTGTTTCTCCTGCGCGCGACGTCTGCGCACAACTCACGCAGTTGCGCGCGCCTAGTCTGTCACAGCGAATTTTTGGTTATTTTTGTATTTCACTTAATGAATATTGGAAACTTTATTACGATTTTATGATTAACTCACGCGCTTGCCTTTTTTGTTATTACTTACTTCCTTTCCCTTTCCTTTCTTATTTTATTTTCCTTCTTCTATTTTATTTATTTTTATTTTCCTTTTCTTTTTCCCTTTTTTCTTTTGTTTTTTTTCCTTATTCTTTTCTTTTTCCTTATTCCTTTCCCCGCTTTCTTTTACTTCCCTTTTCTCGTTCTTTTTTTTCGAGGGGGTAAGTCAGGAACCCTTTCCCTCCCTCGAAAATTTTTGCAAATTTTTACGCAAACATTTGTGGAAAATAAAATGCGATAAAAGACAAATGGAGATATATATAAAATACGTCGTATGTAAAAAAATCGTATGTATAAATAATAAAAAAAATATGTACATTTTCCATAAATAAAAAAAATATACACAATGGGATCAAGGTGCTCGGCGACTCCCGGAAGGCTGCTACACATCCTGCAAAATCCAAATCAAAGATTAATACACATTCATGTAATAACTTTGATGAAAAAAAAAAGAAAGAAAATAAAAATTACCGCAACCATCCGATGATCACGGCATGACAAAGCCACGAGGACCCTCTGATAAGCAGCTCGAAAAGCTTGAAGGGTCCTCACCATGCCGTTCACGGTCTCCCGCGGAATCTATTCCAAAAAAGGAAATTTATGAAAACGTGTATGATAGATAAAAATTTATGTACATATGCGAAACAAAACATACCGACTCAACCGTCTCTGGGATGAACGGTATGTCCTCATCCTCCGCTGCCGGAAGAGTCTCATGAATCACCGATCCAAAAGCATTGGTATACTAGATCTCTTCCATAGGAAGCACCCAACCACCCAGCTCGACCCTCTATAAAAAAAATAAAGCAAAAACAAACATGGGGTCAATATCCGAACGTCGAAAAAACATAATAAAATCTAGAGAAAAAAAAGACTAACCGGAACGAAAGCTGGAAAAGGAGTCAGCCTGGATGCAACAAATGTTTGGTAAGAAGCTCCAGGCAACACCAGCTGCTACGCAGGGTATCCAAGGATCGCCTGAGCTCAACCCTCGGTAGACAGCAGATTCGGACGCAGCATCCGGATCGGAGGGTCCACAGGAACCAAAGGCTCAAAAACTGCCACACGACACGCTCGCCTAAAAACCACACGTCCATCTGGTGAAACAAGGAGAGACCCTAATAGAGCGCCCGAAAACGGCTACAAACAGCGCCTGCCTGGACAGCCTCAGGAACCCCTACGACCAAACCCCAAGGGCGAAGGTCGACCTACAAAACAACTTCTTGTCAAAAATGATGACAACTAAAGCAAAATATAGACATATGTTGTTAAAACTATACTCACCGACGCACGAGTCGCCGAAAGAATCCTCTGGCGAAAGTCGCCAGCTGCAGTAGCTCGTTTCTTCTTTATTATGACCAAACGATGGCCAATAGGGAAACGAGTCAGCCCAAGTGTCCTTGGGGCTAAGAAAGGTAGGTACGAGTACCGCTAGGCCTAAAAAAGGCAAACAAAACGTGGTCAGCCTAAATGAACAGTGGAAGAAAAATAAAATAAAAAATACATAAAAAAAAATGGACACGCACCTCGAGAATACAATCGTACCATGAAATGGAGATCCGGGGCACCTCAATAGCTGTCGCGGAATCCATCACCCGAGTCGCCTTGTCCATAGCAGTAAGCATACAGGCATACGACACCTCCGCCCAGCTCAGGTTACCTATTTGCCCCAACTCACTAAGGAAAATAAGTAACCTAATGGTGAAACGCTCTCCCCGATAACTCAGAATAGTGACGGAAAGAACGTGAGCAATGTATATCCGAGCTAGCTACTCAAGAGTACACTGCAAGTCGACCTCATCAGCCGACAACTCATCAGCAAGAACCGAGTACGGACAGGACAATGCATACACGTGGAGGATCGCCGCAAGACAATCCCCCACGAGGTCACGCAGTCTCTCGTCTGACCCCTTAACGTTCTCTAAAACCACAGGCTCGCCTCCAAAAGGAAAATCCGTGATCATGGAGAAATTGTAAGGAGTAACCGTCATCTCTCCCCACCGGAAGTGAAAAGTGTTGTTGGAACCTCGCTAAAACTCCAACAACCCCCAAAGGAAAGCTAGTGACGCAGGCTGACTCGATAGATCCCGAAGAGCTGCCTGTTGGGGACCAACCCCCGAATGCTCTATCACTTCCTTCACTGTCTCGAGTAAGCTCTCAAACCGACTTCTCAAGTCACCCGAGCCATACAGGCGCATGCTAGGCTCACTCTAAAAAATGGGAAATTCGATTATGAAGGGTTTGAAAAGAAACAGAAAAAAGAAAAGTTAGAAAATAAAAACGCAAAGAAACTCACTATGCCGCGCCAACCCTGAATCGAAACATGGTGATCCGGGTCCCATTTAAGGACCTGTGGATCCCAATTGGGAGGAGCCTCCCAAACCACCTCCTCATGACGATGTCGCTCAACACCGACGTGTCGCTCTCAGCCTTCCTCGCGAGCACGTGTCACCCTCTTTCGAGGGCGAACCTCCTCGTCCAGAACTGGTCCTCTTAAGACTTCCTTGGCATCAACAAACAGGGGAGAGTGCATTACAATCGATGGAATTTTGAAAAATTACACGATTGAATATATTTTCTAAGTCCTAAAAGAAACGTAAGGACGAATCCTAGACCCATTTCGGCAGCATAACGGCTGCAAAAAGGGCAAAACACTAAGTCAAATACCACCCAATACTTGGGGGCTACCACACCTGCAATTGAACTCTGTAAATGGGGGCTCAAACGCCCACAAAGCCAACCTATGCCAGTTCAACTAACTATTCTAAGGATTATTTCTATAAATCTTGGAAATTAACTGTTTGTAGATGAATAACAATCATCCAAATATAGTCATCGTCTACCAACACAAACATTTTAAAGCACGAAAATGGCAAAAATCAGAAAAAACATACATTTCGTTCCATTTCTCGAAATCAAAATTTTCAAAATATGGTTCATGAGCATAATTGTAGGCATAAGACTATAATTCTTCTCATAAACAACAAGTATAACAAATTGATCAAGCAAAACAGCAAGATTCGAACTAAAAATTGAAGAAGAAAAATGCAAAAATCGAACTTGAATGGAAACATGCTCATACAAGGTTCAATACTTAACCATTTTCATAAAATTTGTTGCAAAACACTCCTTAAACATAGCATAACAACATGTAACAAACAATTTCAAGAATTATGGACCAAATGGAAAAACCCCCCAATTTGAAATTTAGGGTTCTTCGGTTCGAAATTCCCCAAATTCAGCCAAAAACGAGCAAAAATAACAAGAAAACTTACATTAGATTTTTTCAAACACAAGTGGGATGCTAGAGATCTTTTCTTTGGCTTCGAAAAGCAACAAAAAAACCGAGCTTTGCAGAGAGAGAAAGGGTCGAAAATGGTGAAAATGGCTAAGGAAGAGAATGAGCGTTGTTCGTGCTCTTCCGCTTTTTTTTTACTGATATAAGTGTCGCGCGCAACTCTCTAAGTTGCGCATGACACCCTAGTGCAACTTAGATACTTGCGCGCGCCTAGACAGCACGACTTGCTGAGTTGCGCGTGAATACTGGTCACTTAAAAAAACCGATATTTGGATTTTGATACGTTTTAAATTTTTTCTAACTATTTTGTGCGTTGTTAGACATAATAACACGCGAATCATCAAAATCCTTTTAAATTACATTGCATTTTGTAGTTTATTTTCTTCTTTGATAGTTTTTTGCATCATCCTTCATGCACACCGTGCTTTGTGCCTGCCCCAAGCATACATTTTGGATTTTTACGTGAAACGTCTTAAAATATCCCGTAGTGGTGCTTTACGTAAGAGCTCCCATATTATTGGCATTTTCCTGTACTGCCCTTTTAGAAATGTCGAGTTTTTCGTATTATTGGCGTCCATAACAAAAATACCGCGTATTGTACAGCGTAAAATTGTATGGCGTATGTGCTACGTAAAATTACACTAGCAATGTGATCTGCCTCCCGTCAAAAACGGTAGAACTTCTGTTTCTATTAAGGCATTAGCTTAAACGAGTCGACGAGCGCGCCGAACCATTGGGGTCAGATGCCCCCCGTTGGAAGCAAATACAGTTAGCTAGGAAGCAATCTAGCTTTACCGAACAGTTAGGGTGTCCGTCCACCTCTTGTATAAAGAGCGGCCCCTGCTGAAGCCACACCCATTTAGACACGTTCCCCTAGTCTCAAGACGCATGTTTTCATCTTGTGGACAAAACTGCTAAGAGAGTTGCCGATTTTCTTCTTTCTCACTGGATTTGGATATGTGCCTCCAGAGACACGTATTTCTATCTTGTGGACATCGAGTATTTATTTTGGTAGCGTATGTTAATCTTTTATTCAAGTGTCAGGCTACAAATGCCGAAGCACCCCCCCCCCCATTTTACCATCTTTTACTTTGTTAACATCATGGAAAAGAGTTTCAATGACAGATTGAGGGACTTTAGACCGCCGATGACATATTGAGAGGGTATCATCCCCTTTTAATCTTTTCAAACCCGGTACCTTCTCATAACATGACATCATCAAGGACAACTTTTACTTGCAAAAGCGTTCTATGCTAGCAAAGGCTCAATCTAGATTCTTTAGCGCACTAAAACCAGAAAAAACCATTTCTGGTCTTAGCAGCTACTTGTCTTGAACATTTAGCGAATCGAGAATAGTTTCGACATTCTCAATACTACTGAAAGATTCCTTATCCCTAAGGAACTTCGTAGAATGAGTCTCGGATTCATTTCCTTGGCTACTTTGATCATCGTCTATTCTAGAAAAGATCAAAGTGGGGGCTAACTGTAGACATCTACTTTTGGTCTCCTGTCCCGACTAGAAGTGATATGACGATAAAGAATTCCATCTTTGTGCTAGATTGGAGTAAGGAATGCTTATGGACTACTTATTAAGGCCTAAGCACATAAAACCAACTAGCTTGACCCAAACAAAATGAACCAAAGCTTGTTAATACTAAGCCCGATTAGGCCCTATCCCGAGATTAAACCTAATTTTGACAGATTTAGAAGTGCCTAGGTTCAAATCTAGGGCTGCCGCAGGAGAAATCGTGTGCAGCTCATAAATTTGTGCGTGACACCCAGCGCAACCTCCAGAGATGCGCTTGTGGAAGATTCAGAATTTCATATATATATCGAATCGAATCTTACCATAAAGCCACGCGCAAGACCAGAGGTTGCGCTGCCTAGTGCAGCGCAACTAAATCACTAACACACAGCAGCCGTGCACAACATGTTGAGTTGTGCGCGCCACCTGCTGCAACAGAATATCCGAAACCCTAAACTCACCCATTCCCTATAAATAGAGGTTCAATACGAGCGTTGAACACATAGAAATTAGCTTAAAAATTCAACAGTAACTTTGTGAACTAACTTAATAATCATCCTTCTTGTCCTAAACACTCACCCTTTAATTGTTTTGTTCTTACGGTGGAGCTAGGTTCCCGAACAAGGAGTCTATAAGTGTTCTAAACGAAGATCTATCAAGGAAAAGTGGTAAATTCCCGAGCACTTAGATAAATCACCTTTCTTTTCTTGCTTAAACAACTTTTAATTAATTAATTAGTGTTGTTTGATCTCCTTAAATAAACTTTAATTAATTAATTTCACATAGCATTCTTGCGTTAATCAATACTAGAATTTGAATAGTTAATTGATTGTTTTATCACCTAAGCCAAGGCGAATATTGTTTATTTTCTTGTTCTTTTCACGAATTTGAATAAATAAAGAATAACGACATTCGTTGCAATGTAATCTTTATGTGATCAATGCTTGTAAATAAAATCAACTAACTTAGTTTTATGTATCACATTGCACATATTGTTTGGTAATGAAATTGTGAAAAAGGAAGAGCTAGTAGAGGCCGCACTTGGGCTAGAATAGCGATTCCTCCCTAAAAGGAACGTTATTTTAGTACCCTCGCTCCCGAACTCATTTCTGGTACAAGTAGACAAATTTGGGCATGGGTAAACTTATGATTCATGCTAAATAACCCTTGAACTCTACTTGGGAGAAAGGCATGAACGATTTATGAGTTTTCCTAAAACTCATTGGTGACTCCTTATTAGTTTCTTATAAAAAAGAGTAATAATAGAATCAATTCTAATTCAAGGTCCCCCAAACAGTCAGGAATTCAAATCCCGACACACCTTAAAAAAAAGTGTAAAGTCCTAGGCTTTAAAGGGCCATGGGCATAGAGGAAGAGGATCCCCTACGACGGGCACACCCTCGTCACAAAGTGAAAATAGCGAATATTGAGATCTCCATCACAAATTTCTTCAGCTCTTGATTTATGAAACCAAAGAAGTTCCTCAGCATTTAGAACCTCCTCCATTTGTTGTCGAAGTTGTGCCTCTAATTTCAGCAGATGGGGTTGTCTTCCCTTCAATAGTTCAGCTTGAATTCCTTCCAATCTAGCCCATAATTCGGATTTCCTCCGAAAAATATTGTAAAACTCCTCTTTCTTCCACACCTCAAAATTCTCAGCAAACTTCTTCAAAAATGGAACAACGGGGACATCACACCACCAATTCAAATGAATAAAATTTCAAATTTTTAATGAGTTAATCACGCCGCTTGAAAATGGAATGGTTTGATACTCGAAGGGATAGGCGCAAACCCAGAACAACTTATCAAAGTAGGGCAGTGATCATATTGAGATTTTAGCAAGTTTCTCGCAGCACCTTCTTCGAACCTCAAGCGCTAGGCTTCATTAGCTAGGCCTCTATCGAGCCTAGCAGAATTGAAAGTAGACGGTGTGAGACCTCTAAACCATGTATGAGCCAGTCCTGAACATCCTAAGTCAATCAATACATCATCCAATTAAAGTCTTATCCCTACACCTTCTCTCCATTTCCGACCCCCTACTACCATTTCTTTCACCCATGTTTGTAGTCTCGTTAAAGTCTCCTGCTAAAAGCCATGGGCCATTGTATGCTTCTTTGATTTTTTTTCTAGTTCATCCCATAATTCTCTTCTCAGGCTCTATTAGGACTAGCATAAATAGCTGAAAATAACCAAGGGTCTTCACCTCCTCTAGTAACCTTGACAGTGAGATGCTTCGTATGTTCATCATATATACCTCACACAAGTTTTTTTCCGCTCTCCAAATCATCCAAATTCCTCCACTAAATCCCTAGGCTTCCAAACTTTGTTTTGCTAGAAATCTGATCATCTTGTAGTCCACTGATGTGACTTTCAACCAAAATTAAGATAGAAGGATCATTAATTCGTACCAACTCCTTAATAATCGTCATCTTGTTACTAACACCTTGCACACTCCATACTAAAATTTTCATCGACATATTAATTGTCGGGAAATTAGGGAAGCTATCACGAGCATAAAAGAACGTTAGGCATCAAGCTTAGGAAAGCTTGTCGAAGAGCCTTCATTGGCCCCTCTATTATCTTTAGCGGTGAGAAGTTCACTATCATGCACAGGGGATCGTGCTCTGGTTGAAGGTAAGTGTTGAACTCGATCATACCCTTGTTTGCTAGGTGGTGCACCACAATCTGATATGGTCCATCCATCGGGTAATCTACAAACATCTCGAAGCTTGGAGGGATTTTCAACTCCATTGTGACTGGAATTTGGACCGGATTCATGCTATAAACTCGAGGGGTCACTAAAGCAACCACCAATTGATTTTCCTTACCACTGCTACCAACTAGCTTCGCATAGGGGGAAAAAGAATATTCTGATTTCTTAAAAGTATTCTTTGAAACAGAATATGCTTTATTTTTCGCATTCAACGAAGGTCTTGTATCTTTTCCATAATTCTTACCACTAGAATTAGTTAAGATAATATTCTGTGGAGGATATTTGGAAATATCTCCCAAGATTTTATTATTATTTAAAATTTTATCCTTTACCAAATCAATATGATTATTGTAAACACCTAAAAATGTCTCCCTAGCCAAAAACCATGATGAGGGAAACCTTTCATTGCCATTTGGTTCGGGTTTAGTATTGAAATAAAGGAGTACTTGTTATTATTTCTAAATCCATTTAATTTAACTTTTCTAGCCCATATTTATTTTAATCATAAGCTCAAACAATTTATTTTAATCCTTAATTTTATTCTTAAACCTAATTTTAAAAATCGTCTAATTTACAAAGCAATTCGAACTTGAAATGAACTTCTAAAAGACTTAAACGCGTTCAAAATCATTTTAAAACAGATAAATTTTCATAATCAGAAGTGCAAAATACTAATTTAAATAAAACTTAGATTTTGAGATCTGGCGCGTGGCAACAGTTTTGTCGCGTGACGCCAGATCCTGTCGCTTAGCAACGTTTCTGTCGCTACGCGGCAAAAATGTCGTCACGTGACAGCTGCTGACCTAGCGCGATCGTTTTTTTTTTTATTTAGACAATGTAATTTTTATCTTTTTTTCCCATTCTTTTTCTATAAATACCGTGGCCTTTCGTGGGTTACGAGCACCGTTTTTCTGATCATATTCTCTCTAAAACTCTTATTTTCTTAATCTTCCATCTTTCCAAACCCTTCTAAAATTCCTCCTTCAAGTGCTCCTAGACATCAATACTTCACCCGAATCTCTATTGACGGTCCACGACGTGAAAGGTTGATCATAAACCCTGAGGGTTTCAATCTAAACTCAATTTAATTTGTTTTCTTTAATTTAATTTAGTTTATTTCAATTTTATTATTTTATTGAAGTTTACTAACCATTTATTCATGATGTAGTTGTAAGGTTTCGCAATCGAAGTAAGTAGATTTAATTATTCTTTCATTTAATCAATTCTACAATATTTATTCTTACTACCATCATGTTTAGGATGCTTTTAATCCATTTCTCTAATATTTATTGTGTTGCTTCCAATATTTTTATGTATGCTTATTTAATATATTTGACTTATTCTATTTGTTTTGATCACTGATATTGCATGTTTAATTGTGAATATGTAATTGAAAATCATACCTAATAAGATAATTTGGACAACCGGTTTAGGTTCCCAGTAATCTTGTTTAATTCAAGTGATCACAATAATTAGTTTTATGTGTGCATTAAATATTCAACCAACTTAGATTAATTAGTTTGGAGGGAATTGAATATTGTTTGTATGTTTTGGGTTGCAAATAATACATGTCACTATAAGAATCGAGTAGAGGCCAATACGGGCGAAATTGGGTTCATGACTCAATTTGTACCATCATCCCCGAATATCCTAGTATGGTTCAGGATTATTAAAGAGTTAGTAATCTCATGGATTATGAATGGGGTGTAAGTGTAACCTTCATGGAACAAATCATTGTTGCCTTCGGTTTGTCCCTTTTCGTGGTTGCTTTAATGATCCATGAACGGTTTACAAGTTCCTTAAAAAACTTATTTACGACTCCCTACCTTTTTTCCTTATCATTATATGTCAAATCCAACTTCCTATTATTGCCAAGCATATTCATGTAGGCGCATACTTCGTGTGACGCCTACAATATTATTCTTATTTTTTGAATTAATCCTTAGATCATGGTGATTATCATCAATACCATTATCAATTTCCAAAGTATTTTCTCCTAAATTAACCACGGGAATATTTTCCTCCACAGAATCCTCTTCCATTTGAATAATTTCCTTAGCAACAAGTACTTCTTCCACAATATTTGCACTTTCCCCTAAATTGCCGATTTTGCCAGTTAGCACTTTCCCTTGGTTAGCTTGACCAATCTCCTTAGTCATTATGGCATTGTGGTCTAATTCCTCTCCGGTAACTTCCATTACATCCTCATTATCCAAGATAGAAAATCTCGAGCCAATCGAACCAGTGGCTTTAGACCCTTATTTTGAGCCTTGCTTCATGTTCCCTGCATTCATTGTACCCTGAACTTGTTTGCTCTCATCAACCCCCTGTTGCTTCTTGACAGTTTCTGCCTTGTTCTTCGGAGTGTATTCTCTAGTTGATTTTTGAACAAGCATCCAATTAAGAATCAAATTTATCCTTGACTTCCGAACGATCACCTTAGACTTGACTTTTATCAAAGATGCCTGTTCCACTCTATTGCCAGTGAAAGGTGGTCCCTCCTTTTAATTGTCATTAGAAAAGGCCTGGCACTGTAATCTCATCCTAGTGTGGGTCATGTTTTTAGGCATGCCGGTAATCCTAGGAAAGAAGCTAGAGAAAGAGAGTCGCCGATAAGTTTTGGAAACTTGTAAACCGTTCACGATTGTGAAGGCTACACCCCATTCACAATCACAGTGATTTCTAACTCCATAGTGGTCTGGAACCATGACTAGATGTCCGGGGATGATGGTACGAACTTGACTTTCAAAGAGGTCAAACCCGCCCTAGAATAGGCCTCGACTTTATCCTTATTGACGTTCATGCGCGCTTTTCGATCAACATACATACATCAAATTAATCCTAAATCTGTTTAATCTATGTTGGTTGATTATAAATGCACAATTAAATCTAATACTCGTGATCACTTGAATTAAAATCATGTTAAACCTAGATCCAATAATTAATTATCTTATTAGGCGTAATTTCAATTACAAATTTCATTTAAACCTGTAAAAAAGGGCGTGATCAAGCAATAGCAACAGATCATTGATGATCAAACAACATATAATTATCATAATAATCATCTTCATAAAAATATCGTTAATAGTAAGATCCTAGGCATGATACTAAACAGATTAATAACAATCCTAGCATGTTACTAATAACGAAATCAACGCGTTATCCTAAACATGACTTCTATCCAAAAAGTAATTAAATTACTTACTTTGATGCTTCGATCTTTCTTGCTACAAAAATAATACACACATTAGTAAACATCAAGAGAGTAAAATCAATAAAGTAAATAATAAATTAAAAGAATTAGGGATAGAAACATAGATCTGGGTCCAAACTCTCAGAATTATCAACCTTTCACGTTAAGGTCGAAGATGATAGGGTCGAGTATGGCTAGGACTATCAATGTCACGCGTAGGTGGTATGATTGGATGTGTTTAGACGTGTTGAAGGATGATTGAGATGTGTTTAGGTTAGAGGCATAGGAATATCAGAGATTTTGAGGATTCTTTCTGATTATTTCTTGTTGTTATTGTTGTTTAAAACTAGGGTGGAAGACCTTTATTTATAGAGAAAAAATAGAGTCAGACGATCAGAAAAATGATAAAGACGAAGATTCTGGAAAAAGATCTCAATGCGAGGCGTTGGACCTGACGTTTAGCATTGGTGAAATTTTGGAATTATCCGGAAATGAGGACCAACGCGGGGCGTTGGTTCCATCGCGACGCTTCAAGGCTGACTCCTGGCACAAGGCCCATCGTCGCGTGTTGGCTCCTGGATATCTACGGAACACGTTTTATGATAATTACCTTGGCTAATACGCATATGAGGATATGAATTCGGCTGATTTTTAGAATTTATCACAAATAGGACTTAACCGAAATTAAGTCTTTGATCTTTATCGTCGAAACGGGATAAACTAGATGTAATAGTTGTCTAGGGTTAGCATTATGATCATATGGGGATATTTTGACCTTACGAACACTTGTACTGACTAAGGTGAGCTCGGGTACGGTTTGGGCCCAGTTTGGTGTTTCAGCCATAACTTTTGATCCGTAACTCAGATTAAGGCTTATAATATATCGTGGGAAAGATCTTTTTCAAGCCCCGTCGAATTAAACAATAATTGGACTGATACCATGGACTAAAAACATTGGTTTGGACGAATAGGTCATTTATGGGCTAAAAAGACACTAAAATGGATACTTTTCAGGCTAAAGAGGCACGAAGAGGACATTTTTGGACTTGTAATAAAATGAATTGGGCTAGGAAAGGTTTGGGAAACCATGCTTGACCCGTTAATTCTTCACCAAACTCTCTAGCAAGATTGTGAAAAGCATTTATCACCGGGTTTGGTGTTGGGGAGACACAATCAGGTATCTACAGGCGCTCTTGATCTTTGTGACCTAAGCGCCCACATTTGAAAAAGATCATTCTTAAACCTTCATATTGAATGTGCCATACTCTACCATTCATCTTGAACTTTGATAATAATGGTTTAGTAAGATCCACTTCAATACAGAACCTGACATATTGTCCTCGATCCTTGGATTCAGTGTTATGATCAATTTTGATAACTTTTCCAATTTTGGACCCTACATTGCATAAGAAGTCCCTATCAAAATACTCAACTAAAAGCCGCAGGATGAGCACCCATGCTGTCAATTTTTTGATAGGTTCTTCATCCGACACAAAAATTGGAATTCATTTCCTAATTGTCAAGTAGTTATCCCCTATCATCCATGGACCTTCCGCAAGACATAATCATAATATAATCTTCACGATTATTTAATAGGACTATATAATAAGCATGTCCTACATCTATGAGAGCAATTTCTCCTTTCAAACTCCATTTGATCTTCAGCCTTTTAACAAGAACTTCGTAACTTAGCCTCTTATCAAACAATTTAATGATCAGGGCCGATTTCCAAGGGTTGCAAAGTCTCCTTTTTTATCTTTTTTGTACTGTTAGGTAAATTGTTGGACAACTTTCATCATCTGAATCACATTCTAATGGGACATCATCATCCGATCCGAAACTGGATCCTTTTCCTCAATTATCCCTTCATACGAAGGATTTGCCTTCTTATCAAAACCTTGCGCAATCTGGCTGTAGGACCTCACTGTGGGATTCCGCTGCCCGTTTCCTTCAGTTTCAGCCACAAAGGAGACCTCCTCCATTGCTATGTCATCTCCAATCTCTTTGGTAGCACCAATACGCTCTTGGTCCATGTCTGGTTGATTCTACTTGTATTTCTTATCTGATCTCTAAAGGAGATCACTTTCTTCACTCGAAAGACTTTTCTCTCTCTCGTTCGTCATATTTCTATATTTTGACCTTATATTAGCTTAACTATAGCGAATTTTTTGTTGTAGCATTAAATAATAACCATTTTAAAAAAGAACTATGTATATGTTTTTTTTTTTTTTTGATATTTATATAACTATTTTTTTTTAAAAGCAAGCCAAGTTATTTTAAAAATTTATCAATAACAAAATATATAAAAGAAATATGGAAAGTACTTATCATTGCCGTGCAACGTACGATACTAACCTAGTAAATTAAACAAATCGAAATTTCTAATAATAATAACTTTTAAAACGTTTGAAATAACTCCTATGAATAGTGTTTGGATAGTTATACCCTCTAAAATATATATATATATAAATATATATTAAAATTTTAACCATAGTGTGCGGCTAGCTATGGTGTGCGCATCGCGCATTAGCCACCCTAATGTTATAAGAAGTCTAATATTATTTTTAACATGAATATAATAACATAGAAAACATAATAAGCTAACATAACTAAACTATTTTTAGTCTTCATATGACAAATTTAAATATTTCATAATATTTTGAGAATGAGGGATAGATTAAGTGGTTAGAGCTTCCCTCCTTGTCCCAAAAGATCTTAAGATCGATTCTCATCACATGCCCTATGGCTCTTTAAACACCAAAAAAAAAAAAAAAAAAAAAAAAAAAAACCTTATTATATAAAATTCAATATACCAAAAAGTAGTTTGGATTGGACTCAACTTTTCACCACCAAATTTTAATTCAAATCAGATTGAATCAGACCCAAATTCAAATCAAATACCAAATAGACACCCCCTAACTATCTTTGATATTATTTGACTTTGGCACGCACTATTTATAAACTTTGAGTTTATTTATTTTCTCAATTGATTCAATTGATTTTTTATTTCATCATAGAATAATTGTTATTTTTATATATTTATTTTAAATGTCAATCAATTAGTTTAAAAAAATGGGGCATGACACATTAACTTCAAAAATGCCCATCATTTGTCCACCGATGGACATTTCTCATTTTCCCCATCATTCTAGTCAAATAATTATATTTTTGCCTACTCCTTGCATTTTTTTTAAGTGTTATACTTTAAGCGACATAAAGTATTAGGTTAATTAATTGACTTTAATATCTATTGTATAAGCCAAAGGGCTGAAGGAGAGTGAAAAATTGAAAAACTAATTTAGGCTCACCAAAAATTAATGGATAATGCTATATGTAGCCCTTAGGGCTATGAATGAGCATTAAATAACTTTCTTTATTTTGTATTAATTTAGGAATATATGATAAAAGACAAACTTTTAAATAAATCGAATGTACAATAAAATAATGTACATCCGTTATAAAGTTACTCTAATATGAGTAAAAGTTACCCTAATATGAATAAAAGTTACCCTGATATAATAAAAGTTATGAAGTATTTATGCTTTATTGATAAAAGTTACCTAAAAAGTTGTAAAAGTAACCCTAAATTTGATAAAAGTGACCCCCGGTGTACAATAAATTACTGTACACCGGATGTATACAAAAGTTACTCATGATAAAATCACGAGAAAATCAGTGTAATTAATTTTATATTTTCATTTTCTTTTTCCATTTTTAGCTTCTTATATGTATGTAACCCTTAAGGCCATGTATAACATTTTCCAAAATTAAAAAACTAGTCAAAAAATTTTTATTTTCGCCTACTCCTTGCGTTTTCTTTAAGTGTTATACTTTAAGCGACATAAAGTATTAGGTAAATTAATTGAATTTAAAATCTATTGTATAACCCAAGGGGGGAGGGGGGGAAGGAGATGGAAAAATTGGCACACTAAAAATTAATTTTGGCACACCTACATATGAGAAGAGGATTGAAAATTATGCTCTCACACTGAGTGTGCCAAAACCAATTGTTGGTATACTTAATTCATTTGTTTTATCTTATTCACATAAAACAATACTCTTGAAATTTGTGATTTTTCAATTAAAAAAAAAAAAAAACTATAGTATACAAATTAAGTCAATTCAATTAAACCAGTTTGAATTTGTACTACTCCACATGTCATTATTTATAGGAAAAATTACATTAAATAATACGACCTTTACCCCATCCGCTAATAACAAGTTGACCTTTTGTTTATTTCAGAATAATACGACCTTTAGGGGGTGTCCGCTTTAAACAAGTCATGACCTCTTGTTGACTTGATTAATAGGTATATGGGACACGTGTCAATGTTTAATTGGGTTAAAAAAATTTAATTTGTTTTTTTATTTAGTATTTTATTTTTTAATAGGTAATAATATTGATAATTATTATTATTATTATTATTATTATTATTATATGGGAAGGGGGAAGGGAGTTCGGTGGTCAGCCACCGGAGCAGCAGCCCACAACGCCAGCCAGAACATTTCCGGCTGACGCACGAGTCCACGAAGCCGCCAGCCAGAAGGTGGTGGTCGCAGCCAGGCCGAAAACCCACCACGACCATTTCCACATCAACAACAATAACAGCAGCGGCATCAACAACACCAAAACCACCGCGCAACTCTCCACCACCAACCAGTCGCACCTCCGAAATCACTAAACATCGCAACTCTCCACCACCAACAAGTCACCACCCACACAACCCCACAAATCACAGCAATTCGCACCCTAGTGCCACCCTTAAACTCCCTGAACACCGCGAAACCCTCGCCACCACCCAAAACACCAACCACCACAAACCCTCAACACCAGACCCACTAACCACAACAGCAACAACATTCACAAACCCCGACTCTCCTTCGCAACCAGCAGCGCCGCATCCCCTCCACCTTCACCACCGAAATCACCATCCCCTAGTTTCGGTTAGGGCGGTTTCGGGGCTGGGTTTTAGAAAGGGGGGTTTTCAATCAATTTGGGGGTTTTGTGGGTGAATTGCGAGGCTCCGAAGAACTTGTTGCTAATTGGTGGTGCTGCGACGGCCGTTGGTGGTTGCGGTTAGTCTCTGCTGGCCGGAGCTTGCTGCTGCGTTGCGTGGTGTGTTGAGTGGTGGGGGAGCGGTGGTAAGGGAGGAGGTCAGGGGGAAGGAGGAGGGCTTGATTTTTTTTTTTTTTGTTTATTTAATTATTAATAAAATCATAATTAAAGTTGTTATTAAGATTAATTACATTGTTAAATGAATTTATTAAAAAGAAAATAAAAATTAATCGGTTACTCAAGTTGTAGGTAAAATAACCTATTTAAAACGGAGTACCACAAAAGATCGTATTATTCTAAAATAAACAAAAGGTCAACTTGTTATTTGCGGATGAGGTAAAGGTCGTATTATTTAATGCAATTTTTCCTTATTTATATTGTTCCTAATGTTATGTACTCATATATGTCCACGTCATGCTTAAATTTGACATGAATTATCAACTAGCTTAGTCGGTTAATATTTTTGAGGGATGACACTCAACACATAGGATCAAGTCTCATTTACATCATTTACCCTTGTGTAGGGCTGGCAAATGGATCAGGTTGGTCGGATTTGTGTTCGGGTCAGCTACACCCTCAACCCTAAACTGATCCATTTTAAGTTTTTGGGTTAAAAAACCCAACTTCAACCTGAAATTTTCGGGTCCGAGTCAACCTAAAATTGACCCACTTTGACTTGAATTTTTTTTTTTTTTTTTTTTTTCTGTTTTGGGTTTAAAACTCTAAATGGGGTTGCTATTTTTGGGTTGACCCAACTTGAACAACCTGATTTTGTTCAAACAACATAAATTTTTCTAGGTATCTCAAATTCTCAAGAAAAACAATACTCACAATCCCAACCAAAATAAAGATAATTGTCTAACAAGCCTACTTAATTAAATTAACGGATTAGAAACCAAACTAAAGTCTACTCAAGTAATAATCAAGATATTATTCTCACAAACTCACAATATAAAAGAAATTAATCAAATTAAAAAAAATTAGAAACATAATAGTAATACATCTGAAAATTTGGGTTTAATTTGTAACAAAAAAAGGCCAAAAAGTGGCTGTTAAGATGAACATAAACCTATACATTGAAGATTGAAGCTTGAAGAACCAAATACATTGAAGCTTGAAGAAGGTGGACTGGTGGAGCGACCGAGCGAGAGTGACGTAAACTAGCAAAGTAGCAGACCATAATTCGTTTCCTTGAGGAGTTGAGAGTTAAAGAGAAGGAAAAAAAAAAAAAAATTAGAGAGAGTGTGTTGTGTACGGCGGCTGAACAGTGTTAGGCATATGGGCAAGGGTTTATGATTGGGTTCATGTTTGGGCTTGGGCCATAATTTACCTTAGTTTTTTTTTTTTTTTTTTTATTTATTTATAAAAAATTTGGGTTTTACTCAATTCGGGTTATATGGGTCATTTTCGGATTGAGAATTTCAACCTTAGCCTAACCCATTTAATTTCAGGTCGGGTTCGTGTCAACCCATTTAAGAAATTGGGTCGAAAATCTGAACCCTAACCCGTTATTTTCAGGGCGAGTCAGCTTTTTCCACCCCTATCCTTATGGCTCTGAAAAAAAAAAATTATGTACTCTATATAACTAATAAGAGTTAGGAAATATTCATTTCACCTTATTTTTACTGAACTGATATTATTTTTACCGAACAATTTTTTTGTCAGGTTAAGTGAACATGGCCTTACAGAGTAGATGAGTAGACAATAATTTTACCATACACCTAGACAGGCTGAATAACTAATGTTAGCCATTCAGTTATTGATAGATGGATATTAGTACTCCCTCCGTGTTTTAACAAGTGTTACAGTTTGACCAAACACGCATGTACGCCGAGACACAACTTTGACCATTAATTTATCTAATTATATGTTATCAAATTATAGGAAAATTGATATTATGAAATTATACATTATAACAAATTGAACAATGTATTATACAATAACATTTGTTTTCTAGTAAATTAATTAAGTCAAAACCATTAGGTGAATAGTGGAAAAAGTCAAATTATAACACTTATTAAAACACGGAGGAAGCAGTATAGATATTAGTCCTTATAAAAATTGTTCTTTAATTCCTGCCATCTCTTTGGATGCATTAGAAAATAGAAATTCTGAAATTGTCCTCGTGAGAAAGGTTTTCTAATATTTTTATTTTTCTTACTGTCCTTACACATACATCCAATGGGTCCTTACACAGACCCTTAAAACTGGATAGGGTAAACGGGTTTTGGTCGGGTCATAACCGATGCTCATTTCTACTTCTACGGTTCTACCTTCTAGCCTATCACTTCTACGCTGCTCCCGGTACACTCTCTCTCTCTCTCCTCCATTGAAGCGCCTTTTGAGGTACTTGTTTTTTCATTTTTTTATTTTATTTTTATTTTATTTGTTTTCATTTCATACTCCTTTGTTTTTATGCTTGAAGCGTTCTCTGGGTTTTTTTTCTTCTTTATTTGTAATTTTATTGAATTTATGATCTTTCAGGAGTTGCTTGAGAAATTTGAATAACAAACTTCAGTTCTCTCAAAGATGAACTTGTTTCTTTTCAAATTGGTTGATAAATCAATTCTATTTCCAATTTTTTTATGGGTTTGAAAATTTATGGGTATTTAGAAATCGGGGGTTTTGTTTGATTGACTATAAAAAGTTAATTATGTAGGAACTGCAAATTCATTGGAATTTCCAATGCCTCCAAAATGTAGGAATTAAACTACCAAAACCCCCCTTAGTAATTCAAAATTCCCATGATTTGCAAATTTCTTCTTACAACCAAACAAATTTATGCAATTCCTAGGAAATTTAATATGGGATTCAAATTCCAATGAAATGCTATTGCCTAAGACAAATAAGTTCCCATATCAACCAAACAATATTTGAGTTTATAATAAGGTGGTAGGGTGTAAATGCAATATGGATAAAGTAAGAGTGAGTGAGTGAAAAGGTATCAATTTTTGGAGTAAGAGGTGTATGGTAGTAAATAGGGTTTGCCCAAAATGGAATAAAGTGAAAGTGCTAAGAACTATTAGAACGGACAAAAACGAAATGGTTGAGAACTTAAAGAAATGGAGATTTATTCGTTTCAGTTGTCGAGCCTACACATTTTGTAGCGTTTTTCTTTTTTTCTTTATGCATTAAATCGTGTAATTTGCATGGTGACCTTTGCTTTCATTTGGATCTAACTCATCTCGTCCCTCAAGATTCTTGAGTGGGATGCATAATTATGTCTAGACATGTGCTTTCTTTTGGCTTGTTGATTTTCTCATGTGTACTCTGGCATTGAAATTTTGAATACCTGAAGAGAGAATTATTTGAGGTATAACATGACTACTCTATTATACGTTCGCTTATGCATAATGTTTGTTTGTATGGCTACAAACTTTGTATTAGATGTAGTGAGGTTTAATTGGTTTCTAGTTTTGCTATGTGTGATGTAGATCAAGAGTTCTTATAAAAAAAGAATGTAGATCAAGAGTTGTGCTTCTGATACTTTATCATTATTCTGCACTCTTCCATCTTTGCCTTAGTTAGATGGCATGTGATCTAAGTCATCTAACTTAAGATACCTATATCTATGTTCTACAATTCTAACGAGCTTTCAGAATCTTGCTTATTTTCTAATTTTGTTAATGGCAGTGAATATTATTAAGTGTGAAGTCATCTATTCTACAGCTTGGTGTTTTATTATTAAGTGGTCAATCTAGACATTGTTGTTGCCTTAGCAATTTTTCAGCTTGGATAGCTACAATTAAATATTTTTGTTAGTCACATTAATTAAGAATTCAAAGATTTATGATGTTTCAATTGATGTAGCTCATATAAGATGGTAATAACATTTCCTAAATCCATTATATCTCTGCCACTGCCACTGAAGTTGTTCTTATTTTTACCCTTTATTTTTTTTTTTTTAAAAACAGTTTCTGCAAGACTTCTTTAAACATGGCTGAGGGTGGTAAGAGCTTTGTTAGGAGGGATCGTCTGCTTGATATTGAGTCAAAGGTCCATATGTGGTGGGACCAAAATAATGTATTTGTAGCTGAGCCTGGTGAGAAGCCTCCTGGTGATGGAGAAAAATTCTTCGGAAACTTTCCATTTCCATATATGAATGGATATTTGCATCTTGGACATGCATTTTCCATTTCCAAGGTAGAATTTGCTGCAGCTTACCACAGACTGAGAGGAGCCAATGTACTCTTTCCTTTTGGTTTCCACTGCACTGGCATGCCCATCAAGGCTGCAGCAGATAAGCTTGCAAGAGAAATTCAACTGTTTGGAGATCCACCTGAGTTTCCTTCTGCAGTGGAGAAAGAAGTTAGCCAGCCATCAGAACAAGAGGATACAAATGCAGGATCACAGCCGTTTAGGGGTAAGAAGTCTAAGGTTGCAGCCAAAACTGGCACAAGTCTGTATCAGTGGGAGATCATGCAAAGTTTTGGCCTTTCCAATGAAGAAATCTCAAAGTTTCAGGATCCATACGAATGGCTGACCTATTTTCCACCATTGGCAGTTGAAGACCTTAAAGCTTTCGGCTTGGGTGTTGACTGGAGGCGCTCTTTTGTCACCACTGATGTTAATCCGTACTTTGATTCTTTTGTGAGGTGGCAAATGAGGAAGCTCAAAGCAGCTGGTAAGATTGTGAAAGATAAAAGATATGCAATCTTCTCTCCGCTAGATGGACAACCATGTGCCGACCATGACAGGGCTTCTGGTGAAGGGGTCCAGCCCCAAGAATACACAATAATAAAGATGGAAGTTTTTCCACCATTTCCTGCAAACTTGAGTGCTTTAGAGGGCAGGAAAGTATACTTGGCTGCTGCAACATTGAGGCCAGAGACCATGTATGGTCAAACAAATGCATGGGTATTGCCTGAGGGTAAATATGGGGCCTTTGAAATTAATGAGACAGATGTTTTTGTAGTCACTGAGAGGGCAGCTCTTAATCTTGCATATCAGAGCTACTCAAGGGTCCCAGAGAAGCCAACGTGCTTGGTAGAGCTTACTGGTCATGACTTGATTGGTTTGCCTTTGAAGTCTCCGCTTGCTCAAAATGAAGTCATTTACACTCTTCCCATGCTAACTATCTTGACAGATAAAGGAACTGGGATTGTAACCAGTGTCCCTAGTGATGCCCCTGATGACTATATGGCCATGCATGACTTAAAGGCAAAACCGGCTCTACGGGCTAAATTTGGTGTAAAAGATGAGTGGATACTTCCCTTTGAGATCATACCCATTATTGATATCCCTGAATTTGGAGACAAACCTGCTGAGAAGGTCTGCACTGATTTGAAGATCAAGAGCCAAAACGAAAAGGACAAGCTTGCAGAAGCGAAGCGATTAACTTATTTGAAGGGTTTTACTGAAGGGACAATGCTTGTTGGTGAATTTGCTGGGGAGAAGGTCCAGGATGCCAAGCCAAAAGTCAGACGTAAGCTTTTAGAAACAGGTGAAGCCATTATGTATAGTGAGCCTGAGAAAAAGGTCATGTCTAGATCAGGCGACGAATGTGTTGTGGCTTTGACAGACCAGTGGTACATCACATATGGGGAACCTGAATGGAAGGAGCTAGCCAAGGAGTGCTTGGATAACATGAATTGCTACTCTGATGAGACCCGTCATGGTTTTGAACACACCTTGAGTTGGCTAAATCAGTGGGCCTGCTCAAGGTCATTTGGCCTTGGGACTCGCATCCCTTGGGACGAGCAGTACCTTGTGGAGTCCCTGTCTGATTCAACTATATACATGGCTTATTATACTGTTGTCCATTTTCTGCAAAATGGAGACATGTATGGATCTAATACTAGTTTGATAAAGCCAGAACAAATGTCCGATGATGTCTGGGATTTCTTGTTTTGTGGTGGTCCATATCCAGATTCATCAGATATTGATTCAAATGTGCTTAACTCAATGAAGCGGGAATTTGAATATTGGTAT
Source organism: Chenopodium quinoa (assembly GCF_001683475.1). Lineage (NCBI taxonomy): Eukaryota > Viridiplantae > Streptophyta > Magnoliopsida > Caryophyllales > Amaranthaceae > Chenopodium > Chenopodium quinoa. The sequence continues at coordinate 2,840,734 of NW_018743510.1, read as the reverse complement.
CCTTTTGATCTTCGTGTGTCTGGCAAAGACCTTATCCAGAACCATCTGACATTTAGTATTTATAATCACACAGCACTAATGGACAAGCGCCACTGGCCTCGTGGGTTCAGATGCAATGGACACATTTTATTAAATGCTGAGAAGATGTCCAAGTCCACTGGGAACTTCAGGACTTTGCGCCAGGCCATTGAAGAATTCTCTGCAGATGCCACACGTTTTGCTCTTGCTGATGCTGGTGATGGTGTTGATGATGCAAATTTTGTATTTGAAACTGCAAATGCAGCGATTTTGCGTCTCACAAAAGAGATCTCATGGATGGAAGAAATTCTTGCTGCTGATGCAGCTCTTAGATCGGGTGAGCCTTCTTCTTATGCTGATCGGGTGTTTGAAAATGAGATTAATCTCGCAATAAAGCTGACTGAGCAAAACTACCAAAACTATATGTTCCGAGATGCTCTTAAGACTGGGTTTTACGACTTGCAAGCTGCTAGAGATGAATATAGGTTCTCTTGTGGGGCTGGTGGCATGAACAGGGTTTTGGTGCAGCGTTTTATGGATATTCAGACACGACTTGTTACCCCTATCTGCCCACATTATGGAGAGTATGTTTGGAGAGAGCTTTTGAAGAAGGAAGGCTTTGTAATAAAAGCTGGCTGGCCTGCTGCAGAGGCACCTGATTTAGCCCTTAAGAGTGCCAACAAATATTTGCAGGATTCGATAGTGCTAATGAGGAAACTCCTCCAGAAGCAAATTATGGGTTCAAAGAAGGCTGGCAAGAAAGGAGCCCCTGTTCAACAGCTTACAGAAGACAAGCAATTGACTGGTTTGATCTATGTAAACGAAACATATGATGGCTGGAAGGAAGAGTGCTTGAAAATACTTCAGAGCAAATTTGACTCAAGAACTTGTACTTTTGCTCCAGACAGTGAAATTATGGCAGCACTGCAGACGAGTGAGATTGGGAAGGCTTCCAATTTCAAACAAATCCAGAAGCAATGCATGCCATTCTTGAGGTTCAAGAAGGATGAAACTCTTGCTCTAGGACCCCAAGCCTTGGAGTTGAAGCTTCCTTTTGGTGAGATGAAGGTCCTTTCAGAGAATTTATCTTTGATCAAGAGGCAGCTTGCTCTCGAACAGGTGGAGATTTTGTCATATCAAGATGAGGATGCTTGTGCCAAGGCTGGACCTCTTGCATCAGTGCTAAAACAAAATCCTCCATCTCCTGGTAATCCTACTGCCATCTTTTTGACAAACTGATGAAATTGAATTTTCTGTGGTTTTGGTTTAGGCATTTTTGTAACGAAATTTAAATTTATCTACTGTATGAACTTCTTGAAAGCACGTTGTTTTATCTTGAGTTCTTATGAAGGCTAGTTTAGTTCCAGGTCTTCCAGTGACTGAATTTGCCTTTATTGTTAACATGGATTCTGAGTTTGCTTTATGTTCTTTTGACTCCGTCATTTACAGTTTACAAGAGTCTTCATTTTAATCAAGCATGTTGTACATTGTTTACCTCAGTCGGCTATCAACTTAGGTCATGATGTTACAATGGTGTAATTGAATAATCTCCAAGTGTCACAGCACATCTCAAGCTGAAGGTGCTGCAAGATTGATTGGGCAACATATATTTATAAAATTCCACAAAACTTAGAAAAGCAATCTAATTGTGTGAAACACATGCAGTTCATTAGCAAGATCCTAAGAGCAATAGTCCAGCTTATGGTTCTTTTATTTAAATCATCATCCACTGAGGAAGAGCTGCATTTGCTTCATAATTATCTGAAGCAGACATCCCGGGTTTGATTTCACACCCTAGGTATTAGGTAATTCTGAGAAGCATTGCAGACTTGATAAACAAAGAAATATGGCCACTTTTTCAAAGTTGAAGTTCTAGATGATGCTGGTGAAATTACAAAAGCCGATCTTCCATTGAAAAACCTCCATCTCACCTGCTTTAAAAAGTTTCCTCTTGACGGTGCTGGTAATCTGGTATACATGCCTTTCTGAATGCATATTACTCTAATATCTTTCACACTGAAAGAACATCTTTTGTAAGCGTGTTTGAGCTCCATTAACACTGTTTATCCCTGCATTTTTCAATAGCAAAAATTCTGATGCCCTTTGTTGGCTCCTATCTTTTTTATAAAAGTTACAGTAGCTGTTAGGTCCTATCACTTTCATAAACGTTACAGTAGTACAAACTCTTCTGCAATCTGAAGGGTTTGGTTGGCTTGTGAGGCATTTGCAAATTGAAAACTGAATTCGAGCACACACATGCCTGACTATCCTCTTGAAAACTTTTCTGGAACCCCATTTGTCTCACAGTTGGGTGTTTGTGGTAGAAAATACTTCATATTCAGAAGTATAAACTGATTTTAGGGTTTTTTTTTTAAAAAAAAAACCTTTTATCTTCCACCTACAATGTTATCGTTTTTCCAACACCAAAATTCTTCTGCATTGACGACGTTGCGAGCTGCAACACCGTTTTTAGCTTTAATTGTATTGTTGCATGAGTATTGGTTGCTACATAATCATCTTAATTTTCTGGTTTCAAATATCTATAAAAGGCCGGATTAATGTCATTCCAATCATGATGTTATCTCCCACTGCAAATTAGCCAACATCCAGAGCAGAATTATGGGATTAATGACGGGTACTATAAAGACTTTCAAGATAATGTACAATTTTTGAGTGTGATACTCATTTACGTGCTAGATTAATAGATTATGCTATGATAAGCTAAGAGTTCATATTAAACTATATACATAGCTTCAATTTCTTTTAAAAATAGCGTTTCTCCACTTCTATCTATGTTGAACATACAACCACAAGCTCAAAATCTGCAAATTAGTGCAACAATGGTAGAGTTGAAAGACAAATGAGAAGGTCAGAAGGATACATGAAAGGAACAAACCATTCAGTTGCTTTCCTTTCCTTTTCTTGTTGTTTCTTTCTCTCTCTCTCTCTCTCTCTCTTTTTTTTTTTTTTTTTTTTTTTTTTTCTAGCGATAGTTGCTAGATTTTGAGTAGCCTTAGAACTATTACAGTGACACTTAAAATTAGAAATACAAACACACATACTATTATAAAGTTTCTTCCTCGGTGGGCCGGAGAGATTCACTAACGTATCACCCTTCCTTTTCATACTTGCATGAAAACTGGATCTAATAATAGGATAGACGTAGTTGGCATGTGAGTTCATGCTCTGTTTTCGAACCTTTTCTCTAATTCTCCTTTTGTAAAGACCGGATATGTTGACCATGGTTTCCGTAAAGCATATCTTCCTAGACTTGCTCTTGAACTCGAACGAAGGATGAACGCTAACTTTCCTAGGAACAGGCGAACTACTAACCTTCACATCAAGACCACGGACTTGAAACTCATCCTTGTGTAGGAACTAGGAAGCTTCTTGCGATGGATGAACATGTTCGGTTCCCGCATCAACAAAGACAATTTTATTTTCAATTACAAAAGATGACGTCCTTTGGATTGATATCATCTTCGATTTCACTCAAAGTGGTTATTGAGTTAGAAACCACTACTTCCCTCAAAATATGTTGTGGGGGTCTCCACCATGATACACACCTTCAACATTGATATTGGTTGATAGAGTCACAACTCTTTTTCTTTCCTCAACCTATCTAAACTGCACAGACAATTCTCAAGCATGAAGATGACTTTCTTTGATTATAAGCCACCTTAATGTACTTTTAGAGGGCTAAAACTTGAATAACACCTTGATTTCTATTTTCCATGGGATCTCTATTTTCCTTACATAACTCCTCACTTTCATTTAGACATGCATTCATGCTTCCGGCTTGACAACAAATGTCTCAATAATATTCTTCCCTTGAACCATACATATCCTTCATAGTAGCTACTACTCTTGTTAAGTCTGGCAACACACTCTAACTTTATTGCACGGATGTGCTCTTCAAATCTGATATCTCCTTGGCTATTGCTTTGTTCATTAGTTCCAACTCCTTTGCTTTAATTAAAACCTCATATGATCCATCCAAATCCCTAGATTTTCAAGAGCCATGCCTCTTCTAAACAAGGTTTTCACTATCTTACCATCAATCTTAATTTTACTAACTCCATTTCTCAACTGCATCAAGTTCTTGTTTTCAAACTCCCGTGCAAGTTTGGTGTGCAAAATTGGAGTCGTGAAATAATGACCGAATATAAAGACCAAAATCAGTACAAGACTTCCTTATAAATTTAAACAAACAATTACTTTGAGGAGTTATTCAATAATTATCAACTGCTCCGTAGCATTTTGTATGTAAATTGCTCACTTATTTGTTAATTCAGAACAAGAAGAAAATTAATCACTAGCAATTTCTTAGTTTATACTAATCACTTATTTGTTAATTCTATTTCCATTATTTGACAACTAAGTAAGTAGTACAATTTGTGTACAAGTTTACTTTCTTTGCCCCCGCGTAATTATTGACCTTCTTGACAAACTCTAACTTGTGTAATGACACGCACGAGACTTGAAATTAAATCTTGTGTATAATAGACTTCAATTTGATCATGTTAGAACTAATAATCCTTTAAACATTGTTATTGTATATCAATATATGTAAGCTATATTTTTTTTAATTTACGATAGATCAAATACAATATCAACTCTATCAAATTGAAAAAAAAATGAGGGTGAGTAAGACTAATTAATCACCTGGAACTATCAAGTGTAGTATTAATAAACCTCATAGTTCTTGCAATTTCTGGGTCAATATGAAAATCAAAATTCATATTGTCATTTAGTTCTTGTCTGCATCAATTCAAAGCAGAATAATAAATTATTAGGCTGAAATAATTAGTAAGAAATATTTAGTAATGAAAGAAGAGATAATTATATAATAAAATTAATGAGAGAAACATTACACAAATTCAGCCAAATTATCGAGTCATCTCGTGACATCTCTTAGTGCAACATTCAGATTATGAGCTTCATATTTTGGATTGATTTCCGTTATCAAAATATGCTGTTTTCCATTGCATACAAACATAACACAAGATTATGAAGCTTAATTAGAGAAAGAATGAAAATTAACTAGAGTAATTAATTAATACCTCATCCATCAAGGTGCTAGTGTAATCAACATATTCAAATTAAGACTTCCTATTTAGTTTCCCATTTGCATATAACCTTTGACTTAAAATTAAAATTAAACGGAGAGAGTAATAATCAAGCTTAACTCCGATGCTTCTTTGTGTGATGAGGGGTGGGTTGGTTTGGGGGTGGTGCCCCGTGGCTGCGAAGGGAGAGTGTTGTTTGCAGCAACACGTAGAGTTCGAGCTTGGTGGACCCCGGAGGTGGTAGAAGGGAAAGTACTTCATTTGGCTGTGAAACTCGCAAGGAAGTATGGCTATGATAAAGTCATCTTTGAATCGGGTAGCCAAATCCTCATCAACCGGCTCCCGAAGACTTCAATTTATTTGTCAGACTTTGATGGTGTTTAAGATGATATTCTGTTTTGTGTAGTCTTTTTACGTCTTTTTTTTTTTTTTTTTTTTTTTAAGTCTTATGTTAAAGGAATGACAAGATTATAGCGCATCACCTTGCTAAGCTAATGCCTTTTGGTGTTGAACAAGTTCGGATTAATCATTGCCACCAATGATTTTCCCTTATGTACTCTCGAACAGTTTGTCCATCAATTAATGCATGAGCTCGGCTTCCCTCAAAAAAAAAAAAAAAAAAAAACACAAAAAATGCCTTTCTCCATAGGCAATACCTCGATGAACACGTTTTTCCATTAAAACACATCAACAAAATAAGACAAGGCCGTTGGCAAAAAAAGACTTTTGAGTCAACGAATTAACCCAACTGAGAATTCCTCATTACTACTTCCGGCGTCCAAAAAAAAAAAAAAAGTGTCGGAAAGTTTAACAGTTATACAGCATCATGGAAGCAGAGCTTAAAGCGATTCTCAACGATCTCGACGATCTCAAACGATCTTCTTCTGATTCATCTCTCCAAAATTCAATGGATCAGGTTAATTTCTTCTACTTCAATCTCTTTTTTTTTTTCTTCAATTTTACTGAATTCATTCATTATTTCACCCAATTTCTGTCTTCTGGACACTGCATTATTGTTTCAATTGTTGTTTGATTCTATATTTTGTTGGAATTTTGCATTTTTGACCTTAATTGCGTAATGTGTTAACTCGGATTTTGCCGATCTTAGATTTTATCAGTGTTTAATGCTATTGTAAATTTGCTTGCTGCTCTTTGATTGATTTCTACTAAGAATTGCAGTTTATAAAATGAGAAATGTCAAATTATATAAAGCCACTGTTAATTTTTTTTGTTCATAATTATTTTTGATTGATAATTACATGCAATTGCCGTTGCATTATCTAATTTGAGCTATAACCACTTAATTGGGTGGCTGTTGTAAATTTTGAGACGAAGGGTTAGATTATGGAAAGTGAATTACAAGTGCCTTGGCTCACAGTCATCATCAAATGTGATTTCTCGAGGCCCAATCAAACTCTATAGTAGTGAACAAGTGAAGTAAGAGTGGTTTTTTATTTTTTATTTTTTATTTTTATTTTTTAGGGTAAGGATTGTGTTAGTTATTTTTACAATGGTGTATCATTAGTTCTATGCCACCTTTGTTTGTTGAAGGTGGGAGGAGGGCCAGTATGATAAGTGATGCAATTGTTGTTTGAAAGGAATGTGTTAGCTTTCCTTATTTTCAATGTAGAGTACCATTACTCTGATGTCCTTTTCATTTGTTGAAGGTGGGAAGGGGAGGGGATAGGAGATGCTCGATTTTAAATGACTATTTGGAGGGGTATATTGGTATTGCCATTATGCTTGCTAATAATTTTTTTCTTGTGATATTCTACATGTTAATCCTTTTTTTTTTTTCCCCATTTTATATGATGGGCCAAAAAATTTATATTTCAAAAAATAATCACCTAGTAATGTTCCATTTTACAGTATAACTGTTGGTTGGAAGTAACAAGTCACTATGATGTGGGAGTTCTTAATATCCGTGTTTTGTTTATGGTGCTTTTTGGAATGGAAAAAATGCCCCAAATATTTCATTTACCCTAAGAATTTTCCATCTGTATGTTATTTCTCCTAAAATTAGGCAATTATTCTTATTAATGGTGCACTCTTCTTTTTTTATTTTTATTTTTGTATGTCACTTTCCCTTTTGTCTTGGCTATTAAAGAAGAAGAGTTTTAATACAAGGAAACTATCATGATCTTTTTCATTTTAATTGCCTTATAGGGGGAGTTGATAAAAAGGCTTTTAGACTTTGATGTATGAGATGCTCCATAATAGCTAAATTAGATAGAGTCCAAGTGACCATCCAATGTGTTATAGCGTATCATCTTCATTAGTGAAGTAAAAGGAAGTGTGAGAGAAGTGAGTGATATGACCGCTAACATATTGAAGGGCTACTTCTTTGTTTGGGAAGGAAAACTAACCAGGCAAAAATTTCTCCATGGGGGTGGTGGTGGGGGGGTTGACTCGGTGAGTGATGTAGTAGGTCATAAAGCTTTTTTTTATTTTTTATTTTTTTTCCCTTCCATTTTATAATTTATATTCTTATGTTCTACAACTCCTTAACTATGAGATTAAATTGTACAATCCCATTGGTTTTCCTTTTTTATCTACCAAATAGAATTAACAAAAGTACTAGGGTTCCATGTAGAATTTGTTTTTGGGAAGACTTAGGCCCTGTTCTTTTGAGCTTCTGACAGAGCATAATAGGGGTTAGCAGAGTAGGAGTTAGCAGAGCAGAGCAGATTTAAGAAGAGTAGAGTAGGGCTTCCAACACACTGCAGGGTAGGCAGAGCAAATTTCAGCACAATAGGCAGGGAGGGTAGAGCAGAACAGCTCAAAAGAATAGGGCCATAGACTATCTAATACTCAATTATAATTATGAAGTGATACATTTTACATAGTTGCTATGATGCCAAGAGACAACATTGCTTACTGCTTTTATCACATCTTTCATTTTCCTTTTCCAATTTTCCTGATTTGCAGTTGCGAATTCGAGTAGAGCATCTTGCTTCTCTTGCAGAGTCAGCACCAGTTCGGCGTTCCAAAGTCAAGGTCACCTTCTGTTTGTTGATTTTAATTGCAGCAGTACTTTAACACTGTATCAGACTATCAGTGACTTATTGATTCATGGGTAGATGTGTTTGTAACAGGATATGAGTGCAGAGGTTATAGATAGTAATCCTTACAGTCGATTAATGGCACTTCAGAGAATGGGCATCGTCTCTAATTATGAAAGAATACGGGATTTCTCTGTTGCAGTTGTTGTAAGTGTTTGATTCTTTCCATTCAATCTCTTGAGGTTTAATTGCTTGATTTCTTCTGATTCTACAACCTCTTTTGAACTACTAACTGAATATTAATACAAGGTTGAATGTTTTTAATGGTTTGGAATCATCAATACAGGGTATAGGTGGAGTTGGAAGTGTTGCAGCTGAGATGCTCACTAGATGTGGCATAGGTCGACTTTTGCTTTATGATTATGATACAGTCGAATTGGCTAATATGAATAGGCTTTTTTTCCGTCCTGAGCAGGTGTACTTCATATATTTTTAATTTCTCTGTAGATATGTTTTAGAAGAGCTGGCATTGTTTTGGTTCCATGTACCAAAATTCTTTGTTGCAATCCTTTTTCCTCATGCTGTGCGTTGTATTGTATGTTAACAGGTTGGTATGACGAAGACTGATGCTGCTGTCCAAACTCTATCTGACATAAATCCTGATGTTGTACTTGAGGCAAGTGTGTTTAAGATGTTTACCAAACTGTTAAACTGCACTTTTTCTTCCTGCTCTCTGGGTTAAAATATCCTGATTGAGTCATCTTCAAAATAATTTTTATCTTGTGAAAGTACAAGCTTTAGCGAATTGTTCATCAAGCTTATCATGACGACGCCAAGATTTTGAGACTTTGTGCTGTTGGGACTAATAAAAAGCGGAAATGTTCTCCTAATTGTGCCTTTTGGTTTTAGCAGCATCTGTGGAAGTGGTTACTACTTCATGAATCAATCATTCAAAAGCCTTAATCCCATAAGGGGTCGGCCACATGAACCAAATTTGATTATTCCGTGCAGTCATCGACCAAAATCTTCCTCCTCCATCCCTTAACTAATTCAAGAATAAAGGCATATATTACATTTTTAAAAAAAAAAAAAAAAAATTTCTATCCTTCTATATTACAACTTTCCCTTTTGACTTAATAAAGAGCATAAAAAAGGATTTCCTTGGCAGCTACAACTTTAAAGAAAACTTATTGTGGCTCAGGTTTCCCTTCCTTGATAGATCAATTTTCAAACTTTTGAATTATATCTTTTTTAAATCATGAATATACTTGTTAAGGCTTTTGTCTTGAGAGTAGTCATTGTCTCTTTAAAGCAGCCTCTAGAACCTATCTCAAGCCTTTGTCAACTCTCAGAATCTCGTACCGAGACTACCAAAGATTACATCATTTCTGCATCACCATGCTAGGAATCGGTTTATAAGAATGGAACTATAAGTTGTGTATGGTGAGAATTATAAGCTGTAAGTGCAGAAACAGAGAAAGAGAGAGGAATGGAGTGTTTGATTGTAGTGATAAATACAGATAGCCAGCCTTCTTTCGAGAGGAAGGTTCTCTCTCCAAGCCTAAGCTTTCTGTATAATATTCTGGATGATCCTTGTTGTATTCATGCACTCCTATTTATACTGCTATTCCTTCTACAGAGTTCTTGCTTACATTCATCCCCCTCCATAACAGAATTTTATTCTTTATGACAAAAAGACTAACAAAGCCCTCAACAAAATAACAGAATTGAAAACAGAATCTAGAAGCAATTAAATAAAATGCAGTGAATGTGACAGCTCAGCATTTCTTCTTATTCCTCCATCAGCCTTGCTTCTTGCGTCTTGAGTAAGTAGCCACGATTGGAGGCCTTGGCCCATTTCTTGCAATGTCCGCCGCAACAAGTTTCACCTTGTCTTCAAGGTGGAAATCAGGAAACCTGTTGGCCAAATCAGAGAGGGAATCCCAGGTAGCCTCAAACTCGGGCAAATTCTTCCATTTAACAAGCACCTCTGAGTTGGGCTGCTGCTCATTGGCAATGTTTCTGACCCCTAGAATTGATTCAGGTTCCACCTCAAGTACTAGGTCAGCAGTAAGCTGGGTTGGCAGGGGGGCTGTGGTGGTGTTTTGTCCATGTGCTTTCTTAAGCTGAGAAATGTGGAAAACCGGGTGGATTCTTGCCCCCTCTAGCAGTTTGAGCTTATATGCCACTTTCCCAATCCTCTGGATTACTTCATAAGGACCGTAGTACCGCAGAGCTAATTTCATGTTTCTCCTTTTTCCCACCGAGTGCTGCTTGTAAGGCTGTAATTTCAGATATACCCAGTCTCCTTTTTCGAACTGCCCTTCTCTTCTTTTCTTATTCTCATACTCCCTCATGTAACTCCGAGCCCGAAGTAGATGGAACTTCAGGTCATCCAAGGTAGCATCTCTTTCCAGAAGCTGCTCTTCAATCGACGAGTTAGGTGGTGCCTGCATTGTATCGAACCAAATGTGGGGGGTCTCTCCCATAGAGGACCTTGAATGGTGTGTGGAGAGTAGCGGTATGGAAAGAGGTATTGTACCAATACTCTGCCCACGGGATCCATGAAGACCATGACTTCGGCTTACCATTCACAAAACACCTCAAGTAGGATTCGAGCCCCTTATTAAGGACTTCAGTTTGCCCATCGGATTGTGGGTGGTAAGCTGTGCTCCTTGCTAGCTGGGTGCCTTGTAGTCTGAAAATTTTATTCCAGAAATTGCTCAAGAAGACCTTATCTCGGTCAGAGACAATTGACTTAGGAACACCATGCAATCGAACAACTTCCTTAACAAAAGCCTGAGCCACCCCGAGGGCTGTAAAAGGATGCTTCAGTAGTACAAAATGGGCATATTTGGATAGTTGGTCTACTACTACCAACACGGTATCCCAGCCACTCGAAACCGGAAGTCCTTCAACGAAGTCCATCGAAATGTCCTCCCAAACTTATCGGGAATCGGAAGGGGCTGTAGCAGCCCTAAGGGACTAACTGTAGCTGCCTTATTCTGTTGACAGACGGTACAGTTTTTTACATACTCCAGAATATCCTTCCTCATCCCCACCCAATACCACTCGGCAGCAATCCGCTGGTAAGTTTTGTATTCCCCCGCATGCCCTTCTATTGGGGAGTCATGGTACTCTTTTAAAAGAGTTTTAGCCAGAGCAGATTTCTTAGGTATGACAATGCGCCATTTGTACTTCAATATATCGTTTTTCAGAGAAAACCATTTCAAGGGCTGATTACCCTAAGTCTATAAGTCTATAAGTACATTAGTTGTAAATTCAAAATATGGTTTAAAGGTGGCTTGTGACGCTCATTAAACTGCGTCAAAACTCAATATGTTAGTTGATATTTTTTATTTTTACTTTGTTTGAAGTCTCAGCTAATATTTCCTTCTTTGTTTTCAGAGCTATACAATGAACATTACAACAGTGGATGGATTTGAAACTTTCATGTCTAGTTTGAAAAAGAAAACATTTCGCTCAGATAAAGAAGGATGTGGGGTGGATCTTGTTTTGAGTTGTGTAGACAATTATGAAGCAAGGATGGTTGTAAATCAGGTTGCCTTTGTCATCATCATGAACTCCATTTTATTTTTATTAAGCTGCTTGATGTTGGATGATGGGGATCCTGCATTCAATACGTTAAATTTAAATATGAAATCCTGACTTGAATGTACTTTTGTTTTGTAGGCATGCAATGAATTGAATCAGACATGGATGGAGTCTGGTGAGCAACATGATCATTGTGCTTGTTAAATTGTTCCTTGTAAATTAATTTGTGTTACCTTTGTTAAATCATTCCTTGAATCAGTTATGGTGATTAGGTGCGTCACGATTTATTAATACTACCTCTTGCATGGTCTGTTGATCCATAATTGTTAATGCTTTTTGTGCCTATGTGAAGCTTTCTTCTTCATTGATAGATTTTGTTTTAGATTAAAATATGTTTTCTGTTTCTTCTCCCTATTGTTTTTCACTTGTTAGAACACCCTTCAGTTGTTTATAAAAGAACAATAAAATTAGCTAGAGAGCGGACTGCAAGATTTGAAAAACGACCAATAACACACTCCCATATGCATCTTCGATCATATATCATTATGATTTCTGCTGCACAACTCAACAAAGGAAGAATCAAAGAATACTAGTTCTTTGGGAGCAACAAAATTTATCACAATGGTTGGTGAAGCTGAACATTTGCCGATTTTAACCATCCTGTGAAATTTATCACTATGGTTAACTATATATCATTGAATACTGAATTCGAAGTTGGTTTTTTCTTATTTACTAGGACTTTGCTGAGTCAAATAGGGGTTAATATTATGTCGTCTGTTTTTTCTTCCTTTTTTTTTTGGGTGTTTATGCTTGATGTTTGCAAAATTGTGTTTTATTTGAAGAAAAGAGTGTGGTTCTTTTAAGTTCCTGTTTTTAAGCTGGAATTTGAGGAAAAGTGTATGGTGTTGCTTATTGAGGATGATGCTAATGCCACTTAAAAATAATCATTCAGCTATTCGTATGAATAATTTTGGTCTACACATTTATAAAAATAAATAAATATATAAACCTAGATTCTTGGCCAAAAAGGAATTATTTGCTACTTTGTTTCTGGGATGTTATACTGTTTTTTTCCCTTTCATTTGAAGTGTTAGCATTTCTGGAACATTATGTATTGTTTCTTACCTAACATAAGGTAAAATAGTGGTTACATTATCAGAACCAGCATATGGGAGAGATCACAACTGAATGGAAGGATTGTTCCAATAACAATCTGATGAGTGTGATGACAGATAAGATGTTAGAAAGTTCATGTGATATTGTCCACAGATATTAATGAAATGTAAGAAATAAGAATACTTGGGTATTAAGTCAAACTATCCATTCAACTGAATCCATTATTATTGTAACCCTTTAAAGAGGCCGTAAATGGTAAACCTAGTGAAGAGGTTGTATACATCATTATGCAGTGCTGACCTACAAAGGGAAACAAGTTAGTTGCATCACTAGTGAGTATGATAGACCAAAGCTTAGAAATGAAAGGAAGAACTAACCAAGTAATGGTGTTATTCGATCATCATTTACAGAGGCATATTATTAGAGTTTCCACTATCTTTTGCTTTATGAATTCAGAGTAGCATAATTGTCCTCATAGTTTCAGCTATAAGATATGGAGAAATGCAAGAGTGATCATGGAAGACACCCTACCAAAGGGTGACTATTGTGAATTGGCACTCCTTTGATACATGTAAAAATTAATGCATTTTGGAATTTTTTAGTTATAAAAGCTAATTAGTTTTTCTTCTTCTTTTATTTTATTTTATTTTATTTATATTTTATTATTATTTTTTCATATTGTGAACATGGTGATGAAGAATATGTGTTATAGTTTTATATAAATGTCGGGAATGTCATATGAAGATTTTACTGTGCAGGTGTTTCTGAGGATGCTGTATCTGGTCATATACAATTATTAATCCCAGGAGAAACAGCTTGCTTTGCATGTGTTCCTCCCCTGGTAGGTTCAGTGGCTTATTGAATGCCATCAGGCATGCAGCATCCAATTTGCAACCTTTTTTTTTTTTTTTTTTTTTTTTGAAATAAGAATCCAATTTGCAACTAATAGTATATATAGTTGTGATAATATAATAACATTAGTCTTTGAACGTGAAGGTATATAAACTAGATTATGGGTACCTTGCAGGTTGTGGCATCAGGAGTTGATGAGCGTACACTGAAGCGTGAAGGTGTCTGTGCAGCTTCTCTCCCAACTACAATGGTAGTTAATTATGTTGTTTTACAACTTTAAATTATAATATAAGATACACTGTTTGAATACCATTTTATGCTTCTCTGATCTCCTAGTTCTACATCATGCTCTGCGCCCTTCATACTATATAAGCTGTGCGCAGTGGCTGTCTTTTTAGATTGAATACATTTTTAAAATCCAGATTTTGCTGGTACATTTTAAGGATTGTATGTTCTCACATCAACCTCTTAAATAACATAATGGCAATCAACAATCTTTTGTATTTATTTGCTCTCCATGTTTCTGTTCACTTGTTCTTGTAGGGGGTTGTTGCTGGACTTCTTGTTCAAAATACACTCAAATATCTTCTGCAATTTGGACAAGTTTCACGATACTTGGTAAATCTCCTTAAACTTCCAGCATAGTGCACTATTGTCCTCTGTTTCTCAATATTACTTGTTTGTTTTGAATGTTTCAATAACTAGACTATGTTTGCATTTCCAAGGTTTTCGTTGACCTCATTATACTTGTAGTCCTGTTCAATACCGATGGTATTCTAGATCTTAATAAACTTCCCTTTTCTCTCTTTTTTTTGTATACATAACTTGACCCATTTTATGTTATCAGAAGGAATCTACTTTAGTCACGTAACTTCTATATCTCTTTTGCTCCTTGATTTTAGGGTTATAATGCTTTGAAAGATTACTTCCCAACTATGGAAATGAAACCAAATACACAATGTCCAAATACCGCCTGCCTGGAGAGACAGGTACAAGATCAGAGATGAAATTATTTTGCACACAAGAACAAGGTATTTAGGGACTACTTTGTTTCGCTTGTTGGTGTTATACTGGATTTGTTCTTCTGTATGCAGAAAGAATACATGTTGGCAAAACCTTCAAGAGATGCTGCAGCCAAAGCCAAGTTGGAGGCAGAAGCATCAGTTGCCGAGGAAATTCCACTCCATGCTGATAATGAATGGAATATCAGGTACTTCTACAATGGCATTTCATGAAAGCACTGTAATGGCTTCTTTGATGCAGTCTACTGATTGGGATTGTTCGCTTTTCTTGTTCTTGAGACAGCCTTGGGTCCAGCTTGACTGCAATATACTAATCAGCATCCACTGTATAGGCAGTGTTTGAAAAGCATATTTAATTTATTTACTGATGTTTCTTTTTTTCAGTGTTGCTGATGATGCTGAGCCGGAAGATTCGGTAACTCGAAGCACAGGTAATTTTGGTCAAATCTTCTATTAATCATTGAAGGATGTAATTTTGGTGGTTTTTCTTTTTGAATGCTTGCTAATTATTGACAGCAATCAGTGCATTCCATACATGTATACTCATTTTCTAATATGTTATTACTTTCAGATGCCCTTCCTGAGGGTCTAGTACACGAGCTCCCTGCTGCAGACGAATACAAACATGCACCCTCATTGGAGCAAGACTCAACTGATGACCTTGAAGAGCTCCGTAGACAGCTTGAGGCCCTTAACGGATAGGGTTATTCTTGAGATATTTTTTGCTTACACAATGAGAAAAGGATGTTAGAATTAAACGGATAGGAAGTTGAGCACTTTTTGGAATTGAGTTAAATACAATCGTTGCAAAAAGCTGCTATAAACTGTTATGTACAAAGATTTTGAGCACAATTTAGATAATTTCTCTATAGGGCTGTAACTGTACACAGTTTTGTATCTGCCTTGTTTAACAGACTTTATGTACCAAATGGGGGCTATTGTTTAAGTTACCTTGATCAATTTAAAATGGATTGAGCGAGTCATCTTAATGCTTGATAAATTAAATGCCTAACCAACATCATAGCGTTTAAGAAGGGCTTTGAGTGTAAAGGTTGTTCTGATACTGCTCTAGTGAATGCCTGAAAACGCTGAATCATCAGGACAGCCAAATATTACCACGTCTGTTTCATGTGTTCCCTGATGAAGTGCAGAAGGAGAACATGCTATGATATGCACAAAGCTGAATTTGCTTACATTGCAGTCGATACATGTATATATATACGTAGTTAATATATTTTTTTTTTTTTTTAAAAAAAAATATTCCCACAAAAATAACCCTAAAATATAGTCCAGTTAAAAGTAAAATTTGATAGAAATAGTTAAGCAGATAAAAAAAGCTGTCCTGCGAGATGGCTAAAGCTCAAGTTGTAACTTTATAACACTGAAACTAAACGAACAGGCTACAAATGCAGTAACAACATCAAGCAACTCCTTAGGGCTCTTCAAACTTTATGCTGATCTGGTCCATTTGTGGCTGATGTTTCCTGACCTGCACTAAAAACCAGTCAGAAACTCGATCATGACTTATTGACGTAATATAATCCTATTACTCAATTCTCAGGTGCAATCTTTCTAGTGGATACAAGAATAAAGAGCACGTTCACAAGTTGGCAAATATCAATAAAATTCTCGAATGATAGAGTCCCAATAGCTACTTGTTAGTTTGATCAGGGGATTCAAGGCCAAACAGATTTCGTATGAAAATTCTGAAAATGTTTTCTAGTTAACCACACTACCACAACATACGCCTAGTATTAGTTCTGCTATTGCAGAGAATCTTAGTCACCTAGTATATTAGATTTATATAATGACAGCATGTTAAGAACCTTATCTCATTCAGTGTAAGGCTACATTGATCTATATCTCCCCAAACCCTGTCTTAGTAAAGCTTATATTGCATTGCCATTGTAACGAAGTTTATTTTTAAACAAAAGAAAGATTGCTTCAAGCCCATATACCGAAACCAATAGAAAAAGACTGTAGAAAATAGTCTTTAAAATGTTGATAACATTCACAAATTATACATTTCAAGTGGAAAGGGAAGCTTGCCTTTACACCAGACATTGACAGTAGTTTGTGAGAAGCGATGTAACATTTGTCAGAATTTGGAAGCCTCTTCTCCACAAAGTAGATGATTTCAGAAACTCCTGACTGTAGACAGTAATGGAGAAAGCTTAAATAAGGAGTGCCTGAACTAAAAAGTAGTCGAGGTTGTGACATAGATAATATCATCTTTAAGATAGGAAGCACGGAGCTCAAAAATTTTGACACAATCAGTCGTCAAACAAGGACATCTGAACAGATAATATGGTATCAGCAAAGCAAGGATATATAGCGATGAAAAGATTAAAATCTACATGCTTTTTAGATCATAATTTTTGTCTGAAATCCTGCATTTTTTTTTTCATCACTGCCAATAACCTTTTGAACTTTTGTAGCTCGAGTTTGCATTTGCTTCAATTGTGAAAAAATTGGTTCCAGGACAACAAAATGCATTTACTTCTTCCATTTTTATTTACTTGCAACACAACTTTGTGGCATGCACTTTGAGGTCCGGGATTATATAATGTAAACGGACTATTTATTCAAAGTAACTTTTACACATGATACCTAACCCTACTCTAATCCTCATGTTAAAATTATTTTGATAAAATCGCTCGTTTACCTTCACTAATCATCTTCTAAAACTGCGTGCCTAAAAGGTGTGTTGCAAGTAAAAAGAAACAGAGGAAGTACAATGTTGTACACTTCCAAACAAATAAGGTCATGCGTTACATGTAAGAACTAACACATTTCAAAGTTGAAAACCAAAAGTGGGATCATCTACCTGAATAATTATTTTAGCACATTCATTGCATGGGAACATCGTAACATATAGTTTCTGCAGAGATAAAATGAAACAAATCAGCTACACTTGTTGGCAATGACATACATTTAGGTAGGAAATGGAAACTTGGGATACATTTTGCTGTTAGTAACTAGACAGGTGTTCTCTGAAATTTTCTTAGGTAAAAAGGCTAGTTGAGCTACCTGTCCTGCAGCAGATGCATGGTTTGTGTTGAGAATCGCATTCACTTCAGCATGACAAACATACCTAAACATGGATATTTCAGGACGGGAGACAACCACATATACCACAACCCCAATAAAGGGAAAACAATGATGGTGAAGATGCAAATGAGATTCAACAGTTTCAAAGAGAACATCACTCACGGATACTTAGTCTCCAAAGGGTCTTCATTTTTCGACTTCTGAAATGACAAGAAAGATTTGTTAAAAAGAATAGATAATTTCTTAAACCTAGCTTCAAATCAAGAGACTAACCTTTGCCCATGGAAGCTTGTCATCTGAACAACCTCGCGGAAATCCATTATAGCCAATGCCTGACTAGATAGCATATTACACGTAGCTTATGAGTTCCAACCACAAAACCCAAATAATAGCAAAATCTATTATTTCGCTTTTAATCCAATCATGATATTATGCAAGGAATCGTACCAAGTATTACACCATTCTGGCTGACCAAGCAAGCACCAACCTATAGCAACAAATTGAAACTTTCACAATTAGCTTCATCAAGCTTAATTCGACAAGCCAACCAACATTGCTCAAGTATAACCAATTAGTCAATCTTAACAATTTTAACCGAATTTGAATTACTACTTAAACATAACCAATTAGTCAGCCATAACACTTTAAAGCAAATGCAAATCATTAATCAAGCATAGCAAATTAATCAGCTTTTATTTATTTATTTATTTATTTATTTTTTCCAAATTTAAGCCGAACACAAGCCATTAACCTAGATCACTCAACAAAATAACATAATTACAACCAATTGACCTACCAATTGACCTACCTAGGCTACCTTCACATTTGTAAATAATTTCAAATCATAACTCAAAATCAACAGTAACAGGAATTATTATGTGCAAATTATTCATCAACTTAACAGAAATATTTCACAAAACAAATTATGCAAAATCTTCGAGTATAAATCAGATTAAAAGAAAAAGAGAGAGATCAGACCTGACGATTAGGATCTTTGGAGCGCTGAGAAGAGAGAAAAGCAATGGCCATAAAATAGTCATCCCAAGATATATATCTAATCCAACCACAATTATCAGAAAAAATTATCAATAAAATTATACTAATCTAATAATAATATTAACAGCAATACTAATCAAATGCAACAAATTTATTCAGAAAAATGATGAACAAAGTCCAACTATTCACTGATTCAGCATAACAATTGACAGAAAAAGTATAAAACAGAATTACATATTATACATATTAGAAATCGGAAGCAAATCAAAGATGGAACAAACCCTAGGCGCTTGGAAGGATCGAAAGGAGAATGAGAAGAAAGTTTAGCATTTGAATTGGGAGATTTGGAGGAAGATTGACGACGGTGTTGCTTAGGGTTGTTGAAGAAGAAGCGTATAACAATGGCGGATGCGATAGCGCCGATCACAGTAGCTGATGAAATCAAGGTAACATCTCTTGAGTTCATGGTTTCACTAACTCAGAGAGAGAGAGAGAGAGAGAGAGAGAGAGAGTTGGCGGGAACTGTTAATGGTGAGAGAAAAAAGGAGCGGGAAATGTTTTTGTTATTTGGTGGAAGAATTTCATGTAAAATGGATATAGGGTTTGGGCTAGGGGCCTACGGCTGCAAACGATGCAATCCGAGCCGAGTTTTAATTTGTTCGAGTTTGAGCTAATTTTGATAACAATTATTAGTGTTCGATCTAAGTTTGAGAATTATTATGTATACTTGATGTACAAAGGTATCTTACATACTACAAATAAAATTTTGACAACTCAGCAGGTCCCACAAAAAAGAAGAGGGAAGGAAATTAATGGGAGGGAAACTTGGGTGGTAATAATTTTAGTGTTTTGGCGAGTCTAGTTAGTCTTAGGCGGGACTTTCTTCATTGAGCGCCAAACTTCAACGGGCCCCAATGAAAAGCTACGTACTTACATCATCTTCTTCCTTTATTTCCCTTTATTGCTACCATTGAAAAAGAGTGCATTCAACATATTTTCTCCACAATTTGCGACAACTCTACTTTTGTAAGTATCATATCAAACACTTCACCAATGTGATTTCGATGTTATTAATTGAAGATTCCGACCTTTTTCCCACTAATTGTTGATTTTCACTTTATTTTTAGGGTTATATTCGCATTCTAATAATTTTAATTACAAACGATTAATTCGACTTACTCTGTGTAAATGTGTGGTCGTCATTCTCTCTGGATTGTGACACAATGTTAGTCTGTAAATGCGAACTTGCGTTGGCCGATTATGGAGTTCGTTTAGAGATTTATAATTTTTTAGGATTTGACATTTCTTGTAACACTAAGTCACTTAAACATATATATTAGTAATAACATTTATATATATACTTTTATTTTTCTAATGTATGTTACATACAATTTCTTTAATTTTGAGTATCAAAATTTTAATTATGTAATTGTATTGTGGCATTGTTGCAGTAAATGCAAAGCAAAGGCCAAACTATTGGTTAAGGTGTGAACATTGATATTAATGTGTTGGATGAAATCAACCAAGTTGGTCAGAATGATGACGACATTATGATTCCTGATCTTAATGAAGTCGCAGAGGAAAATGTAAGTACATCTATTAAAGGCGACCAAGGCGACCATGTTCCCGTTAACCAAACTAGTGGCAATGTAGGTGTAGACAATGAAAGGGTTGCTGCCGCAGCCCCAGTATAACTACGCTTATGAGAAAGGATTTGAATTTTATTTTAGATCAAATACAATAGTGAAGGAGTACCGTGTAGGAGGAGTTAATCGTCGAGGAGTTGGGGAAAAGGAGCCTAGGTACCATATGATGTCTCGTATTAGAATGGACTGTAAGCTGGGTGCAAAAGACAGGAGCATATATAACTAGAAAGCACCAATGCAAAAAGAAAGATCCTTGTAGAGGGTGTAAGGTATATGTTGATGGAAGAATGTCAGAGGGTGGATTTGTAATAACAAAATGCAGTTTGGATCACAATCATCCTCTTCAACCGGATTGTACCGGGCGCATGGTGAACTATGGAGGTATTAAACAAGAAAGTTTTGACAAAATGGTACTAAACGATTCGGCTGGCATCACTTTGGCTAAGAGCTATAATTCGTTCGTTATTGAGAAAAGGGGACCTTCGAACTTGTCATTCACCAAGCGTGATATGATAAATGCAATTCACATACAATGGCCTTATCATATTTCAAGGGGATGCACTTGTCGTAGAGCAACACTTAAAAAGATGATTGAAGAAGATTCTAATTTTTATAGTGCAATCCAACAGGATCAAGAAGGCAAACTTCTAAATGTTTTTTGAGCTAATGCGAGGTGTCGTGCAATATACATAGATCTTGGTGATGTTGTCTCATTTGATACTACCTTCTTATGTAACAGGTATTATAAAGTTTCATGATCACATAATGTTTGTTTACAAAATCATATTTTTTAACGAGAATCATTTATGTAATTTAAGTTTCACATTTATATTCTCACAATATCAAATATATAGGTACAAAATGCCACTTGCTCCATTTGTAGGCTGCAATCATCATGGGTCAACCATCCATTTTGGTGTTGCCTTAATCAGTCATAAGGATGAAGAGTTGTTCGA
This sequence comes from Chenopodium quinoa, assembly GCF_001683475.1. NCBI lineage: Eukaryota > Viridiplantae > Streptophyta > Magnoliopsida > Caryophyllales > Amaranthaceae > Chenopodium > Chenopodium quinoa. Next base: position 2,819,451 of record NW_018743510.1, on the reverse strand, counting down.
ATGAGTATTTAGACAATTTCTTCAATGTATGGGCCAACCCCCAAAAGGAATATTGACTGACTAGTGTAAGGCTATATGGAAGGCAGTGAAAATAGTATTCCCTGATGTGCCGCACGAGCTGTGTTTATTTTACATTAAGCAAAGCGCAACAAGGAACTTAGGGAAGTTACCGAGATGGAAGGAGCTAGAAGCAGATTTGGATCATGTTGTCCACGATAATTTTTGCGTAGAAGAGTTAGAGGATGCATGGAAGGCTATGGCTATAAAGTACAAGTTAATTACAAAAGAACATTTGGTTAAGTGACGCATATGCTAATAGGCATCAGTGGGCTCTTGTCTATTGGCGTAGGGTATTTTGGGTTGGAATGTCATCAACGCAATGTAATAAAAGCACGAACCGTGGTGTAAAAGTATATGTGTGTTTGAATACTAGGTTGATGCAATTCATGAATCAATTTAATGTGTATTGTGGGGGCTTAGTGGAAAGGGAAAAAGACCTATATTATAAAACAAAGCGTAATCCATTTTACTATGACAACACAATGCTAGTAGATGAGGTGTTTAGAAAGGTGTACACCAATGACAAGTTTCTGGAGGTGAGGGACGAGGTGATAGGGCTAAAGCACACCAATGTATTAAAAACGGATAACATTGGTTCAACGATTTTGTATGATGCAAACAAGAAGATCTCGAAGCCTGTATGGAAAGCAATGCGACGGACGTTTAAGGTTTCCGTGGTTAAAGAAAAAGGCAAATTTAGTTGCACGTGCAAGCTTTTTGAGTTTTGGGGTATCTTGTGCTAGCACATTATTCGGGTGATTGAGATTGAAGATATTGACTGCATCCCACTCCAAGAAAAGTACATTTTAAATCAGTGGAGGAAGGATATCATTAGGGATTATGAGGGCATTAAGGTATCGTATTACGATCCTAAGGATTCAGTAAGCATAGTTCAGAACAATGAAATTCAAAGGAGGCACAAATACCTTTCAACGTGAGCAATGCACAATGATGAGACACTTGCAATGTATTTTGAAGAAAATAACAAAATTCGTATTGCTCTCGAAGAAGTTATTGGTATTCGAAGGACTGTTGATGTTGATGTTATTGATTGGAGTGACCCCTACATGAATAGAGCTTTTGGCTGGTGTAGGTTAAGGCCTAAGGAGAATAATCAAAGGCATCTTGAACGTGTGGCAAAGCCTGATGATCAGATTAAGAATCCAATTGACAAATGAGGCAATAGAAGGGCTCTTACGAAGAGAAATAAGCATCTATCAGAGAAACGCGCGCGGAAAAAGAAGAAGAAAACCGTAAGAAACATTTAGTGTACAACAATTTTTATTTTTTATTATTTTTTTTTTAAAAAAAAAGAAAAAAAAATAATTACTTGTATGTTGTGACAATAACTTTTACTAATCTGCTATACTCCCATTTTGGTATATGTTTATCGTTTTAGGTTGACGATGAGGATGAAGAATTTGGATCAGAAGAGCTTGATGGTGCCAATGGCAATGGCCATGGCAATTATGTTGATACATCTGTATATTATGGATTACCACATCAATTTTACAATGGGAACTATATCTCAAGCTTTGGTCCCGGTCATATTGGTTCGTTTCAACCTGGGAAATATACGCTTAGTTAGATGGGACCAGCTAGTTCTGGTCATGTGGATGCATCCATGAACGTACATGGTAGTGGAAGAGGTGAAGCAAGTTCAGATTTTAGCAGCATGCACCACAACTCACAACCAAGTTGTTCAAACTGTTCTAATATGAATCTTGAATTTAATCCATTGTCTTACAGATGATTTTATTAAAAATTGTTATCAATATAATAGGATTGAGAGGATGTAGCCAACTTTTGGTTTTATTTATCAAGTGGATTATGTAATCGATTTCTACATTATGTTCTTTTAAATAATTATCTGATGACATAAATTAGCCAAATCGTAGATATTGGTCATGTAAAATCAAAGTTGGCAATAGAGGGAATTGATATTTGGTTGACGAACGACATGTTTCTTAATCACCACTCACTTGCCAACTAAGCTAGGGGTATCAGCACGATAGAGTTTTTCAAATAAATTAATTAAATCAACTAATTTGAACTCCTACTTATGTAGTATGATATTGTAAATATTATTATGATACAGTAAAGTAAACTACGAATGGGATGCGTTTGATCCAACCAAATAAACTATTCATACTGACTTTTTTTTTTTTTTTTTTTTTCCGGACCCATATGTAATTTATGAATGGGCCTACATTATAAAAAATTTTGTTTTAATAATCATGACCCGCCTAATTGTTTTAAGAATTTTTAATGGGCTTACATGATAGAGTAATAACGTTTGGGGTTATTATGATCTCATAGAAAAATTGTCCAAATTTATGGATTGAGCTATAAAAAGAATATTAGGAAAAAACACTTGGGTCTTTAGATAAAATGCTGAGAGAAATTGTGCTTAATTAGCAACAGATGATTCGATATCGTGTCTGGAGGTCCCTCAAATATATTGAGCAACCTCTCCAGATATTGCATACTTTAACTTGATACAACACCCTAAACCCTAGACTAATTCTAAACCCTAAACACTAATCCTAAACCCTAACTCTAAACCCTAAACCAAGAATCATAGTACCTTTAAAAGTATCAAATATTTAATTGTGGATTTAGAACATTTATCTATACACACATGTAAAAAACTAACAAATTATAATCCCTTAGTCTGTACTTGTGAGTAGTTGTCTAATCCTAAAGTAAGCTACTTTTTCTTATTATTTTTTTGACGGGAAATTAGCTTCTTATTTTATTTTATTTTTGAATAAAGAAGTAAGCTATTATTAAATTAATACACTTTGTCAAATTTTTTAAATTGTTAATAAAATGAATCAGGAAACGAACTGTAGACATAATAATTTCTAGTTTTCTACCATTTTATTTGGTCCGTCAAATTAAAAAAAATGTGTTTTTAATGTTGTTTAAAATTGAAAATATATATCTTTTTGGTTTTTATGTATCATTGGAACAGATTAAGGAGAAAAAAAATCAAGTTTGGCACTACAGAGAATCGATACCGATTCGATGAAGGTTATGTTTCTTAATCGCTACTCAATTGCAAACTAAGCTAGGGGTATCAGCACGACAGAGTATTTCAAATAAATTAATTCAACTAATTTGAACTCCTATTTATGTTTTATGATATTGTAAATATTATTATGATACAATAAAGTAAACTACGAACGGGATGCGTTTAATCCAACCAAATAAACTACTCATACTGAAATTTTTCTTGGGCTAGTGCATGTATATTTTTTTGTAGACCCATATGTAATTATTAATGGACCTACAATATAAAAAATAGTTGTTTTAGTAATCATGACCCGCCTAATTGTTGTAAGAATTTTTGAATGGGCCTACATGATAGAGCAACAACGTTTAGGGTTATTATTGAAGGAATTATATCTTTGTCAAGTGCAATTACTAGATATATCAAGGATCACTATTGTTGAGATAATTAGTTCATTATTTTGGGTCGTCATTGTCTGTTGCTAGATATGACAAATGATCTTTGGGCAAGTCAAATATTCCAAAGCCCAATAGAATGGATCCTATGAGGTCACACACAAGAATATTGGATTAAACAAGTGTGAGACCCATTAATGGGCCACATGAGGCTATGACAAACCATAAAAGGGTTTGGGCTAGACTAGTTAGAATGAATAGAGTTCGGAATTGGGCTTGACATGGAATCTTATTTCTAGATATGATCTATAAATAAAGTCCATGGCTAGGGTTGAAATAAGACACAAGTCACAATTAACAAGTCAGTGGATTGTGCAACAAGGCAACCAATTCCCAAAACCCTAAACTCTCTCTCTCCTCACGCATGCCCTCCCCTCCCCTTCACCAAACCGTACGGCCACCCCTCCTTGGTGGCGTGTGGTGTTCGTCGTGGTGGTTCGTGGTTAGTTCGTGTGTCTCTTCTCCATAGAAGGTTGATTGAAAGGGATTAATCACAACTAACTAGCATTAGTGGAGGTTCAATTTGTGCTCGTAGACTAAGTAGAGGAATCACACTTGAGGTTCTTGATCTCCTATTGTTCTTGCTCGGACACACGTGGAATCACGCTTCAAAGGTTAATTTTATGTTCTTTATGTGTTGTGCATTGATCTTGGTTGTTAGATGCTTATGAATATGATTCATGCAATTCCGCTTAGTGCATCTATAGTCCTACAGTGGTATCAGTTAGCCTTATGTATGTACACATATTGAATTTAATTCTTCGTAGTCCATAGTTTTAATTCAAATAAGAGGGAGAATAATTTAAATATGGGTCAATTATTATTTTAAATGACATTTAACATATAGAGTCATTAAAAGTTGTTTAATTTTGCTCGAATTAACCCTAAAAAGGACAGAACTTTGCCCCTAATTTGTTCGGAAATTTTGACCCCCCTAACTCTATTTTCGAAAATCCGAAAACCCTAACCCTAAATTTTGATTTTTGTGTTTTGGTTTTTTAAATAATTTCGATTGTTATGTGTTTCATGAATTTAATTTATTTGTTTTCATGTATAAATTATGAATTTTGCATGATCAAATTATTTAATTTAAGTGTAAAATTGTATTGGGAATTAATTTCATGAAGAACCCTAATTTTAAGATTGAATGTGATTTGATTTTTAAATTAATTGGACCACTTTGATTTATTTTTACAAAGGGTTGTTTTAATTAAATTAAATTTAAAAAAAAGGGTTTTTTGAGGCTATTTTGGGCGGCAGCTGCGGCTGGGTGACGCAGCCACGGTGGCTGCCGCCGGTGGTGGTCCAAGAGGGAGGGGTGGGGGCAAGCAGCAGGTCGGGGCAAGGGGGCAGCAGCTCCGGTCAGGCGAGGTAGCAACAGCAGCACCGCAACAGTTTTGTTCCACTTCTGCTGTTGTTGCTTGTTGCTGCTTGCAGCGTACACCTTACGATGTACGACCACCATGGCTGGGTTCGGCTGGCCACACCATGGTGGCTGACGCAATTTTAATTAAAAAAAAATTATTTTAAAATTTAAATTTAAAAATCAGATTTTTATTTTGAAAGGATAATTGTGAAAATTGAAGTTGTTATTTGATAAGTTTTAAAGATATTTTGAGCAAAAGATTCTATATGGATAATAATTGATTTAATAATGAAATTATCCCATAATTATTTTAGGAAATAATTGATTTAAAATTATGTGATTGACTAAGTAATTAGGATATAATCTCCTAAATTAGTTACGATAATCTAGGAGAATAAATATGATTTATCTTTCCTGATTATAATATGATTTGATTCTATCTCACACCTAAATTAAAATATATGATATTTTATAATTGGCATGAATAATATATGATATTATCTAATTGCAGTAATTTAAATATGAGATATTTAGTTCCACGTTTCCTTAATTATGAACATTCGATGTTGTAGTTTAGAAAAGCATGATGAGTGATTTATTATATGGCATTTTATAATATATGATGTTATTTTTGCTATATATAGACTAGTTTGGCCCATAGATTCCAAATATGATCTGCGCATTGTGATGTATTTTTGTAATCTAAGTACGGTCTGTGTACCGATTAAGTATTTTTGTAATTTATTTTATTTTATTTAAGTAGTAGGTAGAATAGAATAGTATTACAGGTTGCAATTAATCCAAGAAGCCGATGGAGTAAAGGCGTAAAGGAGCCAGATGGATGAGATCCATGAAGGTTCAAGCTAAGTGGGAGCATTTACTTTATTAGTTTTCTTAGGATTAGGGGCCATACTATGTCTTGTTTATGCATTCAGTTGTTTATGCATGTTAGATTTTATTGATGTTGATGATGATGCGCTAGAGTTCACTAAATAATCACAACACAATAAATCTAGGTCCCGCTAATATTGAGATTGCTTTTTCAATTAGATACCCAACAACCCTTTGATCGTGAGTGGTGGGTCTGCCTCTGCAGGGTGTCACTTGTAATCTTAGGTAATTTGGGGTAGATCATGTTCTACACATTTAGTTGGGTACGCTCAAAAAGGTTACCTAAAGCGTTTAGAAACTTGAAGCAAAGGGTAATAATTAAACATGTGATGGGTAATTATTCAACCAAGAGTTATAAGAGTGATAATCAGTAAAGAGTTTACTCACCTTGAAAACGTAATGCTTAATGGTAGGGCCTCAGTGCGGTCAACTATTACACAAATAAAGGATCTTGGAATCACTTAATTCAATTGGGATCAATTAATATTGAATAAGTGTTTTAAAGTAACCTATTAATTCGCTTATGGTACTTTAATTTTATTAAACATAATTATTGAAGTTTACCTCGTTTTGATTTTGTTTGTAGATGAATAGCTGTAACAACAACACTAACTTGCTAACCAAATTGAAAACAAGGCTAAATCACAGGAATTTCAAGGATTGGGAAAATGAGCTAAGAAGTGTTCTTAAGAGCCACAAGCTCGAACCTCGGTTATACATTCCCATTGAAAGCAAATTCACAGTGGGGTTGACTCCTAAAAGGCATGCGAAAGATGTTTCGAATGCAGAGAAAATTAGGAATCTCATGTTAGCTTCCAACCTATTGGAAGAGAATGTATAAGGATTATGAGCCAACCTTACTACGAGAATGCCTACACGCTATATGTAGAGGTGGCATAGGGGCATTAGGGAGTGGAGGCATCATTGACAAGAATGTCAAGGAAATTGTTGATTCGATTCCCATGGTATATTTTTCTTGGACTGACAGTGTAAGGTTTGAGACTTACAACATATCATTGCAAGATAACGGCTAAGAAACTCACACCTGGTCAGTCAGTTAGGACCCATGTCAAGGAACTAATTGAGTTACTCAATTGGATGAATATCCTAGGGAGACTGTTTGATGATGACTCTGCTCATGACACTATTCTGTTTTCACTCCATGATGGATTTAATCTCGTCAAGCTAATTCATGATGATGAAGGCTCTACAGTTACGCTTATCGACTTATTGATCAACCACACAGAGAGTACTTGAAGAAAGAAAGAAGCCAGTGCTTCTATTGCGGTAGGTGGTCTTACCACTTACCAGAATGTCCCCACAACATGCCGTTGAAAACGGAAGGTAAGGAGTTTTTAACCTTACTTCCTCTTCCACATGGTTATTCGATACTGGTTGTAGTGCTCACATTGTTAATGAAATACAGGGCTTAAGAGTGGGTAAAAGGCTAGCAAAAGGAGAGATGATGCTTCGAGTAAGAAATGGAGCAAATGTTGCTGCACTTGCTATTGGAAGTTACGAACTCAAGCTCCCGTCTGGACTCGTTTTGGTTCTTAATAACTGTTATATTGTTCCTACGATTACTAAAAACATTTTTTCAGTTCCTGTTTTAGATACTGAAGGTTTTTCTTTTGAAATTAAAGACAAATGTTGTTTTATTTCAAAGAATGACTTGTTATATGCTGGTGCAAAATTGGTTAATGGTTTATATTTATTAGATTATACAACCCATGTCTATAACATAAATCCTAAAAAGCAACGAATAGATGGTTCAAACCCAACTTACCTATGGCATTGTAGGTTAGCTCTTATTAACCAATTGCGCATCCAAAAATTACAAAAGGATGGACTCCTTTCATCATTTGATTATGAATCATTTGAGAATTGTGAGTCATGCTTGCTAGGTAAAATGACCAAGTCACCTTTTATAGGAATGGGTGAATAAGCTAGTGACCTTTTGGGACTCATACATGCATATGTGTGTGGACCAATGAGTTCAAAAGCTAGAGGTGGGTTTAGTTACTTCATTACTTTTACTGATGATTTAAGTAGATTTGGTTATATCTACTTAATGAAGCACAAGTCGGAAGCCTTTGAAAAGTTCAAAGGATTCCAGAATGAAGTAGAAAATCAACTTGGGAAGACAATTAAAGCACTACGATCTGATCGTGGTGGTGAATATTTGACCCAAGAGTTTGATGATCATCTAAGGGATTATGGAATTCTTTCACAATTAACTCCTCCAGGGACACCACAGTTAAATGATGTGTCAGAAAGGAGGAATCGAACCTTGCTAGACATGGTTTGTTCCATGATGAGCTTTACTGATCTTCACATATCATTATGGGGATATGCATTAGAAATAGCTGCAAAAGTACTAAACAAAAGCCCGTCCAAAGTAGTTGAAAAGACTTCATATGAAATGTAGAATGGAAAGGTTCCAAAGATGTCTTTTCTCAAGATTTGGGGTTGTGAAGTTTATGTAAAACGTTTACAAGGTGACAAACTAGGCCCTACATCAGACAAATATTTCTTTGTGGGTTATCCCAAGGAGACAAGAGGGTATTACTTCTACAATCGCGAAGATAACAAAGTGGTTGTTGCTCGCAATGGTGTCTTTCTAGAAAAGGAATTTCTTTCTAAAAAGCCAAGTGGGAGTAGAGTGGTTCTCGAAGAAATTCGAGACGAGCAACAAATGGATGTGGATAACACCACGTCAGAGGCTAGGGCACATGAGTCAACCAGTTTGACAAATCATGCGTTGGAGCAAGCTAATTCAACTAGCAAGACTCCTATCGTCCCACTTGAATCTAATTCTTGCGAAAATCTTCAAAGAGTTGAAGAGAATATTTCTACTATTGCTCCTACCCTACGTATGTCTAGCAGAATCAGAGACAAACAGTTTGTTGATGTTATGCTAACTGAAAATTCTGAAATCTTCTTATTGGAGAATGAGGAACCTACAACCTACAAGCAAGCTTTGGCAAGCCCCGACTCAGAAAAATGGCTTGAGGCCATGAAATTCGAAATGGAATCCATGTTTGAAAATGGTGTGTAGGCCCTGGTAGACTTGCCTAATGGGGTCAAACCTATTGGTTGCAAATTGGTCTATAAGATCAAGACAGACAAAGATGGAAATACCTACATTTATAAAGCAAGACTGGTTGCAAAAAAGTTCAGACAAATTCATGGTATTAACTATGATGAACCTTTTCTCCAGTAGCAATGCTTAAGTCTATTCGGATTCTTCTAGCGATTGCTGAATTTTTCGATTACGATATTTGGCAGATGGATGTCAAAATCGCCTTCTTGAATGGGTTCTTAATTGACGGAGGATGTGTATATGACACAACTTGAGGGTTTTGAAGATCCAGAAAATCCTGTAAGGGTATGCAAACTTCAGAAATCCATTTATGGGTTGAAGTAAGCATCAAGGAGTTGGAACCTTCGTTTTGATGAGGTGATCAAACAGTTTGGTTTTCTCAAGAGCGAAGAAGAACCTTGTGTATACAAGAAGTTTAGTGGGAGTACCCCAGTTTTCTTAGTCTTGTATGTAGATGACATACTCCTTATGGGGAATGACATACCAATGCTTGAGTTAGTCAAGGAATGGTTGAAGAGTTGTTTCTCCATGAAAGACTTTGGTGACGCCGAGTACATTTTGGGAATCAAGATCCATTGAGACAGGTCTCGATGGATGATTGGACTTAGTCAAGAGACTTATATTGATAAGGTTCTTGACAGGTTTGCGATGAAAGACTCCAAGAGAGGAATTCTTCCCATGTCTCATGGTATTACGCTCAGTAAAGCTCAGTTCCCTCAAAATCCAGAAGAGTTGAGGCGTATGGCTGATATACCTTATGCTTCTGCAATAGGGTCTATTATGTAGGCTATGATATGTACGAGGTCGAATGTTGCATATGATGCTGCCAAGAACATCCTTAAGTACTTGAGAAGGACGAAAGGAATGTTTCTAGTACATGGTGGTGAAAATGAGTTGGCAATCAAGGGCTATACGAATGCGAGTTTCCAAAAAGATAGAGATGACTTCAAATCATAGTTAGGGCACATTTTCTGTCTAAGTGGAGGAGCAGTGAGCTGGAAGAGTTCAAAGCAAAGCACTGCCACAGACTCTATGAAAAAATTAGAGTATTTGGCTGCCATTGAAGCAACTAAGGAAGCAGTTTGGATTAAGAAGTTCCTTACTGAGCTGGATATTGTACCAAGTGCTCAAGAAGGAATTGAATTGTATTGTGACAACAATGGCGCCATTGCTCAATCAAAGAAGCCAAGGTCACATTTCAAATCCAAACATGTTAAGAGGAAGTATCACCTCATTAGAGAGATCATTGGTAGACGAGATGTCAAGATGTGCAAAGTTCATACGGATGAGAATATCGCTGATTCGCTCACTAAACCCCTTCCACAGCCTAAGCATGAAGCTCATACTAGGGCAACTGGATTGAAGCAAGTGATGTAATTTAAGTTGTATTTGTTTTGAGAAAACTTATTACATATGTAATACATTCATTTGCAGAATTATGTTTAATCAGAAATTTATTATTTCTCTTATTTAATTATGGTTTTTGATATTAAATAAAATGTCCAAAATAATTATGAGTTGATGGGCTCATCAAGTTAATGACTTGGTGAATGAAATCCCACGGGTGAATTAAATTCATAATTATTTGAGTTCCTAGTTCGAAATCATTAAATTGGACATAAATGATATCAATAAATGGACTAGTATGTAAGATTAATTGGATAGCGCAGTTTCATGGGCTATAGGGGCATAGAGATGCTCGGTCAATCATTTGGATATGCATGGATGATGCATGATCGAACTATAGATCTACTTTGAAGTTCAAGTATAGAGCTTTCGGATATATTAGTGGATTCCTTTGACAAGAGTGGAACATTGATTTCATTCAATGATTGATTTAACTGTGGTACATTCAAACGTCGTGCCGTAAAAGGAGGCTATAAAGGGTGTTTCCCGATTACTTCAAGAATTGAGTGGGAGCTTTGGTTGCCACAAGATTGGATTGAGTCTACCTATTTAAATAGGAATGTGTCATGGCCCCTTGAAGAGGGAAAATTCAAAAAATGCATGGCCGTGCTCAAATGGATTACATGGTAATCATTTGTTATGTTATTCTAACTCAGTTTTCAAGAAAATATTTGTAGATTAATATGACCATGACATGAGATGCAATCATATTATCAAATCGACACACATTGACTTAAGGAATTTGAATATTGTGCACTTGTCTCAGACAAGTGGGAGATTTAAGGAATTATGTCTTCGTCAAGTGCAGTATTAGATATATCAAGGATCACTGTTTTGGAGATAATTAGTTCATTCTTTTGGGTCTTCATTGTCTATTGCTAGATATGACAAATGATCTTTGGGCTAGTCAAATAGTCCAAAGCCCAATAGAATGGATCCTATGAAGTCACACATAAGAGTATTGGATTGAACAAGTGTAAGGCCCATTAATGGGCCTAATGAGGCTATGACAAACCATAAAAGGGTTTGAGCTTGAGTAAGAAATTGGGCTTGACATGGACTCTTATTTCTAGATATGATCTATAAATAAAGTCCATGCCTAGGGTTGAAATAAGACACAAGTCACAATTAACAAGTTAGTGAATTGTGCAACAAGGCAACCAATTCCAAAAACCCTAATCTCTCTCTCTCTCCTCACGCCCGCCCTCCCCTCCCTTTCACCAAACCGTACGGCCACCCCTCCTTAGTGGCGTGTGGTGTTCGCCGTGGTGGTTCGTGGTTAGTTCGTGCCTCTCTTCTCCATGGAAGGTTGATTGAAAGGGTTCAATCACAACTAACTAGCATTAGTGGAGGTTCAATCTGTGCTCGTGGACTAAGGAGAGGAATCACACTTGGGGTTCTTGATCTCCTATTGTTCTAGCTCGATCACACGTGGAATCACGCTTCAAAGGTATAATTTTATGTTCTTTATGTGTTGTGCATTGATCTTGGTTGTTAGATGCTTATGAATATGATTCATGCAATTCCGCTTAGTGCATCTATAGTCCTACAATTATGATCCCATAGCTAGAAAAATTGTCTAGATTTATGGATTGGGCTTTAAGAGAATATTAGAAAAAACACTTGAGTCTTTTGATAAAATGATGTGAGAAATTGTGCTCAATTAGCAATAGATGATTCGATATCGTGTCTAGAGGTCCCTCTAATATATTTAGCAACCTTTCCAGATATTGCATACTTTAACTTGATACAAAACCCTTTAATAAAATATAATTTCGGGAAAATATGTTAATTTAAGAGTATAAATACATATTATTCTACTATCAATCATAATCAAAAGAAGTATGTAGGATCATAAGTTCTATTTCAAATGGAATGACTTAAACACAAGCACTTCATGTAATGAGGCAAATTAAAAATAATTCACAGCATAACATGGACTTTAAACAACTAGAATATAAAGAGGTAAGTCAAAGAAATTACTTCATCATACTTATAAATGGATGCCAAACCAATATTTATGTCCTGCCTCTATTCCCCTATGAGTATATGTTAAGTAATTTTGACCACGTTCAAAGCACCAGTGTCTCCAATTAACTTGATGTCGACATTTTTCACACCCCTTCATATCCTCAAATGAGTTATGTTCACATGAGTGTTTGAAAATTGGCTTACAACAATATTTTTCAAATTGGCTCCAATTGATGTTCTTGTTCTTGTTGATCCATTTTCCAATTCTTTCCTTCCATTCTTTGTTTAATGACTTAAATTTCAAGAGATATCCAATCTCTTAATATTCGGATATATATGCTCTTTAAATGTTAGATCTCTTGATATTCGGATATATATACTCTTTAAATGTCAGCTCCTACTGACCACGTCGTGGTTTGGATAATATTCACCCATGGATTATGAAGAAACTTAGGAAAAAGACCTATACAAAAACAATAAAAATGACTGTTTTTTTACCATATACCCCTGAAATTTTTTAAATTCATCATATGCCCCTAAATTTTCCCAAAAATTCACCATATACCTTTGATGACTAATGATTGTTAACTTTGTTTGTCATTAAGGTTAATTATAAACCGAAACCACCCTCAATACATTCCCCTATCCCCGAAACCACCTACATTCCTTTTTCTCACCCCCAAAACCACCCCAAATTTCCTTTTCTCATCCTCAAAATCAATCATACGGATATGGTTATGGAGATTTCGAGTGGTTTAGGGGGTCGAAGAAAGGAGAGGAGTGGTTTCGAGGATGGGGAGATATCTAAAGTGGTTTCGATGCATAGTTAACCAAATTCCACTCATCTTGTTGTCATTAGGGTTATATGGTGAATTTTTATAACAACTTAGGGGGTATATGGTGAATTTGAAAATTTTCAGGGGTATACGGTGAATAAACAAAAAACTCAGGGGTATATGATGAAAAAAACGTAAAAATTAAGATCTAGAAATGAGTTTTAAGTTTCTAAGTATTTGTAAAAGACTTTTAACTAAAATAGAATAGGAAAAAGTTTGCACGGATTAAAGAAGTGGGGAGAGAGAGATAGAGAGAGTGACCCTTCAACAGTGGTCATTATTATATGTAAATATCGAGGTACATTTTTCCCAATATTTAGGTTTTCTTTCTTGAGCACTTTTATTTAAAGTAATGCAATTATGTGGTTTTAATTTTATGACAAATTTTTGGATAAATAAACTTGGGTGATCTATTGTTATTTACAAATTAGAGGAAAATATTTTATTTTTTTTTTAATAAATGAGGATAGCTTCGTGAAATATATCTATAGTTTTTTTTTGAAGCAAAATTCAAAATTAGGTACTCGGAACTTAAAAAAGAGTGACTTAATTACACATTTATTCAACTACGATTGTTGTACGAGTATTTAAATCAATGAATTTTGTTAATAATTAAATCTGTACGTCATATTTTTTTGTGGAATTGTGTTTAAAAACGATTATTCGTGTTCATAACACGTTACATGAGGATCGAGTATCTTTGATGTAAACCATTATCTGCGAATTTGTGATGTAATCTCATAATAATTTCCATAAAAAACATCATTGTATTTGGATAGGCTGCATTTGGTAAAAAAAAATCATTTTGGATTTTATCCATAGTTGTTATAATTATTTTAGATTAAAAATCTTTCATTAGGTCCATTTTCTATATATAAGGATGATGTTTAGGGTTTAGGGTTTAATTAGGATTTACGTAATTTTTTGTAGAATCAGAAAGTAATTTATAGAAATTTATTACGTATTACTTTTTCATGTCATTAATTGTAACCAATAGAATTTTTTCATTATTTGCTTCATGTGAAAATATTTTTTTATGTCAACTGTTATTTTATATTTGTATTATTTTTAAATTAAATTTATTAAACAAAAATATTAAAAATTAAGATTCGGAAATGAGGTTTTTAGTTTCTAAGTATTTGTATAAGATTTTTAATAATTTAATAGGGGAATAGTTAGTTCGGATTAAGGAAGTCTGGAGAGAGAGTGACCCTTCAAAAAAATTCATTATTATATGTAATTATCGAGGTAACTACCCCTTGACAATGGTTCCCCAATGGTTTAGGGTTTTCTTTCTATGTACTTTAAATTAAAATAATGCAAACATTATGATTTAATTTTACGACTAATTTTTGTGTTATGAACTTGGGTGATCTATTGTTATTTTAAAATAGAGGAAAATATATATATATATATATATATATATTTTTTTAAAATGAGGACAGTGTCGTGAAATATAAAATGTAAAGTGTTTGTGAAGCAAAATTCTAATGTTAATAATACTATCATAGTTTTAACACTTATAATCACTAATATAAGTTTAAATTTACAATACTATGTGTTGTTTATAATAGTAAATAATATGTGATATGTTAGTTGTTTATAAAAACTTAATATAAATTTATAGTTGTTTTGTCTAATCTCATGATATTGATTGTATACGAACCGTTTAAATAATTTGACATGTAGTTGTAGGATACAATATTGTTTGTACATATGAGATATCTTTACATTAATGTTACGTTACGTAAATAGTTACGTGAATTTTGATTTTGAAGGTTTGTTTATATCCCTACATAATTTCTGTAACACTTTACCTGAGGATCAAGTAACTTTGATGTAAGAAATTATTAGGCCGATTTGTATCATAATATCATAATTTCGAAAAAAAAAATCTGTGTCTTTGGATAGGCTCCATTTGTTAAAATTTGTTTTTGGATCGTATCCACAGTTGTTATAATTGTTTTGGAATGAAAATCTTTCACTAAGTCCTTATTCTATAAGTATAAATGATGTTTAGGGTTAAGGGTTTACGTAATTTTTATAAAATTAGAAAGTAATTTGTAGAAATTTATTTACGAATTAATTTTTCATAATTTACTTCATGTCACAAAATATTATTTATGTCAACGTTATTTTATATTTGCAATTTATTTAATTAAAATTTTGTAAACAAAAATATTAAAACTCAATCATCTTGAAGTTGTATGTAAGGTCCTGTTTGGCAAAAGTAGCGGTAGCGGGTAGCTTTTAGCGGTCGAGTAGCTGGTACTTGTTAAGGTAGCGAGTAACTGTCAATTAGTAGTGGGTAGAGGTTAGCTGCCAAGGTAACGGTTGATAGTATGAGTGTTTGGCAAAAGTAGCGGTTACTGAAAGGAATGATGTCCTTCCAACAAGTGTATTCTTCCGATAGAGGGTTCAGAATTATTACGGAGCTAATTCTTCAGTAAGGTCAAGTGATCGGAATGCCTAGGTGTAGGCCGCTTCCGATCAGTAATATCAATGTACAATTGATGTTACAGCTTAATCTTAACTGAACCCTTCGGGTTGAACCCAATTGAATCACCGATCCGAGACGACGAATTAATCCGAAAGGATTTAATGAGTCAGCAGAGTTTTACGAATACAGACGTCGGATATCGAGCCTAGGGCGTCGAGACCGAACGTCGCGAAATCACAAAGCAACAAGTATGAACATAGCCCTAGCACCACACTGGCCTAGCCATGTGGATACTAGGCTAGTTCAGGCTAGCATGCACCTAGCATGGCTAGGCGCAAGCCTAAGCACACTAGGTGTGCTAGGCGCACCATCGCAGCCTAGGCGTGCCATGGCAACTTATCGCAGCCCTAGCATCATGCATATGCGCTATCGCATCCCTAGCATGATGCTTAGGCACCATCGTTGCCATCGCAGACACTAGGCGCACCTTGGGCACTATCGCAACCCATCTCAAGTCCTAGGCGCACCATAGCACACTATCGCAGCCCAGCAGCCTCGCACCATCGCAGCACCCTAGCACCACGCACAACGCCATCGCAGTGCTAGGCACATGCGTGTGTGCGTGTGCATGTGCACCATCTCCCAGCAGCACGGAGCTGTGTGCTTGCGTGCGTGCCTTTGCATGGCAACACCAAGCACAACGAGCTAGCAAGCAGCACTAGCCTTTCGTGTGTGTAGGCACCATCGCAGGCCACGCACCAAGCACAACGCACCTATGCGTGTGCGTGTGCGAGTGCTAGTGCGTAACTGGCCTGGGTGTGCATAGCTATGCGAGAGGCGATGCCCAGCATGCGTGGCTCGCTAGTAGCACGCATGCTGGGTGGGCATATGCGTATGGTTGCGATAGGGAGTGCTAGGCAGCCAGCAGCGCCTAGCGCCTAGCTAGCAGGCAGCATCGCTTAGCTAGCTGGCGAGCAGCAGCGCTGGGCGTGCTGTGCATGCGAGGGAGCTGCTAGGTAGCCTTGTGCTAGCTGGCTGGGCTGGCTGGCAGTGCTAGCTGGCACGCTAGCTGGCTGCCAGCCGAGCAACCCTTAGTGGAGGTTTTGTGAGGAGAGTGGGGACCAAGGCTTAGAGTCATGCCTTGGGGAGCAAGGAATGCCCCCCCCCCCCGCCAAGGTCATCACCTAACTCTCTCTATCCTTTTGCCACTTGTTGCCTTGTGATTGCTTTTGCTTAATTATTTATTTTGGAATTAAATGAATTATTGCAATTGCACATGATCCCACATTGATCATGAAAAAGGGGTTCAAGTCCTCATTCTCTATAAATACCCACTTGATTAGGATTTTGAGAATACAACCTTGAGTGGAATTAAAAAGGCAACTCTAAGTAAGAGTAAACCTTTGATTCGTAAAACTCAATAGTTATTTTGTCCGGGTCTTGACTAACCTTCAAGACTTAGGACGCTCGGGTCGGGTCGAGGGTACGATCCGTCGGAGATCTCGTGTTTTCGGGATTTTGAAGTAAGAGCTCTTTGGGAGCGAAGCATGCGACAAAGGTATAATTCTTGTTCTTAATCTTGTTTGATTAAGTGTAATATGCTTGTTAATTGTTTTAATTAAGGGGCGGGTCTTGGTGGGTTTCCTTCCGCGTAGTGTCGGGTCACTACGAAACCCTACAGTTACAATACTAAAATATATCAAAAATCATATAAATATTAATTAAAAAGTAATAAAAATTTGTCAAACGCTACCCGTTACTTCTAAACGCTACTATTTTTAACGTTTGAGAAAATCTACCTAAACGCTACCTCTATCGCTAACCGCTACTAGAATCGCTACTTTGCCAAACACTCTCAAATTTTTTCTAGTAGTGTTTTGATTAGTCAAAACGCTAATTGCTACCTAAAACGCTACCACCAAACAGGGCCTAATTCAAATTACTTTTGGAGGGAAAAAACAATAGGAGCTTTCACATTTTCCCCCTAATTTTTCATCTATATATAACCATGTCCTACCATAATATGACTACCATTTTCCAAGTAAACCGAACTATAATATAACATTTGCAATGGAGTATTCACATAAAAAAGTTTTTGCGCCACAAGTGGATGTATGTAACTTTGGCAAATTGGATGAAATATTCGAGGAGCGCATCTTGCCAAAGATACTAGAAATTGGATACCTTCTAAAATTTCAGTCTTTAAACAAGAGGATGGTTTGTACAGGCGAATGAATTAACAAGAATAAAGATATAGATTGGAGTCAGTTTGAGACAGTCATACGTTGGCCACATCTCGAGTGTAGGGTGAAGCATGAGAAATAAAGGAATTTGAGAGTTGTGGCCGTTGTTCGTGGAGGACTGAAGTTCACAAGAGCCATTTCCGAAATGCTGTTGGGTTTTTTTATGGAGACTCACGGTGGTCACATTCGTGAAAACGATGAGTCTTGGGCTTGGAGGGATGCGCTGATCCTAGAGGGTAGGATGAGGCATTTCTCATATAATGTTAATGATGAAGATATTGATCCAGTAGATCATCCATTTATGTAGGGGTTTAATTATGTTATGTTACTAGCAATTAGCACTGTAAGTGAACTTAAATTAATGTTCTTTGTTTTATATATATTATCCAAGTTTTTAAATTTATGTTCGTATTATTTAATGTTTACTTTTAAAATTGGATGACTACATTGAGTACGTTAAAGAAAATATGATGCTGTAAATAATGAAATGACCTCTTAATTAATGTGTTACAATTAAATCGATTGATGAATAATATGAATATCATTAACAATGTCGTAATGTTTAAAGATCTTGAAAAATAAATTTCCATAACCCATAACATATCAATTTCATAATCAACTACCATAAGCATAATAGTTTGGTTTCAACAAAACAATAGAAACTTTAAGTTTAAAACATAAGGAGAAAATTAAAGGAACAAAATAAAACATAGTGCAACAAACATGAAAATAAAGGAAATGAAAATGTCTTGAACTCTAATTATCATTCCTCATGCATCCCTGGTAAACTAACGCCTCTCCTACCATGAATTGTAAATCCTTCTTTTTTAATGCCTCCATGCGTATTAATGAGGTAACGAGCGCCATTAGCCAGTGCTTTGTACCTCATTGGCACAGTCCAATTGCAAATTTCACAATCCATCATGTCATCAAGAGATTGGGGCCGTTACTCGGACAATTAAATATGTTCTTGCAGCAAAATATTTATAGCTGGCCAAAGTCCACATCAATGTTTTCATTTATCCTATTCCCTACTAATTCATTAAATTTTTTGTTCAAGGGAAGAAGGTTGAGTAGATGAAATATTTCATTGATTTTTGGATAAATATGGTGCTCAAAGATAGCCTCCCAACCACCAAATGCATCATGGTCAAGGTAGTCAGGCGCGGATTCACTTCGCTCATTGTTATTCATGATGAAAAGGGAATAAGGTTTTGTAGGGTAGGAAAGGGATAAGTAAGTTATGGTTTAATGTCAATGTGTAGCATTAATAGAACAATATCTTAGTATATAAGCTTAATAAAAATAATTTAAATCAGAATCTGTTATTCAATACAGATAAATTAATTAAAATAACATGTAAGCTGTAATATGTTCCCTAGGCTAAAAAGAAAAAAAAAAACAAAAATAAAGGAAAAACACAATGAGCATTAAGCACAAGAACCATGCGTCATTAATATGAAATGGTTAGTAAACCTAAATATATTTAAAACAATATCATGGCATATTTTCTTAATAAAAAGATTTTAAAATCAAAATATGTTACTTAATATAGATAGATTAATTTTCGCAATTAAAGTAACATCCAACCCACATTAGACCACTCTCACTCATGGGTAAATAAAAAAAAATTTCATTCTCTCTCTACCTACTTTCTCACTCCTCTTTCCCACTTTTCCTCATGGTTATTTTATTTTTACAAGTTCTCACACACTCATGGGCTAAAAATAAAAACTCACACCACTCACACACTCAAAGTTTTTCTGCATGACAGGGACACGTGGCGGCATCTTATTGGGCGCGCTGATGGTCCCTGTCAATTACACACTCCAACAGCCCTTTTTTTGCGCTTATCCAGGTTTTTCTGTTATTTATTTATTTTTAATTTATATTACTTGAATGGCCCACATAACTGTAGCAATTCATTTTTGTCATTGCTATGGGCATTACCAAACTTCCTCATGGGTGGGAAGCCAATAAATCATTTTTTACCATAAGACTTTCTTCATGGGAAAAAAAAATGCCCATGAGTGAGAGTGCTCTTACGTTCCCTAAGCAAAAAAAATTATGATAAATTAGACAAAAGAAAAATCCAATAAGCACAATAACCATGCGTCATTAATATAAAGTGTTTAATGTATAGAATCAACTGTAATAGATAAGGTAATTTTTTTTAGAGTTAACATAGCATAATCGTTGACATTAAGTTTAAATTTTAACTTATGTTGTTGTTCTTAGTTTACTTCTTTTTTTTTTCAATTTTTGTTGGTTGTATATTAGTTGCTCACATATGATTAGAAATATGGCTCTTAGATTAGATTTTTTAAAAGGTTACATTTTCGATATTTTTTTTTTCTTTTTATGGAATACTTTTATAAAGGTTTTAAAACAAGTAAACTAAAAACTTTATCAAAGGATATATATAATAATAAAAATATATTAGGTTCAATGTGGTTCATAACATAATACCTAGAAAATATATACACTAAAACAATTAGTTCGTAGTTCAATGCAAGTACATTAGAAATAATTGCACAATCATGGCTGGCGTAATGTTTTGAATACCGGATTAGAATTTTTTTTTTATAATTTTTTTTTTTTTATAATATTATCTAACCTCCAAATTAATATATGATTCCCTTTTAATTTTTATATACGTAGTATGTTGTACCCATAACTTTTTTCGCTAACAGTTATTATTTACGTAGTATGTTGTAAATAGAAAATTAATGGTGGCTTTGCAAGGTTTGTTTTGTGTATTTTGTAATGTTTTTTATGATAATAGTATTTTTTTTTGTTCAAAACATAGTGTTGGTATGGACAAAGTAAATTATAATTATAAAAGGGTAACATTAAGAATGTGGAAAAAATCTAACTCCCTAAATTAGGCATCTAAAACGAAAGTTCAACATTATATTAGGAACTTGTAATCCGTTCACGGGTGTGAAGGTTACACCCCATTCACAATCACAGAGATTGCTAACTCCATAGTGGTCCACAACCATGACTTGATGTTCGAGAATGATGGTACGAATTTGACCTAAGAGAAGTCAAACCTTCCCTAAATATGCCTCTAATTAATTCTTTTGATATTCATGCGCGCTTTTCGATCAACATATATACATAGATCAAGTTAATCCTAAACCTGTTTAATCTACCTTGGTTGATTATTGATGCACAAATAAATCTAGTATTGGTAATCACTTGAATTAAAGTCATATTAGCCTAAATCAAATTATTAATTATCTTATTAGGCATGATTTCAAGTACAAATTCCCATTAAACTTGCAAGAAAGGGCGTGATCTAGTAATAGCAATAGCAATAAATCATGAATAATCAAGCAACATATGATCAATACAACAATCATCATCATAACAACATCATCAAAACATCGTTCGTAGTAAGATCCTAGGCATGATACTAAAAGGATTAATAACAAATCCTAGCATGTCACTAATAACAAAATCAAAGCGTTATCCTAAACAAGATACTAGAAATCATAACATCCTAAACATGGTACTAGGAATTAACATAACATTGTAAACATGATTTCTACTCCAAAATCAAAAGCATAATAATAAGGGTGATTGAATTACTCACTTCGATGCCTCAACCTTCTTGATATTAAAATAATACACACGTTAGTAAACTTCAAGAAAGTTAAATCAATAAAGTAAATAAATCAAATATTAATTGAAACGTAGATTTTGGACCAATCCCTCAGAACTATCAACCTTTCCCGTCAAGGTCGAAGGCAACGTCGAGTATGGTTTGGAGTATTGAATCTCGTGAATGAGGTATTGTGACTTATTTAGGAGAATATCAAGGATGTGTTTAGGCTAAGGCTAAGAACATGGGTGTTTAAGAACTTCGAGAATTATGATGGCAATTGATGGTTAATGTTTTGATGGTTGTTGATGATCTGAAAACGGGGAAAACAACCTCTATTTATAGGGAAAAAAGAGAGTTTGGAAGATCATTAAAAATCAGAAGTTCCAAATTATATAGAACTGGTTTTGACGCGATGCGACAGTATTGTCGCGTCACGGTGGGTGCTGACGTGCCGCGTCAGGCCAATCGCTGTTCGATGGTTCTGGCGTCGCGCGCTGGTTCTAAAGGATATCAAAGCTGTATGGAGTTCTATTTCTAATGGAATTGTATTTCCGGAAGATATCCGGACGTCTCTGTATCCGAATAGAACAAGGATTTTCAAAAAGAGAAGTTTTATTCGATTTCGAACTCTTTGATCTTTAAAAGAAAATTAGAACCTTCTAGAGACTTCTAAAAGATTCTTATTGGTTTAGGATTGGTAATATGATCATATGGGGTCTAAATAAGATATTTGGACTCCTCATGACCATTGGGTCGTAGCTAAGGTGGACCTAGGCTCGGTTTGAGCTCGGTTTAGTATTTTGACAATAACTTATTCATTTTAAGTCGGATTTGGGCTTATAATATATCGTTGGAAAGATCTTTTCAAACCCCATCCAACTAAATAATAATTTGACTGGGATCATGGACCAAAATAATCTGATTAGGACGTTTTTATTATTTGGGCATGAAATGAACAATTTTGGGTTTAAAGAAACGAAATGAACAATTTTGGGTTTAAAGACACGAAATAAATGATTTTGGATTAAAACATTTAAGTTAAGGTTTAGAGAAATGATCGAGGCTTAAGGAAACCTCACGTGACGCTTCAACTTTTTACCGAACTCATTAATCAAAACGTGAAAGGTAGTCATCACTGGGTTTGGTTTTTGGGGAGACACAATCAGGTGTCTACAGAAGCCCCCACTTTGACTGAGTTTGGAGAAACGCAAGTTTCGAAAACAAAAGTCAAAGTAAGTGGATAGGGACGAATGATTCAGAACGTTCTACGATCCTAAATCATCCTTTTTAACGCCGATATCTGCCGAAAGCATCAGTTCCACAAATAAAAGAGTTAAAGGGAAAAGAAACTCGTATCTCGGATTGCCAAGCACACATCTCTGGGTGACATCTTGTCGAATCAAAGTTTTTTTGTTTGAAAACCTTTACATTCTCAGGGAGCGTCGTCGAAGACCACTACGCTTCGAGCCATCTTCTCAAATCTTCTTGTCTTCATGCTTTGGAAGTGAGTGTTTGTCACACTTTGGAAAATCTATCGTAAAACCTTAATCCTCAAGATTTTATTGAGCCTAAATTGATTTTCATAGAATTCTTCCTCTAATGGATATATCTCGCCTAGAGAGTCCTATCAAACCGTCTTTGGAAATTGTGATCGTGATTGGGCCGATCTCTTCAAATGTGATCGTCATCGGGCCGACCATCAATCAAATTAAGATTTTTGATAAACTTCTCATCACGGTGCTTCAGGAAAAAATCAATTTCTCATCACGAGGCTAGGAAAATTCAATTGCTCATCGCGAGGATAGGAAAAACTAATTGCTCATCACGAGGCTTAAGTGCGATAATCATCATCCAACAGATCGTTCTGCAAGACCTCAAATATGACGCGCTATGTCACTTTCATTGCGTGGCGACAGTGCCTGTCGCACCATGTTGGGATCGGGTTTAAAATTCTTAAACTCGTTCTTCTCCCTTTTGTACATTTTTGTTTTGCTACTACTGCTCGTACTTAATGAAACTCGTCTCAAATTTGTTGCAAAACTTCACATTTTTTTTTATCTTCTTCATCGATCTATGTGAGTTTATCGGAAGCCTGGTCCACTAGGCTCTTAGTGTACTTGCATCTGTACTTTGGACTATAGGACTTTGCTTATGTTCAACTCGACTCAATTGTGATTCGGCTTGACTAGACTTGAAGTGCATGAATCATATGTGTAGACTCAACTCGGTATGGTAACATGACGTGACTCGATGTGCATGACTTGTGTGTGCATTATGTTGTGCTCGTCCGACTCGAAAATGCAAAAGAGCAAAAAATTTCCGTCATTTTTTGTGGAGGGTATCTTACTTTCTCCCTAAAAAGAAAAAATCAAAATGAGTAAGTTTGAAAATAATTAATTTAAAATTCCTAAAAAGAATTCCAAATCATCAAAGGATTTTGAATTATCATTGGAGATGGTAAGAAATAAGTAATTTGGGATAAGACGAGAAAAGTGAATGAGTATGAGTCCTATTAAAAATCAAATCAAGGAGTTGCACGACCGCACTTTTGTCGTAGGACGCCTGGGTTTGTCGCGGCGCGTCAGCGATGGCGTGGCGCGATGGCTCTATTGCGACGCGATTGTTTCATTGCATTACGATTTTCTCGGAAATCGGATTCTGAATAGAATTCTGCTTTTGCATCGATTTTCAGTTATAAAAAGCCCCCGAATTCATCAGATTAACTCAAAATTCAAGTTCTAAATTCTCATACTTCATAACTTTCATAATTGAATTCTAGCGATCATGGCTAAAAGTTTCACCAAGATTACTCGTGAATGGTGTCGGTCTTTGACCAATGGTGAGCGCAAAGGGCTTTAACATTTGAACATGAATCGCCTATTGAGTCAGAGGAGTATAGAATTTGATAATGACTCTATTTGTGCTGTTATAGAATATTAGGATCCCAACACTCATTATTTTAGGCTAGGAACCGATGAAATTAGCCCTTTATCAAAGGAATTTGGAGCTATTTTTGGCTATCCTACTAGGCATCTAACTGCAATCCCTACAATATGTGAGTATTATTATTAGGATTTTGAGCGTTTCTATAACCTTAGGGAGGCCGATTTAGATTTCATGGTTCATGGAAAAGAAGTAGATCTAAGAAAATTTGCATCTTTTTTCTTTAATCGTCCTAAGTCTAGTTCCTTTCACATTGATAGAAGAAGAGCCTTCTTATTTTGCATGTATAGCCAACTTTTATTTACCAATGGTAGTAATCTCACGGGTCAAGCCATACTATCATCGGTTATGGAACAAGTTGGCGCTAGAAGAATCCAATGCCTACAATTGTTGGAGAGACAATGATGAGCTTAGATGAATTGAAGAAGGATCCCAAAGCACCACTTCGAGGATCTCCTTTATTATTACAGGTAGAAAAATAAATAATTTTAATTACAGAGATAAAAAATATTTAATTTGTAATGTAACAATGCTTATTATCTCTACTTGCAGATTTGGCTAATGGAGCGAATGGGATTGATCGCTCCTCCTGACGATGTTGAAAAGTACACTCCAAATTGCTTTGTAAGAAGGAAGAAGCGCTTTTCCAAAGGAGGGGTTATCAGGATTGGAGAAAAATCTTCCAAACTCGTGATTTCTCCATCAAGTGGGTTGTTCCTTGGTGGAAGATTGAGAAGATGAATGGAGTCAACAATTAACCTTTCTGCCGTATCCTAAGCTGGTCAAAGTTAACTTTTTACTTTCCTTCTAGGGTCATGAGACAATATGGACTTGAGCAAACCATCCCTGCTGATGATGATCGTCGTTCTCATGAGTATTCTCTTTCAAAGAATGTTGAAAGATTTGATGATTATTGGTATTTGAGACCATTATGGACAGTTGTATCTCATAGAGCACCTCCTTTATTGTCTCAGGAATACAAACAATGGTTACTTGCTCGAAACCAAAAGAACAAGAATAAAGCTCGTAAATTGAATCCTAAGGGTGAAGAGAAGAGTAGCATTAAACAAGAAAGCTCCACCTAAAGATCGTCTAGGTCTAGGAATTGTTCTCAAAACTCTTATCATTCCTAAAAAGAAAAGTGCTATGGAGGGTAAAGGGAAAAGAAAGTTCGGGTTGAGAAAAAGGCGGGGGTCTTTGCAAAAGGAGAAACTTCTTCCTCAAAGGTTTCACTTCGCTCATCTAAGGGCTCTCTACTGGTAAAAGAATTATTAGATGATGAAGACAAGGATAAGAACTGGAAAAGGGCTCGTAAGGAGAAGAAAGAGTAGATTTAGAGTATTTCTTTTCTTTTAATTTTATTAGACAATTTGGTTAACGTTTAAATCTACTTTAAATAAGGCATAATGCCATTAATAATGTAGTTCAATTTTAATTAATTATCAATGTAATTTTAGCTTTTAATAAAATTAAATTCATTCTCTATACAATTTTATAATTTCCCAAGTACCGAAGTTGGGAGCAATGGAAAGACTTGAAAAACCCAAATAATCTGAGTACCGAAGTCGGGAAAATTTTTTGAACTAAATCGAAGGCTGAGAAGCTGCTAGGTATTCGTAATTAATCGGCACGAAGCATAGAAATTGTCGTGGATTTTTCGGCTTGACGCGCGGCGTCAGAGCCATCGCAGCGCGAGCGCGTTGGGTCTGACGCTGCGCGATCTGCTTGGCGTCTTGTGACAGCATTGTCGTTCTTTTCTATGCCTTTTCATGATTTTTTGCATTGATAAGGTGCTTTCAAAGACTGGTTTTTTGAGTTTTAAAGTGGCCTCACCCTACGGAAGGGTTGCTGATGAGTGACATTTATGCCACTATTTCACCCTTATTTAGGGAGGATTTACCCCTATTTGTCACTTGTTTGTGCCTTCTCTAGTCATTTTTACTCTTATTTTGGTTATATTTGCTTCCTTTCGTGTTTTTCTTTTTCTTCTTCTATCTCTTCTTGTGTTTTCTAGCATTTTTGTCTTTGTTTTGTAGGTTTTTAGTGCTTTTGGAAGAAAGAAGACAAGCTTTGTTGGCCATGGAGAAGGAAAGAAGGCAGTTTGGAGAGGGCGCGCAGCAGGCCAAGAAACCGCGGGCGCGGAGCTCGACTTTGGCAGATTCATGCATGTTCCTGTAGAGGGCTGGCCGCGCCCTGAGAGAGGGCGTTCCACTGACCATCGCGGGAACAACCACATGACGACCTGACTTCCCCTATTCTAGCGCCGCGGGCTCTCCTTAGTCAAGAGAGTCCTCTCTGTCAGCCACCGCAGGCGCGACGTTCTAGGCTGCGGGCGCGGTCCATCAGGTCTTCTTTCCGTACCCAAATGAAAGAGGGCGCGGTGCAGCTAGAGATGGCGCAACTTAGTTCGTTATTTCCGGATTTCTTAAGCACTATAAATAGACTTTTTCTTGAATATGTGAATTATCTAATTTTCCAATTATCTAATATTACTAGAATTTTGTAGTGAGAGAAACAATAGAGATTTTAGAGGGAGAAAGTGGCTTAATCATCAAGTTTCATCATTGTAATCAAGATTTCTTCAAGTTTTCCTTCAATCTAATGCAAGTATTTCATGTTTTCTTCATTAATGAAGCTTCATATTAATAATATCTTATCTCTTTCCTTTTTACTTTGTTAGATTGCTTTTGATTGTGTAGATTTTCATCTATTGTCTTGATTTTACTTGTTTGATTGACCATCTTGGATTTAGAGTTATGTTTTGCTTGGTTAAGATTGAATTCATGCTTAGTGTAGTTTTTATGGCTAATTTCTCTTCTCTAGCTTAGATTTCTAGCTAGGAAAAAGGGTGAAGATCATGACTAGCTTGGATAATGTTTATGATTGATTGGATATTGCTTTAAGTTGATGATTTTGTGCTCAAATTTCTTGGAATTATTGTTGTGCACCTTTCATTCCATTGTTTGATTTCTAAATTAGATGCATGAGAATGATCTAGTTTAGGTGTTGATCTATATTAGTAATTTGCTTGAACAAATGCATGGAAATGAGTTGTTTGGGTAGAATTAATGTTCCTTGGTTTTTATCCATGTTAATCATCATTGTTTCCCTTAGTTGATCATGATTGGAACCCCCTCTCCCTAGTGATTTGATCATATTTTCATAATCTAGTATTTCTACTTCATCCTAGTTCATTTAATTTAGATTGATTTCCTTTCATTTAGTTGCTCTCATAAATTGTAGTGGTTTTAATTCTACATTGAAAATAACAAAAACACAAAATACCTCTTTTCACCTTGCAATAGATTCGTGATTTCACTTTAATCATGCAATTCCCCTGTTTCCTTAGTAGTTTGACCCTTGGCTTATCGCTATCTCAGTAGTGTAAGTGTAGGAATATAAATTTTTTGATTTGATTCTGGGGGTAGTAGTAACGACCTATTATCCGACCATCAAATTTTTATTGCTGTTGCCGGGGATCGAACATGAGTCACCCGCGTGACAAAAGGGAATACTTACCGCTATAGCCAGGGATCAAGAATCTTCTTGAGAGAATGGTGATAGCTTGGTCTATGGTATAGCTTGTCATTTACCGGTTGAGTTGGAGCATAAGTCTTGGTGTATGGATTTATTATTGGCCGGAGATAAGAGATTGCGTAAGCACAATAAATTCGAAGAGCTTAGATTTGATGCCTATGAGAACTCAAAGCTATATAAGGAGAAGACTAAGAAGTGGCATGACCAACACATAAGGAACAAGAGTTTCAAGGTTGGAGACAAGGTGTTTTTATTCTATTCTAGGCTTTGCTTGTTTCCCGAAAAGCTAAAGTCCAAATGGTCGGGCCCTTTTGTGATCTCAAAGACTACACTTTATAGTTCTTTTGAGTTAGAGGCAGAATCATAAGTTCATGGTGAATTCCATCGTTTGAAGCATTATCTTTGCAAGGATGAAGTTGGTTTGATTGAGTGCATTCGACTTGATCCTTTGGATCCTAAGCCACCCCCTTGAAGTCAACATCTCATGGTCTAGCTAGTGACCTCATAAAGAAGCGCTTCTGAGAGGCAACCAAAGATTTCTATCTTTCCTTTCTTTTATTTCTTCTTATTTTGGTTGATTTTAGTTGATTTTTCCCGTAGTTCTTTTCTTATGTTCTTTTGTTTGTCTTGTGTGTTTTTCGTAGGAATTTGAACTTTGGGCATTGAGTTTGTGGATGACTATTTGAAGGATTTCTAATCTCAATAGGAGTGATTTCAATAGAAAAGGATTGGTCTATGATAGAAGAAGAAGGTGAAAAAGTGAGTCTCAAGGATAAATTCAAGAGCCGCGCCCTAGAGGAGCCCTTTCTAGGTCACCGCGGGCGCGGCATAGCGGAGAGAGGGTGCGGTACCCTGCTTTTAAGATTTCTAAGACCTTCATGAAGATGCCGTACCGCGGATTGGGAGAGGGCACGACCCTGATTACCGCGGGCGTGGCAAAAGGCCCATCGCGGGCGTGGCCTTGGCACCATGGGCGCGGTCTGCTGGGTTCTAAAACCCGATTTTTCCTTTTGTCGAGCTTACTTTCCCCATTATTCGACTTTTGCTCTCCTTCTCTCTTTAAAAAACCCCAACTCCCTTAAACCCTAACTCCTCCAATCTCTAAAAATCCTACCAATTCTCACTCAAATCTCTCCAAAATTCCTTCAAACTCCATCAAAATCATCACTTTCACCATTTCTACTTCAAGTTGGTCTGAAATTCTTGCGGTTCTCCATTGACGGTTCTTAAAGCTTGCTTGGGGAAGTTTCTCTTAGAGCTAGTTTAGAGGTGTTGTTGGTCCTAATTTGTTGGTATAATCACTCCTTCTCTAGCTTTATTTGATTTGTGAGCATTAATTTTGGTGATTAATCTTGATAATCTTGTGTCTGATTTGGTGATGTATGTTTCTTGAATGGATAATTTTGTTGGGATAATTGGATATTTCTTGGTTGTTTGATTGTTTGTTGTTAATTGTGGTTATTTGAAGTTGTTGGTGATTATTCTTGGTTGGTTTGTGTTGTTGGTAATTTGGTGGATTGTGAAGAAGTGTGAAGTTTGTGAAGTAGTGTAAAGTAAGTGGGTGATTTGCTTGAATTGGAAATTTGTTGTTGAATTTGTTGGTGCTTTGAAAATGGTTTTTGGTACTAAGAAGAGGAAAAGTTTAAAGGAACTACAAAATCCTACTCCCCAAAATGATGAGCAACCACTACCCCTATTGCCACCACTAAAATTCTCCAACAAAAATCACAAACCCATATACGAGAACTTGCAATCTAGAACACTTCGCCCCACTAAACATTATTCCCAAGAAGCTACCACCAAACTCGGAATTGATGAGGATGTATGGTTTTTGTTCAATAACTTGAGGATTGGCACATTTGTGAATAGCTCATTCCGAACTTTCCCCGAGCCTACCCTTGAGTTCTTTGCTTCATTTGAGAGCCGGCCTGTAGGAGACAATGACTTCTCCATCTCCTTTCAACTCTTCAACAAAAAGGAATCCATGAACCTCCACCAATTCAACCAATTCCTTGATCTTAACCCCGACGCCGACTTTCTTTTCACCGAACATGAAACCTTTGTGAATTATAACCCTCTTGCTTGGTGGAGGAGTATATCGGGAAAAGATTCATTTAATGCAAAGTATTCTTTGGCAAGTGAGATCATCTACCCCGCCCTTCGCCTTTTGCATCAGATTTTTGGGTATATGGTCTTTAACAAACAAGACTTGGGGAAGATTATTGCCAAAGAGATCCGTATATTATGGCTTGCTACACAACCGTAATTGGGATGTAGGGTGAATCTTGGTCACCTATTTATCAGATGTATCAAGTCTATTGTTAGGGGAAAGAGGACGGGTGAGATTCTTTATGGTGCCATGGTTACTAGGTTGGCAATGAAGTTGGGTCATATGGATAAGCTTCGCTCTTCCACCCCCATCAGGTCTAGTGATGGTAAGGATATTTTGTTCAACATTGAGCAACTAAAGACCATGAAGTTCATTGCAGACACCGATGACAAAGGGAAGGTGTTCAGTTTGCTTGTTTCTCTTAAGCACCATTGCCTCCTTCCAAAGCCCGCATTCACTTCTTTGAGTAGGGAAAGAAGTACTAACCCATGGTGGATGAGAAAGGACAATGAAGTCCTTTCGGGTGCAAGAATGGGTGAGGATGAGGATGATGAGGATGATGAGGATGATGATGAAGAGGATGAGGAGGAGGTTCCTCCTATTCAACACCACCAACAACAACAATAAGGAAGACGACAACAACAACAACAAGGCTACCAACAAGATTTGGCGGCTATGCAAGCTCAAATGGCAAGCATGCAACTTAGCAAGCAAGGTATGTTTGCTTCTCAACAAAACACCAATTTTCAAATGCAATCCCTATACGATGCTAGTGTACATAGGGGGGATATCACGCCCCCGGTTAACTATCCCTATCTGTCGGCCCAACAAGGGCCCGTGCCATCTTTGGGGGGTGACAACCAACCTTTGTACCTCTATTGGCAAGGTCCTCTGGACCCCAATGTGCCACATAGGGAGTTTCCGGATGATTCCGGGCATTATAATTATCCAGTCCTGGGTGGGTGTGATTATAAGGGTGACCCCAATTATCCCTACGTCGATCCTACACACCCTAGACCCCTTACTATGCCCTATCCCTATGACCCGTTTCCCACTTGGCAATAAGAACTCTTTCGAGGTCATTATAGGTGGCCTTCCGGTAACACTAGAGGTTGAGATCCTCATGGCCCTCCCCCCTCGAGCTTCTCTTATGAGGATAGGCGTGGTGATGATGGTGGTGCCGACCTTAGTGGCCAATAGCTCCTCCTTGGTTTATTTGTTCCCCCCCCCTATTTTGGTCCCTCCCTTTCCTTTTATTTTCATGTGGAGCATTGAGTACGATGCTCATCTCTAGTGTGGGGGGGGGGGTGTTTGAGTCAAAAGGGTGTGTTTTTGGGTAAGTGTCGGGGAAGGCACTAAGGAATCATGGGAAAATCAAAGGGATTTGCGTTATTGGTCTTGCTTTTTGGTATTGTTGATAGCATTTGGTATCTTGTTGTTGGTTGTTGTTGGATGATGATGTCTTTGATACAATAATTTTGATGATGATGATGATTTGATAATGAGTTTGAGTTTGGGTAGTTGGTTTTGCACAAGGTTTGATTTTGTAGGGTTTTTTTTTTCTCTCTTTCTAACCTTTTTGCACAAGGGATTTGCGGGTGCGGCCACTGATGACGTGACTTACCCTGTTCTAGCGCCGCTGGCTCTCCTTAGTTGAGAGAGGCCTCTCCATTAGCCACCGAGGGTGCGGCGTTCAAGGCTGCTCGTGCGGTCCTTGAGGTCTTCTTTTTCGTACCCAGATGAAAGAGGGCGGGGTGCAGCTAGAGATGGCGCAACTTAGTTCGTTTTTTCCGGATTTCTTAAGCACTATTAATAGACTTTCTCTTGATTTTCTGAATTATCTAATTCTCCAAATAATACTAGAATTTTGTAGTGAGAGAAACAATAGAGATTTTAGAGGGAGAAAGTGGCTTAATCATCAAGTTTCATCTGTAATCAAGATTTCTTCAAGTTTTCCTTCAATCTAATGCAAGTATTTCATGTTTTCTTCATCAATGAAGCTTCATATTAATAATCTCTTATCTCTTTCCTTTTTTACTTTGTTAGATTGCTTTTGATTGTGTAGATTTTCAACTATTGTCTTGATTTTACTTGTTTGATTGATAATCTTGGATTTAGAGTTATGTTTTGCTTGGTTAAGATTGAATTCATGCTTAGTGTAGTTTTTATGGCTAATTTCTCTTCTCTAGCTTAGATTTCTAGCTAGGAAAAGGGGTGAAGATCATGACTAGCTTGGATAATGTTGATGATTGATTGGATATTGCTTTAAGTTGATGATTTTGTGCTCAAATTTCTTGGAATTATTGTTGTGCACCTTTCATTCCATTGTTTGATTTCTAAATTAGATGCATGGGAATGATCTAGTTTAGGTGTTGATCTATATTATTAATTTGCTTGAACAAATGCATGGAAATGAGTTTTTTGGGTAGAATTAATGTTCCTTGGTTTTTATCCATGTTAATCATCATTGTTTCCCTTAGTTGATCATGATTGGAACCCCCTCTCTCTAGTGATTTGATCATATTTTCATAATCTAGTATTTCTACTTCATCCTAGTTCATTAAGATTGATTTCTATAAAGAGTGCCACATGCGGGACTCCATATGATTTTATTTCATGCGGGACTCCATTTCATTTCATGTGGGACTCCATATGATTTCATTTCATTTCATTTCTATAAAGTGAGTACCATTATCACTTATCATTTCATGTGGGACTCCATATCGGCATATGATGTTCCTTTCTATAAAGAGTGCCACATGCTTTGCGGTGAGTTTTTCATACGATGCTGCTTCAACCCACTTGGTGAAATAATCAATGGCAACGATGATGTATATATGGCCTCCTAATCTGGGTGGAGTAATTTTTCCATTGATATCTATGCCCCAAGTTGAGAATGGCCATGGAGATGTGTAAGTGTAAAGGAGGGAAGGTGGAACGCGTTGCGAATTGGCATATATTTGGCACTTTGTACACCTTTTCACATATTGGTGGCAATCTCTTTTCATGGTTGTCTAGTAATAGCCTTGGCGCATGGCTTTTTGGACTAGCATTTTTCCATTCATGTGTGTTCTACGCGCTCATTAGCGGATGATACTCATCGCCCTTTGTGCCTCCTTTTTGCCTACACATAGGAGAGCTTTTCCTTTAGGTACTCTTTTATGGAGTTCACCATCGATGAGTACGTACTGTGAAGCTAGGAGTCTTAGAGCGCGTTTTACTCTCTTGTCAGTATTAGGTGGATATTCCCCTTTAGTGACATAGTTGAGATTGTTTGTGTACCAAGGTTCTTCTTCTTCCTCTTGGACTTCTTCTTCATATTCAAGGTCCTGGACATAGGCGGGCTTATGACTTTTCTCTATGGTCAGAGGCATTTGCTTAGTTTCCTTAGGAATTCTAACCATTGAGGCTAGTCTTGCTAAGGCATCCGCGAATTGGTTCTCTTCTCTTGGTAGATATGTATACTCTACCTTGTCGAGTTGATCGGTGAGATTTTCTAAGTAAGTTTGATATGGAGCTAGACTTTCACTCCTCACCTTCCATCTCTTGGAAATTTGGTTGATAATGAGGGATGAGTCTCCAAATATTCGAAGCTTTTTAACTCCAAGTGCCAATACTGTTTCGAGGCCTACTACACAAGCATTGTTGGTTACGTCAAAGTCAAGTTTTTATTATGATCGGGATTGTTCTTCATTAAGTGACTCTAGTAAAACTTCTACGCCACATCCTTTTTGATTTAATGCACCGTCGAAGTATAGTATCCAAGTGTCATCTTCAGTGACAAGTAACTCTTCATCTGGAAACTCATTTACTTGTACTGGCGTTGAGTCTTCAAGTGGAAAGTCAGCCAGGAAGCCAGAAACTGCGGATCCCTTAATGGATTTTTAGGGCACAAATTTCAGATCAAACTAGGCTAATGTGACTATCCATCTTGATATTCTTCCATTAAGTGTGGATTTCTCAAAGAGATATTTGAGGGGATCTATTCGAGATAACACATGGACTGTGTGTACAAGCATGTAATGCCTAAGCTTCTTTGTGGCCCACACAAGCGCGAGGTACAATTTTTCAAGTGGTGTATAGCGAACCTCATATTCAAGCATCTTCTTACTTAGATAATAGATGGCGTTCTCTTTACCTTCTACTTCTTGGGCAAGCATAGCCCCCATTGTTTCCTTAGTGACTGTCAAGTATAGATGAAGGGGATGTTTAGCAATGCTGGTGCTAGTACAGGAGGATTCGCAAGTTAGGCTTTGATCCTTTCAAAGGCTTCTTGACACTATTCATCCCATACTACTAGTACATTCTTCTTGACTTTCTTGAATATTGGTTCATATAATGTGGTAAGTTTTGATATGAACCTACTCATGTATTACAACCGGCCAATGAATCCTCGAATTTGTTTCTCGGTCTTGGGCGGTGGCATGGACATGATAGCATTGATCTTGGTGGGGTCTATTTCAATCCCTCTAGAGCTAATGACATAGTCTAGAAGCTTTCCTGAGGTAACTCCTAATGCACACTTGGCTGGATTTAGCCTCATGATGTATTTACAAAGTCCTTCAAAGAATTCTTCAAGGCTATTGGGTGGCCTGGGCGATTCTTGGATTTTACAATCATATCGTCCACGTACACCTCAACCTTTTTATGTATCATGTCGTGAAGTAAGGCAGATGCTACTCTTTCATAAGTGGCACCTGCGTTTTTCAACCCGAATAGCATCACCGTGTAGCAGTAAGTGCCCCATGGCGTTGTGAAGGTAGTTTTATCCATGGCTCCCTTTGCCATGAGAATATAGTTATAACCTGCATACCTATCCAAGAACGAGAGAAACGCATGATTTGTTGTATTGTCTACTAGAATGTCGATGTGAGGTAGAGGGAAATCGTCTTTTGGGCATACCTTGTTGAGATCCCTGTAGTCGACACACATCCTTACTTTTCCATCTTTCTTGGGAATTGGTACCACGTTCGCGACCCATTCTAGATACTTGGATACCTTGAAAAAACCCACAGTAAATTGTTTCTTGATTTCATCTTTTATTTTAAGTGCTACGTTAGGTTTCATTTGGCGTAGATTTTGCTTTACAGGTTTCATTCTCGGAATTAATGTATAGTATGTTCAACAATTTCTCTGATTATGCCTAGCATATCTTTAAATGACCAAGCAAAAACATCGACGAATTCAACAAGTAGATTAATTAATTCAGCTCGTTCATCCGGATTTAAAGTTAATCCAATTTTAACCTCTCTTTGAATGGTGGTGTGTTTTGAGTGGTTAGCAGTTTCAGTTTCTTTGATTATAGCTGTTTTATTCTCAAGTGCTTCCATTGCTTTAATTATTTCTTTATCATTTTCATTATTAGCAAAGCAATACTCGTCATCAAGGGTAAGGGAATAACACGAAGAGTAAGCTGAAGAAGTCATATTATTAAACTCTTGAACCATTACATCAAAAAGACAAAGGTCTGTGGGGACCTGGTTATTAACTATTCTAGGAGTAGATTCTATGGTAGGAATGATAGTAAGAGGTGCAACAACGAGATACTTAGAAGACTCAATGATAGAAGACTCTAAAGAATACTCGGACTCAGACTCGGGCCTTCTCCCGTAGTTATGGCTATCTTCCTTCTTCTTGGTGTGGTCACTTTCATATATAGTCTTGCGCCATCCCTTGTGTAGTCCTTCCGCCGGAGTAATGAGCTTGGAAGGGTAGAAGTCTTCGCTTTGTAAGGCAGTTTGTACAAGTGTGGAGTTGTTGTCGACACACTTAGGCTTGTTTGTATCGTACCCAAAAAGAATACCCTTAAAATTGAAGTCGAAGTACGGGGGTGCATGTTCTCTATAGGTAGGATTGGGAATCCCATCCAAAAAGTTGCAATCTAAGAAGATCTAGAACCCAAGCTAGCATATCCCATCCTTGACAAGTGGTTAAGGAAATTCATAGCATGGGTAATCTTCACCCTCTTTTACAAATTGTCCATTCAAAGTGAGAAGGTATGGATCTATTGGTATTGCATCTTTATGGCTACGAGCTTTCTTCTTGCATTAGACTTGTTCAAGGCTCGTTTAAGGTCTTCTAGAGTTGGTTCGAGTCCAAGTCCAAAAGTATCCTTTTTAGGGAGGCTTGGTAGTCCCATGCGTTCGGCTCTTTCCTTTTTCTTCCCTAGAGTCATTCCAGAAAAGTGTCCTTGTCTCTTTAGTATAGCGTTGAAGACAAGATTCGAGTGAGGGTCGTAGTCAAGAGGGGTCTTTTCATCTTCTTCGATAAAAGAGACCTCTTCGGTGTTAAAGCCCTACAAATCTTCATCGTGATCCACGTGAATGATCGGATTGTCAACCAAATGGATTCTCATGGGGGAAGCATCGATATTGATAGGGATACCTCTAACTATAGCCTTTACTTATTGATGGAGAGATGAAGAAACGGCCTTTAGGTCATGAAGCCAAGGGCGTGCCAATAGTAGGTTGAATGAAGGCTTGATGTCCACTACTTGAAAGGTAATACTGTGTTCAATGACCCATGTAGTGATATTCATGGTGATGGTTCCAAGGGAATGGTGACGAGAGTTGTCATATGCCTTTATGCCTTGTGAAGATGAGGTTAAGTCTTCATCCTTTATCCTCAATCTTCTAGCAGTACAAAGTGGGAATACATTAATTGTTGAACCATTATCCACGAGGGTCATAGGCACGTTCATCCTCTTGCATACCACAGTAAGGTGCAAGGCCTTGTTGTGTTTATCACCTTCTAGTTGTAAGTCTTCGTCAGAGAAGGGGATTAAGTTATTTGGACTAGGGAGGTCACTTGTGAGGAAATTGGCCAACCCTTCTAGAGTAGTTTCAGAATCTATGCCAACTTTTGCGAGTGCGTCCATCACTGCCACCCTATGCTCATGAGATGAGTCTAGAAGTTTCCATACATTAATCTCTACTTTAGTCTTCTTAAGTTGATTGACTATATCATTAATGATGGATGTTGGAGCTTATTGAGTTACAGGTGGAGGGACTAGTGCGACAGGTTGTTGTACCCTACTGGACCTTGTAAGTAATGCGATTTGTGAATCTTCATTCCATATATCATCATAATCATTGTTAGGATAAAGTGCAGCAAGAGGTGATTCAATCATGTCCTTGAGGTATACATCTTCATCATCACTATCCAAAACTACATTGATAAGAGTATCGTTGGAGATGGAGATAGTGTCATCCTCTACTGGGATATTTGTCTTATAGATGAAGAGCTTCTTTTCATCTATGAGCTTTTGGACATATTCCTTGAAACGGAAACACTTTTCAATTGCGTGGCCTCCAGATTGATGGTATTTACAATAGAAATCATCCACCCTCGTAAGGGATTCTAATGGTTTTGGTTCAAGAGGTTTGACCATACCCCTGCTATGGAGCATGTTAAAATCTCGTTCGTGAGCAGTGCCTATGGGTGTGTAAGCGTTTCTTTTCTTTCTCTCTTGTGGCTTAATAGCGTTGAAAGTGAATGGCTTCCTTTTAACGACATTTAGTCCACGAGAGGAAGAAGAAGGGTCACACTAGTATTCAAGGTTTACCATTTGCCTAACAAAATCTTGAACTATGGTCTTTCTTTCAATAAGACGACATTCCATGATTGATATTCGTCTAACAAGATCCTGAACTACGACCTGGATTCCATCAAGATTTTTATTGAGATTAACAATGTCTTCATTGGTAGCCGCGCTTTAAAAATCGGCCATGGCATCGAAGAAGACCTCCTCTTCTTTTTCAACGGCAGCAACCTCTTCCATGGAAGGTTCTTCGATAGGCTTAATGAGGAGTGATGGATCAAAAGGGGTTTGACCTCAGAAATGGCCAATGCATCAGTAAGTGGAGAATTGTTGATATTTGGCTTTTTACCAGTAGGAGGAACGAGAAGGTTGTTGTTATCAATCAGGTATTGGCTGGCTCCTTTAGCTTCCAACAACTCTCTAGTGTGACCCCTATGTTGATGATATTTGTAAGGGCATTAAGATTCCAGTTGGGTGATCTCCTTTCAAGTTCTGGATCTTGGATGGGTCAAATGGGAGTGATCAATCCCTTGGCATGGAGACGATCAAAGGCGGTGTTATAGTTCATTCCAATACGGGTGAACTCTTTCCTTCATTCCCCCCTTGGTCCTTGCTGACTGTCCATTGCTAAGACATCGTTAAGATTATAGGTGTTAACATTGTTACTAGAGTGGGTGGTTTTGGAAGAAGAAGGACTGTCATTCTTCTTTCCTTTTCAGCCACTGTTGTTACTATTGTTAGCAGCTTTTGATTTTAAAAGGTCATCTTCAATTTCAATGCCTATATTGTAGACAGCTTTGAAAGTGTTTAAATTGCATTGATACTTTAGATTCCTTTGGTATTTCTCTTAGAGATTTTTAATGAACAGTCTCACGGATTCTTTTTCACTTGGAACTTCAATTATTCTGGCAGAGGTTTCTTTCCACTTGTTGTAAAATGCAGTGAATCCCTCATTCTCCTTTTGCTTAAGGATCTCAAGCTCTCTATGATTAGTTTCTACTTGAACATTGCACTTGTACCTGTCAATGAAAGCATGTGTAATACTGTCCCGAGTAGCAATTTTCTCAGAACCTATGAAGAAGAACCATTGTTGGCATACTAGTTCCAAGGAAAGAGAGAAAATCAAGGGGAAGATTTTCTTGTCAATCCCCATGATTTCCATGATTGTCTCAAAAGCCTTAAAGTGGAAGTAAGGATTGTCAGTGGGTTTGAACTTGGGAATGTCATTGGCAGAAAACTTGTGTGGAAAAAGTTCCTTGTCCACTGAGAGTCCCTTAGA
This sequence comes from Chenopodium quinoa, assembly GCF_001683475.1. NCBI lineage: Eukaryota > Viridiplantae > Streptophyta > Magnoliopsida > Caryophyllales > Amaranthaceae > Chenopodium > Chenopodium quinoa. Next base: position 2,780,641 of record NW_018743510.1, on the reverse strand, counting down.
GCTTATGTCAAGGTACTTATAGTCGTTGGAGACTTGACTTAGGCTTTCTTGAATGCGTTTGATTGTCTCAGGTGGAACATATTTGTTAGGGTCTCGGCCTTCTCCATTCAAGTAATGAGTCCTTTGACAAGTTCAACAAGACCATCCACGACCTTTTGAAGTTTGTCAACATATTCTTGTTTGGTCGACATTTTCCTCTTTCTTCAAACCGTGTTCTGGAAGAAGATCTCTTGTACGTAGGGGTTATCTTGAGCCAAGCACCCTTCTTTCCTCAACCAAACGTTGTAAAAATTAAACCATTGACTCTTTAATGACTTGACTCTGAATGACTCGTACTTTATGGGGTTGAAAAACCAAAAAGTGGGTGCATATTTTGTGGGAATCTAGTAACAAAGACAAGGTTTTCAACCAACATAGTTTATGTTGGGAGGATACTATCCGACTTACCCCCCTAAAAAATGACGGAAAACAAGACATGCAAGACTCTAAGCATGGTCATGGTGTGAAAGAAAGACGTGTACAAAGTGTGTGCAAAAACTCGTGAGTGAAAGTGATATTTACATGACTCGTGTGATGACCATGGGACTAGACATGTGTTTAAACTCAAACATGACCAAGGAAAGACCAAGTATGGACATTAAACTGGTTAGTCGTGATAGTGAGACTCGATGTGAAAACTCGAAAATCAACGATTGAACCATCGCAGAACAATGGAACTGTCGCACGGCATTTGGTCCATCGCGCTGCGCCAATGCCTTTCGCGACGAGTTGGGAGCCCTCGTCATGCGCCACAAATTCGAAGTAATACACAAGTTTGGAGCATTACAACGATCTATTTTCAGTCGTTCTTTCGAGGGTTTAAACCTATAGTTTTCTAGGTCGAGCATATTCATTTGTTAGGTTCATTTTAATTAACCAAATTAATTAAGCAAAGTTCTTTTAGTCCTTGGTTAGTATGTTTAGACTTATATGCAAGAAACAAGTCAATACAAGTGGTTAATTCAATCATAAACAAGGTATGCACAAGTAAGATATGCACAAGTAGTCAAGTAGTCATAACATGATGCAATGAGTTTGCCACCAAACCATGGCTCTAGTTCTCTAAGGTCAAGGATTATGGTGTCCAAGAGGGTCCATGGTTAAGAGTCTGGATGCATCGGACGAAAGCCTTACCTTAGAAGGGTTAGCACGATGGACGGGACCCCGCGAGTTAAACTCAACTCCATGTTTTGGTGAATTCAACAAACTCGGAGGCACACATTATTACACGGAGCGTTTTAAGGGTGGACAGAGCATGAATTCCCAAGGGCTAAAACCATATGTAAAACACATATGGGTTCGAAAAGGTAAAAAAAAAAACTTAATCAGGAAGTAAAATCGTCGAGGCAATGTTAGAACCAAGCAAAACGCGAAGACAGAAGGCTGGCGCAAAATCACCAGACACTGTCGCAAGTTGGCAGGGACTAAAGACCGGAAATAGCCTTGTCGCGATGCGATAGGACTGTCGTCCAGCGTTGGTCACTGTCGCCACGCGACAAGTCTTACGCTCTGTGACAGTTTCGGTTTTCAATGTTTTTTTTCCGATTTTTCGCAGCGTCTTTCGATTTTAGTTGTGAAAAATATTTCCGGCCTTTCTTACGTGTATGTCCTATGTTTTGGTGCATTACGGATGGTCTTTCCAATGTGTACCTTTTTACGCTTATGCCACAATATTAATCAAAATTATGCACATAAATATCAAGAACCTTTCAAGTCTCGTCCTCTCATTCTAATCAATTGCCAAACAAATTGGGAATTAATTTAGAAATCCTCCCTACCGGAGTCGCCAAAAACTGTAGGGAATTTTTCCACCTCCGCCCTACTGTGGTGTCATGTTTTTAAGCATGGCGGCGCTCCAAGGAAAAGAAGTTAGAGAAAAAGAGTCGCCAACAAGTTTTAGGAACTTGTAAACCGTTCACGGGTGTGAAGGTCACACCCCATTCACAATCACAAAGATTTCTAACTCCATAGTGGTCCGGAACCATGATTGAATGTTTGGGGATGATGGTACGAATTTGACCTAAGAGAAGTCAAACCCGCCTTAAATATGACTCTACTTGATTCTTTTGATATTCATGCGTGCTTTTCGATCAACATACATAGATCAAGTTAATCCTAAACCTGTTTAATCTACGTTAGTTGATTATTGATGCACAAATAAATCTAGTATTGGTAATCACTTGAATTAAAGTCATATTTGCCTAAATCAAATTGTTAATTATCTTATTAGGCGTGATTTCAAGTACACATTCCCTTTAAATCTGGAAGAAAGGGCGTGATCAAGCAATAGTAATAAATCATGAGTAATCAAGCAACATATGATCAATACAACAATCATCATCATAAAAACATCATTAAAACATCGTTAGTAGTAAGATCCTAGGCATAATACCAAATAGATCAATAACAAATCCTAGCGTGTCACTAATAATAAAATCAAAGCGTTATCCTAAACATGATACTAGAAATAATAACATCTTAAACATGGTACTAGGAATTAACATAACATTGTAAACATGATTTCTACTCCAAAATCAAAAGCATAATAATAAGGGTGATTGAATTACTCACTTTGATGCCTCAACCTTCTTGCTATTAAAACAATACACACGTTAGTAAACTTCTAGAAAGCTAAACCAATAAAGTAAATAAATCAAATATGAATTGAAATATTGATTTGGGACCAAAACCTAAGAACTATCAACCTTTCCCATCGAGGTCGAAGGCAACGTCGAGTACGGCTTGGAGTGTTCGATTCTCGTGAATGAGGTATTGTGATAGATTTGGGAGAATATCAAGGACGTGTTTAGGCTAAGGCTAAGAACATGGGTGTTTAAGAACTTCGAGAATTATGATGGTTATTGATGGTTATTGTTGATGGATGCTAATGATCTGAAAACGAGGAAAACAACCCTATTTATTGGGAAAAAAGAGAGTCTGAACGATCATAAAATATCAGAAGTTCCAAATAAAATAGAACTGCTTTTGACGCGATACGATAGAATTGTCGCGTCGCGCTGGGTGCTGACTCGCCGCGTCAGGCCTATCGTTGTGCGGTGGTTCTAGCGTCGCGCGCTGGTTTTAAAGTATAGCAAAGCCGTACGGATTTTGATTTCTAATGGAATTGTATTTTAAAAGGACGTCTCCGTATCCGAATAGAACAAGTATTATCAAAAAGAGAAGTTTTATTCGATTTCGAACTCTTTGATCTTTAAAATATAAATTAGAACCTTCTAGAGACTTCTAAAAGAGTTCTAATTCGTTTAGGATTGGGAATATGGTCATATGGGGCCTAAATAAGATATTTGGACTCCTAATGACCATTGTGTTGTAGCTAAGGTGGACCTAGGCTCGGTTTAGTATTTTGGCCATAACTTATTCATTTTCAGTCGGATTTGGGCTTATAATATATCGTTGAAAAGCTCTTTTCAAACCCCATTAAACTAAATAATAATTGGACTGCGATCATGGACCAAAATAATCTGGTTTGGACGTTTTTATAATTTGGGCACGAAATGAATGATTTTTAAGGACACAAAATAAACGATTTTGGGTTTAAAGACACGAAATGAATGGTTTTGGATTAAAGCATTTACACTTTGTTTGGATTAAAGGAAATGAAGAGAAAAGAAGGGAAGGGAAATGGAGGGATAGATTATCTTTCATTTGGATAACAAATAAGGAAGGGAATTGGAGGGGAGAGAGATGAAATGATTAAATTGTAAGAAATTAATCACTCCAACAATGGACAGATTTGGAAGGAAAACTCATTTTTCTTCCCTCCCCTTCCTTTCTCTTCCCTCCCACTCACCTCCCTCCCTTTCTTTTCATTCCCATTTCTTTTTCCAAACACACCGTTAAGGTAAGGTTAGAGAAATGATCAAGGCTTAAGGAAACTTCACGTGACTCTTCAACTCTTTACCGAACTCGTTAATCAAAACGTGAAAGGTACTCATCAATAGGTTTGGTTTTTAGGGAGACACAATCAGGTGTTTAGATATTCCAAAAAATATTGGCAATTTCCAAGGCATGCAAATAAAATAGCTTTCTATTTTCTTTGTGTTCGAAAATAAAAATGTTTAATAATAAAAATTAAAGGTGATAGGGTGTTTAAAATTGAAATGAATGTAATCGTTACATTTATTAATATTACGAAAGCAAAATCAATTTTTTAATAATATATATATATATATATCAACAACACATAGCTCATATCCTTTCCTTTTTTTTTTTTACTAACTTTTATTAAAAAAACAGAATTGATTTTTATAAAATGAAACTGGAAGAGATGGAGCAACCCTATTACCCAGATCATAATGAATTTGGTTAATGGGAGGAAATATTTGAGAAGCATATCTATCCTAAAATTAATGGGATAATTCATTTACTTAATCTGCTCTGGCTAAACGCAGAATGGAACAATACGGTGGGTGAAAGGATTTATGCAAACGAGGACATTGAATGGTCACAACTCGAGAGGCTTTATTGTAAGAATATCTATATGATACCCCTTGCGGCCATGAAAACCACGACGACATGCTCCTCCTCAAACATTCGTTCAATCACTGTATCATGCCCACCAACACTTACCAACTTTCCGGTGTCCAAAGGTCCTATGTGGTAGATGACATTTCGCGTGAAGAGTCAAAAGCTGTTATGATCTTTCATTCTTTGAATATGAGATTGCTCTAGCTTAGAAGGTGTTGTTAAAAATCAAAAAGGTCTAAATAATATCAACATACGTACAAAAATAATTTTATTTTAATTCAAGAAACAATAACGAATATTTAAAATCATTTAGTTACTTGTTCAACTATTGCGCTTTGCCATTTATAATAGTTGTTCAAATACAAAATACAATTTATTTTGCAATGCCAAATTTTAGTGGGTTATGGAAGAGTGTTTATGTAGTAGGGATATGGATATGAAGTACACAAAGTTTATATATATCACAAACTATTGCGTCAGTCCAACCTGACCAAATGTTTCGTCAGTCCAGCAGGTTTTTGCTTTATACCAATGATCGCTCCCATCGGTGGCGTTGTTATTGGCGGTGGTATCGTTGACGGCGAGAAACTCGTTGATTTTTTATTATATTTGTCCATGATTTATGCTTGAATTGGCTTGATAATTGCTTGAGATTCTCGGATATTTCGAAAAAAGCCTAAAAAAATAAATTTGGGGCTTTCTTATGTGATGTATAATTGTTGAAATTGATTGTCCTATGTGATTGTATGTTGAATTGTGAGCATTTTGATAACAAATGCATGTATTTTGGTTGAGAAATTTGCATGTTATGTTATACCCATGAGCTTAGTACGGGACCTTCAATGGTGGTTCCGCCATTGTTGACCTTCAATGGTTGGAAGACGAAATTCAATGCCAAACCGACGAGAAATCAAAATCAAATATACTTCATATTATTTGTTCGTTGTACTGCCACAGCCCACAAGTTGCTCCTCCGCATAATCTTTATTTGTATCTAAAAGAAAAAATTAAAGACCACCTATTTTTAAAATTTAATTTAACTGTAATGTAACCTAACATTTGTACATTTGCTGAGTAAATACAATTATATAGGAAGACAATTATTTTATTTGTTTATTTTAAAAAAAAGATTACTAAATATAAAATATGTATAATTTTATTCATTCATTGTTTGGATGATATCATCTAAAGGCTGGATGATGTCATATATTGTGTCTATAATATTATCTAGATGGATGATATCTCCTCTATTGTTTTTTTTATATCCTCTATTGTTTTTATGATACGAGTATCTTCTATGAGTTGGATGATATCCTCTATTGGCTATATGATATCATTTATAATTGTGTCTATGATATCATCTATAGGCCGGATGATATCCTCTATTGGATATATGATGATATCCTCTAACAAACTCTACGTATCTTCTATCAAAGATAAATTGTACATATCCTCTGTCAAATACTACATATCTTATAACAAGCAATATATATCCTACAACAAACTGTACGTGTCCTCTATCAAATAACACATATCCTCCAACAAGTTGTACATATCCTCTATCAAATAATACATATCCTATATCAAAGACTGCATATCATATATACTTGACGCACGAATTGTTTGGTGCGGCTTGCCGTACCCAATACCTACTCTCTATATATAGGGGGTAAATTCCCGCCACAATTAAGTTATAGCATATCCATTTTGGCGGGATTTTAAATCACATGTACTATTGAGGTGTATTTCATTAAAAACACTATGATTGCTTATGTTATTCAACTATAACATATTATTTAGTTTCGTAAATTACTTAAAAGGACCGAATCATAAACAAAAGAATCATAGATAATTACAAACCAAATTTATGGTGATTTGAATTTTGTGTAAAAATGCTAGTATGAATGGCGAGTTATGATTCGCTAATACAAAGGTGCATTGGGTACATAAATTTTTTCCATTATTTATATCTTACATCTTATTTGTAAAACTATTTTTTTCATAATTAGGTACCCGAAACTTATAAAAGGTGACTTATAGATTTATTCAATAACGGATGTTGTACGAGTATTTAAATCAATGAATTTGTTAATAGTTCAATCCGTAAATCACTTTTGTTTGTGGAATTGTGTTGAAGAACGATTATTCGTGTTCATAACACGTTAGATGATTATATAGTAACTTTGATGCAAACCATTATTAGCCTAATTTATGATGTAATCTCATAATTTCCAAAAAAAACATCTTAGTATTTGGATAAACTCCATTTGGAAAAAAAAAAATTGTTTTTGGATCTTATTCATATTTGTTATAATCGTTTTGGATTGAAAATCTTTTACTAGGTCCTTATTTTAAAAATATATATTATGTCTACGGTTTAGGATTGAAGAGTAAGCTGAAGAAGTCATATTATTAAACTCTTGAACCATTACATCAAAAAGACAAAGGTCTGTGGGGACCTGGTTATTAACTATTCTAGGAGTAGATTCTATGGTAGGAATGATAGTAAGAGGTGCAAACAACGAGATACTTAGAAGACTCAATGATAGAAGACTCTAAAGAATACTCGGACTCAGACTCGGGCCTTCTCCCGTAGTTATGGCTATCTTCCTTCTTCTTGGTGTGGTCACTTTCATATATAGTCTTGCGCCATCCCTTGTGTAGTCCTTCCGCCGGAGTAATGAGCTTGGAAGGGTAGAAGTCTTCGCTTTTTAAGGCAGTTTGTACAAGTGTGGAGTTGTTGTCGACACACTTAGGCTTGTTTGTATCGTACCCAAAAAGAATACCCTTAAAATTGAAGTCGAAGTACGGGGGTGCATGTTCTCTATAGGTAGGATTGGGAATCCCATCCAAAAAGTTGCAATCTAAGAAGATCTAGAACCCAAGCTAGCATATCCCATCCTTGACAAGTGGTTAAGGAAATTCATAGCATGGGTAATCTTCACCCTCTTTTACAAATTGTCCATTCAAAGTGAGAAGGTATGGATCTATTGGTATTGCATCTTTATGGCTACGAGCTTTCTTCTTGCATTAGACTTGTTCAAGGCTCGTTTAAGGTCTTCTAGAGTTGGTTCGAGTCCAAGTCCAAAAGTATCCTTTTTAGGGAGGCTTGGTAGTCCCATGCGTTCGGCTCTTTCCTTTTTCTTCCCTAGAGTCATTCCAGAAAAGTGTCCTTGTCTCTTTAGTATAGCGTTGAAGACAAGATTCGAGTGAGGGTCGTAGTCAAGAGGGGTCTTTTCATCTTCTTCGATAAAAGAGACCTCTTCGGTGTTAAAGCCCTACAAATCTTCATCGTGATCTACGTGAATGATCGGATTGTCAACCAAATGGATTCTCATGGGGGAAGCATCGATATTGATAGGGATACCTCTAACTATAGCCTTTACTTATTGATGGAGAGATGAAGAAACGGCCTTTAGGTCATGAAGCCAAGGGCGTGCCAATAGTAGGTTGAATGAAGGCTTGATGTCCACTACTTGAAAGGTAATACTGTGTTCAATGACCCATGTAGTGATATTCATGGTGATGGTTCCAAGGGAATGGTGACGAGAGTTGTCATATGCCTTTATGCCTTGTGCAGATGAGGTTAAGTCTTCATCCTTTATCCTCAATCTTCTAGCAGTACAAAGTGGGAATACATTAATTGTTGAACCATTATCCACGAGGGTCATAGGCACGTTCATCCTCTTGCATACCACAGTAAGGTGCAAGGCCTTGTTGTGTTTATCACCTTCTAGTTGTAAGTCTTCGTCAGAGAAGGGGATTAAGTTATTTGGACTAGGGAGGTCACTTGTGAGGAAATTGGCCAACCCTTCTAGAGTAGTTTCAGAATCTATGCCAACTTTTGCGAGTGCGTCCATCACTGCCACCCTATGCTCATGAGATGAGTCTAGAAGTTTCCATACATTAATCTCTACTTTAGTCTTCTTAAGTTGATTGACTATATCATTAATGATGGATGTTGGAGCTTATTGAGTTACAGGTGGAGGGACTAGTGCGACAGGTTGTTGTACCCTACTGGACCTTGTAAGTAATGCGATTTGTGAATCTTCATTCCATATATCATCATAATCATTGTTAGGATAAAGTGCAGCAAGAGGTGATTCAATCATGTCCTTGAGGTATACATCTTCATCATAACTATCCAAAACTACATTGATAAGAGTATCGTTGGAGATGGAGATAGTGTCATCCTCTACTGGGATATTTGTCTTATAGATGAAGAGCTTCTTTTCATCTATGAGCTTTTGGACATATTCCTTGAAACGGAAACACTTTTCAATTGCGTGGCCTCCAGATTGATGGTATTTACAATAGAAATCATCCACCCTCGTAAGGGATTCTAATGGTTTTGGTTCAAGAGGTTTGACCATACCCCTGCTATGGAGCATGTTAAAATCTCGTTCGTGAGCAGTGCCTATGGGTGTGTAAGCGTTTCTTTTCTTTCTCTCTTGTGGCTTAATAGCGTTGAAAGTGAATGGCTTCCTTTTAACGACATTTAGTCCACGAGAGGAAGAAGAAGGGTCACACTAGTATTCAAGGTTTACCATTTGCCTAACAAAATCTTGAACTATGGTCTTTCTTTCAATAAGACGACATTCCATGATTGATATTCGTCTAACAAGATCCTGAACTACGACCTGGATTCCATCAAGATTTTTATTGAGATTAACAATGTCTTCATTGGTAGCCGCGCTTTAAAAATCGGCCATGGCATCGAAGAAGACCTCCTCTTCTTTTTCAACGGCAGCAACCTCTTCCATGGAAGGTTCTTCGATAGGCTTAATGAGGAGTGATGGATCAAAAGGGGTTTGACCTCAGAAATGGCCAATGCATCAGTAAGTGGAGAATTGTTTATATTTGGCTTTTTACCAGTAGGAGGAACGAGAAGGTTGTTGTTATCAATCAGGTATTGGCTGGCTCCTTTAGCTTCCAACAACTCTCTAGTGTGACCCCTATGTTGATGATATTTGTAAGGGCATTAAGATTCCAGTTGGGTGATCTCCTTTCAAGTTCTGGATCTTGGATGGGTCAAATGGGAGTGATCAATCCCTTGGCATGGAGACGATCAAAGGCGGTGTTATAGTTCATTCCAATACGGGTGAACTCTTTCCTTCATTCCCCCCTTGGTCCTTGCTGACTGTCCATTGCTAAGACATCGTTAAGATTATAGGTGTTAACATTGTTACTAGAGTGGGTGGTTTTGGAAGAAGAAGGACTGTCATTCTTCTTTCCTTTTCAGCCACTGTTGTTACTATTGTTAGCAGCTTTTGATTTTAAAAGGTCATCTTCAATTTCAATGCCTATATTGTAGACAGCTTTGAAAGTGTTTAAATTGCATTGATACTTTAGATTCCTTTGGTATTTCTCTTAGAGATTTTTAATGAACAGTCTCATGGATTCTTTTTCACTTGGAACTTCAATTATTCTGGCAGAGGTTTCTTTCCACTTGTTGTAAAATGCAGTGAATCCCTCATTCTCCTTTTGCTTAAGGATCTCAAGCTCTCTATGATTAGTTTCTACTTGAACATTGCACTTGTACCTGTCAATGAAAGCATGTGTAATACTGTCCCGAGTAGCAATTTTCTCAGAACCTATGAAGAAGAACCATTGTTGGCATACTAGTTCCAAGGAAAGAGAGAAAATCAAGGGGAAGATTTTCTTGTCAATCCCCATGATTTCCATGATTGTCTCAAAAGCCTTAAAGTGGAAGTAAGGATTGTCAGTGGGTTTGAACTTGGGAATGTCATTGGCAGAGAACTTGTGTGGAAAAAGTTCCTTGTCCACTGAGAGTCCCTTAGAGCTTATGTCAAGGTACTTATAGTCGTTGGAGACTTGACTTAGGCTTTCTTGAATGCGTTTGATTGTCTCAGGTGGAACATATTTGTTAGGGTCTCGGCCTTCTCCATTCAATTAATGAGTCCTTTGACAAGTTCAACAAGACCATCCACGACCTTTTGAAGTTTGTCAACATATTCTTGTTTGGTCGACATTTTCCTCTTTCTTCAAACCGTGTTCTGGAAGAAGATCTCTTGTACGTAGGGGTTATCTTGAGCCAAGCACCCTTCTTTCCTCAACCAAACGTTGTAAAAATTAAACCATTGACTCTTTAATGACTTGACTCTGAATGACTCGTACTTTATGGGGTTGAAAAACCAAAAAGTGGGTGCATATTTTGTGGGAATCTAGTAACAAAGACAAGGTTTTCAACCAACATAGTTTATGTTGGGAGGATACTATCCGACTTACCCCCCTAAAAAATGACGGAAAACAAGACATGCAAGACTCTAAGCATGGTCATGGTGTGAAAGAAAGACGTGTACAAAGTGTGTGCAAAAACTCGTGAGTGAAAGTGATATTTACATGACTCGTGTGATGACCATGGGACTAGACATGTGTTTAAACTCAAACATGACCAAGGAAAGACCAAGTATGGACATTAAACTGGTTAGTCGTGATAGTGAGACTCGATGTGAAAACTCGGAAATCAACGATTGAACCATCGCAGAACAATGGAACTGTCGCACGGCATTTGGTCCATCGCGCTGCGCCAATGCCTTTCGCGACGAGTTGGGAGCCCTCGTCATGCGCCACAAATTCGAAGTAATACACAAGTTTGGAGCATTACAACGATCTATTTTCAGTCGTTCTTTCGAGGGTTTAAACCTATAGTTTTCTAGGTCGAGCATATTCATTTGTTAGGTTCATTTTAATTAACCAAATTAATTAAGCAAAGTTCTTTTAGTCCTTGGTTAGTATGTTTAGACTTATATGCAAGAAACAAGTCAATACAAGTGGTTAATTCAATCATAAACAAGGTATGCACAAGTAAGATATGCACAAGTAGTCAAGTAGTCATAACATGATGCAATGAGTTTGCCACCAAACCATGGCTCTAGTTCTCTAAGGTCAAGGATTATGGTGTCCAAGAGGGTCCATGGTTAAGAGTCTGGATGCATCGGACGAAAGCCTTACCTTAGAAGGGTTAGCACGATGGACGGGACCCCGCGAGTTAAACTCAACTCCATGTTTTGGTGAATTCAACAAACTCGGAGGCACACATTATTACACGGAGCGTTTTAAGGGTGGACAGAGCATGAATTCCCAAGGGCTAAAACCATATGTAAAACACATATGGGTTCGAAAAGGTAAAAAAAAAAACTTAATCAGGAAGTAAAATCGTCGAGGCAATGTTAGAACCAAGCAAAACGCGAAGACAGAAGGCTGGCGCAAAATCACCAGACACTGTCGCAAGTTGGCAGGGACTAAAGACCGGAAATAGCCTTGTCGCGATGCGATAGGACTGTCGTCCAGCGTTGGTCACTGTCGCCACGCGACAAGTCTTACGCTCTGTGACAGTTTCGGTTTTCAATGTTTTTTTCCGATTTTTCGCAGCGTCTTTCGATTTTAGTTGTGAAAAATATTTCCGGCCTTTCTTACGTGTATGTCCTATGTTTTGGTGCATTACGGATGGTCTTTCCAATGTGTACCTTTTTACGCTTATGCCACAATATTAATCAAAATTATGCACATAAATATCAAGAACCTTTCAAGTCTCGTCCTCTCATTCTAATCAATTGCCAAACAAATTGGGAATTAATTTAGAAATCCTCCCTACCGGAGTCGCCAAAAACTGTAGGGAATTTTTCCACCTCCGCCCTACTGTGGTGTCATGTTTTTAAGCATGGCGGCGCTCCAAGGAAAAGAAGTTAGAGAAAAAGAGTCGCCAACAAGTTTTAGGAACTTGTAAACCGTTCACGGGTGTGAAGGTCACACCCCATTCACAATCACAAAGATTTCTAACTCCATAGTGGTCCGGAACCATGATTGAATGTTTGGGGATGATGGTACGAATTTGACCTAAGAGAAGTCAAACCCGCCTTAAATATGACTCTACTTGATTCTTTTGATATTCATGCGTGCTTTTCGATCAACATACATAGATCAAGTTAATCCTAAACCTGTTTAATCTACGTTAGTTGATTATTGATGCACAAATAAATCTAGTATTGGTAATCACTTGAATTAAAGTCATATTTGCCTAAATCAAATTGTTAATTATCTTATTAGGCGTGATTTCAAGTACACATTCCCTTTAAATCTGGAAGAAAGGGCGTGATCAAGCAATAGTAATAAATCATGAGTAATCAAGCAACATATGATCAATACAACAATCATCATCATAAAAACATCATTAAAACATCGTTAGTAGTAAGATCCTAGGCATAATACCAAATAGATCAATAACAAATCCTAGCGTGTCACTAATAATAAAATCAAAGCGTTATCCTAAACATGATACTAGAAATAATAACATCTTAAACATGGTACTAGGAATTAACATAACATTGTAAACATGATTTCTACTCCAAAATCAAAAGCATAATAATAAGGGTGATTGAATTACTCACTTTGATGCCTCAACCTTCTTGCTATTAAAACAATACACACGTTAGTAAACTTCTAGAAAGCTAAACCAATAAAGTAAATAAATCAAATATGAATTGAAATATTGATTTGGGACCAAAACCTAAGAACTATCAACCTTTCCCATCGAGGTCGAAGGCAACGTCGAGTACGGCTTGGAGTGTTCGATTCTCGTGAATGAGGTATTGTGATAGATTTGGGAGAATATCAAGGACGTGTTTAGGCTAAGGCTAAGAACATGGGTGTTTAAGAACTTCGAGAATTATGATGGTTATTGATGGTTATTGTTGATGGATGCTAATGATCTGAAAACGAGGAAAACAACCCTATTTATTGGGAAAAAAGAGAGTCTGAACGATCATAAAATATCAGAAGTTCCAAATAAAATAGAACTGCTTTTGACGCGATACGATAGAATTGTCGCGTCGCGCTGGGTGCTGACTCGCCGCGTCAGGCCTATCGTTGTGCGGTGGTTCTAGCGTCGCGCGCTGGTTTTAAAGTATAGCAAAGCCGTACGGATTTTGATTTCTAATGGAATTGTATTTTAAAAGGACGTCTCCGTATCCGAATAGAACAAGTATTATCAAAAAGAGAAGTTTTATTCGATTTCGAACTCTTTGATCTTTAAAATATAAATTAGAACCTTCTAGAGACTTCTAAAAGAGTTCTAATTCGTTTAGGATTGGGAATATGGTCATATGGGGCCTAAATAAGATATTTGGACTCCTAATGACCATTGTGTTGTAGCTAAGGTGGACCTAGGCTCGGTTTAGTATTTTGGCCATAACTTATTCATTTTCAGTCGGATTTGGGCTTATAATATATCGTTGAAAAGCTCTTTTCAAACCCCATTAAACTAAATAATAATTGGACTGCGATCATGGACCAAAATAATCTGGTTTGGACGTTTTTATAATTTGGGCACGAAATGAATGATTTTTAAGGACACAAAATAAACGATTTTGGGTTTAAAGACACGAAATGAATGGTTTTGGATTAAAGCATTTACACTTTGTTTGGATTAAAGGAAATGAAGAGAAAAGAAGGGAAGGGAAATGGAGGGATAGATTATCTTTCATTTGGATAACAAATAAGGAAGGGAATTGGAGGGGAGAGAGATGAAATGATTAAATTGTAAGAAATTAATCACTCCAACAATGGACAGATTTGGAAGGAAAACTCATTTTTCTTCCCTCCCCTTCCTTTCTCTTCCCTCCCACTCACCTCCCTCCCTTTCTTTTCATTCCCATTTCTTTTTCCAAACACACCGTTAAGGTAAGGTTAGAGAAATGATCAAGGCTTAAGGAAACTTCACGTGACTCTTCAACTCTTTACCGAACTCGTTAATCAAAACGTGAAAGGTACTCATCAATAGGTTTGGTTTTTAGGGAGACACAATCAGGTGTTTAGATATTCCAAAAAATATTGGCAATTTCCAAGGCATGCAAATAAAATAGCTTTCTATTTTCTTTGTGTTCGAAAATAAAAATGTTTAATAATAAAAATTAAAGGTGATAGGGTGTTTAAAATTGAAATGAATGTAATCGTTACATTTATTAATATTACGAAAGCAAAATCAATTTTTTAATAATATATATATATATATATCAACAACACATAGCTCATATCCTTTCCTTTTTTTTTTTTACTAACTTTTATTAAAAAAACAGAATTGATTTTTATAAAATGAAACTGGAAGAGATGGAGCAACCCTATTACCCAGATCATAATGAATTTGGTTAATGGGAGGAAATATTTGAGAAGCATATCTATCCTAAAATTAATGGGATAATTCATTTACTTAATCTGCTCTGGCTAAACGCAGAATGGAACAATACGGTGGGTGAAAGGATTTATGCAAACGAGGACATTGAATGGTCACAACTCGAGAGGCTTTATTGTAAGAATATCTATATGATACCCCTTGCGGCCATGAAAACCACGACGACATGCTCCTCCTCAAACATTCGTTCAATCACTGTATCATGCCCACCAACACTTACCAACTTTCCGGTGTCCAAAGGTCCTATGTGGTAGATGACATTTCGCGTGAAGAGTCAAAAGCTGTTATGATCTTTCATTCTTTGAATATGAGATTGCTCTAGCTTAGAAGGTGTTGTTAAAAATCAAAAAGGTCTAAATAATATCAACATACGTACAAAAATAATTTTATTTAATTCAAGAAACAATAACGAATATTTAAAATCATTTAGTTACTTGTTCAACTATTGCGCTTTGCCATTTATAATAGTTGTTCAAATACAAAATACAATTTATTTTGCAATGCCAAATTTTAGTGGGTTATGGAAGAGTGTTTATGTAGTAGGGATATGGATATGAAGTACACAAAGTTTATATATATCACAAACTATTGCGTCAGTCCAACCTGACCAAATGTTTCGTCAGTCCAGCAGGTTTTTGCTTTATACCAATGATCGCTCCCATCGGTGGCGTTGTTATTGGCGGTGGTATCGTTGACGGCGAGAAACTCGTTGATTTTTTATTATATTTGTCCATGATTTATGCTTGAATTGGCTTGATAATTGCTTGAGATTCTCGGATATTTCGAAAAAAGCCTAAAAAAATAAATTTGGGGCTTTCTTATGTGATGTATAATTGTTGAAATTGATTGTCCTATGTGATTGTATGTTGAATTGTGAGCATTTTGATAACAAATGCATGTATTTTGGTTGAGAAATTTGCATGTTATGTTATACCCATGAGCTTAGTACGGGACCTTCAATGGTGGTTCCGCCATTGTTGACCTTCAATGGTTGGAAGACGAAATTTAATGCCAAACCGACGAGAAATCAAAATCAAATATACTTCATATTATTTGTTCGTTGTACTGCCACAGCCCACAAGTTGCTCCTCCGCATAATCTTTATTTGTATCTAAAAGAAAAAATTAAAGACCACCTATTTTTAAAATTTAATTTAACTGTAATGTAACCTAACATTTGTACATTTGCTGAGTAAATACAATTATATAGGAAGACAATTATTTTATTTGTTTATTTTAAAAAAAAGATTACTAAATATAAAATATGTATAATTTTATTCATTCATTGTTTGGATGATATCATCTAAAGGCTGGATGATGTCATATATTGTGTCTATAATATTATCTAGATGGATGATATCTCCTCTATTGTTTTTTTTATATCCTCTATTGTTTTTATGATACGAGTATCTTCTATGAGTTGGATGATATCCTCTATTGGCTATATGATATCATTTATAATTGTGTCTATGATATCATCTATAGGCCGGATGATATCCTCTATTGGATATATGATGATATCCTCTAACAAACTCTACGTATCTTCTATCAAAGATAAATTGTACATATCCTCTGTCAAATACTACATATCTTATAACAAGCAATATATATCCTACAACAAACTGTACGTGTCCTCTATCAAATAACACATATCCTCCAACAAGTTGTACATATCCTCTATCAAATAATACATATCCTATATCAAAGACTGCATATCATATATACTTGACGCACGAATTGTTTGGTGCGGCTTGCCGTACCCAATACCTACTCTCTATATATAGGGGGTAAATTCCCGCCACAATTAAGTTATAGCATATCCATTTTGGCGGGATTTTAAATCACATGTACTATTGAGGTGTATTTCATTAAAAACACTATGATTGCTTATGTTATTCAACTATAACATATTATTTAGTTTCGTAAATTACTTAAAAGGACCGAATCATAAACAAAAGAATCATAGATAATTACAAACCAAATTTATGGTGATTTGAATTTTGTGTAAAAATGCTAGTATGAATGGCGAGTTATGATTCGCTAATACAAAGGTGCATTGGGTACATAAATTTTTTCCATTATTTATATCTTACATCTTATTTGTAAAACTATTTTTTTCATAATTAGGTACCCGAAACTTATAAAAGGTGACTTATAGATTTATTCAATAACGGAAGTTGTACGAGTATTTAAATCAATGAATTTGTTAATAGTTCAATCCGTAAATCACTTTTGTTTGTGGAATTGTGTTGAAGAACGATTATTCGTGTTCATAACACGTTAGATGATTATATAGTAACTTTGATGCAAACCATTATTAGGCTAATTTATGATGTAATCTCATAATTTCCAAAAAAAACATCTTAGTATTTGGATAAACTCCATTTGGAAAAAAAAAAATTGTTTTTGGATCTTATTCATATTTGTTATAATCGTTTTGGATTGAAAATCTTTTACTAGGTCCTTATTTTAAAAATATATATTATGTCTACGGTTTAGGATTTAGGGTTTAGGGATTACATAGTTTTAAATAGAATCAGAAAGTAATTCACGGAATTTATCTAAAAATTAATTTTTTTCATATCATTAATTATAATCAATATAATAATTTGAAATTTTACCTCATGTCACAAATTATTTTTTTATGTCAATTGTTATTTTATATTTGTGTTATTTTTAATTTAAATTTTGTAAACAAAAATATTAAAAATTAAAATCCGGAAATGAGGGTTTTAGTTATTAATTAGTATTTGTAAAAGATTTTTAAATAAAATAGTTTATCCCGATTAAAGAAGAGAGTGGGGGAGAGAGATTGACCCTTTGACAATTGTATTTATTATATGTAAATATCGAGGTATCCACCCCCTGACAATGGTTATCCAATGGTTTAGCCTTTTCTTTCTATGTACTTTAATTTTAAATAATGCAAATTTTTAGATTTAATTATGTGACAAAATTTTAGGATATATACTTGTGTAGACACCTGATTGTGTTTCCCCAAAAACCAAACCCCCTGATGAGTACCTTTCACGTCTTTGATTAACGAGTTCGGTAAAGAGTTGAAGAGTCTCGTAAAATTTCCTTAAGCCTTGACCATGTTTCCAGCCTTACCTAAAATATTTTAAGCAGTAATCATCATTTCGTGTCCTTAAAATCATCCATTTCATGTCCAAACTACAAAAACGTCCTAACCAGATTATTTTGGTCCATAATCCTGGCCCAATTATAGTTTAGTTGAATGGGTCTTGAAAAGAGTTTTCCAACGATATATTATACGCCCAAATCCAACCATGTGAGGGTCCAAATACCTTATTCATAATCCTTAACCCATTAGGATTCTTTAGAAGCTTTTAGAAGTATCTAGAAGGTTCTAATCTCTTCTTTACGAAAAGATAAAGATCAAAACAATTTGAAGCCGAATAAAACTTCTTATGTGATAGTCCTTATCCCGTTCAAAAGAGAAGACGTCCGAATATATTTTATTAATATATATATTAGAAATCAAACTCCATACGGCTTAATCATCTTAGAAATCATCGCAGAGCGACAGAACCAACGCGCCACGTCAGCTCCATCGCGCCGCGATGAACACTAGCGCGCTGCGATAGGTTTATCGCCCCGCGTCAAAAAGAGTTGTTCTATTCCGATTTGGATTCTGGTCTTTTCTGACCGCTTCAACTCTCTTTTTTCCCTACAAGTAGAGGTCATTTTTCACCGTTTGAGATCACTAACAATCATGTATAATTAGCCTTGAAAATCCTAGAGTTCATAACCCGGAATTCTTAATTCCTATGTTCTTAGCATTAGCCTAAACACATCCTTGATATTCTCCAAAATCCGTCATAATACCTCATTCACGAGATTCGAATACTCTAAGCCATACTCAATGTTGCCTTTGTCCTCGACGTGAAAGGTTGATAGTTCTGAGGGTTTGGTCCCAAATCTATATTTCAATTCATATTTGATTTTTTTGCTTTATTGATTTTAACTTTCTAGCTTGAAGTTTACTAACGTGTGTATTGTTTTTATAGCAAGAAGGTTGAGGCATCAAAGTGAGTAATTCAATTATCCTTTTTATCATTCTCTCGATTTTGGAGTAGAAATCATGCTTAGGATGTTTTTTTGATTTCTAGTATCGTGTTTAGGATGTTATTATGATTTCTGGTATCATGTTTAGGTTAACGCTTTACTCTTGTTATTGGTGACATGCTAGGATTTGTTATTAATATGTTTAGTATCATGCCTAGGATCTTACTAAAGATATTTTGCCGATGTTTTGATGATGATTGTTGTATTAATCATATGTTGCTTGATTATTCATGATTTATTGTTATTGCTTGATCACGCCCCTTTTTGCAGGTTCAAAGGGAATTTATACTTGATAACTAATAATTTGATTTAGGCTTAATATGACATTAATTCAAGTGATCACTAATATTAGGTTTGATTGTGCATTAATAATCAACCAACATAGATTAAATAGGTTTAGGATTAACTTGATGTATGTATGTTGATCAGAAAGCGCACATGAATATCATAAGAATTGAGTAGAGACTATTTTGGGCGAGTTCAATCTCTTTTAGGTTAGATTCATATCATCATCCCCTGAACATCCAGTCATGGTTCCAGACCACTATGGAGTTAGTGATCTCCGTGATTGTGAATGGGGTGTAACCTTTACACCCATGAACGGTTTACAAGTTCTTAAAACTTGTTGGCGACTCTTTTGTCTCTAGCTTCTTTTCCTTGGAACGCCGCCATGCCTAAAAGCATGAACCACAGTAGGGCCTAAGGAGTTTGAAAAATTCCCTACAGTTTTTGGCGACTCCACTGGGGAGGATTTCTAGATTGATTCCTAATATCTAGACTTGAAAGATTCTAGATATCCATGTGCGTAATTTTTATTAACGTTGTGGCATAAGAATAAAAAGGTTCGCATTGAAAAGACCATCCGTAATGCATCAAAAACATAGGACATACACGTAGGAAAGGCCAAAAATATTTTTCAAAACTAAAATCGAAAAGACGCTATGAAAAATCGGAAAAAACGTAAAAAAAAAACTGTCGTAGAGCGTTAGAACCATTGCGTGGTGTCAGAAACCAACGCCAGACGACAGTTTTGTCGCGCCGCGACAGAGCTGTCGCTAGACGATGGTTTCTGCCATCCAACATTAGATTTGGCGATTTTGCGCCAAATTTCTATCTTTGTGTTTTGCCGGATTCTAGTACTATCGCGACGATTTTACTTCCTGATTAAGTTTTTCCGACTTTTCTGAACCCATACGTGTTTTACATATGGTTTTAGCCCTTGGAAATTCACGTTCCGTCCACCCTAATAAATGCTCAGTGCAATAGTGGGTGCATCCGAGTTTGTTGAATTCGCCAAACCATGGAGTTGAGTTTAACTCGTGGGGTCCCGTCCACCATGCCAACCATTCTAAGGTAAGGCTTCTGCGCGATGCATTCGGAGTCTTAACCATGGATCCTCCTGGACACCATAATCATTAACCTTAGAGAACAAGAGCCATGGTTAGGTTGTAAACTCATTGCATCATGTTGTGACTACTTGACTACTTGTGCATATCTTACTTGTGCATACCTTGTTTGTGATTAAACTAACCCTTTGATTGTGATTAAACTAACCCTTTCTCTTAACTTGATTTTTGTACATATGAATTGTATATACTAACCCAAACGACCATGTCTAATTAATTCGGTTAATTAATATGAACTTAATGAATGAATATGCTTGAACCTAGAAGATTTTAGGCCTGAACCTTTGAAGGAACGACTGAAAACAAGTCATTGTGATGCTTTGGTATTGGCGCACCCCGTTTAACTTGTGGTGCATGACGTTCGAAACAATCGTGACACGTCAGGCCTAGCGCACCGTGATGGAACCAACTTCAGGCGATAGTTCCAAGGCCATGCGTTGGTTCAGTTTTCTCTTTCCGAGTCTTCACCTCGAGTCTCACTATCACGATTAACCAGTTTAATGTACATACTTGGTCTTTTCCTGGTCTTTTATAAGTCTTCCCACATGTCTAGTCACATGGTCATGACACGAGTCTTGTAAATATCACTTCAACTCACGAGTCTTTGCACACACCTTGTACATGTCTTTTTTCACACCATGACCATGTCTTAGGTCCATGCATGAGTCATCCTTTTGATAAGTGTCATTCATGACACATTTTAGGGCATTTTTCTCCCTTAGTTTTAGGTCTATTTCGGTGTTTCTTTGTTATTTCTAGTAAGTTTAGTCTTGTTTTAGTTATCTTTGTCTTAGTTTATGGTTTTAGGCCTTAATTGTGAATAATATGCTTTTTGCTCGGTTTCTAGCTTGATTTACGTGTTTTCCTATGTGTTCTTTCACTCTTTTCTCTCTTGGTCTATTTGTATAGGTGCTTAGCGCTTTCCTCGATGCTTATGAACCGAGACAAGGAAAGAAAGTTTAATAGAAGAAGCTTGAAGCTAAGAAAGAAGACAAGAAGCTTGAGGCAAGAAAGCTTGAAGCTCGTAGAAGGCCTTAAACCGAGTCTTGTTCTTTCTTTCAGCCATAACTTTTGATATACAAATTTTATTAAGGCAATTAAAATTGAGTCAAAAACTAGACTTGAAGAGCTTTCCAACGATAGGTCGCATTCCACAAGAGCCCTCCTAGAACAGAAGTTATGGTCGTTTTAATCTACAAGACACTACCAGGCTGCGCAGCCGCCGCGGGCGCGGCCCAAGCCACTGAGAGTGCGGCTAATGGTGCCGCGGGCGCAAGCCTCTTTTCTTCCCATCCTTTGCAAAATCTGGAGATGCCTTGGAGAAGGCTCAAAGAGACCTCTCCAGGCCAGGCCGCGGGCATGGCAAAGAAGGGAGGAGGCGCGGCGGAAAGGGTCTTAAAATCCGGATTTCCTTCTTTCTTTTCTTGTAATATAAATAGAGGACTTCTTAGACTTCCTTAAGAAATTTTTTTACATTTTTCTATCTCCTATAATTAGGATTAGGTTTAGATTAGGATTTTCTCCCTCTAGTTTAGGAGTAGTTTTAGAGAGAGAAAGTTTGGGTTTTTCTTTATTACCTCCATTGTTGAACTTCAAGTTATTTCAATCCACGTTTCCAATTAGTAATCTCTTTCCCTTATATCTCTTATTTTTTTTATTGCTTTCTATTTTGATTATTATCTTAGTTTATGGTTAGTTTTGTTTCTTTGTTTTGTTCATCCTTGTTTATGAATGATGTTTAGATTTATAGTGTTAGTTGTTTATTCTAGCTGTGTTTCATTGGGTTCTCTTCCTTCTCTAGGATAGATTTCTAGCTATGGGAAGGGGGTGAAGAGCATAAATTATGTTGACTAGATGATGATGGATGATTGATTACTATGTCTTGAATTGACGATTTGTGCTATTAATTGCTTGGGATTGTTGAGTGCATCTTTAATTCCCTTAATTGATTTGTTGCCTATTTTGGATGCACGGGAGTGATTTCATTTAGGTATTAGATCTCGATTATCAATTTGCTTGAACAATTGCATGAGAATGAATTGTTTAGGTAGAATTTTATATTCCTTGGCAAGTTAACCTTGATTTCCATCATTATTTTGATATGTCAACCATGTTTGGAACCCCCGTACCCCGTAGCGTTTGCTTTTATTGCGTGAATTCCTTGTTAATTGTGTTTATTAGTTACTTTTAGTGTTTAATCCTCAAAAAAATCTCGAAAATACAACCCTTGGCTCTTGTATTCATGAATTCTATGATTGATTTGCTTCGCTTCCCCGTGGAAATATGACCCTTACTTCCCACTATATTCACTTATTTTGGTAGTTAGGATTAATTTGATAGGAGGACTTTTAACGACGATTTCTACGCCTATCACCTTTCCTTCATTCAAGTTCAAGGTCCTTCCTATTCCCGGAACTTTCCATATCTTTCCAAAAACACACCCTTTCCTTTTACATCACCTTTTATATATTACATACCTTACACTTTCCTTCTTAAACACTTTCCACATACTTTCCTCTTTCATGCTTTCCCATACATATCATTCCCCTCATAAACTATGATCTTTCTCCATCTATGCATGTTGAATCGAGTCTGAGTCAATTAATTGACAATATATGTCCATGGTTTCACTTTCTACAGCGTTTGGTCAAGGAAAGAGGGACGATTAGCTCGAGACAACCCCTACATTCAAGAGATCTTCTTTAGGAACACGGTTCGAAGGAAGAAGAAACCAATGGCAGCCATGCAGGAAGATGTTGACAAAATCAAGAAGACCGTGGATGATCTTGTTAAACTGGTCAAAGGACTCACCACTCGAATGGAGAAAGCCGAAGACCCTGGCTAATATGTTCCACCTGAGATAATCAAATGCATCGAAGAGAGCCTAAGTCAAGTATCCGATGACTATAAGTATGTCGGCCTAAGCTCCAAGGGAATCTCACTGGATAAAGGACTTCTTCCGCACAAGTTCTCTACCACTGATATTCCTAAGTTCAAACCCCCAGACAACCCTTACTTCCACCTAAGAGCCTTCGAAACGGTCATGGACATCAAGGGGGCTATCAAGCAACTTTTCCCTTCGTTGTTCCATCTCTTATTAAAACCGATGTATCAACAACGGTTCTTTTCCCTGCATTCCAAGGACACTGCTACTTGGGAGAGTATTGCACATACTTTCATTAAAAGATACTAGTGTAACGTACAAGTAGAAACTTATTACAGAGAGCTTGAAATCTTGAAACAAACACACAATGAAGGCTTCATTGAATTTTATACTAGGTGGAAGGAAGTCTCTACTAGAATGATCAAGGTCCCAGACGAAAAGGACTCTGTGAGAATGTTTTTTAGAAATCTCCAAGATAAGTACCAAAAGTACTTGAAATATCAACTTCTAAACACTTTTAAGGCTGTCTACGATATAGACATCGAAATTAAGGACGACCTTATGAAATCGGCAGCTAATAACAATAATAATGCGAAAGGAAAGAAGAGCGAGAATCCTTCTTCTTCCTCTCCCATTAATGAAGTACATGCTATGACGCTCTTAAGCAACAAATCCAAAGGTCGAAAAGGGTATTTACTCTACTTGGCATGAGCTGCGAGATAACCTTCGATAAACTACACCACAAAGGACTGGTCATGCCCATAGGATCCATCAAAGATCTAGTCCTAGAGGCCAGACCACCTAAGTGGGATCCTAATAGACACTGTAAGTACCACCAAGGAAGAGGTAATGATACTAAGGAATGTTAGAAACTTAAAGAAGCTATCCAGGACTTTATTGATGATAATAAACTTTATGAGGATCTAGCCATCGCAGAGGATCAAATAAACTTTGACCATCCTCTCCTCATTACACCTATTGATGAGCCTATGATTGAAGAAGTCTATGTAACTACCATTAACGAAGTGACCATGATTGAGGAGGATGAAGAAGTTTTCTCAAATGCCACCAAGGAAAACTCAGCAAATCTAAAAGAAAACATTGTTAAGCTCCAAGATTCCATTACCAAGCTTACAAATATAGTGGAAGACCTGGTGAATCAAATGTCAGTCATTGAACTAAACCCTTATCGCCAAGATCGGAAGAATGAAAAGGACGACCATCCTCCTTTTTCTTCCTCTTCCCATCAAAGATCAAAGAAAACACTCAACTCTCCTAAGACACGAGTAACACGGACCATTAACGAATATACACTGATAGGAATGACTTATAATGAAGCTTTCGACTATCTCCATGACCAAGGCTTCATTCATCCCATTGGTCCAATCAAAGATCCAATACCTGAGAGACGATCTCCTAATTGGAATCTAAATTCCTATTGCAAATTCCATCAAGTCAATGGTCACACTACTGAGAAATGCTTCACCCTTAAGGATCGCATTAAAGATCTTATTAATTCGAATTGCCTTCATGTTCCTCTAAGCAACAAAAAGGCCAAGTGATGATAAGAACAAATCACCAGGCGGGCTTAACCGACAAGATTTCATGATTCTTTACTTATTTTTTATTTCCCTTTCCCCCCTAAAAAGTCTAGCATAGGTTCTCCTTATCCGTTTGTCCATGTGTCATTTTTTCACCTTTTCCATCAATGAGCATATTTCCTTCGCATTCGATCATATTTTATTAAAAAAAAATTAAAAAAATAACCACGCTGAGCTAATCATAAGGTATAGCAATGATTTGAGGCACCCTTTGTAACCATATCATATCACCTTTACCCCCTTCAAATATACAATCCTTTCTTTATAAACCACTTTGAGCCTCGTCTAACGATAAAACTTCATTTTTTCAACCCACATCTACCTAACCTTAGGATGGGATGGTGTGCAACTTATGCAACTTTCAAAGCCGAGTACAAAAGCTTCACTGATTTTCTCAAAATTTCAAAAAAGCAGTAAAAGTATGCAAAAGGACAAGTGTTCCAATGTCTTTGATATGAACACGTCTCGGATTGAGTCGCTTATCGAGTGCTCGGCACCGTGCCTGAGAAACATGAATTCCAAGTGAGTGATAGACCGCATGATCGGGATTGCCCACACTTATCTAGTACCCAAAGAAGATTCAATTACAAATTACAAACGCAAAAACAAAGAAAAGAAGTTCAAAAGTGAGAAACCTCCAGCATATACAAATGCAAGGTTGCACACCTTGGGGGCTTATTTTGGATCTTGATCCTTTATCCCTTCTTCTTTAAACCTTTAGCCTAACCCCGTTACAACCCTTGAAAGACCTTTTTGAGGTGTACACACACTTGTGCGAGGTTCGGCTAGAGCTACGTTCAGCCTAATTCCAAACGAATACGTAGGCAACTTCACATTAGCCTACCCTTAGACTTTGCAGCCTAACCTTAGCGTCACTCTCACACACATCATAAACACATAGCCAAATAATCATTCCCCTAAGAACCTTTTTTCATGAAATCCTGATACAACTTTGAAGAATGTCTTATCATCTTAGAATCACTCGTTATCATAATCATCGTCACATCACAAAGTATGAGGTACTTAGCCTCCGCGCCTAAGTTACCCAAACACTTTCATTATTGGATCATCAATTTAGATAGTCTAGGATGTTACAATCCTTAAACCATGAGATACAACGATTAATACATACACTTGATTAAGCTCGTTCAACACGCATCATTACTTGATTCATTATTTTCATCTCTTTTAATTTCCTTTTGAGGAAGTTAAAAAACTTTGTTTTTCACCAACACTTTTCATTTTCACGTCTTTCTTTTCAGTAGAAAGTTAGTACCCTCCAAAAAAAAATGACGGAAATTTTTTGCTTTTTCTGCATTTTCGAACCACATAATGCACACACGAGTCAACACTCTATACACATGAGTCATGTCATGTCACCACATTGAGTTAAGTTTACACACACAAGTCATACGCACGACATACACATCAAGTCATATCACGTCGAGTTGAGTTTCCACACATCGAGTCATATCACATTGAGTCGAATAGAGTACATTAAGTTACACAATGAGTCAAGCAACACCAAGCCTTGAGTCAACCTCAAGCCAACCAACCACAATGAGTCAAGTACACCAAGTCTTGGGTGAACCCCAACAAAACCACCAGCAAAGACCTTTTGCAATATTTGATTTTACAAGATACAACAATTCATCGAAGCTTCTATTCAGAGTCAATCGAACTATTTCACCATCTATCACCGATTCTTTGAAGCTCCTGTTCGGAGCCAATCGGACATTGTCACCATTCAAAAAGCAATTCTTTGAAGCTTCTGTTTGCAACCAATTGAACACTCTCACCTTTCAAAAGGTCTTTTGTCCAGAGACGAGAGGACATCTCATTCAAAGCTCTTTGTTCAAAGATGTGTGGACAATCCCTTCCAAAGCTCCCTTGTTTAGAGACAAGTGAACATTCCTTGTGTAAGCTCTTGTTCAGAGACAAGTGAACATTCCTTGAGTAAGCTCTTGTTCATAGACACGTGGACATTCCCTTCAAAAGCTCTTGCTGTACAGAGACGCGTGGACACATTTCAGATAGACAACCCTCCCTGAGAATAAGAAGGTTGTCACCCGATTTAAGAAGACGACTCAAAGAGAAGTGGTCTTCAACGGCGCTCCCTAAGAATGTGGAGGTTGTCAAACAAAAAAAAATTATTCGACAAGATGTCACCAGGAGACGTGTGCTTGGCAAACCCAGATATGCGTTATTTTCCTTTAACTCCCTTATTTGTAGAACTGACTTTTTCTGCCGGTATTGGCGTTAAAAAGGATGATTTAAGATCGTAGAACGTTATGAATCATTCTCCGTCCCTATCAATTTACTTTGACTAGCGTTTTAAAACTTACGTTTCTCCAAACTCATTAGTTAAAGTGGGGGCTTTTGTAGACACCTGAGTGTGTCTCCCCAAAAACCAAACCTAGTGATGAGTACCTTTCACGTCGTTGATTAACGAGTTTGGTAAAGAGTTGAAGAGTCTCGTGAAATTTCTTTAAGCCTTGACCATGTTTCTAGCCTTACCTAAAATGTTTTAAGCCAAAATCATTCATTCATGTCCTTAAAAATCATCCATTTCGTGTCCAAACCATAAAAACGACCAAACCAGATTATTTTGGTCCATAATCCTGGTCTAATTATTGATTAATTGGATGGGGTTGAAAAGAGCTTTCCAACGATATATTATAAGCCCAAATCTGACTTAAAACGAATAAGTTATGGCCAAAATACTAAACCGAGCCAAGGTCCACCTTACCTACGACCCAATGATCATGTGAGGGTCCAAATATCATATTCCTAATCCTAAACCCATTAGGATTCTTTAGGAGCTTCTAGAATTATCTAGAAGTTTATAATCTATCCTTTTCAAGAAGATAAAGATCAAAAGAATTTTAAGCCGAATAAAACTTCTTATATGATAGTCCTTATCCCGTTCAAATTAGAAGACGTCCGGATATATTTCATTAATATAATTCTATTAGAAATCAAATACTGTACGACTTAATCATCTTATAAAACATCGTAGATCAACAAAACCAACGTGCCACGTCAACTCCATTGCGCCACGATGGACACAGGCGCGCGCCGCTATAGGTCTATCGCTCCATGTCAAAAAGAGTTGTTCTATTTCGATTTGGATTTTGGTCTTTTCTTATCGCTTCGACCATCTTTTTTTCCCTATAAATAGAGGTCGTTTTCCACCGTTTGAGTTCACCAACATTCATCGATGATTAACCTTGAAAATCCCAGAGTTCATAACCCGGAATTCTTAATTCCTATGTTCTTAGCTTTAGCCTAAACACATCCTTGATATCCTCCAAAATCAATCACAATACCTCATTCACGAGATATGAATACTCTAAGCCTTACTCGACGTTGCCTTCGACCTTGACGTGAAAGGTTGATAGTTCTGAGGGTTTGGTCACAAATCTATATTTCAATTCATATTTGATCTATTTGTTTTATTGATTTTAACTTTCTTGAAGTTTACTAACGTGTGTATTGCTTTAATAACAAGAAGGTTGAGGCGTCAATTAGTAATTCAATTATCCTTTTTATCATTCTCTTGATTTTAAAGTATAAATCATGCTTAGGATGTTTTTATGATTTCTAGTATCAAGTTTAGGATGTTATTATGATTTCTAATATCATGTTTAGGATAACGCTTTGATCTTGTTATTGGTCACATGCTAGGATTTGTCATTAATCTGTTTAGTATCATGCCTATGATCTTACTAATGATACTTTGACAATGTTTTGATGATGATTGTTGTTTTAATCATATGTTGCTTGATTATTCATGATTTATTGTTATTGCTTGATCACGCCCTTTTTGCAGGTTTAATGGGAATTTTTACTTGAAATTACACCTAATAAGACAATTAATAATTTGATTTAGACTTAATATGACTTTAACTCAAGTGATCACCAATATTAGGTTTAGTTGTACATTAATAATCAACTAACATAGATTAAATAGGTTTAGGATTAACTTGATGTATGTATGTTGATCGGAAAGCGCACATGAATATCATAAGAATTGAGTAGAGGCCTATTTAGGGCGGGTTAAATCTCTTTTAGGTTTGATTCGTACCATCATCCCCGAACATCCAGTCATGGTTCCGGACCACTATAGAGTTAGCGATCTCCGTGATCGTGAATGGGGTGTAACCTTCACACCCGTGAACGGTTTACAAGTTCCTAAAACTTGTTGGTGAATCTTTTATCTCTAGCATGCATATTTTCCTTGGAACACCCATGTCTACAAGCATGAACCACAATCGGGCCCAAGGAGTTTGAAAAATTCCCTGCAACTCACTACTACAAATCCCGTCCTTTTGAGACTCTTTTTTGCATTATTTCCGCCATTGAAAAGCGTCCCTTTTTTTTCTCGAAGCTTTTGAAGTGCGTCGAGAAAATTGCAAAACGCTTTTTAGTGTCATAAATCTCGACACCATTTTCAGTCCCAAAATTTTGCAACACCGTTAAGTGTCGGCAAGATCAACGTTTAGTTGTGTCTAATAAAATATACTAACTGTTCGAAAATATCGATATCCACGCACCATCTCCAAATTTCTTGACGCATTTTTCGTCCATATTTTTGACGTTGTTTTTAGTCCCAAAATTAATGGAGATGCTTTTTGTTTTCCACACAAAAATAGTGGCGGGAAAATTTAAAACATATTTTAAGCAAAATTTCTTGACAAGAAAAAGCATCTAGACTTTTTTTTACTCTTTTTTTTATACATATATATATAATTTAAATAAATGTATTTTCATATATATATATATATATATATATAGATATATATATATATATATAGATATATATATATATATATATATATATATATATCTATATATATATATATATATATATATATATATATATATAAGCAACGATAAAACATATACTTCCTCCATTCTAGTAATATTGCAACAATTGGACTTTAACACTATTCATCACGCTTGTTTGACCATATATTATGATTTATACATAAAGTAAAATATAGTCACATGGGGGTCTTGTTAGATTCGTCTCGTAAAACACTTTCACAATATCAACTTTTTTAATTTTTACTCTTATATAATTACACATATTTAGCATATAAAATGTGCTTTAGGATGCATAATTTCGTCCTTGTTGCAATATTTGTGGAACAGAGGAAGTATATAATTAATAGAGTTTTCTATCAAAATTAAGAAAGAGTTGAAATCCAATCCCAACATACATATATATCACTATTGGATGTTAAAAAAAACTAGCCAACTTGTCTAAAATATCATCATTGTTACATATATCAAGTGCCAACTAATTTAATAAAGTAGATTGAAGCGAAGAATTCTAAACGAAGGTTTATACTCTACTTCTTAATGTATAACAAGAGGTATTAAAGACTTTTTGCAGTAATATTGTAACGTCTACCTTGGCACCCCGTTCTCCAACTTTTGTACTTTATGATACTTTTAATTGGAAAATGACAATAATACTACTAATAATGACAAGTATTATCAAGACAATATTCAGACAATATAGTTTTTAGCGTTTTATCAACACAAATTCACTTTTATGGTACTAGTTTTACTACTCTACTATAGACCTGACAAATGGGTCGTTCGGGTGGGGTACGGTTCAATTTCAGGTCGGGTCATTTGACATTTGGGTCGGGTCGGGTCATTTCGGGATTTAGGTATAGATCAGGTCAGGTAACGGGTCGAGTTCGAGTCGGGTCAATTTCAGGTTGGGTCATTTTCGGGTCATATTCATGTTGGCTCAAAATCAGGTCGGGTCATGTTCGGGTTGTTCCATTTAATTTGTGGATCTAGCTTAAATTAATAATTTTATATTTATTATTGTTTTAATAAGAAGTATCAATTCAGTTTATGAGCCTGGCTACAGTTGAAAATTAACAATTTAAATTATTTTTGGCACTAGAAATTTTTAGTTCAATTATAAAGTAATTTCAGTTTGGAACATTTCGAGTATTGGGTCTATTCGAGTATTGGGTTTTTTCGGGTCAAACAACTCGGGTCAATTTCGGGTCGGGTCAACTTCTGGTCGGGTCAATTCGGGTGTCAGGTCAAGATCGGGTATGGGTCGGGTCAATATCGGGTTTTGGGTCATTGCATTTGGGTCAATTTCGGGTCATGGGTCGGGTCATTCGGGTCGGGTCATCAGGTTTGGGTCAGGATTGCCATGTCTACTTTACTACTTATATATCATAATGAATCATTTTTTCAAGTTTAATACCCACCATGCTTAGCAATAATAGCTGTTTAATTAGAAAGTTTTGACCAATACCTGAACTTAGTTGGCAATGGAACCTCCGGTGTTCTTCAGCTTCTGGCTTTACCAAGGTAGCTAACCCCAACCCTGCCTTTCTTAGATTAGGATCGCATAGATCTAATTCGTTTCCTACCTTAATTAGACCGTAATCTCTACTTAAACAAGTTATATTATGTTTCTGATGAACTTTTAAACAAAAAAGTAATTCATTTGAGATATAAGGTTCGAGAGGATAACGTTCCCTCTTGAAAGAAACCTTTTTATTTAATAAGGAAAGATTACAACACTCATATCTTACAACAAAAAAACTAAAAGCTTAAACATACATGAACTGAACTAGAGTTTTTCTCTACTTTAAGAGAGATGGAGAACCAATTTGTCTCTTAAGGTGAGGATTTTTCTCTAGAGGACTCTCTAATGGTTTTAGAAAATTCTCTAGCTAACTCCTTCAACTCTACCCTTCACTCTTTTCCTAATGCTCTTTATATAGGGGAAGGCTTACATAATTCACCGACACTCATTATGGCTTACAATAATTCATGACTTAACAAGTGGTTGTAGTCCACTGCTTTTCTAAAGATACTTTCTAAGAGAAAACAAAACACTGGTATTTAAAACATGGCTACATTATAAAGCTATGTTGATAGCTTTGGTGGGGCTCAGAATTCCCCTATTTCATCCATCATCAGGTCCTATATACCACCTTCACTGTCTTTACTGTCTTCATAGTTTATATACATGGGGGTTATCTTCTTCTATACCTAGGTCTAGGACACATTTGGCAGCATATGATTCATCCCATGTCATGAAAGCTTCAAACAGATACTCATGGCTTTCAAACGATAGAAACTTTCCACTTTCAACATCTTCTAAATATTTGTAGATTGACTTGGTATGGTTTATGTCATCTATAAAATATTCTCTCATCTCATTTAGTGCTACAACTGTTGTATTACATTTTATTAATCAGGAATGAGTTGAAATAACATAATCGTTACTTCAAACATCAGGAGTGTTTGGACTGCTCTATGGCAACCCTTAATTAATCCATCTCGTGATCTCTGTTTTGTTGAAATGATCAAGCCATGTATTAGAACTAAATGGAGGGTGAAACCCGCTCCATTGCTTTTTCTGTTTCATCAATGAGAGCTTTTCTCTTTGCATCCATCTTTTGAATTTGGTGTGAAGGAGGTTTTTGTGTTGTCTTGAGCTTCTTCGACATTGGCTAATTCTCTGGTCAAGCTGTCTACCAAAGAATTCTTTGATCCCTTAATATGTTCAACAGTTAACGAAAATTGGTTAAGCCATAATTGCTAACGTAAGAGTCTCCCTTGCGCTTGCATATTAGACAAATTCTTATTAACAAAACCAAGTATGCCTTTGCAATCTGTTCTCATTAAGAACTGTTCAGAGGCTAAGAAGATTAAGAACTTCTCGATCCCTCTAATGACTGCAAGGATTTCCTTTTGCATTGTAGGATAATTTAACTCAGCTTTATTAAAACTTCTACTGCTGTATCTGCAAAGTCTTTCTCCTTCTTTTATTTTTAACACAACACTCCAGTGCTCATTACTAGCATCTGTTTCAAGGATTAAATCATCTTCACTAGTAAGAAGTGTTAGTACAGGAAAATCTTTACACATAGCTTTTAAATTTTGAACTATTTTGGAATCACTTTTCTTCTAGTTCCAAATTATTTATTTCTTGAGTTTTTGGTGTAATGGTTTCTTTAACAGGGCAAGATTTTTTTATGAAATCAGAAGCATAGGTTAAACACCCTACAAACCTTTCTAGTTATTTTCTATCTTCAATTTCATCAGGGAATTTTTCAATCTTTTCGAGAATATGTTTTTGCAAAATGATTTGTCATGCTTTAATAACTAAACCTAGAAATTCAATTTCCTGTTTAGCATAGCACATTTATCTTTTCCAAGGATTATTCCATGTTCAGCACACTTTTTAGTTACTTCTTTGAGACCATCCTTATGTTGCTCTAAATCTTTTGAGAAGATTAATATATCATCTATATAGACCAAACAAAAATGATTAAGTTCCCTAAAGATGTTATCCATTCTTATTTGAAATATTTATGGGGGCATTTTTTAATCCAAAAGGCATTACTAGCCACTCGTAGTTTCCTTGAGGGGCACTGAATGCAGTTAATGGAATTCTTTATTCTTCCATTTTAATTTGCCAATAACCACTTTTACAATCCATTTTAGAAAACCATGTGGCTCTTTGTCTTCTACTAAATAACACAGTTTTGTTAGGAATGTAATAGCCATCAAACACAATATTATCATTTAGCTGTTTATAATTAATGACCATTCTAGCTTTACCTCATTTTTCTTCTGCATGATTCCTTACCATAAATGATGGACTATTATGAGGACTCTTGCTATTCCTGATTATTTTCTTATTCAATAATTCTTTTATTTGTTCATCTTGGTAGGTATAAACCATTTGTCTTACCCTAATAATCTTATTCGAGTTTGTTAGAGTTATCTTAGCAAATGCTTTATCCTTTTCCCAATGTTCTAATGGATTTGTTGAATATAGTTTTTTCACATAATTTTTCTTGCTGCTTAATTATCTGATTTATTAATGATGATTCACAATCAGAAATTCTAAGTGCAACCTCTCGTTGTGTAGGTGTAACCTTATCAACACGCTGGCTGCGCGTAAATTCCATAGTCTGATGAGTATAGGCTTTAGTTATTTTCTGTATAGGAACAGAATGACCATCAATAGTAAAGATAATTTGATCAATAATTTGAGTGCATGGAGAGTATAGTCTTTAAAATTTAATTCCTATTATCATATCATGAATAGGTTGATTAGTTGCCCATAAAATAGGAATAACACATTGAACACCTCTAATTTCTATTGGCAATTCTTCTATTATTTCCGGATGCATCATAACACTATTATTAGAAATTCTTACCTGCGTATGACTTTTAGTATTTTCCACAAGAATTCTGGAAATAATGATCTTTTTCCAAAACATGTAGAATAACCACTATCAATGTATGCACATAATTATATTTATTATAATTTTCAATGCATATATCAATCGGAATATAAATGCTATTTAAATTAGTACTAGATATTTCATTATACGCTTCTATTTGCATATTAACTTCATTTTCATATACTGGTTCACTCACATTTTTGGTCTTATATCTAATTACCTTTGTTTTTTCAATAATAGGATTATTTGGATCTTCATTTATCTCTAAGTAAGAACATGAACCAATGTTTATACTATGTCTTGCTGGTTCCAACTAAACAATAATTGGACTGGGAACATGGACCACAATAATCTGGTTTGGACGTTTTTATAAATTGGGCACGAAATGAATGATTTTAAGGACACAAAATGAACTATTTTGCGTCTAAAGACACGAAATGAATTAAAACATTTTTGGTAAGATTAGGAACATGGTTAAGGCTTAGGGAAACTTCGCGAGATTGTTCAACTCTTTATCGAACTCGTTAATCAAAGACGTGACAGGTACTCATCGCTGGGTTTGGTTTTTGGGTAGACACAATTAGGTGTTTTTAGTAATTACATCGCCAACAGCTTCTTCACACCAAATGTGGAGCACAAATTTTTTTAAAATACAGTTAAGCCGCACTAACTACATCAGCAAAACTCACTATCAAGCTGTAGGCCGTTGGATGGCCTTAAACACGTCGTTGTAGGAAATTTTTCAAACCCAACCTAGAGCCCCACTGTGATCATGCTTTTAGGCATGGTGGCGTCCAAAGGGAAGGAAGATAGAGATAAAAGAGTCGCAAAAAATTTTAAGGAACTTGTAAACCGTTCACAGGTGCAAAGGTTACACCCCATTCACGATCACGAAGTTCGCTAACTCCATAGCGGTCCGAAACCATGATTTGATATTCTAGGATGATGGTACGAATCCAACCTAAAAGAGAATGAACCCGCACTAAATCGGCCTCTACTTAATTCTTATGATATTCATGTGCACTTTCCGATCAACATACCTACAATAAATTAACCCTAAACTTGTTTAATCTACGTTGGTTGATTATTAATGCACAATCAAATCTATTATTGGCGATCACTTGAATTAAAACCATATTAGCCTAAAATAAATTATTAATTATCTTATTAAGCGTAATTTCAAATACAAATTCCCTTTAAACCTGCAAAAAGGGGCGTGATCAAGCAATAACAATAAATCATGAATAATCAAACAACGTATAATTGACACAACAATCATCATCATAATAATAACATCATAACATGATTAAAACATGATTAGCAAGACCCTAGACATGATATTAAACGGATTAATAACAAACCCTAGCATGTCAATAACAAAAATCATAATCAAAGCATTATCCTAAACATGATACTAGAAATCATTAAAACATCCTAACATGATACTAGGAATTAAAAAAGCATCCTAACATGATACTAGAAATCATAAAAACATCCTAACATGATACTAGGAATTAAAATAATATTCTAAGCATGATTTCTACATCAAAAGAATAACTAAGTAATCGAATTACTTACTTCGATGCCTTGTACCTCTTCTATCAAAACAATACACACGTTAGTAACTTCAAGAAAGATTAAACCTAACAAATAAATCAAATATGAATTGAAATATAGATTTGGGACCAAACCCTCAGAACTATCAACCTTTCACGTTGAGGTCGAAGGCAACGTCGAGGATGGCTAGGAGTATTCAAATCTCGTGAAGGAAGTATGGTGTGTGATTGAAGAGAATACCAAGAAGGTATTGGGATTTGTTTAGGCTAAGGCTAGAAATAAAGAAGGAGAGAGAATAAGCTTACAGCTTAGAGAGAGGATTAGACGATGATTGTTGGTGAATCAATAGGGGGTGAAACGACCTCTATTTATAAAGAAAAAAAGAGGGCGAAGGGTCAGAAAAGAATCAGAAATCAAATCAAAGTAAAACAGATTTCATCACGGCCCAATGGCACTGTCGCGCAACGATGATTTTCAAAAAGATTGAATTCGTACGGAATCCGACCTCCAATAGAATTGGGCTAATCGAATTTTAGTACGTATTTTAGTTTGACTGGGATTAAAATCATTAAAAACAAATGTTTTACCCAAAGTAAAATTCTTAAATCTTTATCTTTTCGAAAACAGGATAAATTAGAAACTTCTAGAGGATTCTAGAAGCTTATAATGAATCCTAATTGGATTAGGAATGAGGTTAAGGTTAATGGACCCTCCACTAAAGGTGTGCATCGTGTCGTGCCGTGTCGCCGCGGGCCATGCCTGGCGGGCCACAGTCTCTGGCGGGCCGTGCCGTGCCGTGCCACCGTGCTGGAGTAGGCGTGCCGTGTTGTGCCACCCAAATTCGCAGGTAACCCCACGGCACGGCACAGCCTACGTGCCAGGTGGGCTCGTGTCAGGCTGGCCTGTTGGCCTGGCCTGCTGCTGGCCTGGCGGGCTAGCCTGCTAGGCTACTGCCTTTCCTTCCTTTTATTTATTTATTTATTTATTTGTTAATAGTTTATAACTTATAATCTTATATTATTATTTTTCTAAAATAAATTAAGTTTCATATTTATGTTTTATTATTTTTTATATTTAATATTTAAATTTATATATTTAGTTTACACTATTAATTTATAGTTTAATGTTTATAATTTATTATATTTACTTTTTTATTATTAATTATTAATTATTAATTATTATAATTTTATTTTTGTTATATTAATTTACAAATTATAACTTAACAGGAAAAAAAAAGGCAAATTGGACTTTGGATGTGAATAATGCATACTTCATATTATTATTACTTGAAAAAATTGTACAATGATAATAATGATAAAAATCGTACAAGGATATTAAACAAAAATTGGATAATGATAAAAATCGAAAAATGATAATATTGATAATGATAAAAATCGTACAATATACAAAAATTGTCTATTCTACTTCTTCTTCTTCTTCTTCTTCTTCTTCTTCTTCTTCTTCTTCTTCTTCTTCTTCTTCTTCTACTTCTTATGTGCCTTCGTCTTCGACTTCAAGGTCATCGGCTAGTTGCATATATTGGGAACTAGCCGAACCCGAACGGTAGAAAGTGGAGGTTCCTTCATCGTTGTCGTTGTCGTCGTAACAACGGTCTTGTGAGCGATTTTCCGCATCCAACCAATCTTTGAAACACACGCACATTTCAAGTGTTTCAGGTTTTAGAGTTGTTCTTCTATCGTCTAAAACCCTCCCGGATGCGCTGAAAGCTTGTTCGAAGGCAACGCAGGAGACTTGGATACCAGTGCTGGAAATGAATTTCACTATAATATTTACGCCATTTTGTTTGCAGTGCTGGAAGATACTGATCATAATCACTTTGGTTGCGATGATCAGCGAAAAGTTGGGCGAGTAAACATGCATTTGAAAGAAAGTTTTGAGCACAAGGATTATAAACAGAAGAAAAACAATACGTCATGTTATATAATAACTGTAAAAATTGCATACATCGTTCACATTTATCCCAATCATCCTAATATATAACATTGTTTGGAAATTTTTGGTTGTAAATAATTGTCAACGGATTCTTGTACTCAATTGCCTTGGTTAACATGTCATAGGTGGAATTCCACCTAGTTGGACAATTGGTTTTGATTTTTATTGCCCTTATCTTTTGTTGTCTTAGAAAACTCTTCCATTCTTGGTATCTCATGTTTGAGCTATTAATAGACATAATAGCATCTCTAATTTTGGTGTAGTATGGATCAATTTCTCTAATTCCATCTTGTACACACAAGTTAAGAACATGGCAAACACATCTAGTATGAAGTGCATCACCATCTAATATTACATCGGTCAAGTTTTATTTGACATAATTAGCAGTATATGTCATTGCGGTTACATTGTTCAAATGTCATATACATGATTTTTTCTCGAAGGTTGTATTCATTTATTGCTTCCATTAAATGGTGAGCAATGTTAATACCGGTGTGGGGGTATTCCAGCATTTTGAAATGGATTATTCGTTTTTTGTAACAACCATTGATCATCTACCCAATAGCAAGTCACACATAAATAGTGATATTTATAACCACTGTCCCAAGAATAGGCAGTCAAAGACACTCTACAGTTAAGTTTACTCAATTCGTCTTGTAACCGCATTTTGTACTCTAGGAAGTTTTTCATGGCGGCGGAACGAATGGTTTTCCTAGATATTCTTTTATGTTGGGGTCATAATGCTTTGTTAATGTAAGTGTTAAATGGGTCACTTTCGGAGAAAAGAAAAGGTTGTTCGGCGTGTACTATCATTTTCCCTAGTTCATCCCTATCCCTCTAATAGTTGTAGGTAAAGCCGCGTGGATGGAATTGGGAAATTTTTGGCTGGGTTGGATCATTAGCTGGTTTTGCATAACTTCTCATGTGTCTACTTAAGTGTCCCGTCCCCGATTTGGATTTTTCCGAGAATGAATGACCACATGTTTTACATTTTGCTCTTGTTTGGTCTCTACTTAGGAGGAAATAACGCCATATCTCACTTTTGCGGCTTTTGATATGTACCATCTCACTTTCGGTTAACCATTCCTCATGTGTGTTTGGGAATTGGGTGTTTGTAGAATCGGGGATTTGTTGGTTAGTAGTAGAACCGGAGGCATTTAGGGTATCTTGTTGGCTACCTTGGCTAGAATAAAAATTTTGTGGGTCAAAGATATTTGTTGGGAATTGACCAAATTGTGGAAATTGGTTTGGTGGTGGAAATCCGGGCATATTATTCATGTTATAAGGTTGAAAACCGGAAGTACCATCGTGCCTAAATTGGTCAAAGCCTAGGGGGACGTTACCGGGGTCATTGGTTGGAATGGCCGGACTCGGAATTTGGGGGCTCGTTGGATTAGGTGATTCCCTAGAATTACTACCACGGACAAGTCGGGCTTTCCCCTTCCTCTTAGATGATGGGTTGTTCGATGCCATAATTAACAATAATAATTTTAATAATAACTAATTAACAATAATAATAATTAATAGGAAAAATTGCTTTAAATAATACGACCTTTAGCCCGTCCGCTAAAAACAAGTCGACGTTTTGATTATCCCAGAATAATACCACCTTTGGGGGGTGTCCGCTTTAAACAAGTCATTTTACCTACAACCTGAATAACTGGTTAATATTTTTTTTCTTTTAAATAATTTCGTTTAACACTGTAATTAACTATTAACAACAACTTTAATTATGGTTCATTAACAATTAAAATATTTTTAAAAATTTTCTTTTAAAAAAAAAACAACTCCTCCACCATCCACCAGCCTGTTGCACGGTTTTCAAACTCTGAGTTCCGGTAGGTGGTCGTGCAATTGTTACAACGATAAAGGCAGATGGTGGTCATGGTGGGTTTTCGGCCTGGCTGCGACTACCACCATCAGATTAAGGGCTTTTTCGGGGAAGGGCAGCAGCAACAACATTAGTGGTTGAAGTTGCTGAAGATGTCGTGCGCTGACCGGGAACGTTCTGGCTGGCGGCGTCGTGGGCTCGTGCGTCGGCCGGAAATGTTCTGGCTGGCGTTGTGGGCTGCTGCTCCGGTGGCTGACCACCGAACTCACTTCCCCTTCCCTGGCGCAAAACCACCGAACTCCCTTCCCCATAACCCTCCCTTCCCGCAAAACCACCAAAAACCCATCCTTGGAGTTTTTTTTTTTAACAAAAATAATATTAATAATAATAATAATAATAATAATAATAATAATAATAATAATTACCTATTAAAAATTAAAATATTAAATAAAAAAAACAAATTAATTTTTTTAACCCAATCAAACATTGACACGTGTCTCACATACCTATTAATCAAGTCAACAACAGGTCATGACTTGTTTAAAGTGGACACCCCCCAAAGGTGGTATTATTCTGGGATAAACAAAAGGTGGACTTATTTTTAGCGGACGGGCTAAAGGTCGTATTATTTAAAGAAATTTTTCATAATTAATAACAACAATTTTAACAATATAATAACAGTAATAATAATTAAGAACAACAATTATAACAATAACAATAACAACAATAAATGTAATAATAACAATAACAACAATAATAAATTAAAGATTAGTTCAGATCTTATGTGCTTGAACGCTTTCCACTGATTCGATATTAAGAAATAATACTTAGAGAATTTAAGATAATTATTAGAGAATATAAGATATTAAGGATTATTATAGAATATAAGATATTAAGAGAAGAAGATTGTGAATTTGTGATTTGGGAAGTGAATGGAATTGGGTATTTATAGGGAATTTGGGAAAGAATTTGGAAAAAAAAATGGTCATTTATGGCCATTGGAGCAACGGCATTATAGTCGTTTATGGCCGTGCCTGCGGGCCAGCACAGCGGGCCAAGAACGGGCTCGTACTGGGCCGTGCCAGAAAAATCAATACCCTGTACGTGGCACGGCCCACTGCACGCCCGGCGACCACCGTGCCAGGCCGAGCTAGCTAGCAGGTCATGCCGTGCCGGGCCGCCTATGGGCCAACCCGACCCATGCCCACCTTTACCCTCCACATAGTCATTGGGTCGTAGGTAACGCTCGATTTGGGCCTAGTTTAGTATTTTGGCCATAATGTCTTCATTATAAGTTGGATTTTGGCTTATAGTATATCGTTGGAAAGAACTTTTCAAGCCCCTTCCAACTACACAATAATTGGACCTGGATTACGGACCAAAATAGACTGGTTTGGACGTTTTTATGGTTTGGACACGAAATGAATGATTTTAAGGACACAAAATGAATGATTTTGGGTTTAAAAACACGAAATAATTGATTTTGGTTAAAACACTTTAGGTAAGGTTAGAAATGGTTAAGGCTAAAGGGAAATTCACAAGACTCTTCAGCTCTTCACCTAACTTGATGATCAAAGACGCGAAAGGTACTCATCACTGGGTTTGGTTTTTGGGGAGACACAATCAGGTGTCTACAGAAGCCCCCACTTTGACTGAGTTTGGAGAAACGTAAGTTTTGAAAACAAAAGTCAAAGTAAGTCGCTAAGGACGAAGAATGATTCAAAACGTTCTGCGATCCTAAATCATCCTTTTTAACACTGATACCTGAACAAAGTGTCAGTTCTACAAATAAAGGAGTTAAGAAATGCGTATCTGGGTTTACCGAGCACACATCTCTGGGTGACATCAATTTTATTGAATCAAAGTTGTTTCGTTTGACAACGTTCATATTCTCAAGGAGCCCTGTCGGTGTCCACTCGTCTCTGAACAAAAGGACTTTAGAGGAATGTTCATGCATCTCTAAACAAAAGAGCTTTGATGAAATATTCACTTGTCTTTGAACAAGAGAGCTTTAGAAGGGATTGTCCACGCGTCTTTGATTAAAAGAGCTTTGAAAAGGATGCCCACATGTTTCTAAGAAAAAGTGCTTTGAATGAAATGTCCACGCGTCTGTGAACACAAGATCTTTGGATGAAATGTCCACGCGTCTCTTAACTTAAGAGCTTTGAATGAAATGTCCACGCGTCTCTGAACACAAGAGCTTTGAGTGAAATGTCCACGCGTCTCTAAACACAAGAGCATTGAACGAAATGTCCACACGTCTCTGAACACAAGAGCTTTGAAAGGAAAGCCCAAAAGAGCTTTAAAAAGAATGTCCACACATCTTTAAACAAAAGAGATTTGAAAGGTAAATGGTGAGAGTGTTCGATTGGCTGCGAATAGGAGTTTCGATGATTTGGTGAGATTGCTCGATTGACTGTGAACAGAAGCATCGATGATTTGTTGTATTCTGTAAAATCAA
The DNA here is from genome assembly GCF_001683475.1 of Chenopodium quinoa. Taxonomy (NCBI): domain Eukaryota; kingdom Viridiplantae; phylum Streptophyta; class Magnoliopsida; order Caryophyllales; family Amaranthaceae; genus Chenopodium; species Chenopodium quinoa. Next base: position 2,738,872 of record NW_018743510.1, on the reverse strand, counting down.
ATAATGCCAATGGACTTTGCTGGTGGTTTTCTTGGGGTTGACCCAAGGTTTGGTGTTACTTGACTCATTTAGTGACTCAATGTACTCAACTCGACTCGATGTGATGATGTGGTGAAATAACATAACTCAATGTGCATGACTCGTGTGTGTAAACTCAACTCAATGTGGTGATTGTGCTTGTGCAACTCGAAAATGCAGATAAGCAAAAAATTTCCGTCATTTTTGTGGAGGGTACCGACTTTCTCCCAAAAATAAAGACGTGAAAATGGATGAAGGTAAAGTGTTGGTGAAAAATGAAGTTGTTGAACTTCCTCAAGATGAAGAGAAGAGATGAAAATAATGGATCGAGTAATGAAGCATGTTGAATGAGCTTAATCAAGTGTATGCGTTGATGTTGTGGTGCAAGGATTATAGCACCCTAGGCTATCTCAATTGATGACTTAATAATGAAAGTATTTAGGTAACTTAGGCGCGGAGGCTAAGTACTTCATACTTTTTGGTGCAATGATGATTATGATAATAAGTAATTCTAAGATGACAAGGCATGCTTTAAGGTTGTATCAAGATTTCATGAAAAAGGGTTCCTAAGGGAAAGAGTATTTGGTTATGTATTTGTGATGTGTTTGAAAGTGACACTAAGGTTAGGCTGCAAAGGCTAAGGGAATGGAAAAAAATTTTGAGAAGAGCTAAATAATGGTGACTCTTAGGCTAGGTAGGCTAATGATGTAGGGATCAAGCCCCAAGTCTAGCTCTAACTGGATAAGGATGAGAATTGGAGATCCCTTGATATGATCATGCATGAATGTGAATGAATGAACGCATTTTTATTACGGTCGCACCCCGATGTAAGGTTGCCTACATATCCGTTAGGAATCAGGCTAAACCTAGCTTTAGCTGAACCTCGCACAAGTGTGTGTACACCTCAAAGAGGTCTTTTAAGGGTTATAACGAGGTTAGGCTAAAGGTTGAAGAAGAAGGGATAAAGGCTCAAGACCCAAGATAAGCCCCTAAGGTGTCCAACCTTACATTTTGAATCCTGGTATTTGTATGCTTTAGGTTTTCTCACTTTTAAACTCTCTTTTATTTGTTTTTGAATTTGAAATTTGTATTTAAATTTTCTTTGGATAAGTGTGGGAAATCCCGATCATGGGGTCTATCACTCACTTGGCATTCATGTTTCTCAGGAACGGTGCCCAGCACTTGATAAAAGACGCAATCCAAGACGTGTTCATATCAAAGACATTGGAACACTTGCCCTTTTGTACACTTTTATTGCTTTTTTGAACATTTAAAATTTTGAGACTAATCACTCAAGCTTTTGGCTTTGAAAATTTGCACACCATCCCATCCCAAGGTTAGGTAGATGTGGCTTGAAAAAATGAAAGGTCTATCATTAGACGAGGCTCAAAGTGGTTTATCAAAAAAGGATCATGTAATTGAAGGGGGTAAAGGTGATATGACGTGGCTACAATGGGTGCCTCAAATCATATGTATACCTTGTGTTTAGCTCGACATGAATTTTCTTTTTTTTTTTCTTTTTTTTTTGGCAATGCAATGATCATATGCAAGGTAATAAATTCTCATTTTATTGAAAGTGGAAAAGGATAAAAATCAACTCATAAAGTATGTCTAAGAAAGGTGATAGAGGGTGCCTATGCTAGACTTATTGGGGAAGGGAAATCTTAAAGGAGAAGAAAAAATCATGAAAATCCTAAAAATCGAGGTGCCTTGTGCCTTGTCTTGTCATCACTCGGTCTTCTTGCCTGCTGAAGGGAATGGACTCTTGTTTGCATCAATGAGATCTTGAATGAGGTTTTGAAACCTGTAACATCCATCTGTGGTGTGGACGTTGCTTCGATGGTACTTGCAATACGAGTTGGGATTCCATCTTAAAGATTGCCTTTCTGGCGTTGGGTTTTCTATGGGTTTAATAGGCTTGATTAAGCCCCAATCGTGGAGACGATCGAAAGCGGCATCACAAGATATTCCAATAGGTGTGAATTCTCTTTTTGGTTCCCTGGTGTTTAAAGCATCTATGTCAAGAGCCCAGATTTCATTGTCGTTGATGTAATTCCTATTTTGATGGGAAGAAGAGGAAAAAGGATTGTCGTTCTTCCTGCTCTTGCCATTATCGCTATTGTTATTAGCCTTGGTCTTCTTGTTGCTTGGAGAAATATGAAGGCAATTTGAATCAATGAGGTCTCGAATGCGATCTTTAAGGGTGAAGCACTTTTTGGTGGTGTGACCATGGCCTTTATGATATTTGCAATAGGAGTTTGGATCCTAATTGGAAGACTGTTTCTCAGGTACTGGATCTTGGATTGGACCAATGGGATGAATGAGACCTTGGCCATGAAGATAGTCAAAAGCTTCATTATAAATCATTCCTATTGGTATGTATTCATCAATGATCCATTTTACCCGTGGCTAAGGAGCATTGAGTTTTTCCTTAAGTCCTTGATGGGAAGAAGAAGAAGGAGGATGCTCGTTCTTTTCATTCTTCCGAACCTGACGATGAGAGTTTTGTTCGATGACTTATTGTAATACCCCTATTTTTATACGTATTTTAATTTAAATAAGTATTTTCTTAAAAGTATTTTTAATAATTTGAAATGAATTATTTAGGGTTTTTCATTAATTTAAAAAGAATGATTTTTATTAAAAGTGTATTTTTAATTATTTAATAATCCTGAAAATATTTTAATCTGTGATTTGGAAATATTGGGGCATATTATTTTATAAAAGATAATATTTAAAAGTCAAAGTTTTAAAGAAAGTCAAAATTCTAGTTTGAGTAGGAAATGGATTGTTAAGGGTAGTAAGTGGGAGGTTATGAAAGAGGGTATAAATACCCATCAAATGCCTAAGGTGGAGTGCACCCAAAGGTAAATTCTCTCTCTCCTCTTATTTTATTTTTCCCCTTAATTTTTCCCCTTCCCCTTTAATCTATTTATTTTATTTATTTATTTATTTATTTAATCACCACCCACACACCACCACATGCACCGGCTGACCACCAAAATCCACCACCGGGCAACAGCAGCCACCAGGCAGTGCGGCAGCAGCCAGCCATGGTGGCTGTGTGCACCGGTGGTGTTAAAAAAAATTATTATTATTTTTTATTTCTAATTAAATCTACCATAAATCTAATTATTGTTTTTGGGTTTTGTTTTGATTCTAGGATGTTTAATAATAAGTATTCTGTATTTTAATTTTCAGATTTGATTTTAAATTAAAAAGCCCCAAACTGAAAACCTTAGGTTTCTAAATTAATGTCTATTGATGGAATTTGATTGTGGTTGATTAAAAGTATTGAAATTAATGTTTTTAAACTAAATTACAACAATTTTATAAGTTTTAATAATGATGGAATTTTTATATATAAGCTATAATTAGGTTTCTTGAAAGGATTTTTAATTACCCATTTATTGAGAATAAAAGTAAGGGTTTCAAATAAAATTTCAGATTATTTTAGAGGGTTTATGAGTGATTTAAAGAGAGTATATATTGCTGGAAATTTTTGTGAAAGAGGTATTAATACTTCTTTATAATTTTGGTTTGTAGGAGACTTTCAAGTGAGTGATTTTATTTAGTCGTGGCGATTTTGAGATCATATTCAAGGTACGTTCGCGTAGTTAGTAACTATTTGAATATGTAGATGCATGCTAGGCTTTGTTTAATTAATTCCAAGTAGTATCATGATAGGTGTTGGTTGGAATTTGATGATTGGTGAATGATTTGTGATGTATGAATTATTTGTGATGAATTGGTGATTAGAATTAATTATATCGGCATGTTGGTTATGAACCACACGTTTATTATTGGCATGTTAGAGAGCATGTTTAATTAAACTAAATGTTTAATTTGGTTTGGTTTGGAATATGAAAAGGGAATTTTATTATGGTTCATATAATTTTTATTGATGCTATAAGCATGAGGAAGGAGCTATTTAAGTGTCTTGGTATATAGGAATAAATTATATTGCGGTGCTTATATGCACTTAAGGTGTTTCTAACACCAAGGGATAGGATTTGCGGCGCATTATGCGTTTAAGGTGTCTTTAAAACTAAGATAGATTAAAAAGGACTCAACATTTAATTTATGTGGTCACTAATTATTCAAGAATTAAATCGGTATGTTTGATTGCTTGAATGATTTACAATGTTTGATTGTGCTGTGGTTTGAGAGTCATCACCGAGTCTAATAATATGTAAATAACATAAAGTGAAAGAGATTACACACCAAAACTCTTGGAACGTATATACCTTGAGTATGAACATATGGGGGAGTTATGCGACTTTATATTTGACCATAACTTCTACTGGGAGTACAGGACTCTGTATTTTCCTTTTTATTATTATTATTATGCGCAGGACGTCCAGTCAATTTATGTGACATTTGCCTACCCGGTTAGCTCCCGGTGTAGTTTACCTCAATTTATTTGAGGCAGGGATTTGGTGGGAAACCCGTTTGATGTGTAATCAAAATTAAATGAACATTGATAGTGGTCTAGTTAGGTGTTGGATGTTTTGTATGCTTGTAAACAGTTGCTACACGGTAAGTTGTGTGATGTTAGGATGAAAGCATGTTAGTGTGTTTTATTACGCTTATGTACTCAGCTTTGCTGATTGTGTGTTTGTATGTTTGTTTGGCATTGTCTTTACCTTGGCCCTGGTGATGAAGCATATTCATGAAGGGCATGAGTGACGAGCGAATTATGCTTAGTTCTCATAGGAATATGATATGTTTTATTTGCTTTGAATAATATTTATTTTATTGTGGTCATGAGACTAACGCAAAGGTTTTAAATATTGATTGGGTTTCAAGGGCCTACAGTGGTTCCAAGTTGCAGGTTGACTTTTTTTGACTTTTTAAGTTGACTTGTTTTTAAATGGTTTTAAAAGTAGTCTTCCGCTGTGTGTGAGGGATATTTGCCTTAGCCGTTTGCACAGTGGCGTTAATGTCTTAGATTTTCTTGTTTCGTATTTTAAAACGGGCAAAAAATGGGTATTTTAAAGGAAAGGAATTTCTTAGGTGTTACAAAGTTGTATCTGGGAGCTTTGGTTGAGATTTTTATTACCACTAAAGCTAAAAACGTATTTTAAAGTGTTTTGTTTTAAACTTGGCCAAGTGCTTATTTAATTAAGTTATTTTAAAAGTGAGTTATTATAACTTATTTTAATTTTTGGAAACCGGAAAAATTTATTCATTTATTTTTTTAGAAGTCCGAAATTTTTTTTATTTTTATTTTGGAAAAATTCAAAATTATTTTTTATTAGGACATCTGAATTTTTTTTTTGGGGTGTCCGAATTTATTTTTATAAGTGGCCGAATATTTTGGTTTTCTTCAAAAATTATTTTTGAAATTTTAATTTTAAAAAAAAAAAGAGTCAAAAATATTTTTAGTTTATTCATTTTGCAGGATAGCAAGGATTGAGGTAAGTATTATGTGTTAAAAGCTTTAAAAGCATGTTGGTGAGCTTGGGTAGGAAAGAATTTGGGCATATAAGTTAGAAATAATCATGTTCTTGTATGCATTAGTATTTTAGGTTGAGATGTTTGATCATGTGAAGTGATTATGTTAAAGCATGTGCTTATATGATTAGAAATAGGCGAAATTGTTTGATTGAACATTGAACCTAAACCATGCAAGAACTGTATTATTCTACTTTCTTTGGGAAGGGAATTCTTTTCTAAACCTTTTCCTTTACAGGATGCCAATTCTTCCTAGCAAACATTCCCAAATTGGTACTTTAATTAAGAAGGATTATGAACATCCGTTTGACTATGTCAAGAAAATCTAGTTCTATTGTTCCTACATGAGTAATGTCTTAGGAAACAAGCACTATGACCAACCTGATCGGGTTTCTGCTATGACTTTTCACTGTCTTCCAGATGAACCTCCATACCTTGTTGTTAAATCAAAGTTCTCTTATTTCTATTTACCATGGGACATTCCAAACTACTCTAAATATAAAAACTTCTATGGACAGTGGTACCCTAATTACAGATACTTGATTTCTTACCTTGTTAAAGTTGAGAAAGATTATTGTCAGCACTTAAACATTCCATATCCCAACTATTACTATAATATTCTTGCAGGGAATAATTCCCCTTCCAGTAGTCACCAGTCAGGAAGTTCTTCTCCCACTCAGGGTAATCAAATAGGGACAGGTGGAGGGCAGGAAGAAGGAGAGATAATGGATGAGAGTAACCAGACTGTTGATAGTTCCATTATGGAAATTCCAAATCCAAATCCAAATCCACCTCCAACTCTAGTTATAATTGATATTTCATCTGATGATGAGGAAGATGAAGAGTTTGTCCAAGTAGAGCAAGAACCAGAGTCACCTGAACCAATGGAGGAAGAGGATGACCCTGAAATCGATCCTGGAAGCTACAAACAATCTCCCTATAAGAGGGATAAAGTTCAAAATGACTAGATTTTTGTAGTTTCATTTCTTTAGGATTCCTAGATTCATTTCCGCAATTTAAATTCTTTCAATTCTAGTAAAGTAATAAGTGGCATGTCCACAGTGAGTTAGTAAACATATGTAGTTGCATAAGTTATTTAAACTCATTCTATTTCAGTATTCCATTCATTTTCTTACTTATCAATAAAATTCCATTTAATTCTTTGTAAATTAATTCATTTTATTGACAAATCATTAATTTCATTCTCAATCATTCATTTCGTATCACTACTCCAATAAGCCATTTCTTGCTTAAAAATATTCCAATAAATTATTTCAATACTCTGGGAATCCATGGGGATTAATTTTATTTATTAATGTGATGCTTTATTAAATGTGTGATTGGTTAGCAATCAATACTTGGTTGACAAAGCTACAAATTCTGGGTATTTCAAATTTTGTAACCCCAATTTGTTAGCTTAAAATTTAATGTGTAAGCTTCAAAGGTGTTAATAAGTTAGATGAGTGTCTAACTTGAGAGCTAGCCAAGACCGTATTTAATAAAGACCCCCTTTATGTTTATTCAGGCGAGGAAGAATGGCAGGAGGGAGTGGTAACAACAATGATGGTGGAGAGTTGAGTGACGTTGTAAGGCAATTGGCAGCTGTTGCTCAACAGTTGGCAAAGAACTCAACCAATAATGGAGATGCTCAAGGAGAATTGTTTAAGAAGGTGGCGCAGAGTAAACCACCAACCTATCAAGGAGAGCCTGATCCAACTATACTGGAAAACTGGTTGAGGGAGTTTGAGAAACTGTTCGGGGCAGTAGGGTGTCCAGAGAACTCAAAAGTAGGTTGTGCTACCTATTACCTTAGGGGTGAAGCTAACCTTTGGTGGCAGCAAAATGAAGCTACCATTAAGGCATTACCTGGATTTAATTGGACTATGTTTCAGGAGAAGATTAAAGACGGGTTTTACCCTAGCTTCTTACAGAAACAAAAAAGTTGAGGAATTTTCTAATCTTGCTATGGGGAATATGTTAGTTACTGAATACTACACCAAGTTTATTGAGTTGTCACGATTTTCTAAGGAGTCTGTTTCTACAAAAAAGTCTAAGGCTAGAAAGTTTGAGAGTGGTCTGACTACTGATTTGCAGTTAAAGCTATGCGGTCAAGTATTTGAAACCTTGGATAAAGTGTATGAGAGAGCTGCACACCTATATGCCTTAGAATTAAAGAAAAAGAAAGAGATAACTGAGATAGAAGGGAGAGAAAAGAGAAAAGAGGTGGGACAGAATTTTGGAAATCTGCAAGGTAACCAGAACAACTTTAAGAAGCAAAATTACCACCATAATAACAACAACTTCCACGACAACAATAATTTCCAAGGCAACAATCGCCAAGGTGGACGGATCTTTAATGGTGGAGCTAGGAGCTCTAGCCAGGGAAATAACAAGGGAGCAAGGCATTTCTATTGTAAGAAATGTAAGAATGACCACCCTAGAAGGGATTGTGATGGGAATTTGGTTACCTGTCGAGCTTGCAACAAGCTAGGACATAGGGAGTATGAATGTTTCTCCAAGTACACCAATAGAAACAGACAGGGAAATAATCAAGGTGGGGCTCAAAAGAACTTTCAAAGAAGTAACAACTATTCTAGGAACAAGGGAGCACAACAGAATGCGGCGAAACCCAACAATAATAATGGTAACAACCAACAAAAAGGTAGGGCTGCAGGAAAGTTGAATGTTATGAGTAGGCATGAGACTGATTCCACGAAAGATGTCATCACTGGTAAATTTTCTATTAACTCTATTCCTATTAAAGTCTTGTTTGATTCTGGTGCAACTTTTTCTTTCATTTCAAAGGCTATTGTTTCAAAACTATCAAACTGTTTGAGAACCGTAGATAAGGTAGATTTGCCTATAGTTATTCCTACGGGTGGGGTAGTAAAGTGTAAGATGTACCTTTAGAAATCGAAGGATATCGGATCTCATTGAGTTTGGATTGAGTGACTTCGATGTCATTTTGGGAATGGATTGGTTAAGCAAGTACAGTGTAGAGATTAGTTGAAGATCGCAGAAAGTAAGAATGACTACAACTGATAATGAGTTGGTGACATATTGGATGCATGGTGAAACCAAGTTCCCAAGGATCATATCTGTGTTAAAATTGGAAAAGTATATTAAGAAGGGGCATCCAGTGTAATTTTTTTAGTGTGAGGAATATGGAGCATGAGGAGAAAACTAAGCCTGAGGATATAGAAGTAGTGAATGAGTTTCTAAATGTGTTTCCGGAAGAAATTCCTGGAATGCCACCTAAAACGGCAATTGATTTCACAATAGAGCTAGTTCCAAGAACAACACCAATTTCCAAGGCACCATATCGAATGGAACCTGCAAAGATGAGTGAGTTAAAGGAGCCATTGCAGGATTTATTAGGAAAGGGTTATATAAGACCAAGTGCATCACCTTGGGGAGCGCCAGTGTTATATGTGAAAAAGAAGGATGGAAGTATGAGGTTGTTTATTGATTATAGGGAATTAAATAAGGTCACCATATAGAACAAGTACCCATTACCAAAGATTATGTAACACCCCGACCTCTAATTCAATTATTAAGATAATTTTAGCAGCGGAATTAACCTAACACGGTCGGGACGTCACTGTCGTAAATCCCTCACGAGATTTACAAGGCAACAAACATACTTAATTAACAAACTTGATTTATAAAACATAGTAATCTATTTATAACAAACATTATTCTTAATTTTTATAATAGAAAATCCTATCTTATCTCAAACTTTACTAAGTAGCTTAGTCTTACTATTCAAATTAAACAAATTAAAACTATAACTACTATTAAGTGATAACTGAAAGTAAAATCCTCGCTACTACTCGTCTCCATCATCCCCAGCAATACCTAAAACATAAAAACATAAAAACGGGTGAGCCGAAGACTTAGTAACGAACTACTCTAGTAGTGTAACATCATTTCAATTCATTTTAGTTAACAAAACAGGGAGAATAGAGTATCTTAAAACATTTAATAAAATTCATATAATGATATATATATAACGTTCATATTAACATGCTAGTCGCTGGCAAGTATGACATGGCGGAACGTCTTCCGCGATGGGCCGATGCCCATAACATAGAGCAGATGCTCGACATAGTTGGGCTAATGCCCCATGGGTACATGCATGACCGAAAAGTAACCTGTAAACATATACTGCCAGACGAACTAGGTTTTTCACTGTTATTTATCATGTTGTGTAACTTTTGCATAAGTCATTCATAGATTCATGACATACTTTCGTAAGATCCAAAGATCAATAAAACAACGTTTATCAATAAAATCATTCATATAAATCATTAGACTGAGGCATTAATAAACACAATCATCATCCCGCAAGTCAATAAATCCAGAGATATAATTAACTTTCAAAATTGACATCATGCTTTTATAAACACATTTTGAAGGGAATTGCGGGTACTAGCAATAGCCGTTACCTCGATTTACAGTCTGATAACCTTCCTGTTAGCCTTTATTCTATCGTTCTCACTGAGCTCCGAGGTTCGATTCTTCTTGAAAATATAAATTATTGCATTAGTAGGGAAAATTATTAAAATTATAAACTCTTTAATTAATTTAGTATGAAAACAATATTAAACTCATCTTTAGAAATAAATGTTACGTAACTTTTTGAGAACTTTTTGATAAAAGTAGTTGTATCATAATTCCTTCAAAAAGCTAGTAAACAAGTATATTTAATTAAATCAAATCCTTTTACAAAACATAAATCATAAAGTGTCCCTTACTTTGGGTGTATAAATAAACAAGTTTAAGAGCTTGATTTCATAAGACCAATCTTTAACTTGGCAAGAACATAGCACGCATCACCCAAAATGAAAGAAATGGATGGGTGGTTTTGGGCAGTACAGGGGAGGCAGCGCACACGGGGGGCGGCGACGGTTGACCGATGATGATAGAGGTCAGGCGGTAGTAGGAGAAGAGGGGTGACAGTAATTGCGGTATTTCTTTAACGGTTGGAAAGTAGTATGTTTGTTGCTAAGACTTGCAAGAGAAGGAGGAAGAAAATAGGATTATAAGTCACTTGATAACTATAATTTGATTCTTATAGGAATTGGATGAAACAAATTTGGCCTTATCCCAAGTCATTTCTTAACCGTGAAGGTGGTAATTGAAGAGGTAGAATTTGTCTTCTTATTGCATTAAGAAAAGGATGATAAGATCAAATTGCTATTATGATAATTATGGGGTTATGAGCAATAAATTGCATAAAGAAGCAAAATTAGACTTTGTACCATCTATTTCTTAACCGTGAAGGTGGTAATTGAAGAGGTGGAATTGTCTTCTTGTTCCCTTTTATACCTACACCTTGAGGAAGTAGGATAAACTCAAGCTAAGTTGGCAAAGTCTAATCAATTATCCTTGATTGGTTTAGCAAGACATTAAGCAACAAGTATTAGGAGATGTAAAATAATTTTGATCTTCATAACTTAATCGTGAAGGAAATTAATATTTAAGAGGTGGGTTTTGTCCTTTTGTATGAGTAAGGGCATTTTGGTCATTTTATTCTCTCGGGCAAAAATACTGATTTTGATATAAATCTGTAAACATACGGAACATAAAAATATTACTTAAGCTGAAATACATTTTAAAATAAAATTTAAGACTAAAACATTTGTTCTTGTTAAAATAGAGACAAAACCTTAATTAAGCTAATAAAATAAATATTAGAGTATGATAAATAGGGTTTTAAAATCTCGGGTATTACAGATTAATGACCTATTTAACCAGTTAAGAGGCGCAACTGTATTTTTAAGATTGATTTAAGGTCTGGATACCATCAACTTAGGATTGCAGATGAAGATATTCCCAAGACTTCATTTAGAACAAGATATGGACGTTATGAGTTCACAGTAATGCCATTTGGTTTGACGAATGCTCCAGCAATCTTTATGGACTTGATGAATAGGGTGTTTCATCCATTTATGGACAAGTTTGTGGTAGTGTTCATAGATGATATACTAGTGTACTCGAAGAGTAAAGAAGAACATGTAGAACATCTAAAGGCAGTTCTACAAACACTAAGGGAAAACAAGCTTTACGCAAAGTTCTCTAAGTGTGAGTTTTGGTTGGAGAAAGTAGCATTTCTGGGCCATTTTGTGTCCAAATATGGAGTAGAGGTAGACCCCGCAAAGATCGAGGCAGTGAAGAGTTGGCCTACGCCGAAAACAGTGTCTGACGTTAGGAGTTTCTTAAGTTTAGCAGGGTATTATAGACGTTTTGTGATAGATTTCTCGAAGATTGCTAAACCTATAACCTCTCTAATGAAAAAGGACAAGAAGTTCGAATGGGATGACAAGTGTGAGGAAGCATTCCAACTCTTGAAACAAAAGCTGATCACAGCGCCAGTGCTTACACTGCCAGACGATGGAGGAGTTTATGATGTATATAGTAACGCACCCAAGAATGGTCTAGGATGTGTACTTATGCAAAACGGGAAGGTGATTGCGTATGCATCAAGACAATTAAAGACTCATGAAGTAAATTACCCTAGTCATGACCCAGAATTAGCTGCAATCATTTTTGCACGAAAGATTTGGAGACATTACTTATATGGGGTGAAATGTAGGATTTATACAGACCATAAGAGTTTGAAATACATTTTCACTCAAAGGGATTTAAACACACGCCAAAGGAGATGGTTAGAATATATAACGGATTATGACTTAGAAATACAATATCATGAGGGAAAAGCAAATGTAGTCGCAGATGCTCTAAGTCGTAAAACTAGTCGTGGACTGAATACTTTGATAGTGGCTGATGAGTTATGTAGAGAGATGAGGAAAATGAATCTAGAAGTGGTAGAATGGGGAGTGCCAACAGGCATACTTGCGAATCTAAGTATTCAACCAACAATATTTGATGAGATAAGGGAAAATCAAGAAGGAGATGTAAAGTTGGACAGGATTCGTGAGAAAATAAAGCAAGGAAAAGCTACGGATTTCAAGATCCATGAAGATGGGAGTTTAAGGTACAAAGGTCGGTTGGTGTGTACCACAAAAATGTGAGGAGGTAAAAATGAAGTTGATGGAAGAGGGTCACAATACACCATACTCAGTACACCCAGGAGGAGACAAACTATATAAGGACTTGAAAAAGGTGTATTGGTGGCCCAGAATGAAGAATAAAGTTGCGGAATTTGTGGCAAAGTGTCTAACTTGTCAGAAAGTGAAGATAGAGCACAAAAGACAGCAAGGAACTGTGCAATCATTGGAAATTCCTGGATGGAAATGGGATTGTATTTCAATGGACTTTGTGACTTGTCTCCCGAAGTCAAAAAGTGGAAATGACACCATTTGGGTAGTGCTGATAGACTTACAAAATCTACGGTGTTTATACCAATGAAGGAGGCCTGGAAAATGGAACAACTTGCAAAAGCTTACATAAAAAATGTGGTGAGGTTACATGGAGTTCCAAAAGATATTGTGTCTGATAGAGATTATAGGTTTCTTTCGAGGTTTTGGAAGAGTGTGCAGGAAAACTTTGATACAACACTTAAGATGAGTACAACATTTCACCCTACCACAGATGGGCAAACTGAAAAAACCATTCAAACCTTGGAAGACATGTTAAGAGCTTATGTTATAGATTTCCAAGGAGGATGGGAGGATAGCTTAGACTTGATTGAATTTTCCTATAATAATAGTTACCATGCAAGTATTGGCATGGCTCCATTTCAGGCATTATATGGAAGGAAGTATCGAAGTCCTATTTGTTGGAACGACATAAGTGAAACAATGATTTTAGGGCCTGAAATGATTGAGGATATTGATAAAAAGGTAAGGGAGATTCAAGCGGCGCAAGATCGCCAAAAGAGCTACGCGAATTTGAAGCATAGAGAGGAGGAATTTGAGGTTGGTGACAAAGTATTGTTAAAGGTATCACCAATGAAAGGTGTAATGAGATTTGGAAAGAAAGGGAAGCTTAGCCCAAAGTATATTGGTCCATACAAGATATTGCAAAGGATAGGCAAAGTGGCTTATAGGTTGGCCTTACCTATAGAGCTAAGTAAAGTGCATGATGTATTTCATGTATCTCAGTTACGAAGGTATAGCCCTGATAAGTCACAGGTGTTACAACCTGAAACTATTGAGTTAGATCAAAGCTTAACTTATGAGGAAATACCTGTCAAGATCCTTGATAGTAAAGTGCGTAGTACACGTAATAATAAGGAAGTTAAGATTGTTAAAGTGCTATGGTCTAACCAAGAGTATGAGGAGGCAACTTGGGAAGCTAAGGATGAGATGAGAAGGAAATATCCCGAGTTGTTTAAGGTTTATTGAGTTACGAGGACGTAACTCGTTTTCTTTAAGGGGGGTAGAATGCGGTAGAATTTCGCGCTTTTTCCCGTATTTTCAGTTATTTTTGTGCTTTTTGCACATTTTTGATGGTTATTTCAAGTAATTTTGATCTTAAAGAGTTGTTAAAGGCAATATTATGACAAAAAGTACAGCAATATTATACAAAGTGAGGAAATTTTTTTTTTGAATTTTGTACTCAAGTTTCAGGACGAAACTTCTTTTAAGGGGGGTAGACTGTAATACCTCGTATTTTTATACGTATTTTAATTTAAATAAGTATTTTCTTAAAAGTATTTAAATAATTCGAAATGAATTATTTAGGGTTTTTCATTAATTTAAAAAGAATGATTTTTATTAAAAGTGTATTTTTAATTATTTAATAATCTTGAAAATATTTTAATTTATGATTTGGAAATATTAGGGCATATTTTTTTATAAAAGATAATTTTTAAAAGTCAAAGTTTTAAAGAAAGTCAAAATCCTATTTTGATTAGAAATCCTAGTTTGAGTAGGAAAGGGATTGTTAAGGGTAGTAAGTAGGAGGTTAAGAGAGAGGGTATAAATACCCATCATATGCCTAAGGTGGAGTGCACCCAAAGGTAAATTCTCTCTCTCCTCTTATTTTATTTTTCCCCTTAATTTTTCCCCTTCCCCTTTAATTTATTTATTTTATTTAATTTGTTTATTTATTTAATCACCACCCACACACCACCACACGCACCGGTCGGCCACCATCGGCCGGCGGCCACCACCACCAGCCCTCGCCGGCTGCAGCAGCCACCAGGCGGCGCGGCAGCAGCCAGCCATGGTGTTCGTACTAGATAACGAAGCATTAATTTAATTTGTTTTCGGTAATTCTCTCGAAGGTATAAGCCTATAGTCTTGCTAAGTCAAGTATGTTTAGATTTTATAAGTTCAAATTAATTAAGCAAAGTCCATTTTTAGTCATTGATTAGTTTGTTAAGACTTTATTTACAAAACACAAGTCAACACAAGAGGTTAGTTTAATCACAAGTAAGATATGCACAAGTAAGGAATGCACAAGTAGTCAAGTAGTCACAACATGATGCAATGAGTTTGCAACCTAACCATGGCTCTAGTTCTCTAAAGTTCAAGGATTATGGTAGTCAAAAGAGGGTCCATGGTTATGAGTCCAAATGCATTACTTACAAGCCTTACCTTTGGAAGGGTTGGCGCGGATGGATGGTCCATGGTTTGAGAATTCACAATCTCGGATGCACCCATCATTGCACGGAGCGTTCGTTAGGGTGGATGGAGCATGAATTCTCAAGGACTAAGGCCATATGTAGAACACATATGGGTTCAGAAAAGAAGGAAAAACTCAATCAGGAAGTAGAATCGTCGAGACAGTACTAGAATCGGTCAAATTAAGAAGGCAAACTCATGGCTCGATGTCGCGAGAACTCGGCACGAGAAGAAGGTTAGAAATGGTTAAGGCTAAAGGAAAATTCACAAGACTTTTCAATTCTTCACCTAACTCGACGATCAAAGACGCGAAAGGTATTCATCACTAGGTTTGGTTTTTGGGAAAACACAATCAGTGTCTAAAGTCGCAAACCGGCAAAATTATAAAGCACGTGCGGAGAACTTAACTTGCATGCATAGCCTAACCCCCTGTGTAAGACTCTGGTGTTTTGCACGCAGCTCCTGATGTTGCATGGGTAATATTGTTTCACTACTATTGCTTCGATTTCTGCGTTCCATCCTGCGACCATGCAAATATGATGCAAGTGAAATGCTGCTTGATTACGAGTCATATCTATCCAAAAGTAACATTCCACCTATGAAAAAATTGTTTTCTACCCAAACAAATAATGGAAAATAGATAATCGAAAGAAATTCATTTTCCAAAAAAATGCTTTCTACCAAATTAAAACCAATAATGGAGCCTTAGAATTTTATGGTTTGAAATTTTTGGAAAGCATGCTATTGCTTAGTCATCAGTCATTTGTCTCCTCCCTCGGACCTTCACCCTATTCTCCTTATCAATCTATCTCGTATCTCAATTTCTTTTCGGTATTTATCAAAGCAAGGGCTGTATGTAGGGGTCGAATTCCAACACTAGGTGATACATGTGACAATGTGTGGTGAATACAGTTGGAATTAACTTTCATCAAATAAGACTAATTTAAGGGATAAAGTAGGGAGCCTCTAACAACCTATAGAAAGTTGTAAAGAAAAAGTTTCACCGCTTTAAACATCCACAAGATCATTAACTCATGTATGGTTTTTAACCATTTAGGATTCAGGCCAGGGATGAATAATATACGAACTTTTGAACCATATATAAGTTAGTGTTCGCCAACCAATTCCGTCATTGACATGTAGAAATTAATATTTGTGAATAACATGCATATGTCTATTTTTTTTTCCCATCTATCCTTCCTCTCTTTTACTCTATTTTCTGCATAAGTTTATTTCTTACAATCAAACAAATCAAGGAAAACCGTACCCATGCCCTTTCACAACATTGTTTTTTTCTTAAAAAAAAAAAAATTCTATAGAAAAAAAAATTCCATGGAAAATGTTTTCCATCAAAATATATAATTGAAAACGACCAAAAGTCACATATAAAGAATAATAATAGTAATCTCCATTTCACCAAATAACTTAGTAACTTGAAATTCATCTAGTAGAGTAATAAAAACAATTCATGCTTCCAAAGTTTACATCGGCATGCATGCGACATAATAACTTCATCATGTACTCGAATCTCAAAAACTTTACTTATACAATTATATATAATTAATTTCGAATTAATGTCAGCTGAACTTGATCACTATTATTGCTGTTATAGTTATATAGTGTAGTATGAATAGTAAAAAGAGTAACAAATAGTGATCCAAAAAAATCACGTAGAGATCTTGGCATTCATATAAAATGATGATTCTCACGTGCATGTAATCGATTTCTTTGTAATTATAATTTCATTTTGTTTGTACTTAAGATCATATAATGGTGAACGTAACTTTTATAGTACTGAATCATTAATTAACTACAAAACCATTATTTTGCTTATTAAGCTGTTCTTGTTATCTGACATACGTGTATCATATTCATATAGTAGTACTTTATACGTCGTGAATGATATATTACACCTTTCTAATTGTACTTAAATTTAATAATTTCACCTTTAACTAGAAAACTAGCTTGTTCATTGATGTCTAATTATTTTACCAAACAAATCTTATTATATGCGTGTGTATATATTTTTCGAATTGTAAGTTAGGAAGCCATGAAATATATAATGTTGATTCTTGATCTGATTGGATTGAATAATTAGTTTTTTAAGTATATAAACTACATTAGCTGATATCTAAATGTATATATATGTGTATACTCCATATATTATATATTAGAATTCGCAATATGCTAGAAACAAGATTGGTTCATCATGACACTCAAATTGTCATATCTATTAACTATTACTAAAACAAAACATTGCTGACATCATCAATCCTCAAACTATCTTACGTGTCATTCTTACATTAAAAAATTTCCCTCCAATTCTATATGTGATGTCATTAATTATTAATGACTTTTTTTTTTAATCTACACTTTAGACTTCAATGCACAAGTATCTATACAAAATTCAATTAACCAAGTTTCTCTCCTAAACTATAGTTTCATTGCACATACCTAATTTGTTTGATGTTTGATGGTGATTTTAATTTTTTTTCACTTTCCTTAAATGTGAATCATTTTTATATCTAATTCTACTCTTCGTATACAAATAAACTGTAATGCAACAAAACATAAATTAATTACAAGAAAAATTAATTCTAACCGGGCACCGTGCATCGCACGGGGATAACCTAGTATGTACTTAATATTATCTAATGGGTTTTGAATCGAAAACTAAAATAAAAGTTATATTTCCGACCCGAAAATTGGACCGGTTTGAAGTTTGTCTATTAGACATTTAGACCGATTTTTGAACATCCCTACCATTCACAATAAACTTTTTTTTTTTTTTTTTTTTTTGTATAGTAGGATACTAGGATATATTTATTTATTCTTTTAGATAATTAAGCGTTTGATTAGATAAGGATACATAGTTTTGTTCAACCAACCATTCGACCCCACCTTGGATATTAGATTGTCCCTATTGTGATAATGATATTACGCAAAAACATTTGTTAGATTGTTTCATGATCGATATCTATTGGTGAAACATGTAGATTAGAGACAACAATTATAATAAGTTACTAAATAACTTATTTTACGCAAAAAACATTTGTTAGATTATTTCATTGCATGATCGATATCTATTGGTGAAACATGTATATTATATTAGAGACAACAATTATAATAATTCACTATATAACTACGAATAACTTTTTATTTGTTTGGAGAACTTTTAAGGCGATATTTTTTTACATAATTTTTGAAGCTACAAATCAATCTAATTGTAATACCTGTTGATATTGTTAAAATCTCAAGATTATGCAATCTTAAGCAAATCCTTTTATTGATAACCAGAGTCGAGCAAACCTAGATTTATATACTAGGCTCCCATGATGAGAATCAATCTTTTTTTCACTGGGTTGAATAAATAAGAGGAGTTACCACTACTATCCCTCTCAATACTTTTTTACGTCTTATACATTTGCTTTAACGCGACTTAGTTTATTAGATAGTGACCGTCCTAAATCATTTTATGATACAAAAGAATTGGCCTTAGTACTTAACAAGGGTAACTAAGTAACTAGCTAATGCCTCTTTTACAAAGTTCTGACATATCTACAGTAGTCTCCATGCATGAGTCATGTTATTTATACTCACTTAAACTCATCACACTTCTTAATGTTTATTAGTTGAGTTAGCATTATGATGACAAAGTGATCCAACAGAATCAATCTTTATTATCTCTTCCCCAAAAACTAAAAACAAAGAGTTGATAAACAAATTTTTATAGGGATTGAGGACCCCATTAAATTAATTAATAAATATTAACAATTTAGCAAGTAGCAAGCTCTAAACCTTTAATGGTTGAACATACATTAAAATGTATAATATATAAATAAAATCAACTTTTTGGATATTGACCTTCAATTAATTAAAAGTTTAAAACTTGATCAAATGGCTCATATTATGGGAATAGAAAGAAGCTCATCACGTGCCCCTTAAAGGGGTTTGTATCATCCTTGAACAGCTCATTTGTAGCCACTAACAACTCTTTTATTTCCCAAAAAGTTGCTTTTTATGTAATAGAAGATGTGCATTATAGGGAGTATCCTACAGACAAATGCGTCCTAACAACTTATTCCAGGGTCCCTTTCCTATTTATAGGGGCTATTATAAGTCCTTCATTTCTTTTACTATATCTACTTTGTTCAATCGTTCTAATTAGAATTGGCAATTCAAAGAATAGGTTTATTTTCCATCTTGGTGCTTAGTGCGTATATATAAAAGTTATAAAGATGTAGGTAGAATTTGATTTTATATCATGGAATATATCTATTCATCAAGAGTTTAACAAATTATATGTACTTAGTGGCATAAACTCACATTAACATACATGTCATACAATGCCAATGTGATGAAGTGAAAGATGCAAAGAGACGAAAAGTAATAATACTTGAGGAGGTAATCTGATCATTCTAGTCATATGCGAATGATGAATTTAAAGATAACTATTAGACCAGTCCTTGTGTATTCATCTAGCGTTTCCAGTGAGACTTAGTAACCATTATGGTTTATAATTGAAGACCTGAATGTCATTGTTACATATAGCTCAGCTTAAATTAACTATAAAAAAATAAATGAAAGAGTAAATATGAAAGATCATATCATGGGAAGACCACTTTGCAAATAGTACACCTAAATTAATGATTTTTTGTCCGTTAATCAAACTACTCCCTCCGCTCCACAATAAGTACTTAGGAATAGTACATAACATATTCATCATTCACTCCTTCCCATATTATTTCCAATACTTCCATTTTTTGTTTGGTCCTAAATTTCTTGTCTGCTCTTTTCTTTCTTTGGAGAGTCATATCTAATCCAATATCCATAAAATGATATCTAGCAAATTCGATCACGTAATAATCTGCTCGATTGATTCACCAAGTCATTTTCATCGAAGAATTATGAAGAGTGACATAGTCATGAGTATTATAACACTGCATTCTTTGTAATTAGAGCTGTCAGTTTCTAACCTAAACCGTTAAATCCGACTGTTTCGAACCAATCCAAAAAGGAACTGAACCAGTAAAAACTCATTTTTTGGAAACCGAAAACCGACCCGATCCAATTTTTTCTAACCCGAAAATGAATTGAACCGAATTTGTGCGAACCATTACTAACCCGAACCGTTATCAAGCCAAACTGTTACAACCCGAAACTGACAACAACCCGAACCGATTACATCTGAACCCGATCGTAACCCGACCCATTTTAAACCGAAAAATCGTTTAAACCTAGTAAAAATCCGATAAACCTGAACCGGTCCAACCCGTAACCCGTTGTGACCGCACCATTTATAACCTGTAACCAGTTGTGACCGAACCGTTTTCAACCTGTAACCCGTTAAGACCGAACTGTTTACGACTCAAAACCCGTTGAGACTGAACCATTTACGACTGTAACCTGTTATGATTGAGTCGTTTACAGCACGTAACCTAATATTTTAATGGTCAGATCCTTTTCAACCCACTACTCGATAAACCTAACTTATTTATGACTTAACTTGATTATAACATGACCCGTTCCCACCCATTATCTGACTAACTCGATTTGATAATGATCCGACTCGATTTTAACCCAATATGATTTGGACTGAAACCCGCTTTAAATTGGGTAAACCTGTTTTCAAATCGACCAAGTTCAATCCAAACTGATTATGACCTGAATCGATAATGATCGAACCCGATTTCACCCGATCTGCTTTCAGCCGAAACTCATTTTCGAACCGACCCAGTTTAACCCAAACTGATTATGACCCGAATCGATTACAACCCGATCCGATTAGGACCCGAACTGTTTTTGAACCGAAACCCACTTTAAACTGGCTAAACATGTTTTCAAACCGACCCAATTTAACCCAAACTGATTATGACCCGACCCGATTAGGACCCGACCCGAATAGAAACCGTAATAAAAAAAAAACCAAACCGAATTAACCCGATGATTTTCAAAACCGACCTAAATCGACCCGCTAATCTTTTCAACCCGTTATAACCCGAAACTGATAAATCCAACCCGAACCCGAACTATTTACCCGAATTGACACCCCTATTTGTGATCAATAGGGCATCTATCCTATAGAGTATTCCTTATTAAGGCTTTAGTTGAACCACTAATAATCAACGTTTATGCTAGGTTGAACATTATATCACTCACAGCCTCACAGGTTAATGATTTAATAGTACGGTGGACCGATCATAACTAGCTATCTAAATTATCATTAGATCGTTCAAAGTTAGCTGCTCCATTGCGAATGATTTCCTTCAATATTGTTGAAATAAAAATAAAATCCCATCACGCTTCAGTTTAAAAACAAATTACCAAATTACTGTCCACGTGGGACTAGTTTTCGGTTCAGCTTAAAACTGCTTACAATATTAGCAGTTTTGCAATTTTTTTAAATAAAGTCAAAGAGACTTGTTTTAATTTGAAAGGCAGTCTCTTTGAACTTGTCAGTGTAATTGTCAGCACTCTCTTTTCTTGCTTTAGACAAAGACTTGTGAATTAACCAAGGGCGTAAAGACACCTATTATTAGTTAGATGCGGTCTCTTTTTTTAAACCGCTAATGGTAATAGGGGTTTTTAAACTACAACCGCTATTACTATTAGCGGTTTTAAGCTAAACAAAAAGGAAATAAAAAATAAAAAATCTAACACCGATCCTACGTGGACAGTATTTAGGAAATTTGAACCAATGTATAATAGGAATTTTATTTTGTTGTAACAATATTATGGGAAATCGTTCAATCCATAACACTCTTTAACCGGTTATCTAATTTCATCTCACACTTTCCCTAACCTTCTTTTAAACATTTTAATCACTCACAGCCTCACGGGTTAATTATATAATGGCATGGTGGACCAATTATAACTAGTTATTTAAATTATGATTAGATCATTCAAAGTTAGCTGATCCATAACACTCTTTAACCGGTTATCAAATTTCATCCCACACTAGCCCTAACCTTCTTCGCCCCTCTTGAGTTAAGACCTGCCTCACCAACGAGACCAAACAAATTTTATCTTATTGCCTCATCTCAAAACCCAACCCCCCGATTAAAATTTACCTCAGTAAATTTTGGTTTGTTCCATTTATGTACACCCCAGGATATTACACTTTTAAATAATTTCTAAATATAAAGATAGGTACGTACAGTGGCGGACCCAGGAATTTCCGACTGATGAGTCACAATCGATAACCAAATATGTAAAAAAAAAAATTTGACAACATGACAAGCTTAGCTCTCTAATAATTGACAAGATTAAAATCTGTACAAGCATTAGGTGTATTCACATTTGACAGACATAATTGACTATATCATTAGGGTGGTCGACTATATATAAGCAATCGTCCGAATCGCCAATCAAATCAGCACATATGCAAAACCCCATATAAATCTACCAAAGTCAATGGAGTATTGACAATTTGACAGACATAATTAACATCAATAAACACCCTAAATAAACACTGATTACAATTCACATGGTCAAAAAGGTTCAAATTTCATCAAAAACCCAACAACATTAACAAAAGGTTCAAAGTTTACCAAACAAACAACAACAAAATCAACCAAAGAAAATAATTTATTTATTTTTTTTTTTTTAAAAACTTAGAAATTTTTTTTGGCCCTGGTGAGTTATTTGACTCACCATGCACAAGGGCAGGTCCGCCAATGGGTACGTAATATCATTACTCATCTTAAGGGGCTCATATCAATGGTCGAGGACCAAAACCATAATGTAAAATTGATGTTGATTAGCTGAGGTTAAAGGAGGAGTGGTGTAATAATTACAATCGCACGTGAGTTAGGAATGTTTGGGCCTTTAAGAGGATGGATTCGCTTTATGGTGGGCCTTAAGTTTGTCGGCCCTCTCAATACAAAAAGCCATTTTCTTATTTTCCTGGGTCACCTTTGCATGTGGGATGTACACACATAGACTAAGATTACTACCATACCAAACATTGTATTTTCATCAAATCATATCAGCCGTTGGTGAAAGGGTCCCACCACGGAAATTTTTCATTTTGGTCGTTGATTTTTCGATTACTACTCCGCTTCTCTTCAAATATAATAAGTTCAGATACTTTTAATAAAATAAGTTCAAAAAAATAAAAACAATTTTAGATAATTAAAATAAAATAATATCAGCTAGATTCAATAAAATAAAGTAAACTAAGTTCAGGTAAATTAAAATAAAAAAAAATTCATACAATGTTAGATGAACCCAAATAGAGACATTGCAAGTTCATCCGTTTAACTGCCCATGTTCACCTACGCAACACCTTTAATCATTGACAAATTTAATCAAAATTATAAAAAAAAAAAAAAAAAAAATTGATATTATGAAATTATATATTATGATAAATTTAACAACATAGATTCATAATTTGACTTGATATATTCGTAAAAGAATAAGTTAAAGTCAATACATGCATAGCACACAAAGTCACAAGGATGAACTTAATTAATTAGAAACAGAGAGTATAAATACTTCTTTCAACTCTTAAACTTCTTTCTACTTGAATGGTGATTGTCTCACAAGAATAGTCAAAATATGAAAATTTTTATTTAGTGATAGAGGAATTATTTTCTATTGGCAATTATGTAATTGGATAATCTCTAACTTACATTAATTAATGAAAGGGATATTAATAGTAGTACCAATTGTTTGGCAGATAAATGGAATAGTTCTTTTTGGATGATGTCCACCTCCAAAGTGTAATGTACAGCAAAGACGAAAAAAACTTTTTTAGAACTTTAATTTTATCTGAATTTCTTTTTGGGTATGACTGATCATAAAATACCTTGAGAGTTTGGAAATCATGATTATCAAAATCAAGATGTTTCTTTATTTTTGATATTGTCTTTTTTTTTTTTTCTTATCACATTAGTCGTCTGACAATCTTTATGGATGAGAGATGAAGACACTATTTTGTTAAGATGGTTTTTGTTTCTATTTTCATCCAATCATGTGTTAGTTGCCCAAAGAAAATACCA
Organism: Chenopodium quinoa; assembly: GCF_001683475.1. Taxonomy (NCBI): domain Eukaryota; kingdom Viridiplantae; phylum Streptophyta; class Magnoliopsida; order Caryophyllales; family Amaranthaceae; genus Chenopodium; species Chenopodium quinoa. The sequence continues at coordinate 2,714,859 of NW_018743510.1, read as the reverse complement.
AACTTTCTTTTCTCTCTTCATATAATTTATATTAAGGAAAAGGGAACTATAATTTATTGGAAGTGATCGATTTCCTTACTCAATGCTAAAACAAAAAATTTCTCAATTTGTGTCACTTTGAGAGCTATTTTCTCACATATCATCCATGTATGGACAAGGGAGAGCTTCAAATATATAAAATCGGTAATATAAAATAAAGGGGCTTGGTAAGGGAATACCATCCTTAAAAGTTCGCTTAATAAGTGGAGATTAGTGGGGATTCAATCCCCAATTTTTAGGTTGAAATGTACTCTCTTTTTAGAAGGTCAAGTTCACTTTGGCAAAACAAGTATATACGTAATACATTATTGTTGGAAAAAATTATTCTAAAACCGGCCGAAAGACGGTTATATATAAGAGAAAACAAATAAAGTACTCTAACCCAGGCTATGAGAATACATATAAGCTCCTTGTATAGCAACATAGGCCAAAACATGAAGGAACTTGGACTATCCTAATTTTAATTTTCAATTGTTTGAAATACAAATTTAAATGTAGACTAATACCTAATTTGCAAATTGAATCGTAATAATCATATCTATGCATATCTACTACCATAATATTTATCATTATTGGTAAACTATTATAAAGGTTGATTAGCAATCCACCCATCTTGGTTGATAAAAGTCTGCGTATCATATTGCATAATTGCAGAAGAATCTAACTTCTTTTCCCATGGAATACGTTTTGATGTATCAGCTCCTGGACCAGTGCAATTAACTTCTGCAAACGTCACATCGTTTCTGCATTTAACACAACACTTATTAGTTTTTAGGTCATGAACTCAGTATAAGTAATTTGCAATTGTTTTAGCTCAAAAGACCAAATAATAATAAATTAATAATATAGAGTTGATTAAGCCCCATTATTTAATTTAAGCATATGCATTAGTTCATTTAACTAAACGAGCTATCTATTAAAGAATTTGATTAGAAAAACTTACTCATGCCCACTTTGATGCCAAATGAACCATCCCTCAGGATTAACAACTTCGCTGAATTTTGAGTCAATGAAAATAACTCTTGCAAAGGCATCATATGCTCGTCCTAAGTCTGCATGCCCTGTTCCCGAAACATCACAATTTCTAAACACATAACCACTGGTATCATTTGCCGACGGTCGACTTTGTGCGGTAATGAAACCTCCTCCCGTGACATTTATGGTACATTGCTGCAACATATATAAAAAGTTACGACCAAGCATAATGGTGAGGTTCAAACTTACGACCACAATGTCACATGGTGATTTCCCTCATCTCTAAAAGCATGTTTGGTTAAGTATACATATAACTTATATATATAAATATTTTTAACGGTAAGATACGGGGGAGCCTCCTACTATCACAGGAGGGGGGATGAGGATCGAACCCCCGTCACTTGGGGGGGGGGGGGTGGGAGGGGGATCGATGGTAGGACTAACCATCCTTCCACTCCTTGATCCTCACCTATAGACATAGCTGCTATACATATTACCTCCGATCCTCTAATTTATTTTATGCAACAATTTGATCGACAGATTTGCTGCGACATAACTTTGAAAATCAATATCCATAATTATGTACTAGTAATGTTTGAGAAAAATTGATAACATGAATATTTACATATTGACTAATCCAACGACATATTGCATACTAGCATGTGATTTTTTGTATATTAGTGAAAAATCAAACCAAAATTAGTATATAAAATGCAAAAGATAAATTGTTGCAGTTAAACATAAATGGATGAAATATATAGTAATTCGTATATTTATGATTTACCTCGTATACAGATTGACCATTTCCAAATATAAAATCAACAGCCCCTTCAATATAACATGACTTGAAATAATGACGACCATGATCATCCCACAGTGTATCTTGATATCCCACAAATCCACAAGAATAAAATGCATGCTTGTCACCATAAGACCTGAAGGCAACGGCTTGAGCTCGCTGCGTATCATCTAATAGTGCTCCAATACTAAAAGAGTTCTATTAGAACAAAATTACGGTACATTTGAGAATTAGTTCGTTTATCCATATATGTACGAAACATTATAAGTTTATATCAATTAGATTTTAATTAGTAAGAAGTATAAAATTACAAATAGATATATCCGTAATTAAATTATTCTTTGAAAAAGATACAATATAATATCTATTATATGTCGTGTAAGCCAAGATAGTGGTGTCCACATAAAATATTTATGCATCATATATATTTGGTTACTTTTTTAATTTAATTTAAATTTTTTTTTAATGTTATATATATATATATATATATATATATATATATATATATATATATATATATATATATATATATATATATATGTATATATATAGAGGTTAGTGTACATATTTTAGAAATATTAAACCACACATAGGTGCATATATATCTAGTACTAGTACTATCTCAAATTCTCTATACTAGATGGAACTTGTGTTGTCAAATGTTGAGAATGTCATTTTTACCTTTAATAAAAATAAATAAGCCGCAAGAAATACGAGTAAATAAATAAAAAATAAAACCTCAAAATATAAGATATGGGAGACGTAAATTGTTGAGAGACATACCATCCCTATAAGAAATTATAGAAATAAATAAATATAGTAACAAAATACAAAATACAAAATACATAATACGGGATACGGAAATTTGAATCATTTTGTTGAAAGACTTACTAACTATGCCTAAAAATTTTAATATTGGGAAATAATACTCTAATAATTATATATACAGCATAATAATCATAAAATGAAAATAAAAAGAGAGTTACCTTAAAGGTGACATTCCTAGCTACAAAATTGTCAAAGTACAAAGCAAGAGTAACGCTATCTAGTGTTGAAGAATGATTATCATAGGTTATTATTGTTGAAGTACGATCGTTTCCTTCAAGAATTATACATCCTCCTTTGTCTTTCTCAACTATGATCTGCTCCCTGCATGCACACAAATAACATCAATAATCGATCGATCTTTCTACATGTTAAGTATCTAATTTAAAATGGGCATGCGTAGAAAAAAGTGTATTATAATATAGATTTTATATATATATATATATATATATATATATATATATATATATATATATATATATATATATATATATATATTTCATGACTGACTTGTAAGTTCCGGGACTAAGCAATATTTTGATCCATTGATTATTGCCGGAAGGAATAGAGTTAAGGGCATCTGTAAGGGTGGTGAAATTCGTGCCACCCGATTGTGAAACGGTGATAGTATAAGCTATTGATGCATTTTGGCATTCTGTAGCAGACAACAAGAAACAAACATTTTGAAAGCTGAAATACAATGCAATTAATAGAAATACAAACTTCATACTTGAATGAAGAGGTATGATTTAATTTTAGTGAGACAAGCAAGACTCGAGAGAAAGGTATTAACTGTAACTTTTACAATGTATTATGTGAAATATTTAAAGAACAATAGAGGTTAAGTGAAATAATTAGAATTGGAAACATATCAAAAGTCATCAACCTACATTATTTTTCATGAAAATGCATGAATTTGTGACAAGTAAATCATGATACTTATTATCCAATCAGCTGCTCTGATATAATTTTTTTACATCTTTCTATCAATGCCCAAAGATATACTTCCATCTCTGTCTATGTTATCATGATACTGATTTTGTTACATTTGTTTTTCATGAAAATGAATTTGTAGATACGTTTTATCCAACCAGTTCCTCTACCATAATATTTTAATACTCTTCTATAATTTTTTTTTTTTTTTTTTGACAAGATAATACTCTTCTATTTAGGTCTATAGAAAAACATCATTTCTATTGATTTGATACTGATTTGTTACATTTGATTTAGTTAAGCTGATGATGTACATACTTAATGAATACTCTATTAGATGTCAAGTATACAACACTTATATGAATTGCGTAATAACCACTTCTTAATTACTCACCTTTCAATTATCAAAACTCCAATTTAATTATTTATTGCATGAAAAGCAAATAGTTAAATAATTGTTAGTAGTTTTAAATAATTTAATTTTTTATTTACGGATTTTTAAATAATTTTATTTGATCCAATACAAAAGTAGCTTCATATAGTTATTTAAAAAATATTTCTACTTTCAAAAACTACTACTTCTAAATGTTGTAAAAATAATTCATTAATGCCATTGTACCTAGCATTAGTTCATCCTCCAATCCAAATAAATTGATGAAGTGTGAAAATTTCATATCTTTGCAGGTTAATTGTACCAAGTATGATTATTAGGATGAAACTTAGCTGTATATTACATATAAATTGATTCTTAACTTGATTGCAGACTTGATCTAGTAAATACAGATTAACATTAACATATGATTGCTCATAAGATTTTTGTAATTGATTCCTAAATCATTTATACAATCTAATAAAGTCTTATAGTTATAGAATATGATTATCATATATACCTATGCATAACTATTGCAAATTTTCTATACAACTTTTTGTAATCTTTATTATATAAGTGAAGGATGAGTGAGTGTAGTCCACCTAAAATCTCTTACATAATATTAATTGCGGCTCACGCATTAAAGGAGAGCCTCAAAAACATTTGACTTGCATTCACTTACTTATTTTTTGCGGCATTAATGCTTAGGAGAGCCGCAAATAAATTAAATGACATTTTTTCTACTAGTGAATGAAGGGATGAATTTTTTATTTCATCACTTTTTTTTTTTTTAATTTTATCTCCAATATTATACCTTTCATCCAAATCAAGATGAGTGTAATCCAAGAGGATGGAGCTTCTTCTCTCAGCCTCTTGTTTTAGTGATGGGCACTTCGATTGTGGTTAAGCTATCTTCTTCCGAGTAATATCTTACGACCTAGCGTGAGGTTGAGAACTGCTAGACTTCCATAGAGGGAAATATATGATATAACATTCCCGGCACCTATGACTTTAAAATTAAAATAATTTAATAAATCGCTTGTACCAACTAGTTGCTTTTAGGGAGTTCATATATTAAGATACTTTATAGTTATTGGCTAAGAGTAGGCTAGGGACAAGTAACCTATAAGGAAGTTTCCGATAATGTGCATGAGTGAAGACAAAATGCCGCCAGAAGAACTTATGTTAGTTTTTGGGGTCAACTATCAATCTGATCTTGGATAAGCATTTGGTAGCTACCCTTAGTGATTAGGGTATTACAAATGGTATCAGAGCAACCCTACAACCGTATATTGAGCTTTTGGTTTTCAAGGTGAGTTTCTTAGTGGAGGAGGATCCCGTGGTGTTTTATGCCCAATAGGACAATTGCAAGATCCTTAATTGAGGTAAGTCCGTAAGTGTGATACCTTGCTTTACTTTAAAAAGGATTTAATATATTCTTCTTACCTACAAGGTGCACCTTTATTTAAGAGATCTCATACATTAATAATGGTTGACTTAGAGCGATCTTGAAATAAATAGGTAACCTCATAGGATGTTACTCATAGTGTGCATGAGTTAGGATAAATAATGCATTAGAAGAACTTGTGTTGGTTTGTGGTGTCAGTTGTTATTCTTGGATGCGTATATGGTAACTACCCTTGTTGGTCAAGGTATACAAATGGTATCACAATACTTAACCCTGCAATCACGTATTGAGAATGTTAGAGGTCAGCTACTATGTGGGGAAGGATCTTGTGGTGTTTTCAAACACAATTGGGAAATTGCGATCCTAAGTGTAGGTATGTGTGTACCTCTGATTTACTTTTACAAAAACTTGATTTCATACTCATACCAACATGGATGAACCTTCATTTTAGGGAGCTCATATAATAAGATACTCTATAAGTAAGCTTGCTTGGTTTGGAATTGTGTTGGTGTTTAGGGTACAAATGAAAACTTGGGATATTTAATGACACCCTTGCAAGTTTTTCAGGGTGCGCATGATTGCTGAGTGAGGACAAAATATTTGTATTGGTTTGTGGGGTTAGTTGTTAGTCTTGGATGCACATTTTGTAGTTATCCCACTTTCAACTTCACTTGTAACTACTTACTAGCTCCTTATGTAAACATGAATACAATATCACACATCTCAAGGTCTTCCCTTGCACGTTTTTTTAGCTCTCAAAGATTACAATGGCCTTATCACTTTGTGGTGCTTGGTAAATAACAATGAGTGAGGGTCGGGGATATTAGTCATTTTTTCATCTTGATATCTTTGAGTTAAACCATGCACTGCTACTTAAACAACTATGTATGACCCTTAACATGATATAAAGCAATGAAAAGATATCCCTTGTTTCAATATTTGATAGTCTTTTTTCAAATAGGAAAGAGTTGAGCTCAGGCTCTTCGGTTAACAAATGGATACTTAGACTCTCTCAAATCGAAATTTCTTAGGCAATCATATTTGCTCCACCCTCCACAACTTCATCCTTTATGGTCCCACTATCTCAAATAGCTCGAAGAGCTCTCCTTACTCAAAACTCCTTGTGGACACAATTCAATTAGTCCTTGTTGAAGACTCATGTACTGTTTAGGTACTCATATTCATATCCAAATCAACGGCATTGAATATTTCTCTCTCATTCTTGATGATTATGGGGAACACTTTGGTACCCTAATCTTGCTCTTTAACACTAATTTTCTTTGTGGACATCTCCCATGTCCTCTTTTTTTCTGGGAATAGAATCATAATCCTAGTCTAGTGGATCATCACTATTAAATTGTGACTGATAAGTGTCATTTATGACACTTTTTAGGGTGGTTTTCTCCCTTAGTTTTAGGTTTATTTTATCTTTCTTGGTTATTTCTAGTCCTTTTAGTCTTGTTTTAGTTAATAAAGTCTTAGTTTATGTTTTTAGGCCTTAGTTGTGAATAATGCGCTTGCTGCTCGGTTTCTAGCTTGATTTGCGTGCTTTTCTATGTGATCTTTCACTCTTTTCTCTCATGGTCTATTTGTCTAGGTGTTTGGCACTTTTCTCGATGTTGATGACCCAAGAGATAGCCGAAAAAATCAAGAAGCCTTGAAGCCAAGAAGAAGCTAAGAAGTTGAGCATTTGCAGCGCTTAAGGCTGGAACCGGTACCCGAGCAACCTTCGCACAGCACAGGCACCAAGCAAGAGCAAGCAGCAGTTGCCATGGCATGGGGGACTTTGTCGTCCAGTGGTGCGGCAGACCTGTCGTGATGCGGCATGTTTCACCGTGGCGCGGCATAATTCGTTTTCTAGATTTTTCTTCAATTCTTTGCTGTAAATGGTTGGCCGCGCCCTGAGAGAGGCCTTTCCTTCAGCCACCGCGGGCGCATCATTTCAAGCCGCGGACGCGGTTTCTGGGTTTTCTTCGCACCTAATCTCCGGTTTTCTCCTTTTTCTTCTTGTAGTATAATTAGGGGTTGACCCTATTTTGTAAGGGGACTTTTGGGGCAGATTTTTACATTTTCTCTCTCCTCTAATTAGGATTTGGGTTGGATTAGGAGTTTCTCTCTCTAGTTTAGGAGTATTTTTAGAGAGAGAAAGCTTGGGATTTCAATGGAGATTTGAGAGCTTGAAGAAGCAATTATGTGGATTATCTTCTCAATTATTCAATGAACCTTTCTAACTTTCTCTCACCTTTATTGCTTTCTTTAATTCTTGTTTTTGCTTAATTCTTTGTCGAATAGAGTAGATAATTAGATTACTTGTTTTATTCTTGCTTTAATTCTTGTTTTACCTTGTTTTCATGTTTTTCTTCATTATGATTGTTTAGATTTTGTTCTAGGGAAATGGATGAATGTTATGTTGATGAATTGAATGATTGATTGTGATTAGTATGCAATTGATTCTTGATTATTCGTGTGGATGATGTTTACATTGCTTAGAGTCTTTTTAGCTAATTGATTCTAGGTTTCTAATTGTGCTTTCAATCAATTGTGTGGAAGTGAATTGTTTGAGAGTCTATATTCTTCCATACCTATGCTAGGCTAGTTGCACGAGAGTAAATTAGCTTAGTAGGATAATTAGCATGCTTAATTGTGTGGGAGAGAGTTGAGTGTGTTGATTGTTCCTAATTGAGATCATGATCATCTAATTGCAATTTGTTGTTGAATTCATTAATGTAATTGGATTTCACTTTCCCTAGCATTTTGTTGATTGTTTAAAGTAGTGTTTTAGTTGTTTCTCTCTCTACCTCACATCTTTCCTACTAGTTTAATTAGCTCAAATTGATACACTTAGTCCTTGTGGTTCGACTCCAAACTTGCCTCTATGCTTGCTTAGTGGTTAGTTAGGAATTTATAAATATTGTTTGATATTAGGAGGTTAGTCAACGACCTAACCCTCACCTACTACTTGTCAGTGACACGAAATCTAGTAGGGATGACTTTGAATGCAGATATATCTCAAACTAGAAGTTATTTTGAGGTGTTTAAGGTTAGAGTTGATAGCTTGTTTTAAGAACTTTCCAACGATAGGTCATTTGCCCAATTTCGATACAAAAAAGGAGAAAGTTATGGCCGTTTTACGAAGACTGGCCTGGATGAAGTTGGAAAGTTGCGACGAGGAGGCGAGCTATAACTCTAGGCAAGTAAGCTATAGCTCGTTCCTTTGGAGCTTGCGCCAAGCTTGAGCTAGCTGCCGAGCTATAGCCTGCCAGTCCTGTTCTTGTGGGATAACTAATGGAATAATTTCCTAGCTAATTCGGTTTTCTCCACATGACGGCTATTTGAATTTTACTTGGAAAATACTTTAGGGTTTTATTAGGGTTTCCTTATGTCATAAAGGGACCCTTTAGGTGATCAATTAGATCACAGCTTAGAAAACCACTAGATTTAAGAATCTTTGTATATTCTCTCGATCTCTCTCCATTATAGTAGTGAAGAATCTCTCGAATCCCCCACCTGTGGATGTAGGTCTAATTTGACTGAACCACATAAATCCTTGTTTTCTTTATTTATTTTCTTTATAGTTTTTCTCGTTCTTATTTTCATTGACTTGTTTCGCATTTATCAAACACAATTACACACTTATTTTGTAACAAATTGGTATCTAGAGCCAGATTTTAGGATCTTAGGTTTTAGGTGTTTACAGATAAGTTTGATTAAATTATGCCAATGAAATTCGACATTAAGAAATTCGATAGGCAAGTGAATCTTAGCCTATGGAAATTGAAGGTGAAATTCATCTAGGTTCAAAGTGGCTATCACAAGGCTCTTGAAGGTGTATCCAAAAAGGCTTTGGGCATGACGATCGATAAGTGGGAGGAGATCAAGTTGAAGGCTCTTTCGGCAATTCAATTATGTCTCTCTAATGATGTTTTGAGAGATGTTTCCAAGGAAATGACTGTTGCGGATTTGTAGTTGAAGTTGGAGTCACTTTTTATGACAAAGAGCGTGGACAACAGTCTACTAATCAAATCTAGACTTCATGATCTTTGCCTTGAAGAAGGTAAACAGCTTGAGTCCTATTTAGATGAATTCTTCTCTATCAGTATGGATTTGCAAAATATCGATGTTGAGATCGATGATGAGGATATGGCTATTAGATTGTTGTGTTCTTTACCGCCTTCGTATAAGCACTTTCGAGATACTTTATTGTATGGTAGAGATGATTTGAGTTTGGAGGATGTTAAGGATGACTTAGCTTAACTCAAAGAGATTTATTAATTGACAATAAATTGGTTAATAAATCTAATAATCCTGCTCAAACTAATTCTTTGGCTACTCATGACCTGGTGGTAATAAGAATTTTGGTAAAGGAAAAGTTTATAACTATTGCCATGTGAAGGGTCATATCAAAGCCAAGTGTTGGAAATTGAAGAAGAAGAATGTGGAAAATTCCAATGAGAACAAATCCGCAAATATTGTCAATGTTGACGATGAGGATGAATTGCACTTTAGGGTTACAAGCTTCGGGGCTACGGTTTCTACAATCTCTCTATGATAAGTGCCCTTTTGAGATCTCTTGGTGAAACGAGAAACCATGTGGATATTGGTTATGGAGTCTATGATAGATTGCTTTTAATTTTCTATTTGTAATAAACTAGCAATCTTGGTTATAGATTAAAATTTGTTCTAGTTATGCTATTTCTTATTTTAATTAGGTACTTTTGTGATTTGTTAAGTACAATTGCAATTTAGAAATTATTGATGAAATTCTTATTTTCTAGAATTGTTTAATTAAGTTTTTTAGTTTGGGTTTGACATGAAGAAGTGTTTGAAGAGAGTTTGGTCAATTTTGATAAGCATGCATGCTTGGCGTCGGGACATTATACTCTCAATTTAGGCCATGTGATGGTTTTGTGTACGTCATTTTGTGTTCGGAGACGCACTGGCTCACAAGTTATGGAAGATGTCCGTTTGTTGATTGCCTAAAGTTAGTAGGCTTATGAAATTTTGTTTAAGGTGGAGGTTCTACGTTTTCTTATAAGCATTACTTCTAGGTTTTTTGGTTCAAGGTGGAGTTACCTTGTTTTGGTCAATTTAAAGTAAAGGTGGAGATTTGTTAAATTGTGACCCAAAATCTAGTAGGGCTTCCTTTGAATGCATATATCTCTCAATTATAAGTGATATTGAGGTGATTCAAGTTGGAGGTGATAGCTTGTTTCAAGAGCTTTCCAACGATAGGTCATATTCCCAATTCCAATAAGAAACGAGAAAGTTATGACCATTTTACAAATACTGGATGAATCTAGCAGGAAAGTTACGACGAGGAGGCGAGTTATAGCTCTAGGCGAGTGAGCTATAGCTCGTTCCCATGGCGCTTGCAGCAAGCTTGAGATAGCTGTCATGCTATAGCTCGGTAGTACGGTCCTTGTCGGATAACTATTGGAATAATTTCCTTATTTGATTTTCTCCACATAACGACTATTTGAGTTTTACTAGGGGAATACTTTAGGGTTTTATTAGGGTTTGCTTATGTTATAAAAGGACCCTTTAGTCGATCAATTAGATCATACCTTATTAGAAAGCTTAGATTTAAGACTCCTTGTATATTCTCTCGTTCTTTCTCCATTATAGTGAAAAAGCTCTCGAATCTCCCACCCGTGGATGTAGGTCTAATTTGATCGAACCACGTAAATTCTTTTGTTCTTTGTTTATCTTCTTTATTGTTTTTCTCGTTTTTATTTTCATTGACTTGTTCTGCATTAATCAAACACAATTACACCTTTAAATCCTAACAATTCCCATGAAATTGAGATTTACTTGCAGTTGCACAATTACTACCTTGTCTAAAACTTGTTGCACAATTAACCTCTTCCTTGACTACCAACTTGTGCATAAATAATTTCTTTCTCGACTCTATCAATCAAGATATAACGTTATTGATATGATGATATTATTATGAACCGTAGTTAAAAAAAAAAAAACCGGCTTACTGTTCCTCCCTAATTTTGAACTTATACACCGTAATAGTTCATAGACAAACATGTGTAATATAAAAATCATACAATAAAGTTCATACTAAAAATATGCTTGAATTAATTCCAACAAGGCATAAATAAATCCTCCTACTAAATTCATTTATGATTTCTTAAAATTTGCAAGATACGAATTATTGCATTTAATTTTGTTCAATATTTTGTTTTTGTTTTTGTGGATATAGGGGTAATTTAATAACTGTCTTACTAGTATAATCTCATTTTAAGATATTGTTAACATTTTATAATGCCGATCAATTTAGTTTATATTGCTATTTATTTATACAAGAGTTAAATAAATTGTACATACAATGCTTTATTTACTAAAACTCTTATGTCAAAAAATTGTGAATATAGTAGAGTCATATTTTACGCCACACATTTATAATTACAAAATTTTGGTGCATAAGATAAAATACGTTTAAATAGATAGATAGTATCCAAAATGAAAAGAAATGGTTATTTCTTCTTATCACATGGAAATGATAAGTTATGTTTGGTTTATTTGTCTCTACATTCAAATTAAGCTACCTAGTTTTCTTTCCTTTATCATAATAATTTGAATTTTTGAGAAATTAAGCTATAAACGCTAGATTCAAATTTATTTATTTATTTATTTTTACTTTTTAATGACTCAACATAGCAGTCAAATTTGAATGTAATTTTAATATAATAATAACTCATTTTAGAACCGAATAACTCCTAGCAGATCGTTACACTCTTTTGGATCGATAAAATCTGAAATGACTTAGAATAAGTTAGTGCACGCAGGTGAAAAAATCTATTCCAAACTTCCTCAAAATGAATCATGGATCTTAATTATTATGTATTAAAAATGATTCAAAATAACCTAACCCACAAGTTTCATCCGTGGGAGTACGTATAGTACTACTAGAGGAAGAGAACTCCCCTAGATTCCTGCCTACACTTACATTATTTGATGAGTTGGTCAAGTACCTTAAGCTATCATTGTAGTTAGAAGGCAACCAAATAAAAGGGTATTTAAGTAATTTAACATAGCATGCTTTGCCAAAGTTTTTATATATAAAGGTCATTTCTAACACCCCTTAACTAGGAATATGAACTACACCAAAAATAAATAAAAACCTTCTCTTCTTCCCTCCTTTTTCTTTGTCCTTGTTAAAAAAGTAAAAAGAAGAAATAAAAATCTTCTTCCCTCCCCACATGGAAAAAGAGTTAGATCATCAAAAAGAGCTCCAACTTCTGCCACCCCCACCTCCTCATCCCGCTCCCTCATCCTCCTCACGTGCTCTCCCTTGGTTCCATCACCACCGTAATCGATCGCGGCCGCCTTTGTACCGGCCGCCTTACGCTATCGATAACGGTCGTGTAGATGATGATCATGATCATCATGGTCATGGGAGTTGCCAGAGTGGGCCCTCCCTAGACTTGAAACTCTCAATAAGCCTAGAGCCAGCCGAGGCATCCGATTTCGGCTGCATCGAGGCGCTCAAGTGGCAGGCGGCCGAGCAAATACGGCTGGCTGCCATTGAGAAGGCATACGCTGAGCGAGTTAGAGAGTTAACTCGGAGAGAGATTGAGTTAGCTCACTCCGAGTTCGCTCGAGCTCGAGCCATGTGGGATAAGGCTAGAGAAGAAGTTTGTAAGGCAGAAAGACTTAGGGATACGGCTACTACTTGCATGGGCGAGATCACTTGCCACACCTGCAGGCAAAGGTTCCGTCCTAATTAGCATTATTAATTATTAATTATTATTAGTATTAGTAGTTTTTTTATTTTTCATTAATTTGGCATAATAATATGTGTACGGTGTACCATGATTTTATTCATTTACTTATATTTCTATTATTTCATATAATATGTGGTGATGGGTTTAGAAAATTTACGCTAGCTACCACTACCAGTAGAAAATTTCTTTTTATAATTTTGTTACTGGTTGGTGCAATTATGTTCAATAATGATTTGGAATTTGAATTTGGTGATGCCAAATTTTACATATTTTATGTATGCATTTATATGTATGGATGGGATGTTATGTGTGATATAAACTGACTTTAGATTTACAAATATGTAAAAGAGGATAATCATGTTTTAAGACTTTATTATTGATTGGGAAAATAATTATACATGCTTGCAAAATTTTGTGTGCTGTGTTTCTTTCTAACCTCTAGAAATTATGGATTTGTTTCATTAATCAAAGAATATTTTTTTAATAAATGTAGTAAATATGGATTTCATTCTCCAAATTTTCACTTTTGTTTAGTGAAATGTTCTATCTTTCTTCAAATTTAGTAATATCTTTACTTCAACATGATATGATGTATTTTGATCAAACTTAGCTAGCAACAATCTAAGTAAACATTCTCACCGTCCAGAATTAATAGTGATTCTGACATTATAATTTGAACTAAAAATGTAATACTCCGTAATTACCGAGGGAGAAGATGACGAAACATTAAATAAATGATCTTTTCTTGTTCTTGCAGTCCTCCAAGCTTTTACGAGATGGGTTAAGATTACGAACGCAAACTTTTACAAGAAATGCTTGTTTAGCCTTTATAAGTCTCAAGAGAAGATCAACGACAATAGTTTGGCAACGCATGTTGACCCAATATTTTGATGATTCTCCATTAGAAATTGCTACCCATGCACAAGATCATGTCTTGAATTTTTTTGTTTTTTTTTTCTTTAACAATGCCACAGTTGTGTATGTAGTTCAAAGTATTTAGAGAATTTATTCAATAAAAGAATGAATAATCCTTAAAGTTGACAAAGAAGTGAATTAAAAAGTGATTTTTTGATAAAAATAATTAAATCATGACGTATCAATGACAATTTGTGTGGAAAAGCAAGTCTTATTTACAAAAAGTTAAATATTGATCATATATCTGAAATTCTGAATCATATATATATATATATATATATATAAAAAAAATATATATATATATATATATAAGGGCAGTTCTGCTGAAAACAAGGCTTATGCTAAAAACAACATATTTCAACCATTTATTATTAGCACAAAAGATCAGACGGTTTAAAAGCCCTAAGATCATTCCAACCTTACATATAATCAATTCAACCGTTTTAAAGGTCACTACATGCTAAAATAAGGTAACTTTATCTAAATTGACGACATTTACATAGAGTCACTATATATAAAAATAACGTAACTATATCAATCTTTGACGAAATTTACACAAAGGTCATACAAAAATAAGGTAATTATATCAATTTTTACAACATTTACATAAAGGTCACTATATACAGAAATAAGGTAACTATATCGACTGAGTTTTTAACACCATTACATAAAGGTCACTATATACAAAAATAAAGGTCACTATATATAAAAATAAGGTAACTACATCAATTTTGACAATATTTACATAAAGATTGCTGTATACAAAAATAAGGTGACTGAAACAAAATTTACAACATTTCCATGATACTAAGGTCATTATATACTAAAATAAGGTAACTACATATAAACTTCGGGTAATTATATCAAGGAAAAATTGTAATAAATAATACCACCTTTCACCCGTCCGCTAAAAAACAAGTCGACCTTTTGATTATCTCTAAATAATACCACCTTTACCTAGATCCGCTTTAAACAAGTTATTTTACCTACAACCTGAATGACCGGTTAACAAATTTATTTTATTTTTATAAATTCGTTTAACACTTTAATTATCTCTTAATTAAAACTTTAATTATGATTAACAATTAAAATAAACTTTTTTTAAAAAAAAAAAAAAATCCCCCACCATCTTCCCCAACCAGCCACCGGCTGCCATCCCATACCCTTTCCCCATACGCTTATTTCACCCAAACTTCCTTCCTGGCGAACACCACGACACGAGCCCCCCTCCCCTAATTATATGACCCCCACCACGACGTATGGGATGGGGAGAGCGGCGGTTTTTGAGGCAGGGGAAGGGAATCGAGCTCTAGGAAAGGGGCGGGTTTCGAGGTGCTTGGGTGGGTTTCGTGGTGGCTAACGGAATTAAGGTCTCAGGGTGGTGTTGGTTTAAGCGGCAGAGGAAGAGGAGGGGGCGGTTTTCGAGGCTGGGTAGGATAAGGGGTGGGTTTCGGGGTGCTTGGGTGGGTTATAGGGTGGCTGACGGAATTAGGGTCTTGGGGTAGTGGTGGTGGCTGGTGGTGGTGGGGTTGTGTGGTAGTTTCGGGCTGTGGGGGTAGGGTGGGGTGGGCAGTGGTGGTCGAAAATGGAAGGGGCGGTTCTGATGATGGGGACAGGGTGAGGGTGCGCCGGAGTATTGTAATGGTGGTGGAGATGGGGTGGTTTAAGTGGGTGGCTATCATTGAAATGGGTAAGGAGGATGAAAGAAGGTGGGGGAATTTTTTTTTTTTTTTAAATAAAATAAAAAATAATAATAATCTTTTAAAAATTAAAAACATTAAAAATTTATATTTTCAGACCAATAAAATGATGACACGTGTCCATATAACCTATTAATCAGGTTACAACTTGTTTAAAGCGGATACCAATTAAAGGTGGTATTATTTAGAGATAATCAAAAGGTCAACTTGTTTTTAGCGGACGGTTGAAATGTGGTATTATTTATGACAATTTTTCCTTATATCAATTTGACACCATTTAGTCAGAGGTCACTATATACAAAAATAAGTTAACTATATCAAGTTATAACAATTTTGACGACATATACACAAAGTTTACTATGTATAGAAATAAGGTTACAATATCAATTTTGATAAAGCTTGCACAGAAGTCACTATATATAAAAACATTATCCCAAGGTTGAAAGTGGGCCAACTCGTGAGCTACATTATTCTCGCATCCTTTAACAAAAGACCAAACTATACTAGTAAAACTTAGTAAAACTAGAACATAATTTTAAAATATCATCAACAATTAAATGAAATGAACTTAAGCCCCTGGATTGAGCACGCATATCTTGAATTAAACCCAAGCAATCACTTTCCAGTTTCAACCACTAACTTATCAATGCCTTCGTCCAACGCTAACTTCAGACCCCATAAAATTTCTTTGGCCTCTACTACCTTCGTATCCCACTTCTCAGGACCCCGAGCTACCCCGCAGCAAAGAACATACCCCACACTGTCCCTAAGAACAGCGCCCAGTCAAGGACAGAGTTA
This sequence comes from Chenopodium quinoa, assembly GCF_001683475.1. Classification (NCBI taxonomy): domain Eukaryota; kingdom Viridiplantae; phylum Streptophyta; class Magnoliopsida; order Caryophyllales; family Amaranthaceae; genus Chenopodium; species Chenopodium quinoa. Next base: position 2,698,361 of record NW_018743510.1, on the reverse strand, counting down.
CTACATGTAAGCCTATCACTCAAGTAATTCTACCTCCAACCGCACAACCAGTTACCGTCGGACCACCCTGCAACCAGCAGCTCGCCACCGCACCAAATCTCTACAGCTTACCAAACACCGATCCGAGCAGTAGCAACTCCCGAACCACACCACGAATAGCCACCTAAGCAAACACCATCTTTACATTTTGTTGAGATTGCTCACATAGTAATGGCATAAATGTAATTTACATTTTGTTTTTTATTTGGCTCATTTTGAGCAATAATTTTTTGTTCATTTATCAAATGAGTAAACAACTATTTGCTCATTTATCAATGAGAAACAATTCTTAGTTCATTTATCAAATGAGCAAAAAAAAAAAATTATTTTTATTTTTTTACGTTATTTTTTTTTTTTTGTTATTTTTTCTCATTTATCAAATGAGCAACATTTATTTATTCATTTATCAAATGAGCAAATAATTTTTGTTCATTTGATAAAAAATATTTGCTCATTAGATAAATGAGCAATAATTCTTTGTTATTTATTAAATGAGCAAACAATATTTCTTTGTTTTGTTTGCTCATTTATCAGAGCAACGATTCTTTGTTCACTTATCAAATGAGCAACAATTCTAAATAAAACATTAACTAATATGAAACCTTGAACTTACTTACTATATCTGAAAATGTAAATAATTGTTGGACCATAAGAGACCAACCGTATACTAGTTAATATTATATATGCACTTCATTTTCTGCCTATTTTTGAAGTAGATAGTTCATAAGGTTAATTAAATACATGTTGTTCTGCTCATATCCTTCACAAATGAGCAAAAACACATATAATAAAAATGCATTAATGAAAATGAACAAACTTATATTAGAATCTCAACAAATTGCTCCATACTTCATCACATAATACAAACTCATCAAACTCATTTTCGATCGCCGAAATCTTTCAATTTCACCGGAGCGCGCGATCATAAACGTCGTTGAGTGGAGCTCGAAAATGACATAATTGGTCTGAATTTTGAGCTTGATTTCTTTTTTATTGATGTTGCAAAGTTAATAACAATGATGTTAATGGCGATATTGTTGATGGAGAACATAATCGTCGCCGATTGGAGCTCGAAGACACAGTTATCGACCTGAATTCGAGCTTAATTTTCTTGTTTTTAATGGCGCGAAAATGATGGTGATATGAGCACAATACAAAGACTCCATGGTTGATTAGAAGTTGAGCTTAATTTCTTTGAAATTAATGGCGTGATGTTGATGATGTATACCGAACAATAGATGAGAGGACAGAGAAAGAGAATGTGAGGAGAGAGAAAGAAAGAAATGTGGAAGTGAAAGAGAGAAATAAGAGGGTTGGTTTAAAATACTCTTTTGATTTTGATTTTTAGGGAATAATCACAGCCCTTAGCTTAAAAAAATTCAAAGGTCTAGATTTTATTCTCACATAAATTGAGGTTCCCACATAAGGGATGTGTTCTCACATGATCATATATATATATATAAGGAAGCTTAAAACAAGATGGTAAAACACTAAAACGGGTATATCTATCCATATTTGAGATGGATTTCAAATAACCATCCACATTAGATGAAGTGTTACAAATATAAATAGAAAAAGAATGAAATAACTATGTATATAGAATATGAAATTTTCATTACGTACAACCATACTACATACTCCCTCCATTTCTAAAAGTTCGATTCGCTTACTATTTGTGCGGTTAAAATAAAATAATTTTGACTACACTTTATGATTTATACAATAGCTAGAAATAAATTAGCATGTGGAATCTTACTAGATTCCCCTTATTATAAATTTTCCACATATAAACTTTATTATAATTTTCACTTATACATAGCCAAAGATATTTACAGTAAAAGATTTTCATTGAAACCCGCGCAAATGTAAAGTGAGTCGAAATTTCAGGAATAGATGGAGTATATACTTATGTGAGGCTTTATAAGTCTATCTTTACACTACTTGAAGAATATTAGACTCATTTACGCCATAATTATTTAGAAGGTGATATTGAACCACTCTTGCAACACCATTAATAAAGAATTTCCCATATATATTATGAAGAATTTATGTAGCAATGAGAATTTGAGGGTTAGACAATGGGAAGAGGATTGAGATGATTATAATTTCATTATTGCATGGCACAATAAGAACAATTTTTTTTTAAAAACCACAATAAGATACATTATTGTGAATAAAATAATAAAGTTGTGAATATCCCTTAGTAACCTTTTTTACTTTTGGTTCTAGAATCAATGGGTTATAAAATTGTCATTTTCACACCTCATCTTTATTACCCCCACCCCTTCCCCCAAGTACGGTACAAAAAGATGAGGATTATTGATGAGGACTTTTTATTTTAAATGACAATCCTATTTCCTATTCCTAGGCTTGACATTGGGACGGGCTAAAAAACAAGGACGAAGAGACATGTGATTCATGAACAATATGTTAATTACGTACAAAGCAAACAAAAATAAGGTTTAATTTATCTCTGGTAATATCAATTACAAAACTAGGCTAGGTTTGAATCAAGGAGTTTAATAAATTTAAACATTACTCTCTTAAAAAATCGAAGTAGGCATGGTCCTCATGTTGCATGACTCATTCACTCATATAGGTTTGAAGACATATTTTAACAAAAACCAGGTTACCACAACACCGCGTCAACTAAAAAAAATGAGGGTATGTAGCATTTACAATTTAATCATCAAGTACAACTAAAATTTACAATCCTGTCTTGATTCTATACATTCACCACTACCGGCTATCGAGAGGGGATCCGTAATAACATCACGCAACATCTTCAAGACTTCAAGCTCATTGCACTAAGTAATAACATTGATTCCATGATTAGCTCGTCATCTCTCATAACAAAACCACAAGCATTTTGTATTTACAAATTAAATGAAGTGCCATGCGATCGGCGGAACAAGCTAAGGTCTATTATTAAAGACCTTTTCATTCGATTGAGATTATCTACAAACAAAAATATTTAATTTGAATTGTGACTTAGTTTGTTATTAAACAAGGGAGCTTGTTTTACCTAGAAAAGAAAGGGAGATGAGCAACTGCTCAAAGTTTGGGTGAAATTCGTCTGAAACCAAGGGAAATTCATATGAACCCTTGGGTTCATTGTTCTTTGTTTCGGTTTCGTGTTTGTGTGACATGCATATGGTTGCTTGTGCCAATTTTTGTGTTACTACTTGTGAATTGAATAGTTTAGGGTTTCTCTAATTAAGAGAATAATTATGTGAACAACAAAGTGCACAAAGTCGCCAGTAAAAGTCACTAGCTAAGATGTGACTCAACTTATAAAAGATCGAGCCTATTACTACTATATATTTCTACCCTCTAAAAAAATATCCCTTGTCTCATAAAGTAGTACATATATATTGACTGGACTACATATATGCATTATTCCTCTTCTTAATTCTTTTATTCATCGCATATATATGATCTATGATTTGTTACCGTACTTTCACAATTTCCTTATAAAGCTTTAAGAATCTTTGATCCCCTGAGCTCACGATCTGCCAATAAGTTTGGATGCAAATGCAAAAGACGATGTCAATTACTCAGTTAATGTCACGCAAGACAACACAACCAATATTTTTCACTTGAGACATCACTATCAATATTTTTCACCTGAGACATCACAAATTCATAATCGCTTGTGCTCAGTTCCATAGAAGAAATAGGTGCCCTATTCACTTGATGTGTATGAACAAAAGTCAAAATGTGTATGTATATTAATATTACATTAGTTTTGGATTATTTACAAAATGAATGAAAATAAAGAGGTTAAATAACTTTAATTTCATACATTCTTTACTGTATATGTTTTCCTCCGGACTTTCTGTTTTTATTAGTTGGTGTTGGCTACTTGGCTGGATTGTGAGATACTGAGATTGGTGTTGGTATATACGTAGTAGTAGGGGGTGATGGTTATGGTGATGCCGTGATGGGTGCGTTGGTGCTTATAGAATCTGGCTGAGGTCGCGAAGATGATGGTGGTACGATGAGGACTACTGGCGATTTGTTGGTGTTACGTTAGTACAATTGTGGTAGTTGTGCCATGCCATCAGGGATGAAGGTAGGGGTAGGCCTGGTACGTAGCTAAGCTAGCCGAGCAACGGTATCGTTGGTAGTTGTCGGTTGGGGTATTTCCTAGCTAATGGTGGTTGTAGTTGGCCTAGAGTGGTGGTTAGGCAAAGTTCATGTAAATATCTAAAAAGGATTAGTTCTTTCACATACTTGATCAATTACTGACTCATTATCCCTCACCGCCACCATTTTAAAATTGTCCTATTATGTTCTCTTAGTTCTGTTCACGATCTAATAATCTTTTATACTTTGTTTGAATGACAAGTGAACTATGGAACTATAAAAAATCATTATAAATACATCACGTAAACTAAGCTAGTTAACCATCAATGTTATACATTCTTAAATAAGTCAAATTTATTTGCCCGTTTTAATATGGATATACCTCCTTTTACCGCAAGAGAATACACACATTCTCAATTTGAATAAAAGGGGGTAAAAAAATAAATAAAAAAGGACGACATTGTGTCATGTATTGCATGGCGGAGTGGAAAAGTTATACGTAGTAAATTAGTGAAAAGGTCAGTGACAAAGTAATAAGGGGTTGGATGAAACAGATTGGTCTTGAAACTTCGAGTCCTGTCAAATCACAACTACAACTGTTGGCACGGAATATCTCACACCAGAAATGGTCAATAGTAAATGACAAAGAAGACATTCATTGGCTTTCATTTCAATTACTAGCTTAAGACAAATTGTTCTAGTAATATCTAATAATCTTTGATTCTTTGTCTTTGTCACATATCCATATATATATATTCTTATTAAGTTATTATACACACTTAATATTATACCATACATTATGAGTAATGGCGTCAATTCGGATATTTAGGTCAAATTATGTGAGATTGAATCGGTCAGTTTGATTTATTTCAAATAAAATTAGGTCATTATAAATTATTGCATGTGTTCGTACAAATTGAAATCTAAATAATATAAACAAATCAGATTGGGTCGATTGGGTCACTTTTTGACACCTTTATATGTGAGTATATGCATGGTAGCTTCTTTATATCTTATACTCGTAAGTCTTATTTCTTTTGGGGGATTACCACATGCAGGAATCCTCAATGGATCAATCTAATTTGGGGTAGCAAGCTAGACACTTTGGGATTGTATGTAGGATAAGGGAATCCTCTTTTCTAATAAAGTATTCTTAATGGAGATTTCAAACCCAATCTTGAGGTTGGAAGGTGCTCCCTTTTCTAATAAGTCAAGCTTAACTTGGTAAGCTATACTCGTGAGCATGAAGTGTGATTAGCTATGGTCTTGTTTTCATATGCTCCCCTTTCGCCATGATTAATTAAGCTTAGCTTGCTATATTGATGGCCTTAGTATATATGTTCATCTTTTATCAAGTTTATGAACTATCTCTTGATCCCTGACAAAATTAGCATTATTGATTAAGTGTGTGTCTTTCAAAAAACAACATTGAAAATATTTTGTTATCAAACTGCTTTATTTAAAGTATAACTCTCTTGTGTATAACTCTCTTGGTGCCTAACTTAATTAATAATGCTCCATTGTCTAGCAAAGTATTATTATTGAGAATCATTTATTATCCACGTGTGACCTCTTGCATTAGAGAAAGAGCACAGAAAATACCACCTTTTAAGCTATAGAAATTACTTTCATTATCACCAATTAATTTTATTATAAAGTCTCATTTAAGTGGGTCGAGCTCTCCTCCTTCTTGTTTGGGCTTCCCAAACGTAATTATATTCGCTTAAATTTTAATGTAGTATCAGAGCCTATGTTGCAATCTCTTCTAAACTGGATCATTAATAACAACCCAAACCCAAATCCAAACCCAAACCAATTGATTTATTCATCAATTGATAATGAGCGGTATCAAACTAACCTAAAGCAAACCTGATCTAATTAACAAACAATTTTACACTTTTAGATACAATTAATGAATTGACTATATACTTATCGCTCATCCATAAGCAGTTTCTTTGTAAGTTTTTAATGAATACAAGGTTGAGTGACTTGAGTACCTTACTCCCTTGGTATGGTTCAACGTATATAAATATCATATCGGACCTCGATCACTTTGAAATAACAAACAATAGCAATTAGCCAGATGAAAAATATCCTAATGAAGGCAGAGAAAAGGAGCTTGTGCTCGTAGTAAGGCCATACTTTAGCATCGCTGTCATGCAGCAAAATAAAGGGTAGCTTTCCAATATACCTAATTTCCGAAACTTTCACGATTTATTGCCCCCTCTACCTTATGGCATGACCCATTTGAGGGATCAAATCAATGTAATCTTACTTCAATTCTACTATTATTATTATTATTATTGAGAGAGACCAACCCTCTTTTCCCTAGAAAACAATATATAAGTAAATACAAATATATACTACAACTCTTATCACCAACATATATATATGGTGCACATTATATACCCTAGCTACCTTTACTCTAGATCCCTGAATAATACATTTTTTTGCACTTACAACACTTTTTTCCACATTTGTCAATGTATAAATTCAACCTTTTATATCTTTATAATTATGCATTTGTAAAAATTTATCAGAATTTAATAGAATGAATATTGAATCTAACAAGATCTCATATGATTGTTTTTATTTATGTATATGTTAAGAAATGTAATTAAAGTTGAGTATTAGAATATTGTACACTATTAAAAATTTAAAATGTTATGTTGTTAGTAAAAAAAAAAAAAAAAAAAAAGCAAAAAAGTATACACTAGCTAACTTTACAATAGATACTGTCTACTAGACACTATAATACATACTGACTTGTTCTTCATTTAAAACCACCAAAAAATACATCCTTTCGCCCTTTTTTTTTACCAATTATTAAACGATTTTGAATTTTGCATTGTTTAGTTGTTCACACTTTTTATTCTTAAGGATAAGTTTTACTTATTGAGAATTAGCGATAATGATAGTTATAGTTATGTATTGACAAAGTGATATTTTAAATATGTCAACTTAAAAAGAACGGATAAAATATATTTCAATTGAATCTAATTATGTAACGGAATTAATTAGTACGTAATATTATTTCAATAAACAATCGAATTGGCATAACTTTTGCTAGTGATGGTCCTCACAAACAACAAGTTAGCCAAACACTTCTATGTTGATAAAATAAGTAACCTTTTTGGATCAAAATTGCTCACAAACAAACCAATAATTCCTTTAGAATAATACAAAGTATAAATTTATTCTTATCAAAAAGACAACAATAAATATTGGGAAAAGGAAACTCTTTTTGTTAAGTATGTAGGGTGGTTCTTCTTAGTGGTGTCATATAATCCTATCCAAAATTTGTCTCTCCATAAATTGTATTTTGGTTGATCATAAAAACGCTCTTAACTTTTAATTATTTTTTTTTTTATTTTTTTTTTATTTTTCTAAATATTTTTGAAGAGGAGAGAAACATGGGTAGTGGAGATGTTTAGCTTTTGTGATAGAAAGATAGAGCTAAAAGTTAAGCAACTTAAATACAAACCTGCATAACACATTTTATGTACAGAGAATTGTACAACAAATAATGTCTTGTTATAATATGAAGTTATTTGATTTTTGTTTGATTTCATTTGCCTTTTGTGTATAAAATAAGGTTCCTCGTTTGACCTGGCCTGGTCCCTGATTAACTGGTATCATCCATGTTATTTGACTCCCATGAATGTATTTCATTCAATTTATAGTAGTACACTTCTCATTATACTGACACAAATTGAGTAACAATGTAACGATCTTTTTCTTAAATATTTAGAAAATGACTAAGGATAAGAGTGGTTAGTCTAACTCGATCGACGGCCAAGGTTTGAACCATGGGTCCGGCCACAAGGGTGCGGAGTTGGAAGGTACTAGACTAGATCAGCAGATAATTGGACATGTTAAATTTCGTTTTGGGTGCTTGGCCAAGTCCATATAGCTTATCAATTAGGTTGTACTATATCCACATTATATTATATTTAATGAATTTAAAATACATTTTAAAGGAGTATTTTGTGCCGTATATAAATTTATTTATTTTTTACTTCGTTATGACTTCAACATCACTACAATTAATTAAAAAGAAAAAAAAATTACTACCATTAGCATAATATAGCTCATGTTCTACTGATTAATATTTTGGAGGACTGTGCCTGGTGTCCTTATTGGCATATTTACTTATGAGGGACACCTAGAATCTCATTTTACATCGGTTTTTTATTATTTACAACAAAGGGTTATTAATTGTGAGATATAAAAAATTCATTTGTTGCAAATAATAAGAATCAGAGGTGGTAAGTGAGTATAATCAATGACCGTTCAGAATATGCTTGATCAAGAGTTTGCCTGTGTTACGTCACGACATTTACAAGGAGCAAAACTTATGTTGCATAACTAGGTCATTACATGCAAACTCATTAAAATATAAACCCCCTTCCTAGATAATAAATTGTTCAAACAAATATATACAGGAGAAGGAAATTTTTGTAAGCAAAAGATGCATGGACAGAATTGCACCTATGATCTTGGGCATATAGCAAAAGAGAAGGAAACAATTGAATAATTTTTTTTTCGTTTTTGCTTCTTAAATTTCAATTTTCTTTTTGGTTTAATTTTACTACGTATCATTTCTCTAAATTTCTTCTAGTCTAATTTCGTTTGAACAAAAGTTATTTCATCGAATCATTATTTTTTTCTTTGTTATGTATCAATTATACTTACTCAAAACAGTAATCCTACTAATTCAATGTAAAACAAAATTCTGAAAGTATAATAATAAATAATAATCTCTGGCCAAAGGAAGTGATAATTTTCATATATTTCATCAATGATTCACTGATTTCTTATGGTGGTAAAATCCAAGATGGCAATCCTGAAACCAATAATTTCGTCAACAAGTAGCATCAAGAGACAATCATATGATGACAATACCAAAAGACAAATATTAAGGTTTTGTCACCATAATATATAACTGTTGCTTGCTTATTATTTCGCCCTCAAAATCAAGGCATTGCACATATATATGTGTTATGTGTCCTAAATTTATATTATATGGCCCAATATATCTCTTTGTATCCTGTAGTTTTTTGTTTTTTGTTTTTTTTTTTTTTTTTTTTTACATTTTTTTTTATACCTTCTTATGTAGATTTTGAGCATGATATTTTCAACCAGAAATTATTAAAAATTTTATATAAATTTGACACTCTACATCTAAATTACTTTAACAAGAACTCACCTAATTATGCTTTTTTAATATTGTTTATCAAAAAATTCTGAATACTTAAAGTTTTTGTCTTCTATTTAAGGATTTAAATGGAACAAATAAAAAAGAACGAATGATTATAACTTTACTTTGAAAAATTATCGCAATGAGTCGTCAAACGAAAAATCAAATACAAGAAACCAAGGAGTTATGAATTGAACGACTTTAACGTGTGAGGTTGATGTTTTTTTTATGTAATTATTACATTATATATGTCGGTACTCAATTAAGACAGAAGCAATATTTTTGAGATCTTTGGCTCTATGAATCTAGGTTTTGTGATATGTGATACGTCTTGTCCTGCTTCTATACACAAATTAAACTACGATTACTTAAATTATTTTTTGTCTTACATTTTCATGCAGTTATATGATAATTCACTATTTTTTTTCTTAAATGATTTCTTGTTAATGATCTCATTATAGGCAAGTTATGAGAATTAATGATCCATAGTTATGTAAGAGATTACTTGTTTATTTTTTTTTAGTCATAACAAGGAATGACTAAATGAAAAAATGGTTTCCCTCAAAAAACACAAATTATAGATTAAGGCGAGCTTTCATTAACTAATTGTAAGACAGGTTAAAGTTACTCTAAAAGTATTTAAGTTACCCTTATTTACAACAAAAGTTGCCATTATCCAAACATAAATTTTACCCTTAAAATGCACTTTTAATGTATTAGATTAATCATATTAGTCTTTATAACATGTATCCATTAAAAACTATGCATAAAAATACAATCAAACTTCTTACAATTATAAGTTACCCTTAAAGTAGGGGTGGCAATTGGGTCAGCAGGTCAGGTTCGGGTCAGATTTCGGGTCGATTTCGGGTTGTGCTTAGAAACTATCAAAAATAGTGTAAAACTGAATGTTATTACGAAATATGAAATTTAGGTCAAATCGGGTTGAATTCGGGTTGTTCGGTTCGGGTTCGGGTTCGGGTCGGGTCAAGTTTGGGTTTCTCTCGGTAAATTCGGGTCGGGTTTGGGTCAGGTTATCGGGTCGGGTCAGGGATTGCCAGCCCTACCTTAAAGTGATCAAAGTTATCATAAAAAATTGTTAAAGTTGCCCTTAATCTGACCGTCTTACAATAAAATTAATGTAAGTCCGCCTTACACAAGACTTACTGCTTTAAAAGATATACTACTATAACCAAAAATTTTAGAAATATGTTCACTAAATAATATTTTAACATCAATAATCTTAAATAATATATTATTCTCCTAATATTATCAACATGGAAAATATATCACAACACATATTTTTCGGTATTAATTTTATCTCATATCTCTAACACATTTACCTACAATGTTGGCCAAAACTTTAAAGATTTATGATTCAAAGTAGTAATTTTGCAAAAAAGGATAGCAATAGATTGGAGTGAGTTAGCTATTAATAATTAACATTTTTTTTTTTTTTTATAATTATTATGTTAAGAGAGTAGTGGAGTTGAATTGAGGTTGTAGAGTATTGATATCGCTCCCCTGTCCCTATCGTAGATCCCGACTTGTGGTCTAGGGTGAATTAATATGTTGTCAACTCCGCGTTTTCTCTCTCTTACTCATCCTCACTTTCTCTCTGCTCTCAGACGAAGACGACGACGACTTCATTCTTCTGGTAATTTCCTCTTTTTGTACTCATTTGTTCGATTCTAGGTTCCCCAAATATTTTTCGATTTTTATTGTTTGTAATTTTTGATTCGATTTTTGCGGTTGGCTTTGCGAGTTTTATGGTAATTTTTGGTTCTTCGTAAAGTTTTTTGTGATTGTTTCGTCTGATTTCAATTTTTGTTTTGGTTAATGGTATAGACCATCATTATTTCTGTAATTTGCATGTACACGTACAATAGCTATGTTAATAGACTGAAATGAGATGGTATAGAGTTGAATTAAATGAACTATGACCTATGTAATCTTGCTTGATTTGTCAGCATTTACAATAAGGAACTCAGTCAGGAGATGTGTGCTGAATGCCATAAACTCAATATAGATTTACATTCTATCAGAGTGCTTTTGATATTTCATTTTTGTGCTCTAAGTAAACTGTGTATTTCTTTTCTCTCATGCCTGATGTTTTTCCCTTTATTTCAATCGTCATATATCCAGGAAGATAATGATGAGCTTCGCCGCTCTCCTAGGACACTTGTTATAATTGTGCCTGAGTGTTGCTTAGGTTATTATAGTGCTGCAAATGACCCTCTACGATAGATTTTCAATATGGGAGACTGTTGAAATATTTCTTCATGGTCTTCATCCTTGGGGATTTTGTGTCAAACAGGTCTTATCGTGGCAAAGCTGCTAATAAATGGCCTGTGGGTATCACCTTGTACTGTATGATAATGGGAAAGTTTCCCTTTATTGGAGAGAAACTACGAGAAATCTATGACAAGGTGCGTTGGTTTCTCATCCACAATCAGCTACATGCTTTAAAAAGTGTATTTAATGTTCAAAGTTTGTTCCTTTTCTATTCTGACAACTGTTTTGATGTCCCAGATTGTTAATGATCCAATTGATCTCCCAGAAAATATTAATCCGCAACTCAGGAATGTATTAGAGGGGCTCTTGTGCAATGGTGAGCGAACTATTACAATTCCATTTATTAATTAGCTATGAGTCATTTGATAGCTTACTACATGTGGTAGTTTATAGGAACAAATTCTAAACTTCTATCTGCTCACCTTTGTACAATGTTTTTTTTTTTTTTTTGAAACATCCTTTGTACAATGTTAGTTTACATGTTTTGTGAGAATTTTTGACATTTTAGCACACCAAAATTTTTTGGGATTAAGGCTTTGTTGTTGTTGGGGTAGGGGGGTTGAAGATGTTGCTCCCTTTTTTTATTTGCATCTGCAAGTTACTACAACTTGATTAGTATTATTAACCCTGGTGCTTTACTCTTGAGCATTCTGATCTCTTCTTTTTAGTGTTCTAAATTTTCTTAATTGATGCTTGCTTGTTCAGGCTTATGAATTTTTTATATTATACTGTTTTCAGTGCTTGACAATAATGAAATCAATAATTTGAGCTGTCTCATTTGGGTAATCGGACCGGTTGATGATATGTTAATACAAGCAGTAGATATTGGTTGATATATGCCCTATAGAGCAGGTTGTGGCCTGGTTTACATTATCTTGTTGACTTCCTAGGTGAAGAGAGCTAATGTAGTCCAGTGGTACGAAGAAAGGTTGGAGGGACCTTCAAAAACATGGATTTGAGAACAAACAACAACGATTCTATTTTTACCTGAACTCCTCAGTAGTCAAGATGATTAGTTGGGTACTCAGTGTAAGACTAATCAATGACATTTGTGTTCTGAATCCTGGTGAAGAGCAAGTCCATGTGACTTAAATCTTATCCTTGACTTTTGAGAAAAAGTCTTTCCATGGTTACCAGAGCCTTTTAGATTTGATTAGTGTGGAAGCAACAAAAAAAAAAAAAAGCCAATATGCCACTATATATCTTGCATATGTTATTTTGTCCCTGCAAGAAACCGTCCTAAAACCGATATCCGTTTCACCTGTGCTAGGAGGCCTAAGAAGAATTAGTTGGAGGTTTTGCTGAGCTGGATGGCTGTTAATACCAGTTTTGGGGTAGAGGGTATAATAGTAATCTATAGAAAAGTTTGTTATGAGTTTGTTATTGTTGCTGGCATGCTTTAGCTGTGTTTAAGCTTATTTTATGAGTTATGTGTGGGTATTAATAGTATCTTGGTAAAGGGGGAATGTATCAAGCAATTAATTAGTCAAGTGGCCTATATTGGAGAGCTCCTTCCTCTCGAAAGAAGGCTGTATTGTTGAACACTCTGTTTGATAATACAATTTCATTCCCTGGCTGCCATTGTTGTCTCTCTTAGCTCGCTTAGCTACTGGTTTATACCAATTCCTAGCAAATTGGTATCAGAGTAGTAATGGTCCAAGCAGGGACAGAAGATGGCTCGCCTTAATCATGGCCAACGCCTGGACCTGTTGGAGCAAGAAATTTCCGGTTTGCCTTCGCGTGTGGCTCAAGAAATCACCACCGCAATGGCGGCTTTCAAAACAGATATCACCTCCCCGATCACGGCTGGGCAGGAGAGACTCAGTTCGGAATTTCGCTCTTCTGAGGGAAATGGGTCTCCAAATCACTGGGATAATCCATTTTCGTCCCAGCAGCATCTGGACTACGGAGATGGAGGTTTTCAGGGTGGTCAATCGAATTGGAAACTTAGCAAACTTGACTTGCCCATTTTTGAGGGAACGAATCCGGATGGATGGATCCTCCGTGCGGAGAGGTTTTTCCATTTTTACCGGCTCAATGAGGAGGATAAGCTGGAAGCCGCCGTGGTGGCGTTGGATGGTGACACCTTGCTTTGGTTTCAGTGGGAGAACCGACAACCCTTGCCTTCATGGGAAGCGCTGAAACGCCTCCTTCTCTACCGCTTCAGAACCACCGCAACAGGCACCTTGCACGAGCAGTGGCTGGCCCACCAGCAGAGCGGCACCGTGGCGGATTACCGGCGGCGATTTATTGAGCTCTTGGCTCCAATTGATGGAGTTCCTGAGGAGATTGCGAAGGGGCAATTCCTTAATGGACTTAAGGAAGAAATCCGGGTTGAGGTCCGACTTTTGGATCCGGTTTCTCTGGATCATATGCCATGGAGCTGGCAATGCGGGTCGAAGAAAAATTGAGAATCAGCCCAAAGCCCAAAACTCATGGCAGCCTTCCCCCTTGGAGAATCCCGAATCCAGCATTACGACCCAGCCCACACAACAACCCAAACACAAACCCAAATACTCACCTCCTCACCAGCAACCAAAACACGACCCTAAACACGAATCCCAAACACCTTCACCCAGGTCGCACCGCCGCTAACAACCCCAAACACACCGGAGAAATTAGGCGGTTGTCGGAAAAGGAGCTCCAACAGAAGCGGGAACAGGGCCTGTGCTTCCGTTGTGATGAAAAGTGGACAATAAACCACTGTTGCAATCGCCGTGGATTGAGCGTGCTGCTCATGGAAGAAGAAGTGGACGAGGACGATGCCGGCGACCTCTCCGTGGTGGAAACAAACGCCGATGAGTTGGTTCCTCCTCCTCCAGAGTCATTCGCTCCGCTCCACCGGAGGTGAGTTCTGTTATGGGCTTGACTAGCCCTAAGACCATGCGCTTGGCTGGTATGGTGAATGCAAGTCCCGTGGTGGTGATGATAGATCCCGGGGCAACTCACAATTTTATTTCTAGTGAGGCGGCTCTGAAATTGGGTCTCAATTCCATAGGATCCAGAAGTTTCGGGGAGAAGCGGTGCAAGGGGAAGGGATTTGTAAGGGCGTCTTGCTCGACCTCCAAGGGGTCTCGATTGTTGAGGATTTCCTCATACTTCCTTTAGGGAGCTCAGACATGATTCTGGGCATCCAATGGTTTGAGAAGCTGGGCACGATCACAACCAACTGGAAAACTCAAACATTGAAATTTCAGTTGAATGGCAACACGGTTACCTTGAAGGGAGACCCTCAATTGGGACGGACTGGAATCTCCTTGAAAGCAATGTTCAAAAATTTGCAGAAGGAAGGGTTTGGTTACCTGCTGGAATTGAACCACTTAGAAAAAGCAGAAGAATCTGAACCAGAAATTCCTGAGGTTTTTATGCCTTTGATTCAGGAATTTCAGCAGGTTTTTCACATGCCTGCTGGTTACCCCCTCAGAGACACATCGAGCATTCCATTGTTTTACATAGTGGTGCCAACCCGATTAGTGTCAGGCCGTATCGATATCCACAAACCCAGAAGGATGAAATTGAAAGATTGGATATGCTGATGGCAGGGATCATTCAGACCTCGACAAGTTCTTATTCCAATCCAGTTTTGTTGGTAAAAAAGGACGGATCCAGGCGTTTCTGCATTGATTACAGGGCCCTTAACAAGGAAACAGTCCCCGATAAATTTCCGATACCCATCATCGATGAATTGTTGGATGAATTGGGTGGTTCAGCGATTTTCACAAAACTCGATCTCAAGTCGGGTTACCATCAGATCCGGGTAAAGCCCGAGGATGTGCATAAGACAGCTTTTCGAACCCATGAGGGTCATTACAAGTTCCTCGTAATGCCTTTTGGGCTAACCAACGCCCCCGCCACTTTTCAGTCGCTTATGAATGATGTATTCCGGCTTTTTTGCGGAAGTTTGTATTGGTGTTCTTCGACGATATCCTGGTATATAGCCCCTGTGTTGACACGCATAAAACTCATTTACAGCAAGTTTCGCAAATTTTAGCTGACCACCGCCTTTCTGCCAATTTTAAGAAATGTGAGTTTGGGAAGGAAAGGGTGGCTTATTTGGGGCATGTGATCTCGGCAGTAGGTGTGGAAGTTGACTCTTCCAAAGTGAAGGCTATGTTAGATTGGCCTCCTCCCACGAACTTGAAGCAGCTCAGGGGTTCCTGGGCCTCACAGGGTACTATCGTAAGTTCATCAAAGGGTATGCTCAGATTGCCCTTCCCTTGACTTCCCTTGACTGAGCAATTGCGCAAAGAGAATTTTGGGTGGACCGAGGCTGCTACTACGACTTTCAACACATTAAAGGCCGCCATGGTAAATGCTCCAATCTTAGCTGCACCAAATTTTGCTCTACCATTTGTGATTGAAACAGATGCGTCAGGGCATGGTTTAGGGGCTGTCCTGCTACAGGCAGAGCATCCTATTGCGTATTTTAGCAAGATTTTGGGAATCAGAAATAGGGGCAAGCCTATATACGAGAAGGAGCTTATGGCAATTGTGTTTGCCGTGGAGAAATGGAGACATTATTTGCTGGGCCGACATTTCAGTGTTCGCACTGATCAACGAAGCCTTAAGTATTTGTTGGAACAAAGAGAGGTGGGTCAGGCATATCAGAAGTGGATTAGCAAGTTGATGGGGTACACTTTCGACATTCACTACAAGCCTGGTCCTACCAACAAAGTGGCAGATGCGCTTTCCCGCCAACATAGCCCTGAGTACGAGTGTGGTACTATGGTGACTTCCTGTGGGTTGCGCTGGGATTATGTTCGGGCCTTTGTAGAGAAGGATGAACCTCTCCAACGTTTGATTTCGCAACTCAAACATGGGGAGGCAGTACCAAAGTGGTTCACTCTGGAGAATGGGGTTTTAAAGTATAAGGGGAGGATAGTTATTCCGAAGCGCTGTGAACTGACCTCCAAGCTTCTCAAAGAGTATCATGACTCGGTGGTGGGAGGGCATGCTGGAGACCTAAAGACGTACCACCGTTTGGCAGGGGAATGGTTTTGGTTTGGTATGCGGAAAGATGTGACATAATATGTCCAACACTGTCATGTGTGTCAGCAGAACAAGCATTCTGCATTGTCACCTTTGGGTCTTCTCCAACCTTTGCCAATTCCAGAAAGGGTTTGGGAGGACATATCTATGGATTTCGTGGAGGGTTTGCCGAAGTCTTTGGGCTGGGACACCATACTCGTGGTAGTGGATCGATTAACCAAGTATGGACACTTTATCTCGCTCAAGCACCCTTTTACTGCTCAGAGCGTGGCACAACAATTCATGGCTGAGGTAGTAAAGCTACATGGCTTCCCAAGCTCCATTGTGTCAGACCGAGACAAGGTCTTCCTTAGCATTTTCTGAAAGGAATTATTCAAGCTTCAGGGAACTCAGCTTATGCGCAGCACAGCCTACCATCCCCAAACGGACGGCCAAACTGAGGTTGTCAACAAGGGGGTGGAATCATATTTGAGATGCTTTGTGAATGGCAAACCGCATACATGGGCCCGTTGGTTACCTTGGGCAGAATATTGGTATAATACTTCATTCCACACTGCCACCAACTACAACCCTTTCAAGGCTCTCTATGGCAGGGACCCTCCTCATTTGATTAGGTTCTGTGCTGGAAGTACATCGGTGGCCTCTGTGGAAGCACAATTGCAGGAACGCGATGCTATACTTGATGACTTGAAGTTCCATTTGGTTCAGGCTCAGGTTTACATGCGACATTATGAGAATAAAGGAAGGCGAGAGGGAGGTTTCCAGGTGGGTGATCTGGTTTACCTGAAACTACAGCCTTATAGGCAACGGTCTCTGGTGCGAAGGTCAAATGATAAGCTATCTCCCCGTTTTTATGGTCCTTACCAGGTGATTCAGCAGATTGGTAAGGTTGCTTATAAGCTGCAACTACCCTCAGGGTCAAAAATTCATCCTGTTTTTCACATCTCTCAGTTGAAAAAGGCTCTGGGGGCAGGACATCGTCCTACTAGTCTTCCTGGACAGCTGACTGCTGACTTGGTCCTGGAAGTTGAGCCATTGGCAGTGCTGGGTGTAAGAAATTCTCAAGCTTCTATGGAGGTGTTGATTCACTGGAAGGGTCTGCAGGATTTTGAGGCTACTTGGGAATTCTTTGACGAGGTTAACTTCAGGTTCCCTAGTTTCCACCTTGAGGACAAGGTGCAACTTTGGGTGGGAGGTATTGCAAGGAACCGGCCTAAAACCGATATCCGTTTCACCTATGCTAGGAGGCCCAAGAAGAATTAGTTGGAGGTTTTGCTGAGCTGGATGGCTGTTAATACCAGTTTTGGGGTAGAGGGTATAATAGTAATCTATAGAAAAGTTTGTTATGAGTTTGTTATTCTTGCTGGCATGCTTTAGCTGTGTTTAAGCTTATTTTATGAGTTATTTGTGGGTATTAATAGTATCTTCGTAAAGGGGGAATGTATCAAGCAATTAATTAGTCAAGTGGCCTGTATTGGAGAGCTCCTTCCTCTCGAAAGAAGGCTGTATTGTTGAACACTCTGTTTGATATTACAATTTCATTCCCTGGCTGCCATTGTTGTCTCTCTTAGCTCGCTTAGCTACTGGTTTATACCAATTCCTAGCAGTCCCCTCGTTTAGAAAGTTATTTTTGGACCTTTAGATTATATCTAAATATGGTCATGTAAAGAAGATGAGCTTTAAAAGGTTTATTATATCCATGTAGTGAATGATATCACCTAGGAGTTGAGAATATAAATGCAGCCAAGCAAGTCTTTCTTCTTGCATGTTGTTCTGTAGCTAGAAAAATGTAATTTTTTTTTTCTTATTTGGTTTACTGTCTCTTTATTGCACAATTGTAGCATATCTTGACTTTCTCCTGTCATACTTTCCGTCTTTGTTCTTAGACATTGTTATATCAAACATCATGTACAATTTGTACACTTATTTTAATTGTTCTAGCAGCTGAAGTATGCATAGTCCTTACATTGTAACACTAATATGATTGTCTAATTTGCAGAGGATGAAGAGTAAGAAGGAGGTGATGGAAGAGATCATTCAGAGGTGCGGGTTTTTTTTTTTTTTTTTTTTAAATATATTTATTTTTCTAATTTTCTTTTTTTTTTTTTTTTTGGGGGGGGGGGGGGGAAGGGGGTGGTGGATGGGGGCTTAGAGTTGGTAGTTTTGTCTTTATTGTTTCTCAGATTAGCTGTCAAAGCTTTGTAAACATATAACAAGGCTTACCTGCTCAGCAGTGGATACAAAACATTACTTTACTGAGTTAACAATTTGGTGATATTATTCTAATATGTTCATCATACTTAGTGTAAATCTTTTGTTCCTTCCTTTTAAAAATGATAGGCACATTTGACTTTAGTAACTATCGGCTAATTTCTGACTTCGACAATATGTCTGGATTTCTCATAAATAATATGCCATCTTCTTATAATTTTTCTAGCTAATTAAGGAAAAAAATGTTCAAAGTGGACAAGAATACACTATAGAAGTTTAATACACCTATTATATCCAAATAGACGGGGCATAACATAAGAATAAGATTAGCCTTTGTCTGATTTCTCACCATGTCTCACATCTTGTTAACCATCTGTTCTTATTTCTCTAAATTACTGACTTTAAGTATTCAGTACCATTACTTTAATTGTTGGACTTTTTAACTTGATAAGCTAGCATAATAAAGAGCTGGGTGTCGAGAACTACTCTGTGCTTGATTTGAGTTTTTTTTTTTTTTTTTTTTTTTTTTTTTTTTTTTTTTTTTTTTTTTTTTTTTTTTTTTTACCGTTTTTGAATTTTATCTTTAAATGTGCTTAATTTTAGGGTTTAATTGAATTAATAAATATGTGAATAAGAAGATAGTATGAGATAGAAAGGCAAAATGTATCATGGCCCTTTTTGTAGAAGTAAAGTAGTTTTTCACTATTGTTTCTCTCCTCTCTTCCTTTAGAGTCTATAATAGTATTCTAGGCTACAAAAAATATACATGTTCTAATTTATGTGGAAAATTTGTCACAATACAAACCACAGATGTCTAAGAATGTCATGTAAGGCAGAGAGAAGGTATGAAGGATTGAAAAGGTGAGGAAGCAGGAGTGAGGAAGGGATAGAGAAAAAGAGGAAAGGTGAGGATGACAATAAGGAAATAGGGGGAGAGAGGTGAGGGGGTGGATGTAGAGTAGAGAGGAGATATGGAGAGATAGAAAGTACTTTAAGAGTGTGGGGATGGCTGCATATGAGTGTATATCATTAAAGAATTCTTAATAAGGTGTCATAGGAAGAAGAAATTAAATAAGATAAGGGAATGGAAGGAAGGAAGAAAAAAGCAAGAAAAGGGGAAAGGGAGAGGGATAAGAAGGAGAAATGAGATAAGGCAGAAAAGGAAGAAATTTGAGAGGATACATGGCAGCTCTTAGTGGTTCAATTTTGAGGTTTAGTACCTTACTACCTTTAATTTTATAGTATCAATGACAATAAATTACATTTTATTACTCTCACTATTCATGCTTGGACTGTAATAAAGGTGATATAATAATATACCATATTTTATCACTCTTAGTTTTATAGTGTATTTTTATTATTTTCTTGTGATATGGATGGTACAGAAATATATTATTAGCAAACCTACTTTGTTCAATTGTAATTGAAAGTCAAAAAAAATAGTACGGGTATGTTTGTTGTAAACCAGATTAAAGTGGCTGCAAAATCATTCTCAAGAAGTTACCAGGTGATGTGAACTTATTTATCTTTCTTGCTTCTTTAGTCTCTACATGAATTATACCAGTAGTGAGACACAACGGAAAGGGCTTTGTATTGTATTATACTATAACCGTAATTAAATGTTGCTTGCAAAAGGCTTAAACTCAATCTAAAGGCGGGTATGGTCGTTTTTTTAAAATTTCAAAGTTTTAGTGGTTCAATTTTAAAACTCAATCCACCTCTGCCCCCTCTCTTCTTTCCCATGAGAAAGCTGTGGATGGTGGTAACCAGTGGCAGCTCTGGAGAATTGTGTTGCAAATCTCAGTATCTGAAGCAGATCAATGCCTATTTGTTTAGGATGCGAATGATGATGTTGTATTATACCAGCGCCTTATAATATTTCATATATGCTGAAGATTTAACTCTATATATTATTGTATTATGTTGTAATATTCATGTTTTGAACTAATTTCATGGTGTATGTCAAGTTTTGAATTTGCTATATCATGTTGTGGCTGTGCCCATTTTCCTTAAAAACTTTCTCAATCTGTAGTGTAAGAGCTTAAGAAGGCATATTAATGGGTGCTTGTAAATCAGTGATTTTAATACGAACAAGCAAATCATTACATAGAGGATGACTATATCTTGCATGATCCTTCTTTATCTTATGATCGTTTTTTTTATGTTGGTTTAGGAACTGACGTTGCTGTGGAAGTAGTTTAGTCCGGATATGTGATAACAAGGTTCAGAACTGGTGACAAAATTGTGGCTTTTCTTAGCTATGTTGTTAGTTTCTTACTTCCCCATTCTCATCCTTCTGTTTTTTTTTTTTTTTTTTTTTTTTTTTTTTTTTTTTTTTTTTTTTTTTTGTGAATTCCATATTAGTGAGGTGCATGCCCAACCTCAGTCACCTGGTATTTGCTATTTTTTAGGTCATTGAGGTCCGATCTCATAAGACAATTAAGTGAGCTTTCTGTGGAGAACCAAAAGTGTGACCAATTTAAATTGCAACTTACAGACTGGGGGTGCACTGGCTGAATACGTCGTGGCATAGGAGAATCTGACAGTTACCAGACCACCAGAAGTTTCACCTGAAGCTGCAGCCCTATCTGTTGCTGCCATTACTACTACTCACCAAATTCTCACCCTGTTTGCAAACATCAAGCTTGATGGAAGTGGTGAAAGAAAGAACATATTGATCATTGCTGCATCAAGAGTGGGACACTATGCAGTTCTACTGGCCAGGCTTGGAAACACACATGTTACAGCTAAATGTGGAGCTCGTAGCCTAGAATTTGTAAAATGCTTACAGTCCGATGAGGTCCTCGACTTTAAAACTGCAGAAGGGGCACTTAATTTCAATTTGAGAACTTTTTGTTAGTAGGGCTACTATTAATTCTTCTTTGATTCGTGGTTTATGAGTTTATATGGTGTTAAAATTGTTTGTAGTATAAATTTCTTTGGTAGGTTTGTTTTAATGCTTCTTTTTTCTTTTTCTTTTAGGGTATTTTCCCTTTGTTTAATTTGGGAATTCCTTAGTGGGTGACTTTATTTAACACTAAATTGTTAAAATCAGGGGTTTTTCCTTTGTCTTATGAGTCTTTATTATGGATGGCTAATTTTGGTTCAAGTTTTATCGATCACTTTGTCTTGTATAATATTTGAGGTATTTTTGTGAGGTTTTCTGGTTTAGAGCTAAAAATAATAATTTTGTTTAGGGTTTTACAAGTATTTCTGTTCGTGTGGCAAGGATTTTGTAAATTAATATTGTATAGATAGATCAATATTGTATAAATTAGATCCATTGAGTATAGTGGAATCAAAAGAGAGTTTAGAAAAACAAATAATTGCAACAATACTCTTTTTCTCAATAACAAGCAGAATAAGGAGATGAAAACATAAGGAAAATTTGCAAAACTATAGAAAATAAATGAGTAGTTTAGAAAGAAAATACATTGTCATGCATTCTATATTTACAAGTTCAAGTAGTACTCTTAGAAAAAACATATTTAGCCGGCCAACCATATTAGAATTGAACTTAATATACCGTGAATTCCACAAGAATCCTTTCATAAAACAACACAAGAACAACATGCGAATTATTTATGTAAGTTAGAGAACAACCTTATAGATAATTGTTTAGTGAAGATAATTTGAACTAGTCATAAACATATTGATTAATCCGTAGTAAACACACATCAAAAGTATTTTCCCAAAATACATTTTGCAAAATTGGGGGGGGGGGGGGAAGAGGGGTGCGCGCGTGGGGCGCACACCAACAACTAGTATTATTAAAAAAAAAAATGTAAAGCAATACTTCTAATCAATTGGAAACTAGTCCAATTTTGGGTCTTGATTAATCTAAAGTTAGGTCCAGGTTTTGGATTAGTTATTTCTATTCATTTCGATTACAATTTCAGTCCTAGCATAACAAGTCAAGTCTTAGGGTCACGAATTTGAAAATTTCAATTTCGGTCCAGCCTAGTTAAGATCGGTCTTGGACCGATGATCGGCCTTAACAATACCTTTTATAATTAGTTTTGTCAATGGGTTAGACACTTTGAGGAGGTGATGGGTGGAAGAAGTAATCAACAAAACTCCATAAGTAGTACTCTTCTAAAACTACATGCCTAGATGTTGTCCCTATATGGTTTTGAGGATCAGTTAATGATGACGAGCAAACTTCACACCATCTAATTGTTCCTTGAGTGTTTGCATGTATGCAGGTTAGTAAATTCTTAGAGTGTATGGAAGAACTTGGTACAAGGCAAGCTAAAGGAACAAGGTCAAGAAAGTAAAATGGAAAAAGAGTTCCTGAAAAAAAAAAAAAAAAAAAAAAAAAAAAAAAAAAAAAACCAAAGAGATTTTGCTAGCTCTCTAACAGGAGTATGACAACAAGCTAAAGTGAAGAAGCTTGGTCTGCGAGTTCTAGAGAGGAATAGTGTTTGCGAATAGCTAACAAAAGTGGAATAGTGCCCTAAGTTTCAGTCAACAATGCGCAAGTACAAAAGTTGGAATGAAGACATTTCAGAGACTTTTCATGAAATCTGAAGTTAGTTGTAACTTTAGGATGAATATAATGAGTTAGAACTTAGTAAATGTATGAAACTTATTTGAAACATGATACTGCTTAATTTAGGAGGAAAATCGGTGGATTTAATAAGGTAAAGTTTTAATTGGTTTTGAAAAGATAAAGTTTTTATTTTAAGAGATATAGTTGATTGTTTAAGTATATATTTATCTTTTCTTATTTTTGTCTTTGAAAACGGTTTTACCAAAAGAATTCGTACAAGAAGTGTTTGCTCGGTGTTGATCAAAATGATAAAGACGATTTAAAGTTAGTTGTATAGCTGGTCTTGATCTTTATCCTTCTGTTTTGAAAGCCTAAAGCTATTCTATCAATAATAAGAGATTAAGTGTTCAAAGTAAAGTATGAATTTATGCGTGAAAACCTACCTAGATAAGAGAACTTAGAAGTAATTCAAGTTTGTCATATTAGTTTCAAGTTTCATGTGTTATTTTCCATTCTTATATTAGTCACATATTGCGTTGTAATTGGTTCGGGGGGTGAGTGAATTCAAATGAATTCAATAATATAATTTGAGAATTCATTTGAGAGATTGAAGAGTGTAGGCTTTTAATGTGAGGTTGAGTTAGTAGGACTCTGGAAGTGCTATTGAGAACTTGAATCTAGAATTCCATTTGAGCGAGGAATAGTTAGATTCTTGCTGACAATTTCAAGTTAGGAACTTGAGGGAAATGTCCGAATATAGTAAATTTTATGTAGGTATCTTTGGCCTTTTATAGTGAAAGAGGCTATTAGGAAAATCCTTTGATGGTCGAGGTTTTACTTCTAGTTGGGTCCTGGAAGATTTCTTCATAAAATATGTTGTCTTCTCATTTAGCTCCTTTACGTCTTTGTTTTAATTCTGCAAAAATTAATTGTATGGGAGCTCACTACAATTCACCCCTCTCTTATATTACGTAGTTCGTCTCAAACATCACTAAAGAATTGAGAAGATTTTGTTGAACAGGAGAAATCTCCAACAAAATCCCTTCTTTATGACTAATTGATGATGTAAACAACAATTGTCCCAACGTTATATAAGCCATCATGTTATCGAAAAAAAAGCAAGGGTATAACGTTGGCATATGAATAAAGGTTACGTGGCAACTTTTTGGTGGTTCTTAGTGTTCATTCTAGTCGTTTTTTTATTTGGACATTCGCATTGATGAAACTTAAAGTGCGAAGAATTTCAAGAAGATAAAGTGAAAGTGCAAATGACACTCAAGAAGGGGAGTTGAATTGAGTACGATAACAATTAATGTCCTTATTAATTTTCTTAGGTAAAGGGGAACTAGTAGAGCTGGTGTAGACACCTAAAAATGTCTCCCCGACTAAAGCCCAATGATAAAACAACATTCATTTCCTAATTTGGTCCGATTCACGTAAAGGTTCTAAGAATTACTTAATAGTCCTTTTGTTCTAGCCCATTATCATTTCCTAACCAGTTTTTAGCCATTTTATTACCAAACCTTTTTTTTTTAGCCTAAAATCCATAAACCTTAACCCAATTTCCTATTTTCAAAATTGCAGCCCAAAACCGAGCAAATCTGATTTTCATGCCTCATAATTTTTATCCAAATCGTAGATGGTTGGATAACCCTTGAAATAATCTTTCCAATGATTATATTATAATCCCAATTTCGATTTGTAACGAAAATGATATGATCAAAATACCAATCTCTATTCAAAACTGACACCATTCCACTATTTCGGCTATATATTAAATTCTACAAAAGATTTATCTGAATCTAATTGGTTGAAAAATAATACTTCTAGTGCTTTCCAACGATATATTATTTATCTTACTCCGAGTTTTGGATCAAAAGTTATGATAAAAACAAAAACCGCAAAATTGGTGACCCATGCAACGCGTTTTCTAAATTCTATCCTCTTTCTAAATTCTATCTTTACCCGATTTTATGCTATAAATTCCACCCTTTATTCTGATTTTTAGGAGGCGAATTTGACATCCATACAAATATTTTATCAATCCCAAATCATCCCAAAAGGCTTAGACGTAAAGTTTCGACGTACAATATCTATTGTTCTTAGCTTTATTTCTAATATAATTCTATTCAAGTAATTCAAAGTCCAAAACAAGATCCAAATGTTCTACCTTTTTGACCAAGGCGTGAAGGTATAATCCCGATGGTGATATTAATTTCTTTAATTATTTAATTTAATTCTTTTGAATTATTACTTTTATTAAAGTTACTAACAATTTTATGATGTATTATTCAAGGTTGCATAATCAAAGTGAGTATTTAATTCTCTTATTTTTATTTACTCTAATTATTTTTAATGCCTTTATTACTAATATCATGTTTAGGATTTATTTTTAATTATTAGTATCATGCCTAGGATTTTATTAGTAATTATTTAGTATCATGTTTAGGATGCTTTTAATTCGTTCTTTAATTATTATCGAGTTGCTTCCAATATTTTTATGCATACTTATTTAATATATATGGTATTCTATTTTTGTTTTGATCATCTATATATATTGCATGTTTAAGTAGGAAAGTCACACCTAGTAAGATAATATGGACAACTGGTTTAGGTTCCCAGTAATCTTGTTGTTTAATTCAAGTGATCACAATAATTAGTTTTATGTGTTCATTAAATATTCAACCGACTTAGATTAATTAGTTTGGAGCGAAATGAATCTTGTTTGTATGTCTTTTGGGTTGCAATTAATACTTAGAATCGAATAGAGGCCAATGCGGACATTATTGGGTTCATGACTCAATCCGTACCATCATCCCTGAATATCCAGTTATGGTTCAGGACCACTATGGAGTTAGTAATCTCATGGATTATGAATTGGGTGTAACCTTCATGGATCAAATCGTTGTTGCCTTTCGTTTTGTCCCTTTTCGTGGTCGCCTTTAATGATCCATGAATGGTTTACAAGTTCCTTAAAAACTTGTTGGCGGCTCCCTACACTTTTGTCCGTATCGTTATAATGTCAAATCCAACTTCCTATGATTGCCAAGCATATTCACCTATGCTCCACGTAGGCGCACTTCGAGTGACGCCTATAACTGGTTTTTGCATAGCAAAAACAGTAAAACAATTAAAGCAATAAGAGCACCAAGATTTATCAAGGTTCAACTCAACTCAGAGCCTAAGTCCACCCTACCCTGATTACTCATATCTCCTTCAGAAAAAAAAAGCAATTAAAATTGATTTTTTTTCCCTACTTGAGTCAATTCAAATCAAACAATCCCCCACGCCTAACTCTAAATGTGCAATGCACAATTTACCTTACAAGCACTTGCGCTTAAACTCACAAATGCTACCCAATCACTAACTACTTAGTTATTCAATTACAAACACACAAGCTCTTCATATAATGCTTTCTCACAAAGCTAAGGTAAGAGACGTTCAATAAAAACCGTAAAAATATGCACACTACAAGTTGATAAATTGACGGGTTGTTACCTTGGAGTGTTTGAGCTTTTCAAAATAAATCTCTCAAAAAATATGCGTGAAAAGCTTAAGCTTAAAATTGTTAATGTAATTGTGTTAACTAGTACAAGGGAGATAAATTGTTTCGTGACATAAAAGATCATATATTATATGGTTTTTTCGCCATATACCCTTGAGTTTTTTGTTTATTCACCATATGCCTCTAAAATTTTCCAAATTCACCATATACTCTTGAGTTGTTAGAAAAATTCACCATATACCCCTAATGACAACAAGATGAGTGATATTTGGTTAATTACGCATCGAAACCACCTTAGATCTCTCCCCCCATCCCCAAAACCACTCATCTCCTTTCTCTAGCCCCCGAAACCACTCCAAATCTCCATAACCATATCTGTATGATTGATTTTGGTGATGAGAAAAGGAAATTTGGGGTGGTTTTGGGGGTAGAAAAAAGGAATGTGGGTGGTTTCGGGGGTAGGAGAATGTATTCAAGGTGGTTTCGGTTCATTATTAACCCTAATGACTGACGAAGTTAACAATCATTAGTCATCAAGGGTATATGGTGTATTTTTGTGAAAACTCGGAGGTATATGATGAATTTAAAAAAGTTCAGGGGTATATGGTGAATAAACAAAAAACTCAAGGGTATATGGTGAAAAAACAGTATATTATAGGTTCCACAATGCATCACTCTCATATGTAAAACATCATCCTCAACATTATTATGTTTCCATAAATAGAATCAAAATAATATCCTAAGATAAATGTAGAATAATTTATCGCTCTAAAGATCACTATTACCATTTTTCTTAGACAGCGGAAACTCCCATGCTTAAAATATATATTGAGGACAAAATCCTCAACCTTTGGAAATACTGAATATTTGCCAACTAATGGACCAAGTTTAGCAAACAAACTTTTTGTGTTTTTTTCATGAACTAGTAGCTAGTATCCTGAGTACCAGCTCAATCGTTCCTGATACTTTTAACACTTTTCTCCTTTATAGAAAACATTTTGCCAATTTAAACAACTATTTATGCACACTTATACAATAATCAGACTAACCAAGAACTTTGATGTAAATTTTCTTGAACTTTTTTAAGGGTTCTGAAACACTTAAGTAGTACTTAGTTAATAGTTGTTGTTGCACATAGGAAACAATTGATAATACAAACTAAGTGGCAACCAACTAGGTTGTTTGTCATCACTTCAAAACCTAATTGAACCTAAAAAATCCCTTTTTTATGATGACAAACATTTGAATATTTCTATAAACAACACATTAATTTACAAAAACAACAAATACATGAAAGACTCAAACCAAGGCATCAAGATTGAGGCTTTCATCAACTTTCGAAGAAAGGGATATCTTTAATAAAAAGTTTAGTAGACTCTCAATATAGTTCTATTAACTAACTTAACTTATTGAAATAGAAAAATTACTTGAAGGATCAGACTTAAGAAGGAACTGTTAACTATTTCAACTATTCCCAGAAAGAGAAAAAATGGATTCAAGGAAAAGACTCTTCTTTTATTATTATTATTATTATTATTATTATTATTACTCCATTAAACTCAACTAATGTAAACTAGACCAGGATTCAAACTTCAATTCTCTTCTCATCTCCTTCTTAGCATCATAAAAAAAGCATTCAAAAATGGGCATGTGCTACATTATTGCAATTACTAAGAAAAAGAAAAATCAACAAGTTAATCATCATCAATCAATCAATCAAAACCTTAATCCCATAAGTGGGGTCGGCTACATAAACCAAAAGTTATTATTCCGTATAGTCATCCACAAAAATCTTCCTCCTCCATCTAAAAGAAGATTTTATAGTCAATCAATCAAAGCCTTAATCCCATAAATGGGGTCAGCTACATGAACCAAAAGTGATTATTCTATGTAGTCATCGACAAAATTCTTCCTTCTCCATCCCTTACGATCCAATACCTCATCCTCATGCAAATCCATATACTTCATATCATTCCTAACTCTTTCCAACCTAGTCATTTTTGGTTTCCCTCGTTTAACCCCTCCATTATCCCACTCTTCATATCGGTGCACCCTCGAGTCTCCATCTTACATGTATAAACCAATGCAGGCGAATCTCCTTTAGTTTGTCTGCAATGTTTGCCACCCCTACTTTCTTTCGAATAACCTCATTTCTGATTCTATCTCTTAGAGTGTTCTCGCACATCCACATTAACATGCGCATTTCCGTAACCCCATCTTTTTAATGTGCTCCTTCTTAGAAGCCCAACATTCTTTACCATAGAGAAACATTGGTTTTATTGCAGTCCTGTAGAATTTTCCCTTCAACTGTAAGGGTATGCTTTGGTCACATAACACTCCCGTGGCCACTCTATACTTAAACAACCTAGACTTAATCTTGTGGGCCACGTCTTGATCAATGTCCCCATTTTTCTAGATGATCGACCCAAGATATTAAGAACATTCACTCATGGTCAAGTCCTTTCCATCCAAACTCACCACATCATCGCTTGTCCCCCTCTGAGTACCAAAGTGGCATACCAAATATTCAGTCTTACTCTGACTTAGCTTAAACCCTCTAGATTCCAACCTTTTCCGCCATTGCTCCAATTTGGCATTAACCCCATCTTTAGTTTGATCCACCAAAATGATATCATGCGCAAATAACATACACCATGGAACCTCATCTTGAATTGGTCTGGTTACTTCATCTAAAACTGTTGCAAAAAGAAAAGGGCTTAATGCAGACCCTTGATGCAATCCAATTGTAATAGGAAAATCTTTTCTCAACCCTCCACATGTCCTCACATTTGTTGACAAATCCCGATACATATCCTTAACAAGGTCCACGTACCTTCGTGCGATACCTTTCTTCAACATTGCCCACCAAAGTACCTCTCTTGGCACCTTGTCCTATGCCTTCTCTAAATCAATAAAGACCATATGAAGATCCTTCATCTTGACTCTATAAAACTCCATTATTTGTCTTATCAAATGGATTGTTTCCATAGTAGATTCTCAGGCATAAAACCAAATTGGTTATCCGAAATGCTTGTGCATGCCTCACCTATGTCGTTCATCACTCTTTCCCACAACTTCATAATGTGGCTCATAAGCTTGATCCCTCGATAGTTAGAATAATCTTGAGCGTCTCCTTTATTTTTATAGACTAGGACCATGGTGCTCTTCCTCCAATCTTGTGGATCCTTGTAGCCCTCCATATCTTGTTAAAGAGGTCTGTTAACTAATCAATACCAATCTTACCCAAACACCTCCACACCTCTATCGATATACCATCAGGGCCAACCGCCTTCTTAGGCTTCATCTTCTTCAGTGCAATATCCACCTCTACTCTCCTAATCCTCCGCACATACTCTATGTTGATTTCTTCATCACTCACAGAGGTATCTCCTATTAAAACTCCATGGCTTCCATTAAACAATTCATTCAAGTACCCCTTCCACCTATCCTTGATGTCCTAGTCTTATACTAGAACAATTTGGTTCTTATCTTTGACACACCTTACCATGCTGATATCTTTTCTTACCTCTTGTCTTCTATTCGCAATCTTATAAATCATCTTTTCTCCCTCCTTGGGGTCAAGATTTTCATAAACCTCCTGATAAGCCTTTTCTTTCGCTTGGCGAATAGCTGCCTTTGCCTTACTCTTAGCCTCCTTATACGAAGCAAAGGTTTCGTCGCTCCTACATTTTCCCAAGGCTTGATAGCATTCCCTTTTTTGCTTAAACACTGCTTTCACCTCTTCATTCCACCACAAAGTATCTATCTTCATCGAAGTTCTCCCCCTTGATTCCCCTAAGACCTCTTTGGCCACTCTCAAGTAAAAGTTTTTCATTTGTAACCAAGTCATGTCTGGATCCACCTCTCCACCCCAATCCGCCTCCTGAATTACTTTTTTTGTAAAAACCTTAACATTTTCATCCCTTAGAGTCCACTATCTTATCCTTGGCTCCTCTTGTCTTCCTTTTTTCTTCGCCTTTTCTTATAAACGAATAGTCATAACTAAAAGCCGGTGTTGGGTGACCACACTCTCTCCTGGGATGACCTTGCAATTTAAGCAAATTTGTTTATCTGAGCTCTTTGTGAGCACGAAGTCTATTTGTGTTACATTTGATCTACTCCGGAATTTATCAAGTGGGAATCCCGCTTCTTAAACTAAGTATTTGCTAAAATTAAGTCATATGATTGGGCAAAATCCATAATAGCCTCACCACCTACGTCTCTCTGCCCATATCCAAAGCCTCTATGAACACTCTTATAGCCATTTCGGCTTACCCCAACATGCCAATGTAAATCACCTCCAATATATGGTTTCTCAATGTAGTGGACACCATGTACCACCTAATCTAAATCCTCCCAAAATCATCATTTCTCTTCTGAATCTAAACCAACTTGGGGAGCTTAGGTACTAATAACATTCACAATCTCCTTGCCACATAGAAACTTCACCCTTATCAACCTATCATTCTTCCGATACACCTCAATTACCTCTTTCGACAACCTGTCATTAAGAATCACACCAACTTTATTCCTAGCTCCCCCATTCCTAGTCATGTGGTTTGTTTCCTGTCCAACATACCACACCTTATGCCCTAAAACCAAGCTTCGAGCTCCTTCTCCTGTCCACCTTGTCTCTTGGAGGCAAATGATGTTTACGCGTCTTCTCTTCATCACTTCTACCATTTCTGCCGATTTCCCCGTAAGAGAGCCCACATTCTAAGAACCAATCCGCAAAGTAGAGTCCTTCCTCACACACTCCCTCATACCAAGCTCACTCGCACCACACTCCCTCGTGACCCCAACTGCAAGCCCTTAATCATTTGACACCACACTTGGGCTATATGGCGTGTCGCTTCCGGGCAACGACCTAGCAACCATTGCATACTTATCACTTCACCAGGGTCTGGGAAGCGCAGCGCCTAGCTCAGTAGGGAACGCCCCAATGACACGTTCTTGCTCATTTGACACCACACTTGGGCAATGTGACGCGTCGCTTTCGGGCGACGACCTAGCAACCCTTGCATACTTATCACTACACTCGGGTCTAGGAAGTGCAGCGTGTCATTGAAAAGGGAACGCCCCTACAAAAATATCAGTTTGGCTCATGTCATGGGATGAGACAAAGTTTTACACTTGTTGTCACTGGCCTACCGAAACCCTCCTGCTTTATCCAAGCTTGAGACTGGGAGCAGGAAATCCATTGGCAGAGTTATATATAAAAAAAAAGTTAATCATCATGATGTAGAAAAATTAGCTAGCGAGCACAACTCACAATCCATAAGCTAAACAACTTAAAATATTTCAAGGATTACACACCAACAGAATAAAAACAAGAGCTAAATTACAAATAAAGAGTGATTAGTAATTTGGGGGAAACATATAAACATAAGCAGTTATAAGAAATGGAAGGGGGAAATAGATGCAATAATATCCCTAATCTGTTTCCTTTTCGCTAGAGGCTTCTTCATCCATCTCCACTACAAGAAAACAACTTAATTCCGACGGAAAAAATCCGTCGAAAACATCGGAAATTCCGTCGGAAAATGGTCTTCCGACGGAATTCCGTCGGAAAATGGTCTTTCGACGGAATTCCGTCAGAATCAGTCTGTCGCAAAACCCTTTGTAGGAAATTTGACCTTCTAGTCGGAAGGCTGGTTTCCAACGGATTTATTCCTGTCGGCGCTTTTTTTGACTTTAATTGAAATTCCATCGCAATTTTCCGACGGAAATTTCCGTCGGAGTTGGAGAGGTTACCGACGGAAATTTTTGTCGGAAGAGGTATATTCTGACGGAAATTTCCTTCGAAAAAGTCAACAAAAATAACCAAAAAAAAAACAGCTCCCACCACCCCACCACCAGCCCACACCACCAGCCATAAGCCCCGCATAACCTGTACCACCAGCCCACACCACCCACCACCACCACGTCCAACCGAAAAACCCACCCACCACCCTAACCCGTATCCCCTCCCCACCACCCAAATACCACCACCGAAACCACCACCCACCTCGCCAGATCTACAAACCCCCCCCCCCCAAACCACCACCCACCTCGCCAGATCTACAAACCACCACCACCCACCTCGCCATTCCACACCCTCCCAAACCACCACCGAAACCACCCAAAACCACCACCGAAACCACCCAAAAAAATTCAAAAAATTCCGACCAAAATTCGGATCTACCCACCACAACCTCGCCAACCCAGCCACCAAAATCCGAACTCCAAAATCCACCACCACCACCATAAATTTTCAAAATAAAAAAAAAAAAAAACCGAAAAAACAACTAAATTAATTACAAAAAAAAAGATACATACTTTAATTCGACCACACAAAACCTCGATATTGGGTTTATGAGGCGAAATTCGACCATGAAAACTCTAGATCTAGAGTTTTCATGGTCGAATTTGACTTGAAAACCTTGTGTTATTGATGTTGATGGCGAAAATGACTAAAATTTGTTGTTTTTGATGTCAGCATTGGTGGTGTTTGTTGTTGTTGATTTCGGTGTTAGTGGTGTCGGCAAAAATGACGGAAATAGAAGAAGAATGAGAGAGGAGGGGCGTAGAGGAAGAGAAGGAGAAGAAGAGAAAAAAAGACAAGGGGCGTAGAGGAAGAGAAGGAGAAGGAGAGAGGAAGAGAAGGAGGAGGAGAGAGAAAAGATGAAATGAGAAAGAAGGAGGAGGAGAGAGAATCAGTAGAAGGAGAGAGGAAGAGAAGGAGGAGGAGAGAATCAGTAAAAGGGGCGTAGAGGAAAAGAAGGATGAGGGTTTTAACTTTTAAGGGCTGTTTTTTTTTTTTATTAAATAATTATATTCCGACGGTTTTATTTCCCTCAAGTATTAAATTTTCTGACGGAATATTTTGTCGGAAAGTTCCGATGGATTTTATTTCCGTCGGAAATTTATATTCCGACGGAATATTCCGACGGAATGCCCATATATTCCCGACGGATTTATATTCCGTGGGAAATTTTCGACGGATTTCCTACGGAATAAAAGTCCGTCGGAATTTCTAATTTTTCTGACAAAAATACATGTCCGTCGGAAGTCGGCCTACCTCAAAGTCGGACCCTTCATCTTTCTTTTCTTTCTTCTCCTTTCTCTTCTTCTTTTTCATCCTTTTCTTCCTCCTCAAAGCTGATCTCCTGAATTAAGCTCATAGCATTGATAAGTGGTTTATTTGACCACTTATTGTGTAAATTTAAACCCGATTTTGCGATCATTTCCCCTCTTTCTAACCCAATTTTGAATGAAAATGTTTTGTCTCGGCTTTCCCCCCCTCTTGGTTTGTGTTTATCCATGTTTTGCAGGTCTATGGACTCAATTAGGCAGGCTTTCGGTGCATGAATCGTGTTTAAGACAAGAGGATTGAAGATTGGAGGAGAAGAGATTGAAGATTGGAGAGGGCGCTCCAGGGGAGCGGGCGTGCACCTCTCATGGAGCGGGCGCTCCTCGACTCTAGCCACATTCTGCCCAAGTTCAGGTGCTGTTAGGAGCGGGCGTGCACCTCTCATGGAGCGGGCGCTCCTCGACTCTAGCCACATTCTGCCCAAGTTCAGGTGCTGTTAGGAGCGGGCGTGCTCCTCACCAGGAGCGGGCGCTACTCCCTTTGAAGATTGAATCTGCCCATGCTGCAGGAACAGGGGAGGGGGCGTGCATCATGTGAGGAGCGGGCGCTCCTCCCTGACACTTTCAAATCTGATCCTTCATTGAAGCATTCTGGAGAGGGAGTGCAGCCGAAAGGAGCGGGCGCTCCCAGCTTAGGAGCGGGCGCTCCTCATTGTGGAGCGGGCGCTCCTCGCTGGGAATCCGTTTTCTTTTGACGGATTTCCCTATGTGTTTCGGGGAGTATAAATACTTCCCCTTTAGCTCATTTTGAAAAGGGGGTACAGTAGCCTAGTTTTCAGAAACCTCTCTTAGTTTGAAACATTCCTTAGGATTAATTTAGCTTAGTTTTCATCAAATCAAATCATTGTATTAGTGAAATTCAAGAATTATTTTCAAATTTTGGCAATTTGTATTCAACATTTGAAGCTTCAATTAGTAATTTCTCCAACCTTCTTCCTTTTAATTTCAGATTTTATTTGGTATTTGCATGTTATTTAAATCTTCTTAGTTCTTGGTAATTTGTTATTGGATGATAGTTATTTCAATTGTTAACCACTTTTCCCCAATTATTGAAGTATTTAGAACCCTAATTCTTGATTGCATGTTGATAAACATGAGTTGTGAGTAGTCTTCTTGCTAGGGTTTGGGTGAAGCTCGACCTTTTGGGTTAACTATGCAAATGTGGGAGAAGCATTGATGTTTGTATTGCAATTAAATTGATTATATGAGATTGCTTGTTAGTTCCTCATGATAGGTTTAGCTACCCTTGACTAAGGAGCTTGATAGTATGATATGCCTAATTTGACATGGAAGTGTAAATTGAGTACGTCATTACTTATTGTAATTTGATTATGTATCATCTATTGCTAAACTAATGAGGAATCTAAGTTTAGTAGTGTGAGTTGTCTTCTAATTGCATGAGGTTGATTTTACATATAGTCCTTGCTATATCTTGTCTATTTTACTCCCCGTTTGCCTATTTGCCTTGGTTGAGTGGATCTCATTCCCTAGTATCTTTAATTCATTGATTTAGAACCATAGTTTGTTTGTCTTCTTGACGAACCCCAATTCACCAATTGACTTCGAGTTAGCTTAAGTGTAAAGATCTTTGGCAATCATATCCCGTTCCTTGTGGACCGAACTCTTACTTGTCATTATACTTGGTTTGTAAGGTGTTTGTTAATAAATGTGTTTGATTGAGTGTGGAATGTACGACCGTTCTAACGCCCATCAAAATGGCGCCGTTGCCGGGGAACGGTGTTGTTGATAGCTAATTGATTACTTGAGTCTAGTTCACCATAAAAAAATTTTCAAAAAGATTGTTTCTTTTTGGCTACACTAGTAGCCTTGGTACTAATTGCGTTTGTTGAGAGTGTATGCGCAGAACTCATAACAGGATCTTGGTACCTTACGATCCCGAGATTGAGCAAACTTATAGAAGGAGAAAAAGAGCCGGTTCTAGGCCGTTTACTACTCCCCCAGCTAGGGAGACCAATTTCGAGGAGGGTCGAGATCAAATGGGTGACGCGGAACCACCACCTCAAAGACCTTTAAAGGAGTTGGGAACTCCGGGAGCTTATAGAGCTTCAAGCGGCATTGCTCCACCCGTTACTCAAGCCAATGACTTCGAGATTCGGCCCGCAATGATTAATTTGATTGAAAGGAGGCAATATAGTGGAGCAAAACATGAGAGCCCTCTTGCACACTTGAACGAGTTCGAAAAATATTGTAACACGATCAAGGTAAATGGGGTAACTCAAGAGTTTGTGAGACTAAAGTTGTTTCCTTTTTCTTTGATAGGAAGATCTCTTGAATGGCTTGAGAAGGAGGTGAGGCCTAACTCCTTGAGAACTTGGGACGAGGTCACCACAGCTTTCTTAGGAAGATTCTATTCCCAAAAGAAGACGGCCGAGGCAAGAGCTTTGATCCAAGGTTTCCGTCAAAAAGCTAGTGAAACCATTTATGAAGCATGGGAACGATACAAGGAATATCAAAGGGAGTGCCCTCATCATGGCATTCCGTCATATCAAGTGCTTCAAATTTTCTATGGGGGCTTGAGCCCACAAGGAAAGACTAGCTTGGATGCAGGAGCGGGTGGCCCGATTATGAACAAGACGGAGGAGCAAGTCATAGAGATAATTGAGGATGTGGTGAGGCACCACATGGATTGGCAAGAAGGAGAGAGAGATTCTCTAAACAAGGGAGGAAATGCAGTTTACTCCGTTGATCACCTTAATGCCATCAACAATTTGACCTCCCAAATCGCCAACCTTGGAAAGGAGATGACGTCCATTAAGGCAAAACTAGAGACCTCTAGTTCAACACAAGAGCATCCCTCCCAATCTAAGGGGAGAGGTATGAATTCTAACTCTTCTCCCTCTACTTCTAATAACATGCCTCATGGATGTTTGTTTTGTGAAAATTGTGGGTCTTATGACCATGATACCTCTTCTTGTAATTATGATTTCCAACCCAACCCCAATACGAATATGGTAATGAAAATGAAAATGAACAAGTCAATGCCTTGTCTTATGATAATAGACATAGGAATGACAATCAAAGATACTTACCACCAAATAGAAGAGAACAAGGGGGGAATTCCTATAACC
The DNA here is from genome assembly GCF_001683475.1 of Chenopodium quinoa. Lineage (NCBI taxonomy): Eukaryota > Viridiplantae > Streptophyta > Magnoliopsida > Caryophyllales > Amaranthaceae > Chenopodium > Chenopodium quinoa. The sequence goes on along the minus strand of NW_018743510.1, from coordinate 2,661,321 downwards.
AAAGAGGAAATGATTACGATTACCATAATCAAAATCAATGGGGAAGTAGGAACCAAAGGGACCAAAATCCACAAGGTAACTACAACCAACAAGGTGGTTATGGTAACCATAATCATAATAATCAAGGAAACTATGGGAATCAAGGGCAATTTCACCAAGGGGGAAACTCTAATAATCGGAACAATTGGAACAACAATAATAATAGAGGTTCTTCTAATCAAAATACGTCCAATTCGAATGTTAGAGGTAATAGGGCTTCCCAAGACAACCACTATGCACAAGCACCACATAGTAGGTCTAGCTTGGAGGAAATGATGGAAAATCAAACTAAAATGTTCAATTCTTTCATGGCCTCAAGTGAAAAGAAATTTAGTGAAGTGATGACCCATAATAAAATGCTAGAGACACAAATTTCACAATTGGCCAATGCTTTGAAGGAAGGGACTAGCCCTTCTAAACTACCACCCCAAGGACTAGATCCTAAGAGGCCCGTAAATGTTATATCAACAAGGAGTGGTAAAGTTTTGGAAGAAAGTGTTCCTAAAAAAAGCAATGAGAGAATGAACATGAGTGAGCCTCCCTTTAAAAGTGATTTTGAACAAGAGAGAGAGCAAAACCATGAGAATGAAAAGGAGAAAGAATGTGAGAAAGAAAAAGAATTTGAGAAAGAGAAAGATTTTGAAAAAGAGAGTGAAGAGAGAAGAGAAAAAGAGAGAGAAACAAAACAATTGCAAAAAACTACCATATCCTCACAAATTTGTTAGAAACAAATTAGATGTGCAATTTGGAAAATTTCTTGAAACATTGAAACAAATTCACCTTTCAATTCCTTTTACCGATGCTATCAAGCAAATGCCTAACTATGCTAGGTTTTTGAAAGTTATTTTGAGTGGAAGGAGAAAGTGTGAATTGGTTGAAACGGTGAGTCTCACCGAGAATTGTAGTGCAATTATCATGAACAAGATGCCACCCAAATTAAAAGACCCCGGTAACTTTTCTATCCCATGTGCAATATACAAGATGCAAATTGATAATGCTTTGTGTGACCTAGGGGCTAGTGTTAGCCTAATGCCATACTCGGTATACCAAAGACTTGGGATAGGGGAACTTCTACCCACCAACATCACCCTACAATTGGCGATCGCTCTATTAAATTCCCAAAGGGTAAGGTAGAGGATGTTCCTCTAAGGGTGGGGAAGTTTGTAATCCCGGTGGATTTTGTTGTGTTAGAGATGGATGAAGATGTTAACATTCCAATAATTCTAGGAAGACCTTTTCTTGCTACTTTGGGTGCTTTAATAGATGTTCAAAGTGCTAAAATTTCACTAAAAGTAGGAGATGAGGTGATAGAATTTGATTTGAATGAGAGCATGAAATATCCAAGCTCTAGTCTTGATAATTGCATGATGATTGATACTATTGATTCTATTGTAACTTCTATGCATGAGCACTTGCTCACTACTAACGATGCCCTTGAGAATGTCCTTTTGAACAAGGAAAAGATAGGTGACCAAAGTAAAGAGATGGCATTGTATGAAGAGATGATTGAAGGAAGTACGGAATCAAGCAATGAGCAAGTGTGCATGGGAATCACAACACATGATGCATTAGAAGTAGCTACCTCAAGAGAAGGTAAGGGTGTTCCAATGGTAGAGTTGAAACCTCTACCATCACACCTAAGGTATGAGTTTTTGGGCCCCAATTCAACTTTTCCGGTTATTGTGAATTCTTCTTTGAACGAGTGCCAAACTCAAATGTTATGTGGTGTTTTGAGAGATCACCAAGGTGCTTTAGGCTATACCATAGATAACCTCAAAGGTATTAGCCCCGCTTTATGTATGCACCACATAACACTTGAGGAGGGTGCTAAGCCTTCCATTGAGAGGCAAAGGAAACTCAATCCTCAAATGGGGGAGGTGGTGAAGAAAGAAATCACCAAACTCCTTGATGCCGGCATCATCTTCCCCATTTCGAGTTCTAGATGGGTTTCCCCCGTTCATGTGGTCCCTAAAAAGGGAGGAATGACCGTAGTTGAAAATGAGAATGGTAATCTCATTTCAACTAGAACGGTGACCGGTTGGAGGATGTGCATAGACTATAGACGTCTAAATGCATCCACCAACAAGGATCATTTTCCTCTCCCTTTTATCGACCAAATGCTTGAAAGACTAACCAAGAACAAGTATTATTGCTTTCTTGATGGTTATTCGGGTTTCTTTCAAATCCCTATAAACCCGGATGACCAAGAGAAAACAACTTTTACTTGTCCCTATGGAACTTTTTCATATAGGAGGATGCCCTTCGGGCTTTGCAACGCACCGGCAACCTTCCAAAGATGCATGATGAGTATTTTTGGGGACATGCTTGAAGCCGAAATGGAAGTTTTCATGGATGATTTCTCGGTAGGGGGCCTTTCGTTCGAGGATTGTTTGTCCAACTTGGGCAAGTGCTTGACAAGATGTGAGAAGGTCAATTTGGTTTTGAATTGGGAGAAATGCCACTTTATGGTGGAAGAGGGAATTGTCCTTGGTCACAAGATTTCAAGCAAAGGGATTGAGGTTGACAAGGCCAAAGTTGAAGTGATAGAAAAGCTTCCGCCACCAATCAATGTGAGAGGAGTAAGGTCATTTTTGGGGCATGCCGGGTTCTATAGGAGATTCATCAAGGATTTCTCACAAATTGCTAGACCCCTAAATGCTCTTCTTCAAAAAGATGCCATCTTTATTTTTGATGAAGAGTGTCTCCAAGCTTTCAACAAATTAAAGGAGGCTTTAATCTCAACTCCAATTGTGCAAGGGCCAAGATGGGATTTGCCATTTGAACTTATGTGCGATGCAAGTGATGTTGCGATTGGAGGAGTATTGGGGCAAAGGGTAGAGAAGAGGCTTCACGTGATTTACTACATGTCTAAGACCTTGAATGAAGCTCAACGGAACTACACCACAACGGAGAAAGAGTTTCTTGCCGTGGTTCATGCTTTTGAGAAGTTTTGGAACTACCTCATTGGTTCCAAAACTATTGTTTATACCGATCACGCAGCCATTAGGTACCTTATTGTAAAGAAAGAATCCAAGCCACGTCTTCTTCGGTGGGTCCTATTTCTCCAACAATTTGATGTTGAAATCCGTGATAAAAAAGGGGCCGAGAATGTGGTTGCGGACCATCTTTCCCGACTAGAGAATGTGCAAGCTAGTGATGATGAAATCCCTATATGTGATGAATTGAGAGATGATATGCTTTACATCTTGAATGAAAAAGAGCTTCCTTGGTTCGCCGACTTGGTAAACTACTTGGCTTGTGGAGAATGCCCACCCGATTTCTCCAAGAATCAAAGGAAGAAGCTAAAAAGGGAAGCAAGACATTATGTATGGGATGATCCCATTCTCTACAAACGAGGAGTAGATGGTTTGCTCCGTAGGTGTGTCCCGGATGAACAAGTGCAAGGAGTGCTCAAGATGTGCCATTCCGATCCATGTGGAGGGCATATGGGAGCCAACAAAACTGCATTGAAAATCTTGCATAGCGGTTTGTGGTGGCCTCACATCTTCAAGGACGCTTGGGGATTTGTGAAGACTTGTGACCGGTGTCAACGAACCAGCAACATATCCAAGCGCAATGAGATGCCCCAACAACCGATTCTTGAGCTTGAGGTATTTGATGTATGGGGTATGGATTTCATGGGGCCATTCCCAAATTCTCATGGGAATCAATACATCCTTGTGGCGGTCGACTATGTATCAAAATGGGTGGAAGCCATTGCCTCCCCAACTAATGACCACAAGGTTGTCATGAAGATGTTCAAAAAAGTCATATTTCCAAGATTCGGTATTCCAAGGGCGGTGGTGAGTGACAATGGTTCACATTTTGTTCATAGTGCTTTTCAAAAGATGCTAAGAAAGCACGGGGTCCACCAAAGAATTCGGCCTTACCTATCATCCACAAACAAGTGGACAAGCGGAAGTGTCTAACCGTCAAATAAAGCTAATCCTCGAGAAGACGGTTGCTAAGAACAGGAAGGATTGGTCAGAAAAGCTTGATGACGCTCTATGGGCATATAGAACGGCGTACAAGACCCCAATAGGCACAACTCCATATCGTCTAGTGTATGGAAAATCTTGTCATCTACCGGTGGAGCTTGAGCACCGGACCCAATGGGCGACCAAGAAGATTAATTTCGACTTGGCTAGCGCGGGAGAGCAAAGATGGCTTGATTTGCATGAGCTTGAAGAGCTAAGGTTGGAAGCCTATGAGTGTGCTAGCAACTATAAGAATCGCACTAAGGATTGCCACGACCGGAACATTGAAAAGAAAGCATTTCTAAAAGGCGATAAGGTACTCCTCTACAATTCTAGGATGAAATTGTTTCCCGGGAAACTTTTATCAAGGTGGAGTGGACCCTTTGTTGTCAAGGAACTGTTTCCTCATGGAGCCGTGGAAGTTTGGGATATGGACGGCAAGAGATCTTTCAAGGTGAATGGGCATCGCCTCAAGCTTTACTACGAGGGTGCTCATGTGGGTGTTTTAGAATCAACTCAATGTAATCTTACCTCCTGAGTGTGGAGGTTGTCAAGCTATTGACGTTAAAGAAGCGCTTCCGGGAGGCAACCCGAGTAAAAAAAAAAAGAAAAAAAAAAGAGAGAGAGAAGAGAGAGTCAAGAAAATAAAAGGAGTGAAAAATAAAACAATGAATGAGAGAAGAAAAGAATATGAGTGTTGGGAATATCTGATTTTGGCCAATATTGTTGAATTTTGTTCTTGTGGTTTTGATATAGGTACTTGAAGCAAAAAGAGCCGAAGAAAACAAAACAGGAAGCTGTCACCAGCTAGGAGCGGGCGCTCCAACACAACTGCAAGCCCGCTCCAAGCTCAATGTACGAAACAGTAGGCTTCAAGACTGGTAGGAGCGGGCGCTCCAACTCAACTGCACGCCCGCTCCTGTCTGGGTTAGCAAACAGGTTTCCAACATAGCACTAGAGCGGGCGCTCCACTATCATTGCACGCCCGCTCCTGTCAAATGCCGTAGCCAAAATTGATTTCAGGAGCGGGCGCTCCAACTCACCTGCACGCCCGCTCCTTGCTGGGTCAGAAAGTCAGATTCTCAACTTCGGCTTGGAGCGGGCGCTCCAACATCTCTGCACGCCCGCTCCAACACGGTTTTAAAACAGGCAGAATCTCTTTCTCAGTTAGAAGCGGGCGCTCCTACCCTTCTGCACGCCCGCTCCTACCTGTCCGGGTAAAAAAAAAAAAGAGGAACTTATCTCTCTTTTAATCACTTTACCCATCATTTCTCACCTCTCATTCAAACATTCATACTCTCTCTCCTCCTTCCCATCTACTTCCCTCTCTAAAAACCTCATATTCTCCAACTTCTCTCTTCATTTTCATTATCAAATCTCAACTTTCTTCAACCGAAATTCACAAATTCTTAATCTACATCAAATTCTCTCTCCAAAAACCATAATTTCATAAAAATTTGGGCAAAAATTTCGAAGACCCACAAGTGGGAATTGAAGAAAATCAATAGGGAAAGGGGCAAGCTTGCTAGTAAAGGAGGAATTTGAGGAAATTGGAGGATTTTAGAGTATTTTCATACTCAAAGTGGTATAATTTTCTTCCTTACTTCACTTTCCCTCTTAAACCTAAGGGTTTTTCTTCAATATTTCTCTCAATTTGTTTATTTCATGATTGTTGTGTAATTAGTTGCATGATTAGGTGATTTAAACAAATTTTCTTGCCTTTGATAATTAAATTGTTGGTTTTTGTGGATAATTGTGGAGTAAGGGAATGGCTTGTGCATGAAAAATTAATTATAATTTGTGAATTTGTGAATTTTTGTGTGAGAATTGTTGTGTTAAGATTGTTGGTTGGTTGTGTGGAATTATTATTGAATTGTGAGCAGGTACCTTGGTTTAATTTGGGGGATTTGAAGTTAAGGAGGTTGTGTTTGTTGAATTTTGGTGCTTGTGTGAGGAGTTTTGAGTGAACCCTTTTTACTCCTTTTTCCAAATTTTGTCAAGATGGTGCTAAGATTATTTGGAGGTGCGGGAGGAAAGAAAAGAAAGACTTCCAGCATCCAAATATCCAAAAACCAAAACCAAAACCAAACTCAAAACCAAGACAATGCTCCTCCTCCCATTAGAATCCCCGAAAAATTTAAAAAGTATCACTCCGAGCTTTCAAAACGAAAAATCCTTCCAACAAGATTTTACGACCAATCAACTTGCCATCTTTTAGGGATAGATGAAGGAATTCGGCGAGTGGCCGATGATTTCGGATGGTTAAACTACCTCAAGAAGAGGGAGCTAACCTACGAATCGATCACTCTCGAGTTCCTTTCAACCTTAACCATGCGCCGAATCAATGGTGAGGGAGAGCCTCTTGAGTGCGAAATTAAGTTTAGACTTTTCAATCAAGAAAAGACTCTAACCTTAACTCGCCTCAATGAAATATTTGAGTGGCCCGTGTATAATCAAATAGACAACCCCGATAGTTTCTACCTTTCTAGCTACGAAGAGCAAAATTGGTGGAATACTATCGCGGAGTATCCTAATTTCACCACCCGGTCTAGCCACGCTAGCCACATTGTCCACCCCGTACTCCGTATATTCATGAGAATTATGGGGTACGCTTGTTTCTCGAAACAAGATCTCGGGAAGCTAACAAAAGAGGAGATCAAATGCCTCTTTATAGCTTCCCGATTTGAGGGGGACCTTGAGGGTAATGTGAACATGGGATACTTGTTTATCCAAAGGTGCCTTGAGATTAAGAGAAGTTCGGAGTTTAGAGGGGAGATAAAATGTGGTGGCATGATCACAATAATTGCCAAGGCTTTGGGTTTCGCTAATTGGGTTGAGCAATTAACCCCGGTGAACGGGTCCAATGTCCTTGACCTTGCCGGACTTGCCTCAATGCAAATGCTTGTGGAGATCCGTGGCAATGTCACCACATACTCTTGGTTGGTCAAGGGTAAGCACCGTTGCTTTCTCCCTAATGCGGCGGTAATGAACACCGTGGGGAACACTTGGCAAGTGCCAATTGAGCCACTCCCCGCGAATGTTCCCAACCCTGACCAACCATCTCAACCTCGTCGCCATAGTATTTCTACTGCTCCTAGGTTTTTCGGCGACTCCTCTTCTTCTTCTTCTTCCTCCTTCGACCTTGAATCGGCTTTTCACCGCCTAAATCTTTCCAACCAAAGAATCCTCCAAGAAAATGAATATCAAAGTTATGTGTCTCAAATGACATATCAAAGCCAAGTTGAGAGGGGAGACTTTCTCCCCTATGTCAACTATCCTAACCGCCTCGTTCAAGAGGGGCCGGTTGCGGGTTGGAACAACAACCAACCCACCTACTCTTATTGGCAAGGACCTCGTAGCTCCATTTCGGAGCTACGATCCTTTCCTCCCTACGATTATACACAACCCGGGGGTTGTGATTTTAGGGGGGACCCTTCTTATTACCACGTCCCTGAGACATGTGGTAATATGACTCCCGAGGAAATCGATAACCACCCCTTAAGGGGATACTTCGGGTTTCCACCCGGGTATGATGGTGGGTGGGGCACTAGTAATGCACCGGACTACGGTCACTATCGTAGTAGCCCCAACTATGATCTTCCTCCATTCATGGATCAACCTTCCTTTTCCGGCGATGTAGACCTCAACTATAACTACATGCCATCACCGCCTAGGGAGGATGATCGGGAGTAGCCTTTAGACATTTGTTTTTACCGTTCCCTTCTCTTCTTTTCCCATCATGTGTAACACCGAGGCCGGTGTCGAGTTCTGGCTTGGGGGGGAGATGTTTCTCATTGTGTCCATCTATCGTGGGAACGGTAATCAAATGTCTAGCTTGGGGGAAGTCTTGGGGTCTTTGTGTCTAGGGTAGTTTTCGGTTTTGATAGGAAATGTGCTTTCTTGTGATGCCTTTTGTGCTATGTATGGAGAAATTTGAGATTGTATGTGGAATGTTTGGCATGAAAGGCTTAGTCTAGCCTTTGGGACTTGTGGTAGGATTCATAAGGTACTATGTTCTAGTTTGCATGCCTATATTAGGTTGGTTGTTACCCTTTTCACGTTTTTATGGCATGCCTAGGCTAGAACAATTGCATATTGATGTTTTTGTCTCACTTCTCTTTATGAGTGTGCTATTTGGAGCATCTTATCTATGGCTTTGATATGATCATGCTTTGGTTGGTTTGATTGTTGGTTGGTATCATGGTTGATTGGCATTGTTCTTGGTCTTGCTTGATGATGAATTTTGATGATGATTTCCCTTAATATCCAAATTTCTTTTTCTTATCCTCTAACCCCTCTAACATCCAGATTCCCTAATATCCAAATTCCCTAATATCCAAATCCCTAATATCCAAATTCTTTAATTAGTTTCTCTTTCCCCCATTTTCAACCTTTTTCCAAAAAAAAAAGAAAAAAAAAAAAAAAAAGAAAAAAAAAAGGGATTTTGTTTGCCTTTGATCGGTTTGCAATGATGATATTGAATTGTATGTGGTGGATGTTTGTTTTCTTTTCGTAATAAAACTTCGAGCATGGTTTAGATGCCCTTGGTGGAACATAGAATTGGTTAGTTTAGGCTAGTGTGAGAATAACTTTCCCGAATGTGCGAAACTTAAAGTCTAGGTTTGTGGTAAGATGGAGTCGCCCATATCAAAGGAATTTGAACCCCGAAAGGTAGTAATTGATCCCACATTGTTCCCAAAAGTGAGGTTGTAATATTTTTTTTCAAGCCTACTACATTTTGAATGAGTGGCGAGGATCCTCTTTGATTTAGTACCTAGATCGAGAACTTGAGTCCTGACTCCCAAGATCGCGGCCTAAACTACTCTTAGTAATATGAAGTTGTTATGTATTGTTCATTCGCACAAAGTTAAGGCATGTCATTCTTGTTTCCTTAGTTCAATCTTTAAGTTGTTATAAATAATAGTTTGTGATGTAAATGCCCAAGTTTGAAAAAAAAAAAAAAAAAGGAAAGAAGTGATGAATAGCCACCACCCTAGCGATTAAACAAGCTTGGGGGTGCGTTTTTGTTTCAAGTTTATTCATAGTTTGTATTTTGGGTCAAAGTTAGAAACCTCTTTAGGTTTGCTCTTAGTGCTATATATCTTAGCTTGACTTTAATTGCAAAGCACTTCTAGTTTTCTCTATGCCTTAACTTTGTGCCGTATTCTTTGAGTCTTGTAATGTTAGTAGAATAGTTGAAGCCATAGACGGTGGAGGGAGTTGGTTCACAAGCATATGGAGAGGGTATTTATCATTGAGATGTCGAGTGCTCTAAACCTTCTTTGGTCTATTTTTCTTTCGGCTCCTTCGAGGAGTCATGAGACATTACCATTAAGGGGAATTTGAACTTTGTGTTGGGGACGCGGTAAGATTGGTTGAATGGACCAAAGTTGAGTACATTCGGGAAGGTTAGCTAGGCCTTGGCTAGTCATGACCGTGGTTGATCTTAGGCATATACCTCATGCTCGAGTTTTATTGCTTAAGGATTCTCATATCTATGCATGTGCTTTTCTTTGAGCAAATTGATCTTTGGGTTTGTTTTTGGGCAATGTGAATTGCTTGAGGACAAGCATTTGGCTAGCTTGGGGGGATTTGATAAGTGGTTTATTTGACCACTTATTGTGTAAATTTAAACCCGATTTTGCGATCATTTCCCCTCTTTCTAACCCAATTTTGAATGAAAATGTTTTGTCTCGGCTTTCCCCCCCTCTTGGTTTGTGTTTGTCCATGTTTTGCAGGTCTATGGACTCAATTAGGCAGGCTTTCGGTGCATGAATCGTGTTTAAGACAAGAGGATTGAAGATTGGAGAGGGCGCTCCAGGGGAGCGGGCGTGCACCTCTCATGGAGCGGGCGCTCCTCGACTCTAGCCACATTCTGCCCAAGTTCAGGTGCTGTTAGGAGCGGGCGTGCACCTCTCATGGAGCGGGCGCTCCTCGACTCTAGCCACATTCTGCCCAAGTTCAGGTGCTGTTAGGAGCGGGCGTGCTCCTCACCAGGAGCGGGCGCTACTCCCTTTGAAGATTGAATCTGCCCATGCTGCTGGAACAGGGGAGCGGGCGTGCATCATGTGAGGAGCGGGCGCTCTTCCCTGACACTTTCAAATCTGATCCTTCATTGAAGCATTCTGGAGAGGGCGTGCAGCCGAAAGGAGCGGGCGCTCCCAGCTTAGGAGCGGGCGCTCCTCATTGTGGAGCGGGCGCTCCTCGCTGGGAATCCGTTTTCTTTTAACGGATTTCCCTATGTGTTTCGGGGAGTATAAATACTTCCCCTTTAGCTCATTTTGAAAAGGGGGTACAGTAGCCTAGTTTTCAGAAACCTCTCTTAGTTTGAAAACATTCCTTAGGATTAATTTAGCTTAGTTTTCATCAAATCAAATCATTGTATTAGTGAAATTCAAGAATTATTCTCAAAGTTTGGCAATTTGTATTCAACATTTGAAGCTTCAATTAGTAATTTCTCCAACCTTCTTCCTTTTAATTTCAGATTTTATTTGGTATTTGCATGTTATTTAAATCTTCTTAGTTCTTGGTAATTTGTTATTGGATGATAGTTATTTCAATTGTTAACCACTTTTCCCCAATTATTGAAGTATTTAGAACCCTAATTCTTGATTGCATGTTGATAAACATGAGTTGTGAGTAGTCTTCTTGCTAGGGGTTGGGTGAAGCTCGACCTTTTGGGTTAACTATGCAAATGTGGGAGAAGCATTGATGTTTGTATTGCAATTAAATTGATTATATGAGATTGCTTGTTAGTTCCTCATGATAGGTTTAGCTACCCTTGACTAAGGAGCTTGATAGTATGATATGCCTAATTTGACATGGAAGTGTAAATTGAGTACGTCATTACTTATTGTAATTTGATTATGTATCATCTATTGCTAAACTAATGAGGAATCTAAGTTTAGTAGTGTGAGTTGTTTTCTAATTGCATGAGGTTGATTTTACATATAGTCCTTGCTATATCTTGTCTATTTTACTCTCCGTTTGCCTATTTGCCTTGGTTGAGTGGATCTCATTCCCTAGTATCTTTAATTCATTGATTTAGAACCATAGTTTGTTTGTCTTCTTGACGAACCCCAATTCACCAATTGACTTCGAGTTAGCTTAAGTGTAAAGATCTTTGGCAATCATATCCCGTTCCTTGTGGACCGAACTCTTACTTGTCATTATGCTTGGTTTGTAAGGTGTTTGTTAATAAATGTGTTTGATTGAGTGTGGAATGTACGACCGTTCTAACGCCCATCAAGCATCCTATTTAAATATAACTTTTTCATCTTCATTCGGTTCATTACCCTAGGAACCATACCAGAATAGTTCTAGTTGTTGCGGGATTCGGACCACCGGCCGTATTTAGAATTTATGAGGAAACATCAGGAATTCTACAATCGTCCTGTCTAAAGCCAATTCATCCTTCTTTCTTTACCTCTCAAATCCCTCGATAGCATCTTAAAGACATCATCTTGTTTCTTAATCTTCTTAAGGATGGGGTCAAGAAAAACAATAGAGGTTGCAACCTTCTTTTTCTTCTCCTTCTTCTCCATAAAGGCAGATCTTCTTACTAATCTGGCCAGCTTGGACCCTTTAGGGCTAGAATTTTCTTTCTAAAACCTTGAGGAAGGAAGCTTACACCATTTAGAGGAAACTTGGGATTTCTCTTTTATCAAAAGTTTGCAAACTAGAGATTCATAAGGAAGGGAGTAATAGGAAGAAGAGCTACAATGCATCAATGTGCTCTAAGACAAGAGCAAGAAGGTTAAGCTTAATCTTTTTCATAATCAGGTAAATCAGGACCATGTCCATAACTTGAATAATAGCCCTACTTAAACCTTTTGGCAACAACACCTTGTTAGAAATAAAGTGAATGAACAACACGACGAGGTCCCTTAAAACTTTCCATTTTTATACCCTTCCTTTTGACTAGAAGAATCAGTAAAAAGGAATTTGCACACCTCATCATCACATGTTACCTCACTAATTACAATCCAATCATCTTTGATATGTCTAACAAAGCCCTATGTTGGCACATTCAACAACTCATCAATAGCAAACTCAGAACAAATCAGATTCATAACAGCATGTTAAGATAACAATTTAGAATGGAAGGAAGGGGAAGGAAATAGGATGAAGGGAAGGGGAAAGAAAGGGAGGGGAAAAGTGGAGCTTCATTTTCCCTCCAAATATCTCCAATTTTGAAGGGATAATGTTTATTAAAGGGGAGGGAAAATGAATCCTTCCCTTTTCCCCCTTTTTCCTCCCCTTCCTTCCCTCAATCCATTATCCAAACAAGTTGATTTATCCCCCTCCGTTTCTCTTCATTTCCTCTAATCAAACAACGTGTAAACCACAGAAGACCAATACATATTAGGAAATTATTCCATACCAACATAGAACTCGTAGATTGGTACCATAAAAGCATCACTAACATTTTTAAATAACTCTAACTAACCTAAAACTCCAAATATCCTCTAACTTTAGATAAAGATCTGATTAGTCTTTTAAATTATATTTTATAGGAACAACTAAGAAAATGATTGGGTTAGTGGAAGCCCAACTAACCCTATGTGGCTTGACCCCTATTGAGATAAGATTTCTTAAAGTTTAAATCTTTTAGTTAGTAAATTGATATGTGTAGACACCTAAAAATGTCTCCCTAACCGAAACCCGATGATGAGTAAAACCTTTCATCATCATTTGGTTCGAGTAAAGTATTGAAAGAAAGGAACACTTGAGTCTTGCTTAGATGATGAGGGACATTTATGTCACTCTTATGGTAGTGTTTATGCCTTGTTTTAGCTTATCTTAGGTTTTTTTATAGTTGTTTTGTTCAAATAATGCGTACATTCATGTCTCGATGTGTTTTGGATGAAATCGCGTATGTGCCTGAATGCTCGCCTCTATTACGTGCTCATACCGTTACCCCTGCCTTATTGCTTCCCTTAGTGTTTTTGCTTAGGTTTTTGAAGTCAAGAATTGCAAGAAGAATCCAAGGAAGCACGAGAGAAGAATCGAAGAAATCAAGGTGCGCGGGCGCGCAACCTTGTATGTGGACGCATACAGAAGGAAAAATTCAGAAGCAGAGGGAGAATGTTTGCGCAGGGCTACGCGGGCTATACGCAGGCGCGCAGCTAACACACAAGCCCCGCAAACCTTCAAGGAATGGTGTTCTTCGAACAAGTGTATTATTCTGATAGAGGGTTCGGAATTAATTAGAAAGCTAATTATTCAGTGAGGTCAAGGGATCGAAATGCCTAGCTGGAGGCCGCTTTTGATCAATAATATTAATGAATAATTAATATTACAGCTTAATCTTGACTGAGCTCTTCGGGTCACACCCAATCGTGTTACCGAACCGAAGTGACGAATTAATCCGAATGATTAAATGAGTCGAGAGAGATTTTACGAACAAAGACGTCGGATTCCGAGCTTAGAACGTCGAAGCCGAGCGTTAAAAGTCGAGTCGAATTTAGGAATCGATGAGACGGAAAAATTAGTCAAATGACAAGTCAATACATAGCCGTAACCTTACATTGGCCTAGCCAAGCGAGGGATAGGCTATATAGGGCTGCTAGCCTAAACGCTAGTAAGGCCGGAAGCCCAACAGCCTATGCGCATGCTGGTTGGAGCTTGCTGGCCGAGCTCGCGTGTTAGCAGTGCTAGCAAGGCCAGTTGCACGCTAGCGCGCTGGGCCTCGCTGGCTACTACTAGTGCTAGCTAGACCGGGTTGCTTGCCTAGCAAGAGCAGCAGCACCCCGCATCGCACAACAGCTTGTGCGGGCTGGCGAGGGAGGCTGGTGCAGCAGCAGCGCCCAGCAACAAGCAGCCCGCATATGCCTGGCTTGCTGTTGTGGGCTGATACGGCAAGGCATAGCTAGGCAGGCCAAGCCAAGGGACTAGGCGCCAGCATGGCTGCCTTGGTGCCCAAGGTGGGCTGTTAACTAGGTCGCCTCCTATTGTACCATTTGTGAAGGGCGGTTTACTTGGGGAGCAAGGGGAAGGTGATCCTCCCCTTGTGGTCCTCACCTAACCTCTTCTTGTGCCACTTGTTGTTTGGTGATTGTTTTGGCATTTTAATTTAATTTGAAATTGAATTAAATCTTATTTTTGCTTTTTACCAACTATCCCACATTGAAAGATGATTACGTTTTTATATAAACAATATAATTAAGTTTTCACTTTTTTTTTTAATTACCCATTTAAAGGAAAGGTTTTGAGGGCTTTATTCCAAAATTTCAGCTTATTAGAAAGGTTTTTAAGTGTTTAAAAGTTTATGGAAATTGTGTATACAAGGGTAATTAATATAGTTTTATTGTCCCTCTATGTAGGAGACTTTGTTCGAGATGTGTTCTAGTGTATTCGACTACTTTAAGTGCTTATTCGAGGTACGTACGTGTAGGGATTTTTCCACTCCGCCCTACTGTAGTGTCATATTTTTAAGCATGGCAGCACACCAAGGAAAAGAAGCTAGAAAAAAAGAGTCGCCAACAAGTTTTAGGAACTTGTAAACCATTTACGAGTGTGAAGGTTACGCCACATTCACAATCACAAAGATTGCTAACTCCATAGTGGTCCGGAACCATGACTGGGTGTTCGGGGATGATGGTACAAATTTGACCTAAGAGAAGCTAAACCCGCCCTAAATAGGCCTCTACTTGATTCTTTTGATATTCATGCGCACTTTTCGATTAACATACATACATCAAATTAATCCTAAACCTATTTAATCTACATTGGTTGATTATTAATGCACAATCAAATCTAATATCGGTGATTACTTGAATTAAAATCACATTAAGCCTAAATCAAATTATTAATTATCTTATTAAGCGTGATTTCAAGTACAAATTTCCTTTAAACCTGCCAGAAAGGGCGTGATAAAGCAATAACAATAAATCATGAATAATCAAGCCACATATGATTAATATAAAAAACATCATCATAACAATATCATCAAAACATCGTTAGTAGTAAGATGCTAGGCATGATACTAAACGGATTAATAACAAATCCTAGCATGTCACTAATAACAAAATCAAAGCGTTATTCTAAACATGATACTAGAAATCATAATAACATCCTAAACATGATACTAGGAATTAACATAACATTATAAGCATGATTTCTGCTCCAAAATCAAAGAATAATGATAAGGGTGATTGAATTACTGATTTTGATGCCTCAACCTTCTTGCTATTAAAACAACACACACATTAGTAAACTTCAAGAAAGTTAAATCAATAAAGTAAATAAATCAAATATGAATTGAAATATAGATTTGGGACCAAACCCTCATAACTATCAACTTTTCACGTCAAGATCGAAGGCAACGTCGAGTAAGGCTTGTAGTATTCGAATCACGCAAAGGAAGTATTGTGACTGATTTAAGAGAATATCAAGGATGTGTTTAGGCTAAGGCTAAGAATATAAGTGTTTAAGAACTTCGAGAATTATGATGACTATTGATGGTGATTATTGATCAGGATTATGATCGTTGTTGATGATCTGAAATGGGAAAAACGACCTCTATTTATAGGGAAAAAAGAGAGTCTGGACGACCATAAAAGATGCCCATGAAGGGATTTGTGCGAATCACATAGGAGGAAAAGCTTTGGCAGATGAAATCATCAGACGATGAGCATACTGGCAAACTTTTACCTAGGATGTCATGGACTATGTCAAGAAATGTGAACAATGCCAAAAATACACCCTAGTGATAAATCAGCCCGCTAACGACTTCACACCGATTCTCTGCCCTATCCCGTTTGTTTAGTGGGGAATGGACATCTTAGGGCCATTCATCACTGGCTCAGGGGGCAGGAAATTCTTGATCGTGGCTGTGGATTACTTCACAAAGTGGATAGAGGCAGAGCCCACGATGTATATCGAGGCCTCTCAGGTCAGAACATTCATATGGAAAACTCTCATTACCATATTTGGGATCCTGTAATGCATAGTGTTTGACCACGGCTGCCAGTTTGGCTGTGACACAAAATATGCAAGCGCTTCTATTTGTCAACCGTAGAGTAATGGGCAGGCAGAGGTAGCCAACAAGCAGAGGAGCACAAAGGCTTGTGGGTTGATCTAGTTCCGGAGGTGCTGTGGGCTAACAGGACAACAGAGAAAGAAGCAATAGGTAAAAGTCCTTTTTCTTTGGCGTATAGGGCTGAAGCAGTGGTCCCCATCAAAGTAAAACTCCCTAGTTTAAGAGTGCAACACTACGATAGTCTGAGAAATGAAGACAGAATGAGAGAGGAACTAAGCTTAGAAAAGCATAATGGCCAAGGTCTAAAATAGAAGGGTGAGGCATAGTGAACTAAGTGAAGGGGACTTGGTACTGAGAAGAACAGCTGCGGTTGGCAGAGGGAAGCTACATGGAAAGTTGAGCGCAAATTGGGAAGGACCTTTCATAATACACAAGCAGGTAGGGCCAAGAGCCTACCTACTCTCAGACCAGGAAAGCTGCATTCTGAGAAACAATTTTAATGCGGACTTCTTAAAGAGGTTCTTCATGTAATTTAATGTTTTACCTTAACGTTTTATTTAGCTATAAATGAATAAAAAAGTTTAAATTCTACTTTAACTAAGTTGTAATTTTGAAAGTGGAACATTGACCTCTACGTGAGGCGTTTTACATTATCAATGGAATATTAACCTCTGCGTGAGGCTTTTCCCTAAATATGACGTTTTATTGAGTTACTTACTTGTTTATTTGCAAAAGATCATGTGTTTCTGCCATAATATGCAGGAAAAAGGGGAAATGCTACAACAAGGCAAAGCCAACATGAACTAAGAGCAACATATTCGCCTCATTAAAGCCTCGCTACAATAAAGCGGAGGTAGAAACTCTGCTTGTAAAAGCAGTGGCATAACAATTGAACCTCACTAAGAAAGTGATGGCATAAAAGCCCAAAGCCCTGCCCAAGAGGTAGAGGACGGGCAAGAAAACACAAATAAGAAGGCCACAATTTTGCGCTAAAGGTGTTTTCAACCTTGGAAGGAAAATGTTATGACGGGGACGCTAGAAGTAACAGTTTGCCTAAGCAAACCAAGGCTGAGAACCCCAGTAAGCAAAGATAGCTAAACAACACAGCCAAGTGGGTAGTAATGTCAGCCAGAAAGGGGAGAGCTCCAGATAGTAAAAAAGGGAATGCCCTCTTCTCCAGACAAAAACTAGACCCAGCATACATTGAACAGAAATACATAATAAAGAACGTGCAAACAAGAAAAGAAGAAAGAAGATAAAAACTAAAGCAAGTACAACAAATCAAAAGGTAAATTTTGTGCCAGAACCTCCTGGCACTAGGTAAAAACCAAAGTTAGAAACACAAAAGTATTGTCTTAGTATACAAAGGAGAAAACTATTCTGGCCAATGGATAAGGCAGACACAGCCCAAAGGCCTCAGAAACTTACACAACCATTGGCGGCCATACACCCCAATGGAAGAAGAAAGCAAAAGCTAACAATATTAGCTTACTACAGGGCGGGAAGAGGGGGTACTAAGATGAGCCACTGGAAAAAGAGGGAGATGGCCACTAAAACCTTTATTGATTGGCAGGAAGGGTCTCCATTCCAATGGCAAAAACCAGATCAGGAGAATCGGCAGGGACCTTGTTAAGAACAGCATGGTCTGGAATACCGCAGGCAGCCACACGAGGGTGGTCAGCTGGGTACACATAGGCATCTTGGTTCCCAGCCTGATCAACCCTACTCCAAAGTTGATCAAACTTCACTTGTTGCTCCTCGCCTATACCAAACACATGGTAGCACTTCTGCGCGCAGCCTCCCAGCCTCCATCGTGCCTATCTATGAGCAGATTTGCAAAGGTGGGAGAAGAAACAAAATCCACCAAGGCACTCCTACGAGCTGCATCCAGCTCTGCAGTATGGTCTCCCTCCAAACGAGCCATAGATGCATCCAAATATTGCACCTGAGCCTGAGCTCTCTTCAACTCATCTTCGCACTCAGCCAGCTTCTAAGCTGTAGGGAGATATTCAGCTAATTGAAGTTGGGCAGCGCGTAGCTCATCATCCTTCGCCTTAAAGCCATGCTCAAGCTCTTCCTTCTCATTCTGAACCTGCTTTAGGTCAGCAACTTTCTCATTTAGGCTCGAACTTTGGGATTTGTACCCTTTCTCAACAGTCAGCAGAGCATTAGCTAGGGCACTAACAGAGCGAGTAAGCTGGGCAGCCACCAAAGAAAAGAATAAAAATAATAAGAGTTTAGATGAAAAACCAGTCGAAAACACATAAAGCAAAAAAGGCAGGAAGCAAGTAAAACAGTACCTTCTGTAAGTCGTAACAAGCAACGGCAGCAGGGACGCTGACATACTCATTTCCAAAGTCAGCAGAGATTCTGATGCCCTGAGTCACCCTGTACCCAAGAGTATCTCTCTAAAGAGGATCGTCAAGGAAAATAGACTGGTCAGCCTTGACGTTCAGGGCAGGATAGAAGGGCTCATTGGCAACCCTAGAAGGGCACGATACAGGCCTAAGAGCTGAGTCAATGTGTACTTCAGAAAACTCTAGAGGGCCAGCTGCCTTGAAAACCCACCTATAGATTTAGAAGAAACACAGAAGGGATGAGCATAAGCCTCCCCAAAGTATTGATTCACACAGCGTTTAAGGTCACTGGAGGCAGGAGTAGCCCCAACTTGGGAATTCAGGATTGTGACCGGCTTAGAATGACCAAAGGCTAAAGAGAACAGCTCGTCCATAGTAGGTAGTTGGGCCCTTTTAGGAGAAGGCTCACGTGGAGGAGTGATAGGCTCCAAATCAATAACAATAGTAGGGCCCTCTCTACCAGAAGTGCTGGGTGTATGCCTACCACGATGACGGCTGCGCAGGCGGTCATTATAGGACCTTACCTGAGAAAAAGGACTGTGGGTCACCGCTGCACTGGTAAAAACAGAAGTAGAAGCAGGAAGCTCAATAGTGAGGCCTGCAGTAGTGGAAGGTTCGAGTAGAACATGCTTGGCAGAAGTAGAAGAGGGAAGAGGTCGACTCTCTGAAACAGGAAGCGAACCCTCATTAGTTGAGGGCAGAACATGCCTAATTGAAATAGAACCCTACGGTTCAAGCCCAAAAGATACATCAATTTGCATAGGCTCATACACTCCACCAGCACCAGCAACAGGTGGAACGTCAAAAGATGCAGCGTTTAGCAAAGAATCTGCGAACTCATTGTTGTTGTGACCTGTGTGGTCTGAAGTTTCCATAGCATCGGGGACCTCAAGATTGAAGTGAAAGGAATGGTATACTTCGAACAAGTGTATTATTCCGACAGAGGGTTCAGAATTAATTAGAAAGCTAATTATTTAGTGAGATCAAATGATCGGAATGCTTAACTGGAGGC
The DNA here is from genome assembly GCF_001683475.1 of Chenopodium quinoa. NCBI lineage: Eukaryota > Viridiplantae > Streptophyta > Magnoliopsida > Caryophyllales > Amaranthaceae > Chenopodium > Chenopodium quinoa. The sequence continues at coordinate 2,641,953 of NW_018743510.1, read as the reverse complement.
CGCTTCCGATCAGTATTATTAATGAATAATTAATATTACAGCTTAATCTTGACTGAACCCTTCGGGTCATACCCAATCGTGTAACCGAACCAAAGCGACAAATTAATCCGAAGGATTAAATAAGTCAATAGAGGTTTACAAACAAAGACATCGAATTCCTAGCTTAAAGCGTCAAACCAAGCATCGTAAGTCGAGTCAAATTTAGGAATTGACGAGACGGAAAAATAAGCCAAACAACAAGTCACAACGTATAGCCCTAACCTCGGAATGGCCGAGCCATCCAAGCACTAGGGCAATATGGCTAGCAAAGGCTGCCAGTATGCGAGGCATGCGCGTGCTGGCTTGAGGAGTTGCAGCATGTCGAGCAAGCTAGCAGCTAGCATCGCATGCTAGCAACGCTGGCTAGCTGGCGCAGTAGGCAAGCATCACTGACGTGCTAAGCGTGCTAGCATGCTAACAGCATACGCCCAGCAACCCGTAAGCACGCGTGGCTTGCTGGGCCGAGCGTGCGAGCAACCAGCTGGCAGGCCCAGCCAAGGGGACAGGACTCCAGCGAGGCAGCCTTGGCTCCCAAGGCAGGCCACACCAATTGGCGCGCTGCGATAGGCCGAGCATATGTGAGGCCAGTTCTTAAGGGTTGTTTGGGGAGCAAGGGGAAGGTGGTCCTCACCTAACCCCTTGCTCTCCTTGCGCCACTTGTTGTTTGGTGATTGTTTTGGAATTTTAATTGAATTTGGAATTAAATTAAATCTTATTTTTTCTTTTTACCAACTATCCCACATTGAAAGATGATGGGAATTCTTGGGGAGACTTCCCTATAAATACCCATCATTGGGTATTGGGATTTTCACTTGAGTTGGTGAACTTTAAAGGATCTCCATAAGAGAGAAAACCTTTTGTATAGGGTAGCTCCCGCTGAACTGCCCCACGCTCCTAGCATTACTTGAGGGGTGTGGACTCGTGCCAGTCCAGTCCGGGCAAGGAAAAGCCTCCTAGGGGCTCAGCCTCACGGCTGACCCCAGAGGGCTCCATCTTAGAGTTAGGGATAACCTCCCAGGGGCTCAGCACCAGGGCTGGCCTCAGCAGGCTTTAGCCTGCAGCACCAAGAATAGAACAACTATAAATAGTAACCCAAGTACAATGAAAAAGAGGTTAGACACATACATCTCATCACTTATCCATTATTATTCACAAAAAAGCCTTACTAAGTTAAGCATCGGAGGGGGGTTCCTCGAAGCCACCCCTGAAGGCATAACAACCGTTATTGTGCATATAACTTCCGACCGACATCCAGGCCTGACCCTCTACAAGGCTTCGAAACTACACCCGGAACAATTGGCGCTAGAAGGAGGGGATAGTTCCGACACCTTAGCTCGGCCAGTGAAGGTTGTTCGAAGTCGGGAAAGCCGCCATGACGAGGGAAAAGCCAGATCCGGCAATTAAAACACCCGTAACCGATAGTACCCAAAAACCACAAAAGAAATCCGATCCCACAAAAATAACCGCAAAATCAACACCGATCATTACCCATAACCCAAATCATTATGGAGGTTCTTCCGATATTACCAAAAACGCAAATGGAGCTCATAATCCAATCGGACTAACTCAAACAGTTCGATTCGGAATGCCATTCACAAACCAGAACAACGAGGTGATTACCCAAACACCGAATGGAAAGTTCCAAACAGTGCAAATACCAGAGGTACTGTAGAACTTGTCCCAGTGCAGCAAGGATCAACTAGCTGCCATGACAGTTGTGCTGAACTCATTTGGAAGGGGATCGAGCTCCACTCGTCCGCAGGCATCTGCTGGGCAGACTCCTATCAGGTCACCTGTACACAGTCTGACTCTAGAGTAGAAGGAGCTTGCAGCCCTGAGGAAGAGAGTAAAAGAGTTGGAGGCCAGAAACTTAAATAGAGAATGAAGCTCGGAGGAGTCAAGCGAAGTCCTCGCTGGCAACCCGCGCAGCAAATCCCCTACCCACAGCTAGTCTCTAAGCCCCGCTCGCTCTAAGAAGGTAAAGATCATGGTCACCCCTGAGGACTCACCTTCTGCAAGGAAATTGTGGAGGAACCGATGGAAAAAATCAAGATGCCTTCATGCAAATATAGTGGAACAACGACCCCTAAGAATCATTTGTCTGCCTTTGAGAGTCATATGGTCTTATACACCAGAACTGACTCAGTCTGGTGTAAAACATTTCCTCCAACCCTGGAGGTATTGGCTGTGGAGTGGTATCGTTCGCTGGAGAAAGGGTCAGTTTACTCGTACAATGGCTTGAAGAGGCTATTCATGGATCATTTTGTCACACTGGTAGACCATACCAAAGTGACAATAGAACTGATGTCGCTAGAGCAGGGCGAGACTGAATCACTCAGAGATTTCATCACTCGGTTCAATAAAGAGGCAACGTTTATTCCCAACACGAGCCAGGAAGTGGCGTTGTTAGCAATGCAGAGCGGCCTATTCCGAGGGTCAGCATTCAGAGAGTTCATGGGCAGGAAGAATCTGAAAACACTGGCAGAGGCCCTGGGTAAGGCCCATGAACTCATTAAGGGGGACGAAACAGACAGAGCCATGCTGGCCAGAAGGTTAGCCTTTGCCAAATCAGGCAGAAGGGCAGAGTCCTGCCGACAGAGGCAGCTGGCAAAGCAGAGCCTAACTTTGCTGGGTACGGTAAGGCGGACCAGCGAAGGAGAGACAATGAAAGGTCTTCAGGCCAAAGGAGACAGGGCAAAGGAAGATTGCAGGGAAGATATGAACAATACACCCCGCTGACTCATAGCCGATCTCACATCTTCAATGTGAACAAGTATGATGATAAGTGGCAGAGACCACCAAGGATGACTACCAGTAACCTAGACCCAAAGAAATGGTGCAACTTTCACAAAGACAAGGGTCGTATGACTGAGGAATGCATGCACCTCAAAGACAATATTGAAGACCTCATCAAAAGGGGGTAACTGAATCAATTTAAATAATACTCTAGGCAGGACAGGATCCGGGGTAATGATAGACCTAGAAATGATCGATGGAAGGATAGTAGGGGTTACAAGAGTAAATAGGAAGAGAAAGACAAAGAAAAGAGAGAGCTAGGAGACGTGTTGGTGATTAGCGGTGGGCCTGTGCATGGAGGAACAATCTGCAGGGCTAGAGCTGACCTCAGAGACATGGTCCATCAAGTAAATTACAATGAGCGTAGAAAGTAGTCACCACCACCTCCTCAGCCAAAGGTAGTGTTTGACGAGTAGGATCAGCAAGGAGTCATATACCCACATGACGACCCTCTGGTAGTCGCATTAACAATTGCGAATCGGAAAGTTAGGAGAGTCCTAGTAGATGGAGGAAGCTCAGCCAACATCATGTTCATAGAAGCTTTCCACAAAATGCATCTAGACAGCAAAGACCTCAAAAGGGAGAGCTATAAAGTCACAGGGTTTGATGGCTTAGAAATGATACCAGAGGGGATAATAGAATTGTCAATCTAAGTGGGAGAATGAGCTCAGGCCAGGAACGTGAGAGTAGAGTTTCTCGTCATTAAATCCCAATCTCCGTACAACGTAATAATGGGCAGGCCCCTCATCCATAAGATAAGTGGAGTGGTGTCCACGCTGCACTTAGCATTAGCATATGCTAACAACAGAGGATGCCAGAAAACGGCAAGGCAGTGTTACATTACTGCTCTGAAAAGCCCAATAAAATATGGTTCTCTGCCCAAAGTCCCAGAAGAGGCTGTAAGAGTGGAAAAAGTCTCTAGAAAGAGGAAAAGGCAGGAGTAAAAGAAGAAAAGGAAAAGCAGAAGCTAGCCATGGAAAATTTTGGGCCTGAGAGGGAAGATGTAGCCCGTCCAACTCTAGAGGGGGAACATGAGGTAGTTGCATTAGTCAAAGGAGACGAGTCCAGGACAGTAAAGATTGGGAAAGACATCGAGCCTAATGTCAAAGTGAACTTGATAGCGTTGCTTAGGAAGAACGCTGATGTGTTCGCATTCTCAGCGGACAAAATGCTAGGTATCGATCCAAAGATCATGGAACACCGCTTGAACGTCAGAGAAGACTCGAGGCCAGTGAAGCAAAAGCTGAGAAATTTTTCTGTAGAAAAAAAAATTAGGCCATCCAGGAGGAAGTGGACAACATCTTGCCTGCGAAATTCATAAAACCTTGTGACTACCCAGAATGGCTAGCAAATATGGTAGTGGTTAAAAAATCCAATGGCAAATGGAGGATGTGTGTAAACTTCACAGACCTGAATCGAGCCTGCCCAAAAGACTGCTATCCCCTGCCTTGAATAGATCAGATGGTAGACTTGACGAGCGGGCATGCACTCTTGAGTTTTATGGATGCCTTCTCGGATTACCACCAGATCAGCCTGTACGAACCAAACAGAAAGAAAGCGGCCTTCATCACTGACGGGGGAGTATTCAACTATGTCACAATGCCTTTTGGCCTGAAGAATGCTGGTGCAACGTTCCAGAAAACCATGGACAAGGTCTTCGCTCATCAAAGGGGGAGGAATGTGGAGGTATATGTAGATGATTCCATAGTAAAAAGTTTGACAGCGCACAACCACATCTCTGACTTGAAAGAAACAATCAGCACTTTGAACAAATACCATATAAAGTTGAACAAAAAAAAAATGCGTATGTGGAGTGACAACAGGCAAGTTTTTAGGCTTCTTGGTGAGTGAAAGGGGGATCGATGCGAACCTAGAGAAAATACAATTAAGCTTTCTTAAGTCTCCTAGAGCCTAAGAGCTTGAAAGACGTTAAAAGGTCGACATGTAGGATGACAGCTCTCACCAGATTCATCAGCAAGTTAGCAAATAAAGCTCTACCATTTTTTCAACTCCTGAAGGGAAATTGTACATTCAAGAGGGAGCAAGCAGAAAAGGAGACATTTACTAAAGTAAAAGAACACTTGGTCAGCCTACCAACAATGACAAGTCCAAGGGTAGGAAAGAAGCTAAAATTATATGTGTCTGCGTTGCAGCAAACAATAGGATCAGCCCTGCTAGTGAAGAGAGGAAAAACTCAACATCCAATTTACTTTGTCAGCCATGTCCTGACCCAGGCGGAACAGAGATACTCGTTAGTAGAGAAAATGGCCTTGGCCGTCGTCACAACTACTAGAAAGCTAAAACCGTACATCAATGCTCATATAATACAAATATTAACAAATTACCAGCTGGAAAAAAGCTTTGCAAAGAATGGATGCCTCAGGAAGGTTACTAAAGTGGGCAATAGAATTGACTGAGTACGAGCTGGAAATCAAGCATAGGATGGCAATAAAAGCTCAAGCTTTAGTAGACTTCATAATAGAGGCAAGCTACGAATAAGTAGAGGAAGAGATGGGAATATGGAAGGTGGTTGTAGATGGATCAGCTGCCCACACAGGCAGCGGGTTTGGAATAATTATGGTATCACCAGAAGGCAATATCTTTGAATATGCAATCAAGTTCGAATTCCAAGCCTCCAACAATGAAGCTGAGTACGAGGCCACATTGGCGGGTCTGAGGATAACTTTAGCAGCAGGTGCTAAGAAAGTGAAACTCCAGACTAACTCACAGCTAGTAGCGAGCCAGCTTTGGGGGAGTATGAGGCCAGATCGAGAGCCGTTAATGCAAAAATATGTAGCCTCTGTAAACGAGTTGACAGCCCAGTTAGTTATCTTTGATATCAAGTTGGTCCCTAGGGCCGAAAACGCTCAGACAGACGCACTCTCCAAGCTAGCAAGTTCAACTTTGCAGAGTGTTGAGGGGCAGAGGCAGGTGAATTGCGCTAGCCAGCAAAGATCATGGTACTCAGATATATTGGCATATCAACTGCATGAAACGTTACCTGACGATGAAAAACAAGCAAAAACAGTGAAAAAGGAATCATACAGATACATGGTATTGTATGGAGAGTTGTGCAGAAAAGGGTATTCAAAACCTGTCCTCAGATGTGTCCTAGACTGGAAGCAGCAAGCAATCATGAAGAAAGCCCCTGAAGGGATCTGTGCAAATCATATAGGAGGGAAAGCCCTGGCAGTAGAGATCATCAAGCGAAGGGCATATTGGCCAACCCTAACCCAAGATGCCATGAACTACGTCAAAAGTGTGACCAATGCCAGAAGTACTCCCCAGTGATAAATTATCCTACTAACGACCTCACACCGATTCTCAACCCCATCCTGTTTCTCAGTGGGGAATGGACATCTTAGGGCCATTCACCACTGGCTTAGGGAGCAGGAAGTTCTTGATTGTGGTCGTGGACTACTTCACAAAGTGGATAGAGGCAGAACCCATAAAGTATATCAAGGCTTTGTAGGTTACAAAGTGGATAGAGGCAGAACATTCATATGAAAAACTCTCATTACCAGATTTAGGATTCCGCGGTGCATAGTTTTTACCATGGCTGCCAGTTTCACTATGACACCATCAGAGACTACCTTGAGAAAATGGGAAAAAAGTATGCCAGCACTTATGTTTGTCACCCGCAGAGCAACCGGCAGGCAGACAAATACTCTATTCCCTTCAAAAGAAACTGGAGGAGCATAAAGGCTAGTGGGCTGATTTGGTCCCAGAGGTATTGTGGGCTAACAAAATAACAGAGAAAGAAGCAATAGGTAAAAGGTCCTTTTTCTTTGGCCTTATGGGGCTAAGGCAGTAGTCCCCATCGAAGTGAAACTCCAAAGTTTAAGGGTGCAGCACTACAATAGCCAGGAAAACAAAGACAGGATGAAGGAAGAGTTAGATCCTGCTAAAGGTCGGGCTGAAAGCTGATCTGAGATTAGCTGCTCAGAAAAACAGAATGGTTAAAGTTTACATCAAAAAAGTGAAGCACAGAGAACTCGGAGAAGGAGCCCTGGTATTGGGAAGAACGGCTGTTGTAGGTAGAGGAAAGCTACATGGAAAGCTGAGCGCAAATTGGTAAGGACCCTTCATAATACATAAGCAAGTGGGGCCAGGGGCCTATATACTCTCTGACTAGGATAGCTGTATCTTGAGGAACAGTTTCAGCGCTGACATCCTAAAGAAGTTTTTCATGTAATTTGATGTCTTACTTCAGCAACTTATTCAGATATAAATAAAGAAAAAGTTTTAAGTTTTATTTTAGCTAAGTTGTAATTTTTAAGAAGTGGAACATTAAACTCTGCTTGAGGCGTTTCGCATTATCAATGGAATATTTAACCTTTGCGTGAGGCCTTTCCTTAAACATGATATAATATTGCATTACTAATTACTTCTTTGTTTGCAAAGAATTATATGTTCCTGCCAAATCGAGCAGGGAGAAGTAGGGGTTGCAGCAATAAGGCAAGCCTAGCATGAGCCAAGAAAAACAAAAAACAATGTATTCACCTCATTAAAGCCTCGCTACAATAAAGTGGAAGTAGAAACCCTGTTCATAGAAACAGCGGCATAACACTTAAACCGCACTAAAATAAAGTGGCGGCATAAAAACCTAGAGCCCTGCCCAAGAGCCAAAGGACGGGCAAGTAACGCAAAACAAGGAGGCCACAATCCTGCGCTAAAGATGTTTTTCAACCTTGGAAGATTATTACAATAGGGACGCCTAAAGTAACATTTTATCTAGTAAAACAAGGCTGAGATCGCTAGTAAGCAAAGGTAGCTAGCAGCACAAACAGGGAAGTAGCAGTGTCCGCTAGAAGGGGGAAAACTTCAAATAGTGAAAAGAGAAGTGCCCTTTTATTTTGACAACTGAACTCAGCACACATCAAGCAAAAATGCACAATAGAGAATGCACAACCAAAGGAAAAGAAGGAAGCTAAAAATTAAAGCAAGTACATCATAATAAATTGCAAAGTCTATGCCAAACAACCCCTGGCACTAAGCAGAAAACCAAAGAGCAGATTCGCAAAAACACAAAATACTGTTTTAGCAAGAAAAAGAAAAGTTGATAGTTTTGGCAATTAGCTTAAAAAAACATTAGCTTACTATAAAACGGGGATAGGGGTAATAAGAGGAACCACTGGAAAAAGAGGGAGATGGCCGCCAAAACCTTTATTGGTTGGCAGGAAGGGCCTCAGAAAACTCCAAAGGACCTGTTGCCCTGAAAACCGCGCCTACGGATTTAGAAAAAACAGATAAGGGATGAGTATAAGTCTCCTCAAAATATTGATTCACGCAGCGATTAAGCTCACTAGAAGCAGGAAAATCCCCACCTTGAGAATTCAGCGCGATGATGGGCTTAGATTGGCTAGAAGCTGAAGCAAACAACTCGTCCACTGTGGGAACTCTAGCCCTTTTAAGAAAAGGCTCACGTGGAAGAGAGATAGGCTCCAAGTCAATAATAGGGGTAGGAACCTCTCGGCCAGAAGTGCCGAGCGCGTGACCACGACGACGACGATTGCGCGGACAATCATGGTAAGACCTTGTCTGAAGCGCAGGGAAGCTCAGCGGGAGCTACCCTATACAACAAGCCCCTCAAGAGGTGGTCTGAGGCACTTAGGCCAGTTCTTGCTGACTGGAGACGTTCTTCTGCCCTGAAGTTAGGAGCATGGGAAGAGCTCTGCCGAAGCTATCCAATATAACTAGTCCCTCCAAGAGGTGGTACGAGGGACCCATGCCAGCTCTTCCAAGAATTTGACTCCTGCCGGGTCATTACTTGGCTGGATTTACTTACCGAAATCCTTCTCAGACAACTAGCCCCCTGAGTCTCACATCTGCACTCAGCTGATTTGAGGCTCAGAGAGTTTCGCTAGTGGGGTGCGTTATGCTGAACTGTCTGGGTGAGGAGTTGTGATTACTCCCGCTGAAGTTATTAAAAAGCGACGAGCTGAGGCTAAGCAAGGAGCTTTGATTACTCCCACTGAAGTTATTTCAAAGCGACGAGCCGAGGCTGAGCGAGGAGCTTTGATTACTCCCGCTGAAGTTATTTCAAAGTCAGGCTGACCGAGGAGCTTTGATTTTGTCAAGCTGATTTTTCTTTTTTTTTTTTATTATTATTTTTATTTATTTTTTTTTTACGACGTGGCTATGTTTAGTGGGTGGTTATCTCCCTTTGATGGGTAGGTAACTGCCATTTAATGCCATTATTCCGTTTCCCCTCACCTTTTTTCGTATTCTGCGTTTTCACTAAACCGATTTTCATCTTAATTATGAAATCATTGTTCTTCCTTCTTTTCTCATTCACTCACTTGCTTATTTCCAGTTACTCCCTCCTCGCTCTAACTTCTCACTTCCTTCTCTTTCACTATTCTTCTTGCTCTGAGTTTCGCAATTTGCTTGGGTGTCGCTCGTCACAAGTTCGCCGTGAACTAGCTTGTGTTTGCTACACATTTGTTGATCGTTCCTCACAAGGTACCGCCCTTAAAACTTCTTCCACCATTTTTGTACTTTCATTTGTAAAATTGAGTATTTTTTTTCCAAAGATCGTCCTTTTTCCTTTTGTAATGTTGTTAATTAGCCCCTGTATAATTCCTTTCTTGTTCAAAGACGATTCTTGCCTTGTTGTTGTCATTTTTGTTGCCATTGTATTTCTACTGTTCATTATTTTATTGGTTATATTGTTGACTCTTTATTAGAAATTTTTGCTCTTTTTTCTTTTTCCAAGTTTCGATCATTTTGGCCATGTCGGACGCTTTTGATAGTCAAAATGATTCCTCCCACTCTTACGGCGATGGTGGTGAGTCCGAGTATGCTTCTTCTTCCGAGTCGACTCGCTCTGGTGAGCCTTCCAGGCCATCTGTCCCTTTTTCTTTTCCCATTTCTTGTCCCCCTCTCCAAGTTTTGTTTCCTTCCAACTGCAATGTTCAAGTGGGGAGTGTGCCCGTCGCTGGCGCTTCTACTCGCGTCACTGAGCCCAGCGGTGGACACTCTGATCCTAGTGCGTTCCATCCACCTTCGTGGTAGGGTGCGTGATAGGCTTATCGCGTACCTAACAAAAATAACCTAACTATTCCTTCTAACTGTGTAGTAGGGCAAGTAAGGATCGAATCCCAAGAGACTATGGTTCATTCAATTAATCAGACTCAATTAATCACTAAGCACGTCACCAATCAATAATGGATGATAATAATCAACTAATATATTAAATAACACAATTAACTAGAGGAAATATTAATCAATAAACTAAAGCATCCAAGATCAAGCATTACCACGATTATGATTGATAAACTAATAAATCTACCCCCAATATATAAATCAATTGACAAGAAGAAAAGCAATCCCTAATAATAATACCAAAGGTCTCTTCCAAGTTATCAATGGCTTCCCAAATTAACTATCAAGCCTACTTCCGTGGAATCAAGCGAATAAGGGACATTAAACACCATGCCTAGATTCCTAATTATTCAATCATCTACTTCCGTGATGATCTTCAAACCCTTAATTGGAATAACCTAATCCCGTTAATACCCAACTTCCGTTGCAATAAGAACAAAGGGATGATAACAATACTAATTATTCCTAATCTAGTATTGGCATAAACACAATCAATTAAGCATGTCAATTGGGATTATTATTGGGGAATTTAAAGATCTACTTTATACATCAATCATAATCGGGCTTAGCAAGATCCCGGATTAAGGAAACTACTCACACATCATAATAAAATCAAAATCAAGTTCAAAAACAAGAAACAGTAAAGAAAACATATTTAGAGAACAGTGAATATCAGAAAAGAGTGAAGTAAGATAAATACCAATTACTCCAATTGAAAGAACTCAAATTGTTGATGAACAATTGATTAATCTGGGATTAAAAGATTGAAATTGCTTAAAGGAAATAAAACTAGGGTTCTTGAGAGTTTTCTAGGGCTTAAGGAGAAAAACTAATGAAAAAAAACTCCCTTTAAAAGTTAATTACAAAAGGGTATTTATACCCTCAAAAGATAGAAATTCGGAAATAGCTGAAATCGCGCAATCTTGAACATCGCCCGGTCAGACCGGGCAAACCTCGCCCGATCGGGCGGAGGAAGGCTGCGTAAAATACGACAGTTTTCCTTCTTTGCCCGGTCAGACCGGGCGAACCTCGCCCGGTCGGGCGCGCGTAACACGTTTCCAGAATTGCATCTTCATAACTTGACTTCTTCATCGCCCGGTCTGACCGGGCGAAGCCTGCCCGATCGGGCGCGCGTTGCACCGTTCAGAATTGGGCTTCTTCCTGTGAACTCTTCATTGCCCGGTCTGCCCGGGCAAGCCATGCCCGGTCGGGCACTCCACATAAATTGCAGTTCTTGGCTATCAACTCTTCCGAATCTACTAAAAACACGTCCAATTGCCTAGAAACGCTTCATATTCCTGAAAAGCTTACTAAAACAATCGAATACACTAAAGAAGAGATTGTTAGCAAGAAATGGCTCCGTAGAGCTCAAAACCATATAAAATTACTAAGTAAAACCGGGGAAAACCATTGTATAAAACACGTATATCAAATTCCCCCAAGCTAAACCTTTGCTTGTCCCTAAGCAAAGCAATGAATAAATAAATCAATACTTCACCCCAAAAGCAATTCAAATCAATAAATACGATTAAAGGTAAACTCGACAGTTATGCATCAAAGTCAACCAATCAAATCCATCTGACTACTCATCCTGTCTGACAATAGTCAAATAGAGCAAACCACAAGAGCATATAGAATTCAAGACTAGTGTTCACACACTCAACTCTCATTTATGTGGCGAGTAAAAGATATACTCGATCGCTCTCCATCCAACTCCTTTAAATGTGAACAATGCCCTCCCAAACTCACGCACTCGTGTGTTTAAAGAAAACAAGCACTCAACCTAGCAGTCGACTCGAAATATATCAAATCATTCTTTGCATTGGAAAACAACTAATTTCACATTCACACAACTCTATGCACAAAGGTCAGAAGGTCTTCAAAGCTTGTAATGTAAGGCTAGGATAAAAGGTAGGAAATATTTGGGAAAATGTAAGAGTAAAGCTATGCTTAAGGGAGCCAAAATCCTAATAAATAAAACCAAGGTCAAAATGAATTAATGACCAAATCATCTCCAACACAACTCAACTCTACCAAAAATTCACCAAACATCCAATTATATTAAAAAATTTCCAACACTTAAAATTTCACTCATATATACAAAATATAAAATTATAGAACTTGAGTGAACAAACAAACTTTGAACTCTCCTTTTTTTTCTTGAGCAGCCTTCAATTAGAACACTTGAACATTGAAACAATTTTTTTCTTTTGCTCTTTCTTTTCCCTTTTTTTCATCTCACATTGGAATTTTTTCTTTGCACAATAAATTTTCAATTTTTTCAATCCACAACAATAAGAACAAATAAAAACTTCTCAAATCCACCCAAAATTGTGCAGATTACATGCACACTACAACTCCCTCACCTCACTCACTATTAGCTCCCCCAAGCCAAGCTTGGGACTAGTAACCAATGGGGCTTAAATAGGCTTGTAATGTGGCAAAATAAACAATAAAAGGGCACAAGCAACAACATGGGTAGCAAGAAGGGAACAAATGTATCTAATATCGTCTGAAAGCCACCTAGAGGAACAAATGCCTTCGTCCTCCTCAATGTGCATATTAATGAGTCATGCAAACATTACTCAAAGTTATAAACCAATACTCAACTTCATTGACATACCAGGAACTAACACACATTCCTAACCAAATCAACTAGTCAAGCACTATATTCACAAGTAGTTGGGCAAAATTGACTCATGTTAAGACATCCAAGTAATCAAACATCAAATCATGGCTAACCTATCCACAATACTCGTCATCATATACCAAGAATTAAAACAATTTTCATGAATGGGGCACAGGGAAGCATGATTTATTATTCATTGGATCGTATTTTTTGTATGTTTTTTTTTTTTTTTTTTTTTTTTTTAAAAAAAAAAAAAAAACTAAAATAACTACACTAAAATAAAACAAGAAAGATAAGAGAGATAAGGAGAGAGAGAGTACCACATGTACGAAGCAACTCCCCCAAGCTAAATGCGGCAATGGCCTCATTGCAGCGTAAGGAGAGCATAGGAATCTCGACGGCTCCTCAAAAGGAACCGGAGGGGCCATCATCATCATCACCAACATCATCATCCTCGACATCATCATCATCACCAACAGCTGTGCCACTGCCACCTGCCATATCTCCCGCACCGGGAAAGTGATACCAAGAAGGATGGGGACCATCCCTCGGGATATTCCCTTGCCTGCAGAAGTAGTCATAAACAGGATACATAGCCAAGCGAAAATCCTGCTGGCCTGCGTTAAGCTCCCGAAGGCTAGTCTCTATGGTCTGGACTCGGGTAGAAAGGTCCAGCTGACCTACCCTAAGCTCCCTAATACCGGCCATAATGGCCTCGTTATCACTAGGAGGAGGCGGAGCAGGGGAGGAGGTAGACTCTCTCCTAAAATAGGTCCTAGTGGGGGCAGCTGGTACAGGGGTAGACGAATCACTAGGGAACTGGAGAAGGTAGGAGGGCTGGTGAGGCATAATCTTAGTTAGGGCAGGGGAAGGTAAAGGCACAGAAAACCTGTTGGTTCTCCCTATGATCCAACTAAATCTATTAAAATCTATGGATAACCAACCCGCAGTAGTGAGATAATGCTGATCTAAGGTAATGGGGCCAGGCACTGGGCATCGGCTGGCTTCATCAAAGCCTTCCCGAAGTGCTAGGTGAGTGACAAGGCCTCCTAAGACGATAGGAATGTTAGAGCGTTCACCATTCGATTTAATTGTCGTATATGTGGTGCCTTGCTTTTTAAGGTGAAGGGCAAACAAGTGTGCAATATTCATTGTAAAGTCTCCATCCTCATCCCCACGCCTTAAATAACTACCTAGGATCGAAATCTCGTCCGACCTAACATTATTAGGTTCGATTCTACCAAAAATAGTCCACCCAGTGAATCTAGTCCACAGCCTAAGGACTGGTTGGTGGATTTTGTGTGAAGGGGCGTGCTGGAAAGATTCAATGTTTTCACCAGTCATGGCAAACCAAAGTTCCCCAGAATTGAAGCTACTAGGTTGCACGGTTAAGCCGGTACAAGGAAGTCCAAACTTCCTAGCAAAGCCTTCTAAGGACATTCTATGAGACCTATTCAGCAACCTATACACAACATGCTTCACCAAACCATTCCTACCCTTTTCAATATCAAATGAGCTCAAAAATTCAAGAGTTAAATCTTCATAAGTTCTATAGTTCATATTGAATAATTGAGACATTCCTAATTTTGCAAACAAATTCTTACATTCCGAATCTATTCCTAGCTTAGAAAGCAATGAACGGTCAAAAAATCGGGTAGGGATTACCTTTCGGCGCGAGAGCTCGATGAACCGCTGCTTTTGGTTTGGAAATTCCGGGACGAAGACCACGTGTGGGTACCCGGGTACACTTTCCAAGTCCAATTGTGGTTGTTGTTGTGGTGTGCTTCTCGTTCTTTTCCTTTGAGACATCATCAAGAGCCCGAAATTATGTGAGTGATGAGATAGCTTGGGGATTTCTTGAGGTTAAACAAGGAGGAGGGACGGAATTGCAGAAATTTTTTGCAAAAATATTGGGTTTTCGTGGTGAATTTGAGGGATTTGATTGTTGAATCTTGATGAAATTGGATGGGAGATGAAGTTAGGGTTGTGGAATTGGGGATTTTTTAGAGAGAGAAAGAGTAGAGGGTATGAGAGTTTGAGGGATGGAGAAGAAAAGAAAACGCTGAAATCTCTAATTTAAGCCCGCAGGATTCTGTCGCGCCCGATCGGGCGCTCTTTGCCCGGTCTGACCGGGCGAAGGAGACTGGACCTTTTTTTTTTTTTTTTTTTTTTTTTTTTTTTTTTTTTTCAGATTCTGCTACTCGCGCCCGATCGGGCAGACATTGCCCGGTCTGATCGGGCGGAGTAAAGCTTAGCTTCATATTCTCTTTCTGGCTCTTTGTTTCTCGCGCCCGATCGAGCGGACATTGCCCGGTCTGATCGGGCGGAGAAAAGCTTAACTTCATATTCTCTTTTTGGCTCTTTGTTTCTCGCGCCCGATCGGGCGGAATTTGCCCGGTCTGCCCGGGCGAAGAGCAAAAACGCGGTAACTCGATCTTTGACTGCTCTCTTGACATCCCACTTCGTGCTTAGCTTGATACTCTCTGTAAAACAGCATAACACAGACATAAACTGAAAGATAAAGTATAAAATACTAAGGAAAAGAAAAAAAAAAAAAAAAAAAAAAAAAAAAAAAAAAAGAATCGGGTTGCCTCCCGCAAGCGCTTGTTTAGAAGGTCATTAGCTTGACCGTATTCATCCTCATTGAGTTTGTGGTGGGGAAGAGAACGTGATATCTGACTTCTCTTCAATAGGATCTCCCGCTCGATAGTGCTTCACCCTTTGTCCATTGACTTTGAAGGTGCCCCCGGTGTTGTTCCATAATTCAATGGTGCCATAAGGATATGCTTTGTAGACCGTGAAAGGGCCCGACCATCTTGACCTGAGTTTCCCTGGGAATAGTTTCAACCTTGAATTGAATAGAAGGACTTGCTCTCCTTCTTTGAATTCTCTTCTTATGAGGCCCTTGTCGTGCCACCTCTTTGTTTTCTCCTTATAAAGCTTTGAACTCTCATAGGCTTCGAGGCGGAGCTCATCTAGCTCATTCAACTGCAATAGCCTCTTCTCTCCCGCGGCCTTAGCGTCAAAGTTTAGGCTTTTGATGGCCCAGAATGCTCGATGTTCTAGCTCGACGGGTAAGTGACAAGCTTTTCCGTATACAAGTCTGTACGGGGTTGTACCTATTGGAGTTTTGTAAGCTGTTCGGTAGGCCCAAAGTGCATCATCAATTTTGTCAGCCCAATCCTTTCTCGTTCTTGCAACTGTTTTCTCTAGGATGGACTTTATCTCTCGATTTGATACCTCTACTTGGCCACTGGTTTGGGGGTGATAGCCAATTCCAAGTTTATGCTGCACTCCATATTTCTTCAACATTGCTTCGAATCGGCTCTCCATGAAGTGTGTTCCCCTGTCACTAATCAACACACGTGGGATACCAAATCTATTGAAAATGTTTTTCTTGAAGAATTTACTTACCACACGGGCATCATTGCTTGGTGTAGCAATGGCCTCAACCCATTTTGACACGTAGTCAACGGCTACCAAAATGTATCGATTCCCCTTAGAGGAAGAGAAAGGGCCCATGAAATCTATCCCCCACACATCAAACAACTCGACCTCGAGTATGTTGGTGAGTGGCATTTCGTTCCTCTTGGAAATATTTCCCGTTCGTTGACAACGGTCACAGGCCTTGACATAGGAGTACACATCCTTAAACATAGTGGGCCAGTAAAATCCGCATTGTAGGATCTTCGCACTTGTTTTCGAGGGGCCTGCATGTCCACCACAAGGTAAGTCATGGCAATGAGAAATTATATTGCTTACCTCACATTCGGGAATGCACCGTCTGATCACTGCATCGGCACATAGTTTGTACAAGAAAGGGTCTTCCCAAAAGTGTCGGTGTGCCTCATAAAGGAATTTCTTCCTTTGTTGATAGGAGTACCCGTGAGGCAGTGTACCTGTAGAAAGATAGTTAGCTAAATCAGCATACCAAGGAGATTCAACCTGTAAAAGAGCTAACAAACGCTCAGCGGGAAAAGAGTCGTCAAATGGGAGGTTATCCTCATCCTCCTCATCAAGGAGGAGGCGAGAGAGATGGTCTGCGACGACATTCTCTGTCCCCTTCGTATCTCTGATCTCTATATCATAATCCTGCAATTGGAGGATCCATCTAAACAACCGCGGCTTGGCATTGCTCTTGCTCATCAGATATTTCAATGCCGCATGATCTGTATGGATAATCACTTTTGACCCAACTAAATAAGAATGAAACTTATCTATTGCATATATGACAGCTAGCATCTCTTTTTCAGTAGTTGCATAATTCATTTGAGCAGGGCTAAGAGTTTTACTAGAGTAATATATAGCATGCAATTTCTTATCCTTTCGTTGCCCCAGGACGGCCCCTATCGCATAATCACTAGCATCGCACATGATTTCAAAGGGTAGGGCCCAATCCGGGGGTTGCATAACAGGAGCAGAGGTTAAGGCTTCCTTCAACCTGTTAAAAGCTTCAAGACAAGCATCATTAAAATCAAATTGGGCGTCCTTAGCTAACAGTTCGGTTAAGGGTCGAGCAATTTTTTGAAAAGTCCTTGATAAACCTGCGATAAAAACCTGCATGGCCAAGAAAACTTCGTACTCCTTTCACAGAATTTGGAGGGGGAAGTTTCTCTATTACCTCTACTTTGGCTTTGTCCACTTCAATCCCTTTGTTTGAAACTACATGGCCTAAAACGATTCCCTGTTGTACCATAAAATGGCACTTCTCCCAGTTCAATATCAGATTGACATCCTGGCATCTATGGAGCACCTTTGTTAGATTATCAAGGCAAATATCGAAAGATGAACCATAAACAGAAAAATCATCCATAAAAACTTCCATAGAATTTTCTATGAGACCTGAGAAAATAGCCATCATACACCGTTGGAACGTGGCTGGGGCATTACACAGTCCGAATGGCATTCTGCGATATGCGAAGGTGCCATATGGACATGTGAATGTAGTGTTTTCCTGATCACAAGGGCGGATGGGGATTTGAAAAAAACCGGAATATCCATCCAAGTAACAGAAAAAGGAATGGTTAGCCAATCGTTCGAGCATTTGATCAATGAAAGGCAAGGGGAAATGATCTTTACGGGTGGCTTTATTTAATTTTCTGTAATCAATGCACATCCGCCACCCTGTAACAGTTCTTGTGGCAACAGGCTCGCCTTTGTCATTCTTGACAACTGTCATACCTCCTTTCTTTGGTACTACTTGTACAGGACTAACCCACTTACTATCTGAGATAGGGTAGATTATTCCTGCAGCAAGCAATTTGAGAACCTCTTTCTTGACTACCTCCATCATAGTTGGATTTAGCCTTCTTTGAGGTTCTCTAGAGGAGGCATGATCGTCCTCAAGAATGATCTTATGCATACAAAAAGAGGGATTAATACCCTTGATATCATCAATGGTATACCCAATAACATTTCTATATTTTCTTAAAACAGCGAGAAGTTTCTCTAATTCAATGTTATTAAGCTCAGCATTAACAATAACAGGGTATGTATTTTTAGGACCAAGATATGCATATTTAAGATTAGATGGAAGGGGTTTCAACTCTACCTCGGGAGGCGTCGAACTCTCCCCAACACTCGATGTACTAAGGACTTCCTTGACTGGAGCGATGATTGGATTAGCTTTTGCGTCTTCTAGTAGCCTCGTGTACTCCCTTACTTCCCAATCTTCATCATGGATACTCCCTATCAACACCGTTTCAAGAGCATCTTCCTTTTTGATCAGGGGAAGTTGTTCTTGTTGTAGATCATCGAGGACATCCACTTGACAAATAGTCTCACCCATAGACGGATTTCCCATAGCATTCAGTAATGAATACTCCATTTTCTCATCCCCTACTTCAAATGTTATTTTCCCATTCTTCATGTCAATAATTGCACCTGCAGTAGCTAAGAATGGTCTACCAAGAATAATAGGGACATGGGCATCTTCTTCCATTTCCATAACAACAAAATCACATGGAATAAAGAATTTACCAACTCGCAATGGAACATCTTCAAGTATACCGAGGGGAAATTTAACTGACCTGTCTGCAAGTTGCAGAGATATCCTTGTAGGCTTTAGCTCACCCATTTGAAGCTTTTCGCAGATGGAGAGCGGCATAAGGCTTACACTTGCACCAAGATCGCATAGCGCTCTATTGATCTCTATATCTCCGAGCTTCACTGGGATTGAATAGCTGCCTGGATCACCTAGTTTCTTAGGAAGAGTGTTTTGCAGAATGGCACTACATTCTGCAGTTAGAGAAACAGTAGCATTCTCTGCAAGCTTCTTCTTGTTAGATAGCATGTCTTTCAAAAACTTTGCATAAGAAGGCATTTCAGAAATTGCATCCAAGAACGGTATATTAATGTGAAGTTTCTTAAGGATGTCTAGAAATTTACCGTACTTTTTCTCTAACTTAGCCTGGGCTAACCTCTGTGGGAAAGGGACTCTTGGCATGTATGGGGCGAGAGGTGGGATCGGTTCCCGTGGCTTTTCTTGAACATCATTCCTTGGAATTAGGCTGTCTGGATCTCCCGCCCGGTCGGGCAGTGATTGCCCGGTCTGACCGGGCGAAGAAGAGCTGCTTATGTTCTTCTGTTTGTCTGGAATTTCTTCTTGCGCCCGATCGGGCGGACCTTGCCCGGTCTGACCGGGCGAAGAAGAAATTCGCACAGTCCCCTGTTTTTCGTCGACTGCTTCTCGCGCCCGATCGGGCGGACATTGCCCGGTCTGACCGGGCGAAGAAGAATTTTGCAAAATCCCCTGTTTTTCACTCATTCCCTCAATATCTATCGTTGATGGTTCCCTTACGGGAAGGTCTTCCAACTGTTTTCCACTCCTTAAAATTACAGCATTCATGTGCCCCTTTTGTGGTTGCTCTGTTTGGCCAGGAAACGTACCTGGTGTTTTTGAAGATTGGCCGACTTGATGAGCAAGTTGGCTTATTTGATTTTCCATGAGCTTATTCTGGGCTTGTAACTGTTGGATGGAATTATTTGTGGTGTTGATGAAGTTCTCCATCATTAGTTCGAGATTGGATTTTTGAGGGAGTGGTTGCATAGGTTGCATGGGTTGTTGTACTAGGGGGGGTCTTGGTTGAAAACCAGGTGGATTATAATTGTTGTTTCGAGGTGGGGGCGGAGGTGGATTTTGCTGAGCCTGGGTGTTTTTGTATGAGAAATTTGGGTGATTCTTCCAACCTTCATTATAAGTATTAGAATGGGGATCGTATGGTCTTTTAGGGTTGGAATTGTAGAAGGCATTGGCTTCCTCAATTGATACCTCATTCGAATTTCGTGGGCAATTAGGTGCGATGTGACCTTGAGTATTACACATTTGACAAGTTTCTAGCACATTATTAGAAGATCCAGTTTGTAATCTATCGAACTTGCTTGAAAGTGCCTGCACAGAACTAGTTAAAAGAGTTAGAGCATCAACATCTAATTTACCTCCTTTCTTGACACTATTTCGGCCGCCTGGGTGATAGTTGTCATTGGCTGACATCTTCTCAACCAGCTCCTTTGCTTCGGTTGGATTTTTAGTTAAAAGGGAGCCTCCAGATGCGGCGTCGATATAGATCCGGAATTCATGGGTTAGACCGTTATAAAAGGTTTGGATTAACATCCATTCAGGTATGCCATGATGAGGGCACTGTCTCTGTAATCTCTTGAATCTCCTCCATGCGTCATATAAGGATTCTTCATCTGATTGCCTGAAAGTGGATAGCTCGTTCCTTAATCTTGCAGTCTTTTCTTGTCCCAAGAACTTGACCAGAAAAGCTTTTACTAGTTTATCCCATGTATCAAAGGAACCAGAACCCTCATCTCTTAACCATTCCTTCGCCCTATCCCGTAATGAGAATGGAAAAAGGCGAAGTCTAAGAGCATCATCTGTAACACCATTCAGCTTCATAGTGTCACACTTTTCCAAGAAACCATCTATATGATTCACTGGGCAATCAAGAGGTGTGCCAGCAAATGAATCATTGGATATGAATTGAATAAACTGCGGTTTCAATTCAAAATTCTGAGCGGTGATAGGTGGTCTAACAATGCTAGAAAGGAGTCCGGTTGTTGTGTCAGGGATACCGTACTCCAAAAGAGACTTTGTTGCTTGGTCTTCCATATTTCTGTTACCTGCTCTTCTTCTACTTCTTCGTCTTCTTGCAGTCGCTTCAATTTCTGAATCGAGAGGCACTAAGTCGTCTGACCCTGAGCGACGTGTTTGCATACAACAAAGAACTAGGCAAAGAACATCAAAAACACAGGAGGCAATAGCCGAAGCAACAAACAACGCTTAGTAAAAACGAATCACGGAAAATCAATATGAAACCGTTAGTCCCCGGCAACGGCGCCAAAATTTGATAGGCTTATCGCGTACCTAACAAAAATAACCTAACTATTCCTTCTAACTGTGTAGTAGGGCAAGTAAGGATCGAATCCCAAGAGACTATGGTTCATTCAATTAATCAGACTCAATTAATCACTAAGCACGTCACCAATCAATAATGGATGATAATAATCAACTAATATATTAAATAACACAATTAACTAGAGGAAATATTAATCAATAAACTAAAGCATCCAAGATCAAGCATTACCACGATTATGATTGATAAACTAATAAATCTACCCCCAATATATAAATCAATTGACAAGAAGAAAAGCAATCCCTAATAATAATACCAAAGGTCTCTTCCAAGTTATCAATGGCTTCCCAAATTAACTATCAAGCCTACTTCCGTGGAATCAAGCGAATAAGGGACATTAAACACCATGCCTAGATTCCTAATTATTCAATCATCTACTTCCGTGATGATCTTCAAACCCTTAATTGGAATAACCTAATCCCGTTAATACCCAACTTCCGTTGCAATAAGAACAAAGGGATGATAACAATACTAATTATTCCTAATCTAGTATTGGCATAAACACAATCAATTAAGCATGTCAATTGGGATTATTATTGGGGAATTTAAAGATCTACTTTATACATCAATCATAATCGGGCTTAGCAAGATCCCGGATTAAGGAAACTACTCACACATCATAATAAAATCAAAATCAAGTTCAAAAACAAGAAACAGTAAAGAAAACATATTTAGAGAACAGTGAATATCAGAAAAGAGTGAAGTAAGATAAATACCAATTACTCCAATTGAAAGAACTCAAATTGTTGATGAACAATTGATTAATCTGGGATTAAAAGATTGAAATTGCTTAAAGGAAATAAAACTAGGGTTCTTGAGAGTTTTCTAGGGCTTAAGGAGAAAAACTAATGAAAAAAACTCCCTTTAAAAGTTAATTACAAAAGGGTATTTATACCCTCAAAAGATAGAAATTCGGAAATAGCTGAAATCGCGCAATCTTGAACATCGCCCGGTCAGACCGGGCAAACCTCGCCCGATCGGGCGGAGGAAGGCTGCGTAAAATACGACAGTTTTCCTTCTTTGCCCGGTCAGACCGGGCGAACCTCGCCCGGTCGGGCGCGCGTAACACGTTTCCAGAATTGCATCTTCATAACTTGACTTCTTCATCGCCCGGTCTGACCGGGCGAAGCCTGCCCGATCGGGCGCGCGTTGCACCGTTCAGAATTGGGCTTCTTCCTGTGAACTCTTCATTGCCCGGTCTGCCCGGGCAAGCCATGCCCGGTCGGGCACTCCACATAAATTGCAGTTCTTGGCTATCAACTCTTCCGAATCTACTAAAAACACGTCCAATTGCCTAGAAACGCTTCATATTCCTGAAAAGCTTACTAAAACAATCGAATACACTAAAGAAGAGATTGTTAGCAAGAAATGGCTCCGTAGAGCTCAAAACCATATAAAATTACTAAGTAAAACCGGGGAAAACCATTGTATAAAACACGTATATCAGTGCGCAACGATACTTTTGACCCTTATTGTGAGAGGGTCCTAATGACCAGGGGGTTGCGCTATCTCACTTGTTGCGTCTGCGGTTGCGTGCTGCTCGCCATGCACAACTGGCAGCCGAGGTCAGGACCTTCCTGTCGATGCCCCTAGGAGCCCCTTTCCTGATGTACTTCCTTTACGTGAATTTTCTTGGTTGGATGATATATCTAATGTGCACCGTTTTAACCATTATGTAGAGCGCAGATCCACTCATGTTGATATTTCAATGGTTGCTCCTCAACCCTAATCTCCTGGAGATGCTGCCTTGAACGCTTGTCAGTCCTGGTACGTAGATGAGGTGGTCCCTCTAGGCGATTTCACCTTCTATTTTAATGAAAAGGCTGACGGTCCTCGTTTCTGCTCCCCGAGTTCTGACTGACGAATGCTAGCTGCCCGATTAAAGTTAACAGAGTGTGGTAATACTTTTATGGGATGGGAGAAGGTTACGAGTTAGTGTTGCCCAAAGTTGGGTCCAGCCTTGCCAACCCTCTAATGGGCCACATTGCCGTTTTTGCTTCCCAACTGGACGTGGGAATAAGGTTTCCTTTGGATCCAACACTAGACAAGTTGTTGCGTGCCTTGAACATTCCTCTCTCCTTGATTTTTCTCGCGTCTCTCCATATGCTGATATGTTTGTTTTGGACGGTACGTTTTAAATGCTTTCCATAGTCTCTCTTTCTGTTTCATCAGTTGTTTAACTTTAAACGGAGTGCTTCAGGTGCTGACTCTTGCTGGTTCTATCTTGCACTGAAACCTTAAAGAGTCTTGTCTTACCCCAAACTGGGCCACTTTAGGGATTGGCAGGGAAAATTCTTTTGGATGCGTGTTCCGCCTGACTTTGGGTGCCCTCGCTATTTTTATTGTGTTAGATCAAATATGGGTGGCATCACTCTGCAGGCAGCCGATGCTACCAAAGAAGCTCACGCCTTTGATCCTTTTGAGGGTGAGTCCTTTTCTCCCAAAACATGGCTTCCCAATGGGTTTTATGTTATAGGGAATGCTCAGCTCTTTGCCATGCGTTTATGCTCGACTCATGAGTCTGATAAGATTTTGCTCGCCTTGCAGTCATTTTTTTCTACCTCTCTCTACTTTTCTTTCAGTGATAGTATAACTGACTTGTTTTTCTCCTTCTAGGTTATGACAAATTGGACAAGGCCTTGCTGGGTGTGGATGATACTTGGAAGCCTATTGTCAGGACTCTAGTATATCCTCCCTTTCCCCTTGAAGTATTAGAAGTTTATGCTGTTGCCCGCTTGGATGAATCACGTCCACTCCCTCCTGAGTTCAAACATGGTTCCACCACTACTGGGGCTTCTGCTCGTTCTACTCAACTGTCCGAGCAGAGACTCAGCCTGAAGTTTGTACTGCTGCCAGTGATCAAGTTAGGGGGAATGCTGAGTCCCCTCAAAAGTCTGGGTCGTTGATGGCGCCGAGTTCTTTGGCCGCGGTCTCCGGTCGGTGGATAGCTCAGGCTGTTGATGACAATAAGGATGAGGTCTATAATCGCGAAGTCCCCGAGGCTACATATAACTCAGATCGCGCAGGGCACAACAACAATGAGTTCGCAGATTCTCTGTTTAACGCTTCCTCTTTCAGTGCTGGTTGGGTATCTAAGTCTATGCAAGTCGATGCATCTTTTGGGCTTAAACCCTAAGGTTCTAATTCAATTGGGCATGTTCTGCCCTCCTCTAATGAAGCTTTACTTCCTATTTCGAAGAGTCGACCTCTCCCCTCTTTCACTTCTGCCGAGCATGTTCTGCTCGAACCTTCTATTACCACCTCTTGGGGGACTAGTTGTATGGGATAGCTTCGGCAGAGCTCTTCCCATGCTCCTAGCCTGAGGGCAGAAGAACGTCTCCAGTCAGCAAGAGTTGGCCTGAGTGCCTCAGACCACCTCTTGAGGGGCTAGTTGTATAGGGTAGCTCTTGCTGAGCTGCCCTGCGCTTCTAGCAATACTTAAGGGGTGCGCACTCGTGCTAGTCAAGTCCAAGGCAAGGGAAAAACCCTCCCAGGGGCTTAGCCTCACGGTTAACCCCAGAGGGCTCCATCTCAGAGTCAGGGATAATCTCCTAAGGGCTCAGCACCAGGACTGGCCTCAGCAGGCTTCAGCCTACAGCACCAAGAATTGATCAACTATAAATAGTAACCCAAGTACAACGAAAACGAGGTTAGACACATACATCTCATCACTTATCCATTATTATTCACAAAAAACCCTTACTAACTTAAGCATCAGAGGGGGATTCCTCAGAGCCACCCCTGAGGGCATAGTAACCGTTATTGTGCAGGTAACTCCAAACCGACATCCAGGCCTGACCCCCAGCAAGGCTCCGGAACTACACCTGGAACACCTTTGTTCGTAAACTCTAAGTTGTTTTGGTCTAGCCTTGACTAAGCTTCGAGGTAGGGACCGGTTACGGTTCGGTAGCAAGGGTGTGAGCTGTTGGAGGGTCTCGCACTTGCGGAACTTGAAGCTTTCAAGTCCGAGCTTAACGGTTGAGTGAAGCACGCTACGAGGGTGAGCATTCTTTCTCTCTTTTCTTTCGCTTCTCTTATGTTTTGTTTATTTTGCATGCTTTTATTTATGTTGTAATTATTATGCATGCGATCCGGTTATCGGGTTTTGTTTCCGCGTGGTGTTAGACACCGCAAAACCCAACATGAAGACCTCATTGTTGCTCTCATCAAGAGTCTGGGCTATCCACCGACCGGAGACCGCAGCCGATAAATTCAGCGCCATCAACAACCCAGACTTTTGGGGGGAGTCAGCATTTCCCCTAACTTGTTCGCTACCAGCAGTAGATGCTTCAGGCTCAAGCTCTGCTCAAACAGTGGGAGTAGAACAGGCAAAGGTACCAGCGGTAGTAGAACCATGCCTAAACTAGAGAGGGAGCAGACGTGCCTCACCCAAGCGTGCCGCTGCATAAAGCTCCAGCACTTTAAGGGGGTAGGAAGGATACCCTGGGGTCTTGACAATAGGCTTCCAAGTATCATCCATGCCCAGCAACGCCTTATATAACTTGTCATAGCCTAAAAAGAGGGAAGGAAGTTAGTTACAGTATCACAAAAAGTAAAATAAAAATAGCAAACATATTTCTGAGACAAGAGGAATCTTACCAGGCTCATGGGTCGAGCACAGACGCATGGTAGAAAGCTGAGCGTTCCCTATAACATACAATCCATTAGGAAGCCACGTTTTAGGAGCGTAAACCTCACCCTCAAAATGATCGTAGGCTTGAGCTTCCTTGGCAGCATCAACTGTCTGTAGAGTGATACCCCCCATATTTGATCTCACACAGCAGAAAGAGCGAGGGCACCCAAAGTTAGCAAGGACGCGCAACCAAAAGAACTTTCCCTGCCAATCCCTGAAGCGGCCCAACTTGGGGTAAGACTAAACTCTCTTAGGCTTGGGCGCAAGGTGAAACCAGTCAGAATCGGTGCCCAAAGCGCTCCGTTTGAAACTAAATAGTTGGTGGAACAGAGACAAAGACTCTAGAAAACGTTTGAACCGCACCATCCAAAGCAAGCAGAT
Organism: Chenopodium quinoa; assembly: GCF_001683475.1. Taxonomy (NCBI): domain Eukaryota; kingdom Viridiplantae; phylum Streptophyta; class Magnoliopsida; order Caryophyllales; family Amaranthaceae; genus Chenopodium; species Chenopodium quinoa. Next base: position 2,615,951 of record NW_018743510.1, on the reverse strand, counting down.
CAGAGTATGCAAGGACGCTGGTAGAATTAGTGAAAGAGGAATATTAAAGGCGCGCAACAGCTTGTCCAAAGTTGGGTCTAAGGGAAACGTCAAACCCACGTCCAGCTTGGAAGCGAAAACAACAATATGACCCGCTGGAGGGTTGGCAAGGCTGGAACCAGCCTTGGGTAGCACTAACTCATAGCCCGGTCCCATCCCATATAAGGAATTGCCACACTCTGCTAGTTTCAGGCGTTCAGCCAGCATCCGCCAATCAGAGCTCAGGGAGTAGAGACGAAGACCTTAAGCCTTGTCATCCAGATAGAAGGCGCAGTTACCTAAAGGGACCACCTCATTCACGTACCACGGCTGGCAAGCATTCAAAGCAGCATCTCCTGGAGACTGGGATTGAGGGGCAGCCATTGAACTGTCAACAGGGGTAGAGCTGCGCACTACATAATGATCAAAACGATGCACATCAGACATGTCATCCAACCAAGAAAACTCACGCAAAGGAAGTACAACAGGAAAAGGGCTCTTAGGAGCATCAGCGGGAGGGTTGGCCCTGACCTCACCTGCCAGTTGGGCATGGCGAGCAGCACGCAGCCGCAAACGAAGTAGATGAGGCAGCGCAACCCCCCTAGTCATCAAGACCCTTTCACAATAAGGGTCAAAAGTGTCGCTGCGCACCCTACCACGAAGGTATGGATGAAAAGCGCTAGGGTCAGAACGACCATCGCTGGGCTCATCAACACGAGTAGAAGCGCCAGCGATAGACGCACTCCCCGTTGAGGCATCAAAATTAGGAGAAAACACAATTTGAAGAGGGGAACAAGAAACGAGAGAAGGAAAAGGGACAGATGGTCTATGAGGCTCACCTGAATGAGTCGATTCGGAAGAAGTGGACTCAGACTCGCCACCACCGACGTAAGAGCGGTAGGAATTGTTTTGACTATCAAAGGCGTCCGACATAGCCAAAAGATCGAGACTTAGAAAAAAGAGAAAGAACACAAAATCTTTAATAAGTGAAACAAAAAGGGGAAAGAGAAAAAAAAACGAAAAATCAACGGGGCAAAAAAGGGGACGATCTTTGGAAAAAAGCATACTTAATTCTACAAAAGGAAGTACAAAAATGGCGGACGAAGGTAAAAATACGGTACCTTTTGAAGGACGAGCAACAAATATGGAGCAATCAAGGACTAATTCACGGCGAACTTGCAGCAAGCGACACCCAAACAAATCACAAAACTTAGAGCAAGAAAGATGGATAAAATAGGAGAGTAAAGTTAGAGCGAAAGGAAAATAACTGCAAAGAGACGAGTGAGTGAATGGAAAAAGAGAGAAGAAAAAGAATTTTGAAATTAAAATGAAAAACAGAGTAGTAAAAACGCAAAATACGAAAAGAAAATAGGGTAAAGTGAATGCCGGCATTAAATGATGACAGTTACCTACCCAACAAAGGGAGATAACCACCCACTAAGCATGGCCACGTAAAAAAAAAAAAAAAAAATCCCAGTCTGACAAAATCAAAGCTCCTCGCTCAGCCTCAGCTCGTCGCTTTAAAATAACTTCAGGGGGAGTAATCAAAGCTCCTCGCTCAGCCTCAGCTCGTTGCTTTGAAATAAATTCAGCGGGAGTAATCAAAGTTCCTCGCTCTGCTTAGCTCGTCGCTTTGAAATAACTTCAGCAGGAGTAATCAAAACTCTCGCTCAGCCTCAGCTCCTCGCTTTGGAATAGCTTCAGCGAAAGTAATCAAAGCTCCTCGCTCAGCCTCAGCTTGTCGCTTTGAGTAACTTCAGCGGGAGTAATCAAAGCCCCTCACTCAGCCTCAGCTCGTCGCTTTGAAATAACTTCAACGGGAGTAATCAAAGCTCCTCAGCCTCAGCTCGTCGCTTTGACTAACTTTAGGGGGTGTAATCGAAGCTCCTAATAATGATAGTTCAACATGACATGACATAGCTCACTAGCAGAACTCACTGAGCCTCAAATCAGCTGACTACAAATGTGAGACTCAGGGTGACTAATTGTATGAGGATGATGTCGGTCAGCAAATCCAACCAAGTAATGAACTAACAGAAGTCAGACCCTTGGAAGAGCTGGAACGGGTCCCTCGTACCACCTCTTAAGGGGCTAGTTGTATGGGATAGCTCCGGCAGAGCTCTTCCCATGCTCCAAACCTCATAGCAAAAGAACGTCTCCAGTAAGCAAGAGCTGGCCTGAGTGACTTAGACCACCTCTTGAGGGGCTAGTTGTATGGGGTAGCTCCCGCTGAGCTAACCCACGCTCCTAGCACCGCTTAAGAGGTGCGTACTTGAGCTAGTCTATTCCAAAGCCACAGAAAATCTCCCAGGGGCTCGGCCTCATTGCTAACCCCAGAAGGCTCCATCTCGGAGTCAGGATCAATCTCCCAAGGGCTCAGCACTAGGGCTGACCTCAGCAGGCCTCAACCTGCAGCGCCAAGAATGGTACAATTATAAATAGCAATTCAAGTACAACGGAAAAGAGGTTAGACACATATATTTCATCACTTATCCATTATTATTCATCCAATACCTTACTAACTTAAGCATCGGAGGGGGGTTCCTCGAAACCACCAGAGGGCATAACCACCGTTCATTGTGCAGGTAATCCCAGCCGACATCCAGATCTAACCACCAGCTAGGCTCCGGAACTACACCCAGAACAATATTGTAAAAAACATCCTAAACATGATACTAGAAATCGTAAAAAACATCTTGACATAATACTAGGAAGTAAAATAATATTGTAAACATGATTTCTACTCCAAAATCAAAGAACGATAATAAGGGTGATTGAATTACTCACTTTGATGCTTCAACCTTCTTGCTATTAAAACAATATACACGTTAGTAACTTCAAGAAAGTTAATTCAATAAAGTAAATAAATAAAATATGAATTGAAGTATAGATTTGGGACCAAACCCGCAGAACTATCAACCTTTCACGTCGAGGTCGAAGGCAACGTCGAGGTTGGCTAGGAGTATTCAAGTCTCGTGAAGAAGGTATGGTGTTTGATTTGGATGAGTATCAAGGATACGTTTAGGGTGTGTTTAGGCTAAGCTAAGAACATGGGATCAAGAGAGAGAAGAGATGATTAAGAATATTAAAGGTGATGATGATGATTGTTGGTGATTGAAAAGCTGGAAAACAACCTCTATTTATAAGGAAAAAAGAGAGTCGAAGAGACCAGAAAAGATTAATTTGAATCAAAATAAAACTCTTTTTATCGCGGCGCAACAGGTGTATCGCAGCGCGTTGGAGTGTATCGCCCCGCGTTGGAACCGTCGTAGTGCATCAGGACCATCGCGGTGCGTTGGTCATGGCGTTGTGCGCTGGTTTTCTTAAGGATAATCTATTTTATTCGGAGTTTGGTTTTTGATTGGTTTCTATGTAAATCATATCCGAACGTATTTGAATTCGAATGGAACAAGGATTATCAAAACGAGAAGTTTTATTCAATTTCAAACTCTTTGATCTTTATCTTTTCAGAAAGAATAAACTAGAACCCTCTAGAAACTTCTAAAAGAGTCCTAATTGATTTAGGATTGGGAATATGGTATTTAGACCCTCACATGATCATTGGGTCGTAGGTAAGGTGGACCTAAGTCCGAATTGGGCTCGGTTTAGTATTTTGGCCATAACTTATTCGTTTTGAGTCTGATTTTGGCTTATAATATATCGTTGGAAAGATCTTTTCAATCCCCATCCATATAAACAACAATTGGACTAGGAATAAGGACCAAAATAAACTGGTTGGACGTTTTTATGAGTTAGACACGAAATCAATGATTTTAGGGACATAAAATAAATGATTTTAGGTTTAAAGACACGAAATGAGCGATTTTAAGGACACGAAATGAACGATTTTAAGGACACGAAATGAATGGTTTTGGGCTTAAAGACACGAAACAAATAATTTAGGATTAAAACATTATAGGAAAGGTTAGGGGTATGGTCAGGGCTTAAGGGAAGTTCACGAGACTCTTCAACTGTTTACCGAACTCGTTAATCAAATACGTTAAAGGTACTCATCATTGGGTTTGGTTTTTGGGGTGACACAATCAGGTGTCTACACCCACACGAGTGCAAGGCACAATTTTTCAAGTGGTGTATAGCAAACCTCGTATTAAAGCATCTTTTTACTTAAGTAGTAGATGGCGTTTTCTTTACCCTCTACTTCTTATGCGAGCATAGCCCCCATTGTTTCTTTGGTGACTATTAAGTAGAGGTGAAGGGGAATTTTTGGTGTTGTCGGCGCTCGTACGGGAGGATTTGCTAGATAGGCTTTGATTTTATCAAAGGCTTTTTGACACTCAACGTCCTACACTACTGGTACATTTTTTTTGAGCTTCTTGAATATTGGTTCGCACACTGTGGTGAGCTTTTATATGAATATGCTTATGTATTGCAACCGGGCAATGAATCCTCAAATTTGTTTCTCAGTCTTGGGCGGTGGAATGGACATGATAGCCTTAATATTGGTGGGGTCTATTTCTATCTTTCTAGAGCTAATTACATAGCCTAGAAGTTTTCCAAAGGTAACCCCGAATGAACACTTGGCTGGATTTAGCCTTACGTTGTACTTGCGGAGTCTTTCGAAAAATTTCCGCAAGGCTGTTTGGTGAGCTGGCCGATCTTTAGGTTTTACAATCATATCATCCACGTACACTTCGACTTCTTTATGCATCATGTCATGTAGTAGAACAGTCGCTGCTCTTTGGTATGTGGCACCCGCGTTTTTTAACCTTAATGGCATAACCGTGTAGCAGTAAGTGCCCCATGGCGTTGTGAAGGTAGTTTTTTCAACTCTTCGACTATGAGAATCTGATTGTAACCTACGTACCCATCCATAAATGAGAGAAGTGCATGATTTGTTGTATTATCTACTAGAATGACGATGTGAGGTAGAGGGAAATCGTCTTTTGGGCTTGCCTTATTGAGATCCTTGTAGTCAACGCTCATTCTTACTTTACCATCTTTCTTGGGAACTGGTACCACATTTGCAACCCAATCTGGATACTTGGATACCCCGATTAAACCTGCCGTCAACTGTTTCTTGATTTCTTCTTTTATCTTAAGCGCTACATCAGGTTTCATTCGGCGTAGCTTTTATTTTACAGGTTTCATTCCCGGAATTAGTGGTATAGTATGTTAGGCAATATCTTCATATGACCAAGCAAAAACATCAATAAGTTCGGCGAGTAGCTTAATTAATTCAACTCATTCATCCGGATTTAGAGTTAATCCAATTCTAACTTCTCTCTTAATAGTGGTGTCATTTGAAAGGTTAATTGTTTCAATTTCTTCGATTATTGTTGTTTTGTTCTCAAGTGCTTCCATTGCCTTAATTATTTCTTTGTCTTTTTCATCATTAGCAAAGCAATACTCGTCATCAGGGGTAAGGGAGTAACACAAATCGTAAGCGGAAAAAGTCATATTATTATACTCTTAAGCATTACATCAAAAAGAGAATGGTCTATAGGGACCTCATTATTAACTATCCTAGGGGTAGAATCTATAGTAGAATCGATAGTAGGAGGTGTAACAATGAGATTTAGAAGGTTCAACGGTAGGACCTAAAGAGGACTCAAACTTAGACTCAGACTTGGACTCGGACCCTGACGACTCAAACTCATCAAACATGGGGCCTTCACCCGTAGTTATAGTCATCTTCTTCCCGCTTAGTGTGTTCACTTTCACGGTCTTGCGCCATCCCTTGAGTAGCCCTTCGACAGGAACAATCAGCTTGGAGGGGTCAAAGTTCTCATTTTGCAAGACAGTCTGTAAAAGCGTAAAGTTATCGTTGACACGCCTAGGCTTGTTTATCTCGTACCCAAAAAAGGAGGCCCATGGCTTTAAAGTTGAAGCACGGTGGCACTGGTTCCTTATGAGTAGGATTAGGAATCTCATCCAGAAAGTTACAATCTAAGAAGATTTCGAACCCAGGCTGGCGTTTTCCATTCCTGATAAGTGGTTCAGAAAATGGGTAATCCTCTCCCTCTTTTATAAATTGTCCGTTCAAAGTGAGAGGGTATGTATCTATCGGCATTGTGTCTTTCTGACCACGAGCTTTTCTTCGTGCAATGGATTTGTTTAAGGCTCGTTTAAGGTCTTCTAGAGTTGGTCCAAATCCAAGTCCAAAAGTATCCCTTTTAGGGAGGCTTGGTAATCTTATGCGTTCGGCCTTTCCTTTTTCCTTCCTAGAGTCATTCCAGGAAAGTTCCCTTGCCTTTTTAGAATGGCGTTGATGATGAGGTTTGAGTGGGGGTCGTAGTTGAGAGGTGTCTTTTCATCTTCCTCGATCAAAGAAACCTCTTCGGCGTTAAATCCCCACAAGTCTTCATCGTGCTCGTCGTGATCGACATGAATGATTAGCTTGTCGATCATATGGATCCTCATGGAGGAGGAATCAATAGTGACAGGGGCACCTCCAACCATAGCCTTTACTTTTTGATGGAGAGATGAAAGGACGACCTTTAGGTCATGAATTCAGGGCGTCCCAACAATAGATTGAATGAGGGATTAATGTCCACTACTTGAAAGGTAGTGCTATGTTCAATGACCCTTGCAGTGATGTTCATAGTAATGGTTCCAAGGGCTTGGCGACAAGAGTTGTCGTACACCATATATCTGGTGTAGATGGATTTAAGTCCTCATCCTTGTATCCCAACCTTCTGGAAATATGAAGTGGGTATACGTTAATTGTTGAACCATTGTCTATGAGGGTCATAGGCACATTCATCCTTTTGCATACTGCAGTAAGGTGCAAGGCTTTGTTGTGTTTGTCACCCTCTAGAGGTAAGTCTTTATCAGAGAAAGTGATCAAATTTTTTGTGGTAAGGAGGTCACTTGTGAGGTAGTTGGCCAACCCCTCGGGAGTAGTTTTTGAATCCACGCACCCCCACTTTTGCGGGAGCATCCATTACTGCGACTCTATGCTCGTAGGATAAGGATAGAAGCTTCCACACATTCATTTCTACTTTAGTCTTCTTAAATTGTTTGACCACGTCATTATCTTCTATGGTGGATGTTGGAGCTTGTTGAGTTGAAGGTGGAAGTATGGGTCTGACCGGTTGTTGCACCCTTCCTGACCTTGTGAGTACTATGATCGATTGTCTTCTTTGGTAGCCAGGCTTTAAAAGTTGGTCATGGTATCAAAGAAGATCTCCTCTTCTTCTTCGATAGAAGCGATCTCCTTCATGGAGGGCTCATTGATGGGCTAGATGAGAAGAGATGGATCGAAAGAGGTTTGGTCTTTATAAATAGCTAAGGACTCAGAAAATGGAGAATCGTTGATGTTTGGCTTCTTAATGGTTGGAGGAATGGGAAGATTGTTGTTATCAACCAAATATTGGATGGCTTCCTTTAGTTTCCAACAACTCTCGGTAGCGTGGCCCCTACCTTGATGGTACTTGAAATGGGTGTTAGGATTCTAGTTGGGTGATCTCCTTTCAGATGTCGGATCTTGAATAGGCCCTATGCGAGTGATCAATCCCCTGGCATGGAGACGATCAAAGGGGGTGTCATAGCTCATTCTAATAGGATTGAATTCTTTCCTTCGCTCCCTTCTTGGTCTTTGATTGTCCATAGCTAAGACATCGTTCAGATCGTAGGTGCTAACATTGTTACTATAGTGGGTAGTTTTGGAAGAAGAAGGAGTGTCGTTCTTCTTTCCTTTCCAGTCACTGTTGTTACTATAGTTAGCAGCTTTTGATTTCATAAGGTCGTCTTTGATTTCGATGCCTATATCGTAGACGGCCTTGGAAGTGTTTAGACCTAAGAATTTCAAGTGCTTTTCGTACTTATCTAGAAGGTTCCTTATGAATATCCTTATGGAGTCCCTTTCATCTGGAAATTTTGGCGCAAGTCTCTTTCCACCTATTGTAAAATATAGTGAAGCCTTCGTTTTCCTTTTGCTTAAGGATTTCGAGCTCTCTATTATCGGTTTCTACTTGGACGTGACACTTGTATCTATCAATGAAAGCATGCGTAATACCATCCCAAGTAGTAGTTTTCTTATAACCAACAAAAAAGTACCACTGTTAGCATACTAGCTCCAAGGAAAGAGAGAAAATCGAGGGAAAGATTTTCTTGTCGATCCCCTTGATTTCCATGATTGTTTCAAAATCCTTTAGGTGGAAGTAAGGATTATCAGTGGCTTTGAACTTAGGGATGCCAGTGGTTGAGAACTTGTGCGGAAGAAGTTCTTTGTCCAATGAGATTCCCTTAGTGTTTAAATCGAAGTACTTATAGTGATTGGAGACTTAGCTTAGGCTCTCCTGGATGCATTTGATTGTCTCGGGTGGAACTTGTTCTTCAGTTTTCAACTTTCTCCACTCGAGTAGAGAGTCCCTTGACAAGATAAGCAAGAGTTTCCATGGATTTTTGGAGAGCTTCGATGTCTTCCTTAGTGGCCGCCATTGGTTGTTTCTTCCTTCGAACCGTGTTTTCGAAGAAGATCTCACGTATGTAGGAGTTATCTCAAATTAAACTTCTTTCTTTCGTTGATCAAACGTTGTAAAAATCAAACCATGAAAACTTTAATGACTCGATCCTAATTAACTCGTACTTTATAGGGTTGAATAGCAAAATATGGGTGCATATTTTTGTGAAATTCAAGTAGAAAGGACAAGTTTTCAAAATGCATAGTTTATGTTAGGAGGATACTACCCGACTTACTCCCTAAAAAATTGATGGAAAAAAAAAAGATGCCTGCAAGACTCTAAACATGGTCATGGTGTGAAAAAAGTACGTACAAAGTGTGTGCAAAGACTCGTGAGTGGAAGTAATATTTACAAGACTCGTGTGATGACCAAGTGACTAGGCATGTGGTTAAACTCATACCAAACTAAGAAAAGACTACAAACTTACGTTAACGCTGGTTAAATATGGTAGTGGGACTCGATTTAAAGACGCTGAAAGAAAGACGGAACCATCACGTGGCGATGGGACTGTCGCATGACGATGGTTCCATCGCAAAGCGACAAGCTTGTCGCGACACGATGATTACCATCGTCATACGCCACAAATCTAGAGTGATGCACCAATATTGGAGCATCACATTGATTTGTTTTGAGTCTTTCTTTCGAAGGTTTAGGCCTAAAATCTTCTAGGTCGAGCATATTTAGACTTTTTAGGTTCATTTTAATTAAGCAAAGTCATTTTAGTCTATGGGTTAGTATGTATAGACATATATACAAGAAACAAGTCAAAGCAAGGGGTTAGTTTAATCACAAACAAGGTATGCACAAGTAGTCAAGTAGTCACAACATGATGCAATGAGTTTGCAACCTAACCATAGCTTTAGTTCTCTAAAGTTAAAAATTTTAATGTCCAAGAGGATCCATGGTTAAGAGTCCGGATGCATCGCACTAAAGCCTTACCTTAGAAGGGTTGGTGCAATGGACGGGACCCCGCGAGTTAAACTCAACTTCATAGTTTAGTGAATTCAAGAAACTCGGATGAACCCTTTTTGCACGGAGTGTTTATTAGGATCGACGGAGTGTGAATTCCAAAGGGATAAAACCACATGTAAAACACATATGGGTTCAAAAAGGTCGGAAAAACTTAATCAGGAAGTAAAATCGTCGAGACAGTAATAGAATCAGGCAAAACGTGATGACAGAGGACTGGCGCAAAATCGCCAAATCTTGTCGCTAGACGGAAATGTTCATTGTCCGGCGAAAACCTTGTCGCGACGCTACAGGGCTATCGTCCGGCGTTGACCGCCGTCGCCTTGCGACAGTTTTGGCGCTCTACGACAGACTCAATCTTCGATATTTTTTCCGATTTTTACAGCGTTTTCCTGTTAGTTGTGAAAAATATTTTCGGCCTTTCCTGCGTATATTCCAATGCTTAGACGCATTACGAATGGTCTTTCCAATGCATACCTTTTTATGTTTATGCCATAATGTTAATTAAAGTTACACGCATGAACATCAAGAATATTTCAAGTCTCATCCACTCATTCTAATTAATTGCTAAACAAATTAGGAATTAATTAGAAATCCTCCCCAATGGAGTCACCAAAAACTGTAGGGAATTTCACCTCGCCTTACTGTGGGTCATGTGAAATGAATGGTGTCCTTCCAACAAGTGTATTATTCCGATAGAGGGTTCGGAATTCTTAGAAAGCTAATTAATCGGTGAGGTCAAGTGATCGGAATGCCTTGGTGGACACCGCTTCCGATCAGTAATATTAATGTATAATTAATATTACAGCTTAATCTTGACTAAACCCTTCGGGTCGTACCCCAATCGAATAACCGATCCGAGACGATGAATCAATCCGAAGGATTAGATGAGTCATTAGAGTATTACGAACAAAGACATTGGATATTGAGCTTAGAGCGGCGAAACCGAGCGTCGTAAGTCGAGTCAAATTCGGAATTCGACGAGACGTGAAATTAAGCAAGCGACAAGTGCAAGCTAAGTCGTAGCATCGCATTGGCATACCCATGCGAGTGTTAGGTTAGCATGGGCCACCAACTGCAACGCATGGCTATGCCGCAAGCCAAGCATGCATGTGCGTGCTAGGCTCGTTGGCCGAGCATGCTTACGAGGTTGGTGTGCCTAGTCACACGCATGATAGCGTGCCAATGTGCTGGCCCTCGCATAGGCGCAACTAGGCTGAGCATAGCACGAGCATCGCAAGCAACGTGCTATGCGTGCGTGTGTTGTGGATGTGCGTGCTAGCATAGCAGCACTAGCCACACGCAGCATCGCACAGCACAACTCGCAACATCGCAAGCAGCGTGCTATGCGTGCGTGTGTTGTGGATGTGTGTGCTAGCATAGCAGCACTAGCCACACGCAGCATCGCACAGCACAACTCGCAACATCGCAAGCAGCGTGCTATGCGTGCGTGTGCTGTGGTTGTGCGTGCTTGCTAGCATAGCAGCACCAGCCACAAGCAGCAGTTGGGCCTCGCTAGGACACGCAATGCAGCAGTAGTAACCCGCATTGCATGGCTTGCTTGCTGCGCTCTTGCGTATGCGGGCTAGCCTTCTAGCCCAGCCAAGGTGCCGGGCACCAGCTAGGAGCCTTGGCAGCCAAGGCAAGCTGGAAACCAGCTATGCGTGGGCAGCTCACGGGCTTTGGAGGGGACCGGTTTATGGGGGATTTCTTGGGGAGAAAGGGGATTTTGTTCCCCCCCCCCCCCCCCCGCGTAGTGTTCCTCACCTACCCTTGCTCACCATATGCCACTTAGCGCTTGTTGATTGATTTGCATTTTAATTTGTTTTTGAATTAAAATAAATTAAGCAAAATGCAGTTCTTCCACATTGAAGGGAGATGGGAAATCAAGACTCCCTTCCCTATAAATACCCATGTTTTGGGTTTGGGAAAAAGCACTTGAGTTGAACTCAATAAGGCATCTCCTTATAAGTGAGAAAACCTTTAAGTTCGTAATACTCTAGTATTTTGTTGGTCTAGCTTCGACTAACCTTTAAGGTAGAGACCGCTCGGGTCGGGTCGAGGGTGTGAGCCGTTGGAGGCTTACGCACTTGCGAACCTAGAGCTTTAAAGTTAGAGCTCATAAGCGAGCGAAGCACACGCGTCGAGGGTCAGATCGTCTTTTCTCTTTCTCTCCCTTTTGTTGTTTAATTATGTGATTGCATGTTTAGTTACATTAATTAGTGTGCGGGTCTTGGGCGGGTTTCATTCCGCGTAGTGTCGGACACTACGAAACCCAACAGCGGTATCGGAGCCGTGCTCATTTTAATTATTGTAACTAATAATTAATTGAGGTGATTTAAAATGGAGTTAAATTTATGGTTTTGCTTTCTAATTAGATTAGAAGCTCGTTTTAATTAGTTTTAATTTCGTATTTATACTAATTTTGGCTCCTGAACCAAGATTTCGACCCAAAAATGGTGAATTTTGGGTGTAATCGATGTTTTAAATCGTCTTTGACCCTTTTCAGAGTTGTCAAGAAGCCAAAATCCAACCCGAAACATGTTTTTCGAGGGGTTTTTCATTTTTGACGAAAAACTTTAAATCTTTAAACCTTGATTAATTATGGCATGTTTATGAAGTCATATTTGGTGATTAATTTGGTGAGCTTATTTTTCACATAAACTTGAAATTTCACATTTTTGCAAATCAATTGCTTCAAGTGTGAATGTTTATGGTGAATTTGTGATTTTGAAGTCCCTTAAAAAAATTAAAGATCCAATCTTTAATTGTTTATTTGGTTGGAACTTTACTTTCTAAATTCCATATTGAACTAATTTTTGGATTTAATCATTTTTTAGTTGATTAAAGTCCTAAAAGTTCAAAACTTGTAATTGAAACTTAATTAATCTTCATATTGGAAGAGGTAATTTTTCAAATTTACACAAGTTATTGTTGGAAATTTTTCATTGGATGAATATGTTCATTTTTCCAACCCATTTGATTTTTTTTTTCAAATCTCATTATTAATTTATGTTCGATTAAATTAATTATGAGTATAAGCCCTTCAATTTTGAAGCATTAAGATGAACCAAAAAATTATTTAAAGAACGATTCTTGAATTAATTTTGGTTTGTGCACTAAAATTGAATTTATTTAAGTTAGACTTCTTTTATTTTCATTTTTGCTCAATGTTAGTCCTAAAATTAATTTAGAATCAATTTTATGTCACACATATATCGGGATTAAATCCTGAGATAAAAGCACGCAAATTGAGGCAAAGATCGCCCAAGCACCACCTAAGGCTAACCAGGCTGCTCACACAGCCCACATGTGGCTGCCGAGGTGCTCATGCCTCGAAGTGTTGCTGCTATGTGGCATGTTGGGCTAGGTGCACGCTTGTTGCCTACACGCATAAGTGCAGTGTGTGCGTGCTTGGTGCATCTAGGATGCGCAGCTAGTGCACGCATGGTGCTACGATAAAAGGTGCGTTGGTGTTGCGATGTGTTTCTAGGCAACATAAGCTCGCATGATTTAGGACCTTTGAGGCCATGTCTTATGTGTGTGCAAGTGCGCTGATATGGTCGGTGTAACGCGAAAGTGACATTGTAAGTCACTCCCACGTGCTTGGGCCACAAGCGGTTGTGCGGGTGCGGCCACGCAAGGCACCTCAAGCCTTGGCGCTAAGCACTTGGGCGTCTTAAAGCATCGTTGGGCTATAAGTTTTGCAATTTTGCCGTTTTAATCATTTTATTATTTTAACGAGGCTAGGCCTCGGTTTTGCCGGCTCTTGCAAAATAATTTGGCAAAATTTGGGTTAACTGGCTTAATTAATTGGATTAATTAAGTTGGATGCAGAATGTAGTGGTAGCTTCGTTAATTACTTGAGCTAATTTTATTGCGTTTTAATCACATAATCAGTTAACAACTTTGACTAGTTTTAATTAGGCACGTTAATCGGATTAACCACCTAAGTTAGTTACTAGTTTGCGTGTGTTATGCATTGTTACTTGTTTTACGTTGTAAAATGCGTGGGCCATTCACAAATAGTGAATAGATGAATGGAATGAATATTGTTTTCACACGTTTTGTGAAAATGGCAACTAGTGGGGCCCGATTAGGATGGTAAATACGGACTGCGATCCGTTATGTATTTTTGTAAATCTAAATACGGTCTGCGTACCGTTGCGTAGTTTTGTACCTTAATATTTAGATTAGTCCTAAATTATAGCTAGTAGTTGCATATTTGGTGGAGATGTCTCATAGACAGCATTTCTAAGAAGACAAGCCAAGTGGATGCATCGAAAACCCTTGAAGACTCGAAGACTCAAGGGGTCATGCTAATTGCCAAATGCATCTTTTACTTATGTTTTATAAATATAATTATGTTTATATATGAATGAATGGTATGATAGATGCATGTTTAGGATTTCAAATGTTGCGATGATTAATTAAGTTCACTTAAATCAACCAACATAGAAACCCTAGGTCCCTATAAAATTGAGCCAAATTCGCCAGTCCAAGAACAACATTTACCGAACTAATGCGCGTAGTGATGGGCTATGCCAAAGAGAGGTATCACTACTTCCCTAGGAACGTAAGGTATACTAGGTATACAAGTTGATCTTGGTTAAGCTCAACGATATCAGTTAAGAGTCCTTAGATGTCGTGGCAATGGAGATAAAATGCCAAGGAAGCATTAGATGCGACGTTTTATCGAACCAAGAGTAGCTTAGAGCTATTAGCAATTGGATTGCTTACCCTAAAATATTAAGTGTTAAGACAAGCCAAAGCATGCTTAATCACTTTTTGATTTTTGGGATCTTGGAATCGTTTTATTCTCGCCTTAAAGGAACTATTATAAATGCGTGGATAAAACGCTCAATAAGATTGAAAATTTGCATGTATGCTTTGAATTTCAAACTTATTGGTTTTATGAATGGTTTTTCATTTCAAATTCTTTTAATTGTAGAAACATGTCTGCAAATAACTCAAACAACCAATTTTCATTACGCTCAATTCTCGACAAGGAGAAGTTGAGTGGGCAAAATTTTCTTGATTGGCAAAGGAACTTGGGTATTGTTCTCATGCAAGAGCAAAAGGAATACGTCCTTGATGAGGAAATGACCGACGCTCCCAATGAGGAGATCACTCAGGCTGCCCTTAGCCGATGGCAAACTGCCAATCGGGATGTCAAGTGCATCATGTTGGCCACTATGTCTCCGGACCTCCAAAAGACTTTCTTTAAAAAGGAGACGGCTTTTAAGATCATTTCTGAACTTCAGAACATGTTCCAAGAGCAGGCCTGAATTAAAAGGTTCGAAACCCACAGGCAGATCCTTGAGATCAAGCTCAAGAAAGGAGTGCCAGTCAGCCCATATGTACTTAAAATGATCGGGTTATTTAAGAACATGGAAAGGCTTGACGCTCGGTATTCAACCGAGATGACAATTGACATCATTCTTCATTCGCTTCACAAAGGCTATGATCAGTTCAAGATGAACTATAATATGCACAGCATGGAGAAAACCCTCACCGAGCTTCATGGGATGTTGAAGCACGCCGAGCAAACGCTCAAGGATGAGGAGAAGCATCACATGCTCATGATAAAAAAAAAAGGGGCAAGCCATTCAAGCGCTTGGGCAAGAAGAGAAGCTTTAAAGGGAAAAAAGAAGAAGAATATTCTGCCTAAGTCAAGCACTGCCAAGAGCGGCAAGGAAAAAAAGGTAGCCTCTTCTAAATCCGATTCCGAATGCTTCTACTGCAAGAAGAAAGGACATTGGAAGCGGGATTGCCTCAAATTCAAGGAAGATAAGAAGAACGGCATCGTTGCTTCTGTATCAGATATTTTTGTTATAGACTTAAACTTCGCTAGCAAAACATCATGGGTATTAGATACCGGATGTGGCTCACACCTTTGTTCCAATGCTCAGGGACTAACGATAAGTAAAAGGCTAGAGAAGAGAGAGGTCGAGCTTCGGGTCGACATTGGAGCCAGGATCTCAGCCGTATCCGTTGGAACTCTTTATTTGTCTTTGCCCTCTGGGCTTGTTTTAGAACTTGACAAAGTTATCATGTTCCAAGAGTTACCAAAAACATTATTTCAATTTCAGAGTTAGACGCCAAAGGATTTGAATTTCGGATAAAAGACAATAGTTGTTCGATTTATTTCGATAATGTTTTATATGGTAAGGCATATTCAGAAAATGGTCTTTATGTGCTTTCTCTAGACAAACAAGTTTATAATGTTAATGATACCACCAAAAGAACTAAGACCATTGAGTCGAATCAATCCTACTTGTGGCATTATCGTGTAGGCCACATTAACATCAAACGCATCAAGAAACTTCTTCATGAAGGCATTCTTGACTCATTCGACTTAGAATCGTTTCAAAATTGCAAAGGATGTCTATTAGGCAAGATGATAAAGCAACCATTCTCCAAGTTAGAAGAAAGGGCTAGTGACTTATTTGGTCTTGTACATACGGATGTATGTGGACCAATGAGTACACCCGCAAGGCAAGGTTATCGATATTTCATCACCTTCATCGACGACTATAGTAGATATGGTTATATCTACCTTATGTCGAACAAATCTGAATCTTTTGAGAAATTCAAAGAATTTTAGAGTGAAGGTGAAAATCAGCTTGGCAAGAAAATCAAAGCACTTCAATCGGATCGAGGTGGCGAGTATTTGAGCCACGAATTCGACAATCATATGAAAGAAAATGGCATTCTATCAGAATTAATACATCCCGGAACTCCAAAATGGAATGGAGTGTCCGAAAGGAGGAATCGAACCTTGTTAGACATGGTCCGATCAATGATGGGTCTTAGTGAACTTCCTATCTCTTTCTGGGGACACGCACTTCTAACCGCGGCACTAACACTTAACTGAGCTCCGTCAAAAGCTGTCAAAAAGACTCAATATGAATTATGGATGAAGAAACCTCCACGGTTGTCTTTTCTTAAGATTTGGGGTTGCGAAGCATATGTCAAGAGATTAATTTTTGACAAACTTCACCCAAAATCAGACAAGTGTTTCTTTGTGGGATACCCAAAAGAAATCGAAGGGTATTACTTTTACAACAAATCCGAGAACAAAGTGTTTGTTGCTCGTGATGGTATCTTTTTGGAAAAGGAACACCTTTCCAAAATGACAAGTGGGAGGAAAATCAAACTCGATGAAGTTCGAGAGGACGAGCAACAAAGTCAAACTGGAAAAACTGGCAATCAAATTGCTTTAGAAGCAGCTGTTGACATTGGTTAGAGTCAAACCTACAATGTGCAAAGTCAAACCGACAATGCAAATGCTCAACCTATTACCCTACGTAGGTCGCAACGGCCAAGATCTCAACTAGACAGATACCTCGGTGTTGCTTAACCAAAGATCAAGACATCCTAATAATGGATGGAGATGAGCCAGTGACATACAAACAAGCTATGACGAGCCCCGACTCTGCAAAATGGCAAGAGGCCATGAAATCCTAGATGGACTCCATGTTTGAAAATCAAGTATGGGACTTGGTTGATTTGCCCAAAGGTTACACACCTATTGGTTGCAAATTGATTTTCAAGTTGAAAACCGACAAAGATAGAAATGTATCTATATACAAAGCTAGATTGGTGGCGAAAGGTTACAGGCAAATTCACGGCGTTGATTATGATGAAACCTTTTCTCTAGTTGCCATGCTTAAGTCCGTCCGGATTATCCTAGCAATTGTCGCATATTATGATTATGAAATATAGCAAATGGATGTCAAAATTGCCTTCCTTAATGGGATTTTGGAAGAAACAGTGTATATGACACAGCCGGAAGGTTTTGTTGATCCAAGCAATGCCGGGAAGGTATGCAAGCTTAAGAAGTTCATTTATGGACTAAAGCAGGCAAGTAGAAGTTGGAATCTGCAATTCGATGAAGCCATTAGTAAGTTTGGTTTTATTAAGAATCCAGATGAGTCTTGTGTTTACAAGAAGGTCAGTGGGAGTGACATTGCATTCCTCGTCTTATATGTCGATGACATATTGCTCATAGGAAACAGCATTCCAATGTTGGAGTCTGTAAAGACTTGGCTTGGGAAGTGCTTTTCAATGAAGGACTTGGGAGAGGCTTAGTACATATTAGGCAACAAGATCTATCGGGATAGATCTAAATGGATGATTGGATTGAGCCAAAGTACTTATATTGATAAGGTACTGGCACGATTCAACATGGAAGGGGCCAAAAGAGGGCACCTACCCATGTCACATGGCATAACTCTCAGCAAGAAGCAATGACCGCAAACACCTGATGAGCGAGAAAGGATGAATCAGATTTCATATGCTTCGCTTATTGGATCGATCATGTATGCCATGATATGTACTAGGCCGGATGTATCGTATGCCTTGAGTGCTACGAGCCGATACCAATCAGACCAAGAGAGGCGCATTGGACTGCGGCCAAGAATATCCTAAAGTACCTGAAAAGGAACAAGGATAAATTTATGGTCTATGGTGGGAGTAATGTTTTGGTTGTTGAAGGTTATACCGACGCGAGCTTCCAAACTAATAGAGACGACTCTAAGTTGCAGTCAGGGTACATATTCTGCCTAAATGGAGGAGTGTTTAGTAGGAAGAGTGCTAAGCAAAGCACCACTACAGATTCTACAACTGAAGCCGAGTACTTGGCAGCTTCAGAAGCAGCTAAGGAGGCGGTTTGGATTCGTAAGTTCATTAGTGAACTTCATGTTGTACCCTCCATCAAGGGTCCGATAGACCTCTATTGTGATAATAATGAAGCTATTGCTCAGGCTAGGGAGCCAAGGGAACATCAGAAGGTCAAACATGTTAAGAGGCGATTTCAAATGATAAGGGAATGGAAGTTCGAGGGTGAAATCAGAATTTGTAAGATTGGAACGAACGACAATGTAGCCGATCCACTCACTAAACCTTTGCCTTAAGTGAAGCACAACAAGCACGTTGAGGCAATGGAAATCAGGCACGTTGGAGATTGGCTTTGATTTCCCTGTTATGTGATTTAATTAAATTTGAGATTTGAATGTAAAACGCTATGTTGAACCATTCGATTTTGGAGCAATTAAAATTTCTGCAAATTAATAATTACTCCATTTCTATTTAATTGTGGTTTAGAATTAAATAATGAGTCCATTCGATTTCTTAGAATATTCAAAGCAGGGTAGCAAGACCATGTCTTGGATAAAGAAACACCTGTTAAGTGAACATTGAATATTTTAATCAAAAATTATCCCTAATCAAGGTCATTTAAATGATGGTCGATTAATGACCACTTGAGATTAGTGTGTAGTATGATTTATAGCACCGTTTCTTGTGCTACGAGGACATGATTGTCGTAAATCATTTGCACAGGTATTGGTTTAGAACTATACCGAATCGACCTATGAGAGTACTTTAAGAGATTTAAAATCGTCATAAGTATATTTATCATTATAGCTACTAGAACATTTTTCCTCGACCATGAGTATTGTAAGTTCTCTTGTTTGAGTACTAGTCCGTTTTGATGTTGTCAAACGTCTGCCGTAAAAGGGGATTATAACGGAAACACTCGGGCGACTAGGTCCTCTTAGTAAGGGAAGCTAACAATACAAGACTGGGAATGTCCCCCTATTGACAATAGGGAACATGTCTTTGTTGTTTACAAGGCCTTTCGAAGAGCAAGACTGTGAAAATGCATGGTCGTGCTCAGATGGATTTTAGAAATCATCTGCTTATTGACAGTCGAACTCGGAAATCGAGAAACACTTATGGACATAATAAGGATGACGAAGAATCTTACCTTATAGTTCATGAAGAGATATTAAGTGACATAGGAAATGGGCTATACACTAACTGCACACTTGTCCGGAAGGACAAGTAGGAGATTGAAAGGAATAGTGTCCTTCCAACAAGTGTATTATTCCGATAGAGGGTTCGGAATTATTAGAAAACTAATTATTCAGTGAGGTCAAGTGATCGGAATGCCTAGGTAGAGGCCGCTTCCAATAAGTAATATTAATGTATAATTAATATTAAAGTTTAATCTTGATTGAACCCTTCGAGTCCCACCCCAATCGAATAACTGATCCGAGACGAAGAATCAATTCGAAGGATTAGATGATTCATTAGAGTATTACGAACAAATACGTCGAATATAGAGCTTAGAGCGTCAAAACCTAGCGTCGTATGTCGAGTCGAATTCGGAATTCTACGAGACGTGAAATCAAGCAAGAGACAAGTGCAAGATAAGTCGTAGCATCGCATTGGCATTACCCATACGAGTGCTGGGCTAGCATGGGCTACCAACCGCAACGCATGGCTATACCGCAAGCCAAGCATGCATATGCGTGCTAGGCTCGCTAGCCGAGCATGCTTGCGAGGTTGGTGTGCCTAGTCGCACGCATGCTAGCGTGCCAATGTGCTGGCCCTCGCATAGCCGCAGCTAGGTTGCGCATAGCACGAGCATCGCAAGCAGCATGCTATGCGTGTGTGTGTTGTTACTGGATATTCACAATCACAGAGATTGCTAACTCCATAGTGGTCTGGAACCATGACTGGATATTCAGGGATGATGGTACGAATTTGACTTTCAAAAGAGGTCAAATCCGCCCTAAAATAGGCCTCTACTTGATCCTTATTGATATTCATGTGTGCTTTTCGATCAACATACATACATCAAATTAATCCTAAACCTGCTTAATCTATATTGGTTGATTGTTAATGCACGATTAAATCTAATACTCACTTGAATTAAAATCATGTTAAGCGTAAATCCAATTATTATTTATCTTACTAGGCGTGATTTCAATTAAAAATTCTCTTAAACCTGCAAAAAGGGGCGTGATCAAGCAACGGCAACAAATCATTGATAATAAAGTAACATATAATTAACGTCATTATCATCATCATGAAAATATTGTTAGTAGTAAGATCCTAGGCATCATACTAAATAGATTAATAACAATCCTAGCATGTTACTAATAACAAAATCAACGTGTTATCCTAAACATGAATTCTACCAAAAAGTAATTAAATTACTTCCTTTGATGTCTCGACTTTCTTGCTACAAAATAATACACACGTTAATAAAGTTGAAGAAAGTAAAATCAATAAAGTAAATTAATGAATTAAATTAGGGGTAGAAATATGGATTTGGGTCCAAACCCTCAGAAATATCAACCTTCCACGTCGAGGTCGAAGACAAAATCGAGTATGGCTTGGAGTATTCGAATCACGCAAAGGAAAAAATATGGTGAATGATTAGGATGTATCTAGGATGTGTTTAGGCTAAGAGAATGAGTTTATAGGACTTTCGAGTTTATTCTATTCTCAATTAAATTCTTGTTGTGTGTCTGTGTCTATTCTGGAATCGAAGAAAACTACCTCTATTTATAGGGAAAAAAATAGAGTCACACGATTAGAAAAAAGATCAGAATAAAAGACTATGATAGAACTTTTATTGCGTCGCGACATGGTTGTCGCGTCACGATGGTTCATAAGATAGAAAAGGTTCGTACGGAGTTTGTTTCTGGTGGTTTAACTTTTCAAAATATATCCGAACGTCTTCTGAAAAATTATGGATCATCATAAAAGTTCTATTCAATCTCAAATTCTTGATCTTTATCTTTTCGGGAAGGATAAATTAGAAACTTCTAGAAGATTTTAGCTATTTTGGGTTAGGAATTGATCATATGAGGCCTAAATAAAGTATTTGGACTCCATATACAATAAGTCTTACCTGCACTCTGGTGCAGCTAGGATAGCTGCACCATGCCCTATAATATGAACATTTAGTAAAAAAATATGAATACGTAAAATAATGAACATTCAGTAATAAAAAAAATGAACACGTAAAAATAATGAACATTTAGTATTAAAAAGTGATCATGTTAAAAAAAATTGATTATTTAGTATATTAAAAGTGAACATGATTATCATATAATCATAAATTTGATGGACCTTGACCTTAAAAATGAACATTTGATAAAAAAAAAAAAAAAAAAAATAAAAAAAAAAAAAAAAAAAAATTGAACATGTAAAAATAAAATGATCACTTAGTAAAAAAATAAAAAAAAATAACACGTAAAAAATTAATATTTAGTAATAAAAAATGAACATGTCAAAAAAAAATATGAACTTTTAGTATAGAAGAAATGAACATTTATCATACAATCATAGAATAGCTAAACCATACCTAATAAAATGAACATTTCATAAAAATATTTGAATACATTATATAAAATGAACATTTAGTACAAAAATATAAACACATAAACAAATGAACACGTTTAAAAAAAATTATGAACGTTTAGTATATTAAAAATGAACATGATTTTCATATTTTCATATAGGTTCAACTTCATTGTATATAAATAATTAACAAAAAATAAAGATAAAATATATCGTTAAATTATGTTCATTTTTTATATACTAATGTTCATTTTTAGTGTACTAAATGTTCATTTTGTACAAAATTTTCAATTTTAAAGTACTGTATGTTCATATTTTTTTTATTTATAGAACACAAATTAAATTCTATTGTAATTATTTTAACTCAAAAAATTTGAATATCCACCTTAAATCTAATCTTGGTTCATCATAGAGGCAATAATAATCGATCTATAACATAATAGATTAGGAATCACAAATGCAAAATTGATAAAAATCAACAATTTTACAACATTCACATATTTATAATTTTAAAAAAAAAATCAAAATTACCTCAAGTTTCACCATCGTGACGAATATGATGATAATGATGATAGAAAATGCTACAATGGTGACGAATTGGACAATATCCGAATTGGACAAAGAAGTATAAAGACTGAAAGAAAGTAAGATAAGAAAGAAAATTAACTTATAAAAAAAGAGGAGAGAGAAAATTTCAGATTGAGAAGAAAACAGAGGAGAAAGAAAATTAATAGAGGTAAGAAAGAAGAAGAGAGATAGAGTTAAGATATAAAGAAGGGAAAAAAGAAACGTATGTTCATTTTTGAATTACTATATGTTCATATATGGGTGCAGTGGTGCAGCTAGGTTATATAAGCATTGGGTCGTACTAAAGGTGGGCCTAGGCTCGGTTTGGGCTCAGTTTAGTATTTTGGTCATATCTTATTCGTTTTAAGTCGGATTTGGGCTTATTATATATATTTAGAAAGCTCTTTTTAATCTCCATCCATCCAAACATTTATTGGACTGAGAAAATGGACCAAAATAATCTGGTTGGACGTTTTTATAGCCATAGGCACGAAAAGGATACTTTTTGGGCTAGAAGGCACAAAATGGATCTTTTTTGGTTTAAGGACACGAAATGGATCTTTTGGATGTAAATTCACTTTGATTAAGGTTATAAATGGTCAAGGCTTAGGGAAACTTTGTGCGACCCTTCGAGTCTTTGCCGAACTCGTCAATAAAAACGTGAAAGGCATTCATCACTGGGTTTGGTGTTTGGGGAGACATAATCAGGTGTCTACATATATGTTACATTAACGTTCAATCAATTGAGTAGAGGCCAATACAGGCCACTACTAGAAATAGGCCGTTTTCCGAGGGAATCGTTCCGACGGATCTTTCCTCCTTCTCCTTTCTTTCCTCCTTCTCCTGCGTCCCACTTTCCTCCTTCTCCTTTCTTTCCTCTTTCCTCCTTCTCCTTTCTTTCCTCTTTCCTCCTTCTCCTGCGTCCCCCTTTCCTCCTTCTCCTTCCCCTTCTTTCTCTCTCCTCCTTCTCCTCCTCCTTCCCCTTCGTTTTCCAAAGCCACAAACCACCGCATCTTGTTCCACGAACCACCGCCATTTGTAACCACGAACCACCGCCATTTGTAACCATGAACCACCGCCGCTACGCAACCACGAACCACAAACCAACAAAATACGGTTTTTCATGTCAAATTCGACCATGAAAACCCTAGATCTAGAGTTTTCATGGTCGAATTTGACCTTTAAAACCCAAATTCAAGCAAAATTAGGGGTTTTGATGGAATTCAAGGTAAGTTCTCTTATTCTCTTTCTCTTTTTTTCGGCATTTTTACCTTTTTTTTCTGATTTTTTCGTGTTTTAGTTTTGATTTTTCTTTATATTTGTGTTTTTGTTTTTTTTTTTTGCCATTTTTCGTTTTTTTATTCTGATTTTTCGTTTTCTTGAATTTTTTTGCGGCTTAATTCGTTTTTATTTTCTCTGTATTTTTTTTTTTTGATTTTTTTTATTTTGATTTTGAATTTTGAATTTGTTTATTTTTTGGAATGTGGTTGAGGTGGGTGGGCTGGTGTGGGTATTCGATGGTGGGTTGTGGGGCGTGGGGGTGGGCTGGTGGGTGGGGATCTGGGTTGTGGGGCGTGGGGGTAGGCTGGTGGTGGGGATCTGGGTTGTGGGGCGTGGGGTGGGCTGGTGCAGGGAGTGGGTGCAGGGGGTGGGCTGGTGGTGGGGGAGGTGGGGGCAGGGGGTGGGCTGGTGCAGGGGGTGGGAATCTGGGTTGTGGGGCGTGGGGGTGGGAGGTGGGTGGGGTTTTTTTTTTATTTTTTTCTTTTAAATTTTTCGACGGAATTTCCGTCGGAATTTTCCTGCGGATTTAAATTCCGTCGGAAATCTCCGACTGACTTTCCGGTACCGGAAAAACCTCTTCCGACGAAAAAATTTCGTCGGAATTCCGTCAAAATAGTGTTTTCCGACGGAATTTCCGATGAAAATGGCCGTTTTTCCGACTAAGTGATCTCCGACAACGTGTTCAGACGGAATTCCGTCGGAAATAGCCATTTCCGAAGGATTTACAGGGTGTACCAACGGAATTTTTCCGTCGTAAATCAGATGTTTTCTAGTAGTGGGCGAATGTGACTCCATGACTCACTTCGTACCATCATCCCCGATCCTCCTTTCGTGGTTCCAAACCATAAGGAGTTAGTAATCTCATGGATTTTAAATGGGGTGTAACCTTCACGGGTCAATCGTTGTTGCCTATCGTTGTCCCTTAATCGTGGTTGCCTTAAATGATCTGTGAATGGTTTACAAGTTCCTTAACAACTTGTCGGCGGCTCCCTACTTTGCTTTGTCCTTAATCGTATTATGTTAATTCCTACTTCCTATGATTGCCAAGCATATTCACACATGCTTAAGTAGGCGTGCTTCGAATGACGCCTATAATTTGCCGACTCCATTGGAGAGGATTCTTGATTATTTATCGATTTGATTGATTGGTATTTAATTGAGATGAATGGATGAAACTTGAAAGATTCTTGAATCGTAAACTTATGGTTAATTTGGCATTTTTGCATATGCATTGACGTTTTAACGTCGTATTTAGGTTTGTCTCATAGGAAAAATCGAATAACCTGATCGCGATCGAATAAATAGAGGCACTGCTCTGATCTAATTTTTTTATTACCGCGCAATGGCAGAATTGCCGCGGCACGGCACATAATACCGTGGTGCAGTATTTTGTACCATGGCATGGTAATTATTGCCGTGGCACGGCAGTCCAAATTACTCCAGTGGTTCTGCCTTTCTCTCGTTATTAACTTCCTTCGTGTTTTTTTTATGAAAAACCGTATGTGTTCTATATACGTTTTAGCCTCGGGGGATTTAAGCTCTATCGACCCAAAAACGTTCATGACAATAAGGGTTCATCCGAGTTTTTAAATCCACCCAAACCATGGAATCGAGTTCGATTTCATCACGAACTTGTGAAGCCGCCCGTTGGCATACACCCTTAAGGGAGGTTACCTTGCTAACACGTCCAAACTCTTAACCATGGTACCCTTTTGACACCCAAGTAAACTTGACCATAGTGGAACATAGAACTTGACCTTAGGTTGCGAATTTCATTGCATCATTATGACTACGTGCCCTACGTATGTCTTTGATTGTTTTTATCCTAACCTTAACGATCGTTCTTTGTCTATGATATTGGTTTACTTTGTTTGATTTATGACTAACGAATGTCAACGGACTATACTCACTTAGTAATTAGCGCAAACACTATAAGTGATGAAAAACTGGAAATAAACTCAAACAGACCTAGGAGCTAAGTACCATGCCACGACAGAAATGCCGCGTCACGACACTTAGTGTCGTGCCACGACAGTCTGTACCACACCACGATACGGATTGTTGTGCCATGACAGTTATTACCGTGCCACGGTACACAGGTTTTAGTAAGGGCAGTCCCGTTTTGGTCTTCCGTGCTATTTTGGTCCTCGAGTTAGTCGTTTTTTATACTGTTTACATGTCTAGCCATGCGATCATACCACGAGTCTTATACCATCACTTAATCACTCATTAGCCAAGTATAGCCCACACACTTTATTTTAGACTCGAGTCGTGCTCCATGTCGTTTATGATCGTATACTAGGTTCATGCATGCGTTCTCTTTTCCGTCACAATAAAAAAAAAGATTAAAAAAAAAAAAAAGTGGAGTTATTGCTCACCTATTTCCAAAATTCTGCCTTCCCCTTTTCTTTCCTATTTTAAGCAGTGAGTCAAACCATTAAGTGAATTTGTTTTATTTCACAGTACTTGGTCAAGGAACAAGGGCATATTAGTACAACTCGTTTCACAAGTACAACCACCTCTTAGACCTAAGAGGCATTCAAAGAAAACTCCACCATCTCTACATCAACTATCACCTTCGAATTACTTTCAATTTATTTCAATGGCCAGTAAAGAAGATATTGAGAACATTCAAAAGTCCATTGATGCACTCACAACCATGATGCAAGGCCTTTCCACGAAGGTTAAGGCCATGGAAGAAAACAATGTGTCTGTTGAATCAGTCCAGAAGCTGAGAGAGAAGGTGAGCAAGATAACGGAAGAATTCACCTACGTAGAACAAGCATCCACTACATTAACCGTGAAGGAGAAGCTTCCTAAAAAGTTCTCCACTTCTAACATACCAAAGTTCAAACTTACTGACAATTCAATGTTCCACTTGAAGGCTTTCTCTGCAACCATGGCTCTCAAAGGAATAGAGGTGGAACTCTTCCCTACAGTGTTTCCTCTCTCTTTGGAGCATGCTTGCCAACAATGGCTCTATTCTCTAGATGCCAAGTATACTGCAACTTGGGAGGATGTAACTGAAAGTTTCATGAATCGTTACAAATGCAATATTCAAACCAAGACTTCCAAACGTGAACTCTCTATCCTTAAGCAGAAAGAAAATGAATGGTTCACCGCCTATATAAGTAGGTAGAGATAAACAGCTGCGCAAATGGTTGAGCCACCAAAGGAAAAGGAGATGGTTCGTCTCTTTATCCAAAATTGACTCACAAGTACAAGCAACATCTCAAATTCCTGCCATTGAACACTTTCAAAGCTATATGCGATATTGACATTAATATTGAGGATGAGATAATAAAGACTGCTAGTAGTAGTAACAATAATAACACTTGGGAAAACAAGAAGAACGACCTTCCTCCTCCTTCGTCTTCTAAGCCCGAAAATACTACTAACAATATAAGGCAGTACGATTTCAATGAAGTGCTAGCTCTTGATGCTCCCTTGCCAAAGAAAAGGAGAACTTACACTCCTTTGGGAATGACTTATGATGCCGCCTTTGATCGCCTTTAAGGTCAAGGCTTGATTACACCTATTAGACCATTCCTAGAGTCGAAACCTGAAGAAAGGAGTGCCAAGTGGAATCCAATGCTCACTGTAAGTTCCATCAAGGAAGGGGTCATTCTACAAAACAGTGTTGAAATATGAAAGATGCTAGTCAAGATTTGGTTGATGCCAGCAAACTTCCTATCGCTCCAAGCGGCAAGAAGTAACGAAGACAAGGCGCACGACGAGTACTTCGTGCAAGATTTCATGATTTCTTTGAGTACTTCGTGCAAGATTTCATGATTTCTTTCTTTTTTTATTCATTTCCATTTCCCTTATCATGACTAGCATAGTTTCGTTTTTTTTTTCTTTCTTTCTAAGACCTTATGTGTTTTATCCACCTTTTCTTTCCATTAATAAAATGAGCATTTTTCCTTTTATATCTCGATCATGTCATTTCACATTCATTAAAAAAAATTGCCAAACCAATCACAAGGTATACTAATGATTTGAGGCACCTTTGCAACCCCTTTATCTCCCTCTGAATTATTCGAACACAAATTCCATTTCTTCATCAACCACTTTGAGCCTCGCCCAACGATTGGCCTTCATTTATTCAACCCACATTCACCAAACCTTGGGATGGGAAGATGCGTAACTCGTGTAATTTCAAAAGCAAGTTCAAAAGAAAAGAAAAAGTAAAAAAATAATAATAAAACGATGACTAAGGGCAAGTGTCCCAATGTCTTTGATATAAACACGTCTCGAATTGCGTCTCTCATCGAGTGCTCGGTACCGTGCCTCAAAAACATGAATGCCAAGTGAGTGATGGACAACATAATGTTGAGATTGCCCACATTGATTCAAAGGAATGAAAAGAGAATATATATATATATATATATATATATATATATATATATATATATATATATATTATATATATATATATATATATATATATATATATATGAAAAAATAAAAATTGCAAAGTTCAATTTTCAAATACACAATTGCGCATCTTGGGGGGCTTATCCGAGTCTTGAGCCTTTTACCCTTTCTTCTTCAACCATCAGCTTAACCACGTTACTACCCTTAAAAGACCTCTATGAGGTGTACATACACTTGTGCAAAGTTCGGTTAGAGCTACGTTTGGCCTGATTCCTAACGGATACGTAGGCAACCTCGCATTGAGGTGCAGCTACATTCACATCCATATTAGAGCTGTAAAAAACTGACCCGACCCAAGAACCTGGCCTGAACCGGCAATGATCTGTACCTAACCTGTACACGAACAATGGGGTGAAACTAGTGACTTGTAACCCGACCTGAACCCAACATGATGTTAACCGACACCCGATTTGATCCAATACTTTATGACCTGAACTCGAACTTACACCCGACCTGATAGTAACCGTCAACCGATTTAATCCAGCCCGACAACAATCCGAACCCGAACTAGTACCCAACCCAATTAGAACCTAAAACCGGTTATAACCCTGCACAACCTGTTATTAACCCGAGTCATGGGAGGTTTAATAAAAAATTTATATACCTTTTCTTCAGCTTATATATTGGTACAATTCAGTAAACCCTCAATCCTAACAACATATTGGTACAATTTGTTCACCTTATATACCATTTGTTCTCTATTACTTCGTACATAGGTTTAATAAAATCTTGATAATGTCTGATCAAATTATGGAAGGCGTAATTATTTAGGTTCAACTTGACCACATCGATATTTATTCGAATAGAACTTGAACCAAAACCAAAAAATGATCCAACTTTAAGATTATCCGGCCAAATAATTATCTGACTCAACCCTAACCCGAACCCGAATGTATCAGCTATTAACCCGCCCAAACTTGACTCAACACAACCCGAACTTGAAATTGAACCCGATCTGAATTTGACTCGATTCGAACCCGACCTACACTCGAAAGGGTGAACAACCTGGAATAACCTGAACCGAAATTGATTCGACCCAAATCTAAACCTGATTCTGAGGATAGATTGACCTGACATAACCTGATCTTGATTTGACCCGAGACCTAATTTCACCCTACCCAAACCCGACTTGAATACCCGAGTTGATAGCTCTAATCCACATCCATATTAATGCATGATCGTGTCAAATGATCTCCAATGCTCATCCCTATCCATTTAGAGCTAGCCTTGGGGGCTTAAACCCACATCATTAACCTACCTAGCCTAAAGAGTCACCATCTCAACTCTTCTTACATCTTTTTCCAACGATAGCCTTTGTAGCCTAACTTTAATATCACTGTCATACACTACATTCACATATACATGGCCATATCATCCTTCTCTTAGGAATCCCTTACCATGAAATCTTGTTTCATCAATGTGCATGCTTCATCATCTTGCAAGACAGTATTTAACGATCATCATTGTATATTTGCCTAGCTTCTTGACCTAAGCAACGTTCATACATTACATACTTGCTTAGCTTCTAGACCTAAGCAACGTTTATCAAGATTTTTGTATGATGCTTAGCTTCCTAATCTAAGCAACATACATTGACAGTTATGCTAAGCTTAGCCTCCTAGCCTAAGTACATTCATTAATTGATCGCGTCATATGATGTAACTGTCCTTATCCTCCTGGCCTAAGAACATTCATTATGCATACATTATTTTCAAGACGAGCGATTTAATTCGACAAGAAGAAAATCCATGCGATTCACCTCGCATCGCTCTATCATACTCAACGAGAAAGCTCAAAACTTTTTCCCATTTTTCATCATTTTTTTCTTTTGGGGAAGTTCAAAAAATTTTCTTCTTTTGGGAAAGTTCAAAAAACTTTTTCAAAATTTTATTGGGGGAAGTTCGAAAACTTCATTTTTCACGTCTTTCTTTTTCGGGAGAAAGTCGGTACCCACCACTCGTGACAAAAAAAATTTGCATGTGCCTGCAAGCACACACTCAATTTTTACACAAACACATACAATCACAAGTCATACACATGTCATGTCAAGTTAGTTTGTTCAGTCTTGAGTCAATCACTCTCTATACGAGTCCTTTGGCAAATTCCATTTTGCAGGTCTCAGGTACAACCTCTATTCGGGGACAATCAGACAATCATATCTTTAGCCTCTGTTTGGGGACAATCGAGCAATCATTTTATCAGCCTTTGTTTGGGGACAATCGAGCAAACAGCCTCTGTTTGAGGACAATCGAGCAACCATATTACCAGCCTCTATTTGGGGACAATCGAGCAAACAACCTCTGTTCGGGGACAATCGAACAACCATATTATCAGCCTCTGTTCGGGGACAATCGAGCAAATAACCTCTGTTCGGGACAATCGAACAATGTCGTACCCTCTTCTCCACCAATACCTATACAGTCAGATGCACATGGCTTGGAGGTATCGAGTAACACATATACAGTCAGATACACATGACTTGAAGGTGCAATCATCGACATTTCATCATCATCACCAACGCCCAAACAGTCAGATGCACATGACTTGAAGACGCTATTATCATCATCCACAGCTTCTGTTCGGAGATAATCGAACATCATTTCTCTTCGGAGCCAATCGAAGGCACATTTATCAACACTCAGTGATCATCCCGAGGCGCAGACGGTTACTATTCATACTCACATTACAAGCTTCTCGAGGCATAGAGGCTTGTAATCTTTCATCATCATACATGTTTTCCTGAGGCGTGGAAAATGGTCAATCGTTGCATACTTCTCGAGGTGCAGAAGTCTGTAATTGTGTCCCAAGGCGCGGAAACCCTTTTTTTTAGTGTAATTCCCAAGGCACGAAATTTCACTTGTGAGCTACTCGAGGCGTAGGAGTTCACGATAGGATTCCTGAGGCGCGAAATACTATCATTCATCATTCCTCCCGAGGCGCGGAAGATCATCATTTAGTTGACTACTCGAGGCACAAGAGTCTACGGCATGTTTCCCGAGGCGCAGAAGCTTGTCACCGTTTATTCAGTGAATCGCTTGAGGCGTAGTGGTTCATGATAGGATACCTGAGGCGCGGAAGCCTATCATTCGCAACCGGTAGATTTTTCGAGGCGCAGAAAACTACCAAACATATTTGGTACCGACGCAATTTGATCACTTTACTCTTTTATCTGTGGAACTAACACTTTTCTACAGGTATCGACATATATAGAGTGATTTAGGATCGCAGAATGTCTAAAATCATTCTCCGTCCCAATCGACTACTTTGACTATTGTTTTCGAAACTTACTTTTCTACAAACTCAATCAAAGTGGGGGCTTCTGTAGACATCTAAAAATGTCTCCCCAAAACCAAACCCGATGATGAACAACCTTTCACCGCCATTATTGGTCGGGTTGAGTATTTAATCTCGAGAGTGCTTAAAATCCTTTTTCAATCATACACAGTTTACAAATCAGTCCACATTTTCATTCCAAGTATTTAGTCAAGTGTTGACCAATTTTCATTTCAGCCCAAACCATTTTAATCCATTTCATTTATTTATTAATTGAGCCCAATTAAAAAATATTATAAAACCCTAAACCTAAAATGAGTCCGCAATAGCTGAAACAACGCCTAATTGTCATGTGCCTATAAAGAAAATAAGATAAAAATGAATTTAAAATAATTTTCCAGAAATACAATTTCCGCGCCACGACAGTTTTTTCGTGCCACGGCAATTACTTTGATCCGGTTTTATCTTTTTACGCGGTTTTGACTTTCAAAATGATAAGATTACTGCAGAGCTACGGCAGAAATGTCGTCACATGGCAGATTGTACCATGCCACGGCATAAATGTTGTGCCACGGTGATTTATTTTGTTGTCGCGCCTCATTTCTAGGGTTCCGAACGTCACCCCTCACATTTCTTCTATAGATACGAGGTTGATTTCACAGTTTCGGGGCACCAAATAATTCTCTCTTTCTCTCTTATTATCTAGCCTAAATACTTGTCTTCCCTATTCTCACAATTCATCCCTTAAGCACTACCCGAAGTCCGTACTTTTCCCGAAAATCTATTCTCTTAAACCAAGGCGTGAAAGGTAGAAATGTTTGAGGGTTTGGCCTCAAATCAACTTTACTTTCATTTGAATTAATTTCCATTGTATTATTTATTTTCCTTGAAGTTACTAACATGTTTATTATTTTATAGTTGCAAGCAAACACAATCAAAGTAAGGAATCATGTTCCTTCTGTTCCTGTTATATTTCTAACGATTTTTATTATGTTTGTCATATATTAATTGTTAGATTTATGGTTAAATTGCTTCCAATGTTTTTGTTATTCTATTGTTATCGATTGATCACCATATTGCATGTTAAAGGGAATATGTAATTTATTTTTAATAAGATAATTTGGACGACCGGTTTAGGTTCCTTTTTAATCTTGTTGTTAATTGAAGTGATCACGATATTTAGAATTATATGTTGAATTAACATTCAACCAATTTAGCCTAATATTAGTTTGGAGCAAATTGAACTTTTGTATTGTGTGCCTTTGAAATCACAGGAATACTTTTCACAATAAGAATCGAGTAGAGGCCAATACAGGTGAATGTGACTCCATGACTCACTTCGTACCATCATCCCCGATCCTTCTTTCGGGTTCCGAACCATACGGAGTACAGGTAGTAATCTCATGGATTATGAATGGGGTGTAACCTTCATGGGTTAATCGTTGTTGCCTATCGTTGTCCCTTAATCATGGTTGCCTTAAATAATTCGTGAACGGTTTACAAGTTCCTTAAAATCTTGTTGGCGGCTCCCTACTTTGCTTTGTCCTTAATCGTATTATGTCAATTCCCACTTCCTATGATTGCCAAGCATATTCACACATGCTTAAGTAGGCGTGCTTCGAGTGACGCCTACAAAGACGTTGTACTTTCCTTTTTTTATTATACGCAGGAATTCCGCCACCTTCGAGTGGTTCATTTTATACTAGTAGATTAGCTCCCGTGTTAATACCCCTTTAATGGGGCAGGTTTGGGGGAAACTCGTTCGATGCGTAATCAATTTAAATAAATTATTAGTTGTCTTGTGATTTGTGTTAATAGTTGTGTGTTGAACTCAGAGCTAAAGGTAAGTTATATGTTGCTAGGGTGAATGCATGTTAGTGTTTCGTTTACGCTTATGTACTCATCATTGTTGATTGTTGTGTTTGCTTGGCCTTGTCTTTATCTTGGCCCTATGACTGCTCATTTCTTATCACTGCCACAAAATAGAGAATACATAACACATAATATAGAGCTGTCAAGTTAGATGGGTGATCTCTAGCATTCTATAGAATGCCTATGTAAGATGAGCGCTTTGTAATTAAGACCTATAGAGCGCCTATCATGTTAACCGTTCTATATAATTTATATCAAAAAATATGACTATGGATATAGATCGCCTGACTTAGATAACCGGTCTATAAGATTTTAGTATAATTATAAAAAATAAAAATCTTACCCTATGTAATAAAAACCTACCCCTCAACCCGCACGCCGCTCTCCCTTCCCCTCTTTTTTCTCTCTCCACTTTCTCTTCTCATCTCCATTCCTCTTTCTCTCCTCTCCTCTCATCTCATCTTCTCAAACTAAAAATAAAAATCATAATTAGGCAAGTAAATCTATTTTTCGGTTTTAAATCAAGATCAACGCATGGTCATTTGTATCATTTCCCTCAAAGTTTCAAAAATTAAATTCGATTGCATTCAATCTAGATTTGAGAATTGCAGATCGAAGAAATGTGGAGGGTTTGGAGCCGGAAAATGAATTCAATGGATTTCATTCAAATCAGTTTCAATGAACTGGTAATGCTTCACTGCAACGCCGCCGTAGATCGAGCCGGATAAGCCGTCGTCGTTTAATTTGGATGCGTTGTAATGAGGTGTTGCTGCTATGAAACGGATTATAAAGTCTAAAGATGCATAAAGGTATATGAAGTGTAATCTCATTTGTGTTCGAATTTCAATGTTTAATTCCGTTTTTTGGTTGTTTTAAAGTGATTTATATGAGTTTTATGTTTTTTTTTTTAATCGATCTATAGTACATGATTTAATTCTAATTCAAAATTTTGATTTTCAATTTAAAATTCGTTTTACTTCTCAATTATTTTAGATCTTTTGGTGTTTGGTTTTGTGTTATAATTTCTGATTTTCATCTTTTGTCAATTGATATTCATGTTTTATGATTTCTAATTTTCATGCATAATTCTAATCTTCATCTCTTATCAATTGATTTTCATGTAATAATTTCTGATTTTTATCTTTTATCAATTGATTTATATGTTATAATTTGGATTAATTTCTGATTTTTCATCTTTTCATTTGCAGGTGTTTGGTGCGACTTCTTTAGAGGTTGGTGGAGGCTATGCGGTGGTTGAGATTGGTGGAAGCGCTGCTAGTGGTGTGGTTGGTGCAGAGGTTTCGACTTTCGATGGCAATTCAAGTCGATGCACTTCTAAAGTCGTTGTTAGCACATTGAAAATTAATTAGTTGTGTTAGAAAACTTGTATTGTAATTTTTTTTCCTTAAAGAATTTAGTTATTATCATTCATATACTTGTATTTTAATTTTTTTGAAAAATAAAATTTATTGTTATGGTTTTTTTATTTATAACGTGAATTATTATTATTATTATTATTATTATTATTATTAATTTTTTTTTAATTAAAAAGGTGAGGAATAAAGAACGCCTATCTATGATAGGCATTTGGTTTTTATAAATCTATAGAGCGTCTGTACTAAGATTGACAACTCTCTTTTCCTTGTTTTTTATTTACCTTTTATGTAAAATAAGAAGCGCCTATCTTGGATGGGCGATGTGTATTGTGTTAGATATAGAACGCCTTCTAGAGGCGTTTTATAAACTTTATAAGGCACCCCCTCAGAAGAGCGCCTTAGAGGCGATCTATATTGATTGTTTAGGCGATCTTTATTCCCTATTATGTGGTATTGTATGGCGAGTAGTGGGGATAGAATAAAGAGAAGCTTTTTAGGTGATGCAGCATATCCATGTTGGGGAAATGAGTGAAGAGCGAATCTTGTTTAGTCTTTATAAGAATATGACTTGCTTTACTTGTTTTGAATATTATTTATTTGCTTGTGGAGACTAACATATTGGTTTTGAATAAGGGTTCGGGTTTTGGAAGGGCTTACAATGACTCTAAGTTTAAGTTAAAGGTTTTACTTTGTTTGATTTTGGTTTAACTTTACTTTCGTTTGGTTTGACGGTTGGACTTTGTTTTATTTTGAATTGTTTTGAAAAGAGTCTTTTGCTGTGTGTCCTTGATAAATGTCTTAGCCATTATCACAGTGGCGATAATGTCTTAGTTATATCCTATTTCGTATTTTAAAGGGCAAAACAGGTATTTTGAAAAGGAGGAAATTTCTAGGGTGTTACAGTTGCAGTGCCTATAAACGTTACAACTGTCGTTGCGTCGGTGCAGGTACCGTGGAGCGGTGCATTTCAATTGCTTCAAAATAAGTGTGGCACACTCAGGTGTGTTGGGGCAGAGTTGGGGACTCGGGCAAGCTTTTTGGCCGCGGGCGCTGGGCTAGCACTTGCCCAAAATAGGAACTCGACTCCTTGGAACTAGGGCAAGTTTGCAAATCTTGCCCTAGGCACTTGCCCTGGGTGCTTTGCTTTGTCTTCTAACTTGGCTCACTTGTGCTCTAGCTTCTCGAACTTGATTTTATTAACTTCCATAGCTATTGTCGAACTTCCTCCTCGAATTTGAATCCCGAGAAACTCGACACACCTACAAAACAAGCCAAACAAACAGAGATGCGAGAGAATAGCCAAGAAATGCGTAATAAGGAAAATAAAACCATTTAAAATATGCATTTCTCTAAACTAACACAAAGCACGTAAAGCAAGCATTATTACCTAAAAACACCACAAAAGAAGCTAAATACGAGCATAAAACAAAGAAGACAACTACTTTATGAGTGCCATAAATTACACTCATCACAAGCCCAGTAACAACGCCCAAGGTAGAGCACAAGACCCAGGAGCCCGCTGGCCCATGCTTGTCTAGGGGTGCTATATGCGAGGCCTTGCCCCGTGGTTGAGCTATTTAGATGCACCTAATTGTGGGCTTGTATGCTGGCAGTCATGCGTGAGACTTGGAAGGCAAGTTGATCCTTGTGGACGATTTTCCTAACTTTACTAGGTTTACTTTGAAGGGGTGATTATTTATTAAAAATACAACATGTTCTTTAGATGAATATAACAATTATATTACATAATTAATACTGCCTCCTAAAAGTAAAACCAAAGATCTAATTACACAACCTTGAGAGAATTGTCTGGTATTCTAAATTGACACACTCAAAGTGGGTTTGATCGTGCAGGTGGACTATTCAGTAGAGGAATTGCATTGGTGGTTCTTAGGCCCCGTTCATACTAACAAGCACGCTTCAAAGGTATGATCTTTAAAGCAGATTTATACTTGGATTAATCTCTTGAATTGTACATGGATTTAATCAAAGGGTTGTTTCCGCACTCGAGTTAGATTAGAGTAAAACTAACTGACACCATTACAAGTAGCTTCCGCTAAACAAGGCCTATGTTATCGTAGAACGGGAGTCGTTCCAACCTCTAGTTGTGCAAATCAAGGGGTAATTCTTACCCAAGCACCGTGCAAAGGCTCCTATCCCTAGCACACAATATTTTCTCTTAAAAAATATGATAGTGGACCCACTTTCTTTGTATCCCCAAAATGTTATACTTAACAAAGTATTTGTATTGTTGTGTAACTAAAAAAAAAATAAAAAATATCTGATTCACTTTTCCCAAATCAGTAGAACTCTTGGGTTTAGTGTGAGGATTTTTGTGGGATGAAAAGTCGTCTTTTAATTAAGGACAAAGTTGCTATTGAATCCATCTCCCCATGAATGAAGTTTGTGATTGTGTCAATTTTGCTCTATTTTTCACGGTTTAAGAAGTTATAGTATTTGATACTACAATTTTCACTACACTGACATTATTTTTTAACAAAGTTTGTCATTTCATAGACTATACTTAATATTCACAAACAAATTTGGTGCAATCACTATCAAATTTAAATTTTCACTTACGAATTATTTTATAGACGATACTTAATTTTAAGAGACAAATATTGTTTTATCACTGATAGTTTAACGACAAACCCACCAGCTAACCTCATGTTATTGGCTTGAATACAGCCATGATAAGTAGCGATATAGTTTAGCGGCGAACCAACAAGCTAACCTTATGTTATGGCTTGAATACAGTCATGATAAGTAGAGTAGCATAAACATCGATATTAGTCACAAATGGGATGTTAAGGAAGTTGTATGTTGTCGAAATCTTCTACCTGCTACTGATTTGTGATCTCAAAAATTGGGATAGGATGGTGTAGAAGCTGTATGTGATCAATGTTGTACCCGTGACTGGTCATAGTAGAGTTTTTCCGGACCTGTATAACTCTTCTTACTTACATTGGCATGATGAAGTGGTTCCATTGTTATAGATGGCATAGTTGAACTTGAGAAATCAATCAATCAATAACATAATACTAAAATAGACACCAAAGAATGACTCGTGTCACTTCTTGATGTTGTTTTTTTTCCTCCAAAACTTTTTTTCTTTATATTTTTTTTATTCACTTCCTAAAAAAAAAAATTCACTTATTTATATAATTGTGATTCACTTTTTTAAAAAAAATATTCACCAATTCATATAATTGTGATTCACTTCCTAAAAAAATATTCACATATTTTCCATATTTTTATTGTATAAAATATTATTCTATATATTTTACTATTTTTTGGTGTTCTACCTAGTCCACCGTTTGGTCTAATCCGAATTCGAAGCTTAATTCTGGTATAAATTAAGTTTCAAACTTTTTCAATTTTACTTAAAAATATGAGGATTATTTTTTGGTAGATTTTAAATTAACATTTGTAAAAGTCGCATGCGTGGTACAAGACTTAATCTAATGTTTATTTAAAAGTGTGTGCACATCTGTTTTTAAATTCATATTCATGGCTTTTTGAAATTTGAGCTTTGTTGCTTAAGTCCTTGTCTTACTGCAACTTTCACAGTATTATTATCCGTCTTGACTTACCGATTTCTTATTCTCATCTGAACTTCTTATCATTACAATGCTTATCCAACATACTAAACGGCCCACTATGGTACAAGGTGATGAAATCAATTCCATATGCTCAATCAGTTTAGATTATTACAATAATCAATAAGTAATCATTCAATTGACCTTTTTGTAGAAAATAGCCATATTCGGTTCCTTAATTAAAGGAACAGAATATTTATCAAGATTATTCTGATTTTATTTAGGCTATATTTTTGGTAGTTGTTACCTTATTTTTGCTTAGCCTTTGTGTATAAAAATAACAATAATCACAGCAATACAATTAACACAAAAAAGGTATTCAATACCAAAACACGATTCCGCTTATTTTCTTCATGGTATCAGAGCGTAAGGTTCGTTTTTGGGAATTCGAAACCTTTTTTTCGATTCTCATCATCTACCATCACTTACCTACAATGACTGAACAGCCAGCGACCACCAACCAATTAATATCCATGGAACAGATGGAACATATGTTCCAGCTATTCCAGAAAATGAACAAACAACCCAACAACCCAGAAAACGGCACATCACAAGTGGTGCGTGTTGCCGAAAAACTGAATTTCACCAATTACACCAAATGGTGCAAACTGATGCAAATAGCTATTGGTGGTCGGGGTAGGCTCAATCATATCATAGCCAACCCCGTTCCACCAGATGATCCAGACTATCAACAATGGGCACAGAGGGACTCTATGGTCCTATCCTGGATCATTGAGAATATAGATAGCGATTTAGTAAATCAATTCCTGGACTATAAAACTACCTGGGATTTATGGAAGGGAATTGAAACCCTTCTTAGCAGCGGAAGGGACGAATTGCAGATCTACGATCAGAACTGTAAGGCAGCAACATTGAAACAAGGAACAGAAACAATAGAGGTGTATTTTAGTAAACTGAATACCCTCTGGAAAGAAATAGACAGAAGGATGCCAAATCCAATGAGGTGTGCAGAGGATATCACCCTGTTCAATACATTCATTCAACGACAAAGGCTTTACCAATTTCTGGCCGGAATTAGTGATACTTTGGACAAAGAAAAGAGGGATATCCTACATCTAGACCCCTTACCCACCATTGATGCCTCATATGCAACCATAAGACGAGAAATTACTCGTCGCGGTATAATGATCGGCGACTCATCATTGGGACAAGGTCCCTCAGAAATCGGTAGTGGGCTCCTCGCTCAACACCGGTTGGACACTTCATCCCGGCGAGAGGACAAGACTTACCTGAAGTGCAGCCACTGTGGGGGAACGAAACACACCAAAAAGGGGTGTTTTAAAATCATTGGTTACCCAGATTGGTGGGAGGATCTGAAGCAAAGGAAGGCTGCCTCCAAGGCCACGATTTCCCAGACCGGCAGCAAGGCCAACCTCGCTGTCAATAACAACCCAGGCGACGACGGCGAGGAGTCACCCACCATAGATCATTGTTCGAACAAGGCAGCAGGTATGAACAACGAAAAAGGGGCCACCGGAATTCATGGTGACTCGCTAGGTAAGGCAGAGGAGGTAAAATGGGAAAGGGGAGATGAATATGGTAAGATCCAAAAAGAGGATCTTTCCATCTCTTATGTGGCAGCCGAAACACAAGGAGGAACAAAAATCCCTAATTCAGAAAACATGTGCTTTCCCACCCAAAATAATCCCACTTCCAAAAAACAGACCACAAAAAATAACCAAACTCCCTTGGGCCTTGTTTGCAATAAAACCAATCCATGGATTTTTTTATTGTGGAGCCACTGACACAATGACCTACGATCTGTCGGATATTGTGTCCTTTCATACCACCCATCGTACCTAAATCCAAACCGCAAATGGGGAATATATTCCTATTACCCAGGGCGGAACTGTAGATATTACATCTGATATCTCTTTAAAAAATTGTCTCTTAATTCCCAGTCTTACTCATAAACTCTTATCTATTAGTCAGTTGACTAGGGAACTTAATTGTACTATTCTCATGACATCTATTGGTTGCATTGTGCAGGATGCTCGGACGGGACAAATCATTGGTTGTGGTACTGAACGAGGAGGTTTATACTATGTGGATGAGGCGACTCAACAGGGTAACGCTTTGCTCTCATGGATCACCGAAATATCAATTTCGGATGTGGCATCGTCGGTTAGGCCACCCCTCTGTAGGTTATCTTAAACGTTTATTTCCTTCTTTTAAGAACATGGATGTAGACTTAAATTGTGAAGCATGTGTTTTAGCTAAGAGTCATAAACACTCATATTATCCTAGTTTGACTCATACTACTGCACCTTTTGTCCTAATTCATTCCGATGTATGGGGCCTAGCGCCTGAATTTGCTTTTCATAATTATTCCTACTTTGTTCTGTTTGTGGATGATTGTACTCGTATGAGTTGGGTATATTTTCTAAAACATAAATCTGAAGTGTTTGATGTCTTTGTTAAATTCTACCACATGATTTGCACTCAGTTTAATGCTCATCCTCAAATTTTAAGGTCCGACAATGGGGGAATATATTACCTTGGATATGAAACAATTCATTGCTGATCATGGTCTCCTTCACCAAACCACCTGTCCTGATACTCCTCAACAAAATGGGGTAGCCAAACGAAAAAACCGAACACTTCTTGAAATCACTAGAGCCCTTATGATAGAGTCTCATGTCCCTGTTCATTTTTTTACTAGAGGTCATTGCTACATCTACCTATCTCACTAACCGTCTACCCACAAAACCACTTGATTACAAAACACCTCTTGATACTCTATCCTCCCATGTCACCATTCCATCATCACATTCCTTACCTCCTCGAGTCTTTGGGTGCATTGTTTATGTTCATCTTCCCAAACGGGCTCGTACTAAATTAGAACCAAGAGCAATTAAGTGTGTTTTTATTGGGTATGGGGGTACACCAAAAGGAATATCGTTGTTATGACCCTGTCCAAAGAAAAGTCTACACTACCTTAGATTGTGAGTTCTTTGAACATTCTTACTACTACACCCAGCTTAGTCCTCAGGGGGAGAATATGAGTGATGACCTTAGCTAGCTGACATATCCGGAAGTGATGGACCCAGATCCTACAACACAAGTAGGTAATACCACCGATGTTGCCTCAGAAGCACCAGTGTCACCTCCTCTTCGGCCTACACCGGTCTCGTCAGATGAGCATCCATCTGATGATCCCTCATCAGCAGAGGTAAACTCTGAGAATTATCCTATTTTTAGTGATGTCCCTGAAATTGACCCTATTCCCAGTGAAAATTTTTAAAACAGGTATGAGTTACCTCCTAGAAGTACAAGAGGTGTGCCACCTAAAAGATACGACCCAGAATATGAGGACCAACGGTCTAAATACCCTATAGAGAGAATCAACAATGAAAACTTGTCCAGCACAGCTGTAGCCTTTAATGCCTCTCTATACTCCACACACATTCCTAAAACTGTGGAGGAAGCTCTTAAGAGTGAAAAGTGGAAACAAGCTATGGAAGAGGAGTATAGAGCTCTACAGAAAAACCAGAGATGGGACAAATGTGTCTTACCAAAAAGAAAGAAAAAGGTGGGTTGTAGATGGGTATTCTCCATTAAATATCGGGCATATGGAACTATTGACGGATACAAGGCACGACTGGTAGCCAAGGGATACACTCAGACATATGGAATAGACTACTTAGAAACCTTCTCTCCTGTAGATAAGATTGATACGATATGAGTTTTGTTCTCTATTGTTGCAAACAAAGAATGGCCTTTGTATCAATTTGATGTTAAAAATGCCTTTCTTCACGGAAGTATTGAGGAGGAAGTGTATATGGAGGAAACTCCAGGATACTCTCAGGAATTTGGAAATGGAGAAGGATGTAAATTGAAGTAGGCGCTCTATGGTCTAAAATAGTCTCCAAGGGCATGGTTTGGAAGATTCACAAAGGCTATGAAGAAGTTTGGATACAACCAAAGTAATTCTGATCATACTCTATTTTTGAAGAGGGTAAAAGCAAAAATCACCTGTTTGATCATCTATGTGGATGATATGATTATTACAGGAAATGATGAGGAAGAGATTGCTGATTTAAAAGGGAAGTTGTTTCAAGAATTTGAGATGAAAGATTTAGGCACCCTGAAATACTTTCTTGGTATAGAGGTCCTTAGATCAAAGCAAGGGATTTTTATTCACCAAAGAAAGTATATTCTTGACCTTCTGGCAGAAACAGGAATGCTGGGTTGCAAACCAGCTGAGACTCTAATCGTGGCAAACCATGGTCTTCAGATTCTTGAAGGAGCAAAACTGGCTAATAAGGAGCAGTATCAGAAGATTGTAGGAAAACTCATTTATCTGGCTCACACAAGACCAAACATAGCCTATGCAGTAGGGGTTGTAAGCCGGTTCATGCATCTTCCCCAAGTTCAGCACATGACAGCAGTTATGAGAATATTGAGATACCTAAAGGGTACAAGTAGTACAGGAATCTACTTTGATAGGAATGATCACCTTGATCTAATTGCTTACACAGATGCAAATTGGGCAGGAGATCGTGATGGCAGAAAATCCACCTCCGGACACTTTACTCTAGTAGGTGGTAATTTGGTCACATGGAGGAGTAAAAAACAAAAGGTGGTAGCTTTATCAAGTGCAGAGGCAGAATTCAGGGGAATTGCAAAGGGAATAACTGAAATCCTATGGATCCGGAAGCTTATGAATGAAATCGGTTTTCCGCAGAAAATAGCCTGCAAACTCTTTTGTGACAACAAAGCAGCCATAAGTATCTTAGAGAACCCGATCCAACATGACAGAACAAAGCATGTTGAGATAGACCGACACTTTATCAAAGGCAAACTGGAAGATAAGATAATTAAACTTCTGTTTGTACGGTCAAAGGATCAATTAGCTGATATCCTGACAAAAGCAGTCAACACTGAAGCTTTCGATACGGCATTACGCAAGTTAGGCATTGGAGCACCGAATGCCCAACTTGAGGGGGAGTGTAGAAAATAGCCATATTCGGTTCCTTAATTAAAGGAACAAAATATTTATCAAGATTATTCTAATTTTATTT
The DNA here is from genome assembly GCF_001683475.1 of Chenopodium quinoa. Taxonomy (NCBI): domain Eukaryota; kingdom Viridiplantae; phylum Streptophyta; class Magnoliopsida; order Caryophyllales; family Amaranthaceae; genus Chenopodium; species Chenopodium quinoa. The sequence continues at coordinate 2,572,926 of NW_018743510.1, read as the reverse complement.
AGGCTATATTTTTGGTAGTTGTTACCTTATTTTTGCTTAGCCTTTGTGTATAAATGTAACAATAATCACAGCAATACAATTAACACAAAAAAGGTATTCAATACCAAAACACGATTCCGCTTATTTTCTTCACTTTTAAGATTGTTGTGAATCTCGTTCATGCTGAAAATTTTCTTTTTGGTTAGGAATGAAATGCTCCGAAGAATAAGTAGTGCTTGTAGTTATTGTTATACAAATTGTAATATTCTTGAATGTAATTCATTAATATTTAACTTATTTCTTTTTTGTATAACATAGGATCTAATTAAAGATAGGGGTATAACATAGGTGTTGTTTGGTTAGAGGTAAAATATATGGGAAATTCTATTTCCTAGGAAATGGATATGGCATGTGTTGTTTGGTTGACACAAAAGTATCAAATTGGGGGAAATAGAAAATCCAAGGGAAGTTTGAATTCCCATGAAACATGGGAAATCACTTACCAAGCCCCCCCTTGGTAAGTCACATTTTTCATATTATTGTGGGGCCTACTTGCATTATTAGCACTAATAATTTAATCTCTTTTTCCTTCTCTCTCCAAATTTGTTCACTTAATTAAAAAATAATCAAGCTAACTAATAAAACATAGGAAATCAATTCCTAGGAAATTTAAATTCCTACATCTTCAACCAAACAAACAAATGTCAATTCCTAGGAAATGGACAAGGGAAATTACTTCCCATGAAATATAATTTCCCATGGGAACTCATTTTCCATATCAACCAAACAACACCATAGCATCCCTACACTCCATAATGGTTGCCCCCCTCTTGCATGATCAGATTCCATATTGTACCTTCGTTGGGCCATTGTTTTGCTTCAACTATGTGGACGTCATCATCCACATGTTGTATCAAGACAATTCGAGGTGCTTGACAGATTGATCGAACCGATGTTGAATCTCGTCTAACTCTAGGGATGGCAATAAATCAGTTGATCCATAAACGTTTTTCACGGATATGGATCTTAAAATTTTGGATTCGACGGATCCGGATCCTATGCTATAAAACGGATCTAGATATGGGTCTAACTAAAATACCCGTATCTAGATCCGTTTACCCGTTTTTTTGGTTTAAATTTTTATTTTAAAACTATAGGCCTAGCCCACAACATGTTAAATGAGACTTTTAGTTTCATTATTGTTCAATGTTCACACTAATTCCAATACTGTAGTATATAATTCCAAAGAGTGGATCTCCCTTAGTGCTCACTGACTTACTGTTCACCAGTCCGCAAGTTATTTTGTTTTCGTTTTTTTTGTTTTTTTTGTCATTTTTACATGTAGTATCTTAATTTTAGTGTAATTATTTACTACAATTTGCGGTTTGTTGCTACTTTAACTTTGTCATATTATCTTAAAACACTTAGTTTGTTATTTAAAATAGGTGAAATGTGCAAGATCTGTTTTGGTCCCGGATTCATAGGATCCAACGGATGGATATGGATCCCCTTTTTCATATTTGACAGATCCGGATCGGATTTGGATCCAGGGTACAAAAATGGATCTGGATCTGGATCCACTCGAATTCGGTCTAGATCCGACCCATTGTCATCCTTATCTAACAATCTGACACTGATTGTTTTCAAGGATAATTAGGGCCTGCATCCCATAAACTTTAAAAAAAAACATTATGATAAGGTGTTGAGACAGTGGGGGGAGATTGGTAGTTGTTTGATTTACGTCGCTTGATTTATTTCAAGGAAGGTTCAATAGAAGACTCGTTTACGCCGATTGATTTATTTCAAGGGAGGTTCATTCTAAACCAAGCCTTATGTTATTATGATTATCATTTGGTTTAATTCTTAGTAATCCTTTTAACAAATGTATGGTTTTGCTCTTTGACAATGAAATGTTGGACGTTGAATTTGTCGATTAAATATTTGTTGAAATGATTGTTAGAAAGAAAGACTTATTAAATCCATATTTTATAAGTATGACTTTGCATATTTGGTTACCCCTATTTTTTTTTTAATTTTATATTATTTTAGGCACTAAGGGCACTAGTTCAAAGGCCAAGTGCCCTTTACATCAATTAAGGGCACCAGTTTGGACTTTGAACCGGTGCCAAGGATGTTTGGTATTTGACCGGTTTTTCCATTAAGGGGCAACTAGTTATCCTCGAAAACAGTAAGGACTTAGAGGCTTTTTGTCAGGAATTTTATATACCTACACAAAATCATAAACTAAGTCTAGTCGAATTAAAGACTATTTGCACTAATGAAGGTAGGGTACATGGTCAGAGGATCAAGACCATCCTCCTCATGATCGTGAACTGCGTAATCATTCCAGATGGACTTGAACAACATTGTTGGACATCTTACGTCCAATTTATTGAAAATTGGATGTGGTCGACTCCTATGCCTGGGAGCAACAATGTTGTCATACCTATATATATCAAGGTATGAAAGAGAGTAACAAAGGGAATTTAATTGATGGCTTCGTATGGCTTATATGGGAGCAACAATTTTTTTCTCATCTCTGTTTTTCTTTTCCTTATCTCTCTTTAGATAAGATTAACTAACTTTTTTTTTCATAGGGCTTTTCTATTATCATTTCAACTTGCGTAAAATCTTTGAAATTGAAGTTGATCAAGTGTAGATGCATGCCTCAAACGCCAATGTTGGCGTCTTTAGTGAAAGCTTTTTTCTCGAATTAGTGTAAATCACCACTGCAAGAAGGCTACTCACATGTTACAAACAATGAAGATGCCAATATTGGCATTTGAGGCATCTGCACTTGCTCAACTTCAATTTCAAAGATCTTATGCATGTTGAAGTGATAATAGAAAAAACCCTATGAAAAAAAAGTTAGTTAAAATCTTATCAAAAGAGAGATAAGGAAAAGAAAAACAGAGATGAGAAAAAAAAATAGCTTACCATTATCAGCCGTACGAAGCCATCAATTAACTTCCCTTTCTTACTCTCTTTCATACCTTGATATAGGTATGACAACATTGCCGCTCCAAGGCATAGGAGTCGACCACGTCCAATTTTTCGATAAATTGGACGTAAGATGTCCAACAACGTTGTTCAGATCCAACTAGAATGATTATGCAATTCATGATCATGAGGAGGATGGCCTTGATCCTCTGATCATGAGTCCTACCTTCATCAGTGCAAATAGTCTTTAGTTTGATTAGACTTAGTTTGTGCTTTTGTGTAGGTATATCAAATACATGACTAAAAGCCTCTAAGTCCTTACTGTTGTCGGGGATAACTAGTTGTCCCTTAATGGAAAAACTGGTTAAATGTTGAATGTCCTCTAAGGGCGCCAGTTAAAAAGCCAAATCGGTGCCCTTTACATTAGTTAAGGGCACCGGTTTGGCCTTTAAACTGGTGCCTTTAGTGCCTAAAAAAATTAAAAAAAAAATAGGGGTAACCAAATATGCAAAGTCATTCTTATAAAATATGGATTTAATAAATCTTACTTTCTAACAATCATTTCAACAAATATTTAATCGACAAATTCAACATCCAATGTTTCTTTCTCAAAGAGTAAAAACATATATTTTTTAAAAGGATTACTAGGAATTAAAACAAATGATAATCATAATAACATAAGGCTTGTTTAGAATAAACTTCCCTTGAAATAAATCAAGCAATGTAAATGAGTCTTCTATTGATAAGCCCCACCATTTTCATCATAAACTTAAGTTTAAAGATGACATCATAACTCACTTATTTGAGCAGATATCTACAATCCAACTGCTCAAAATGAAGTCTCATGTGTCTTGAACATGTTCCCAAAGTTTTAGCCAAAACCACCCATTGAATGACCTTTGACCGGGGGTCATTTTTGAAACTACTCCTAGAAAAAACGAGGACTGTTCTGTTACACTAAATAATGTTATGTTCAATAGTAATTTCATATCCATTGAAAATAATATTAACAAGAGTTATATCATTAGCAAATCATAAGGTGCATGCCAAAACTCGAAACTTGAATTAATAATGTCATTACCAACACAACATAACAGAAAGCATTACAAACTTTAGGTAAATCTGATATGTAGAAGAAAAATAAACAATGTGTGTTAGTAATAATAAAATCAAATGTGTCTTTTCAAATCATTGCCAAATACGAAATATAATCTTATACATAACAGAAAGCAGTTACTCAACCATTCAAGAAAACCAGTTATCAATAATATGTTATTATTGTGCTCCCCATGATTCAACTATTCAAGTTAACTCTCCAGAAAAAAAAAAAAAAAAAACCCTACAACATTTATTAAGTCACAACAACCAATTTATCAATATGAGGCACTTCTTGCTTTTTCTCAAAAAATAAAAAAGTCACAACAATCAGGGCTATAATTTAGATGATGGTTAAGCAGATATCATCTTCATCAGCATACACATACTAGACATTCACCACGTGCAAAGAAAAAGGAAAAATCAAAGTCTGTGAAAAGCATGAGTACATGATCACCAAAAACAAAAACAATCCACATTAGAGGTTACAATATCCTTATTAAGTGACTAAAGAATATCAAAATGGTAACCCCAATGTCCACAAAACAATAGCAATGTAAGTATAAAAGAAAATAAAACATTTTTTTTTTTTTCTTTTCTTACAAGACATTGTTAAGTAACTAACAAAAAGCTTGAAGGCAATTCTCCACCATAACTTTTACACAGGCCATCAATTAATAAAACGACACCACCGTGAGCAAGGTATATATTGTTATAAATGAAACTCGCAGGAACAAAAATAATAAGAACAATGTTACCGGGGATAAGACTGAGTCGCGGACTATGTCGCTCTCTTTAGAACATTCACGGTACTGCAAAAAATGTGTGCAAGCAGCTCGTAGGTAATCGGATGTCCCCCAAGATAAAACAGTCTCTCAAAACTATAAAGTACCGATGAATTTGCACTGAACCACCGGGCTAACAAAACACCAAAAACTGAAAATTGCTGAAATTCTGTATTTAAGGGGGAAGAAGAGAAGATTAGGAAAAATGAGTTTTTTTTTTTGTGTGTTTTGAAACACTGAAGAATGTCGTATATATAGGCCAGCTGATTTGAACGTTTCAAGCAAAAATAACACATCATTAAATTAGAAAACGGTCAAGCAAAATTAACTAAGTAAACGGCAGAATTCAAGAGCAAAACGGCTTCAAAACAGTCAAATTTTAATTAGCATAAAATCTGGAACAAAACTGTAATCCACCATGAATAACGGGATTTAAAACAATAAAGAATCAGTCAAAACGGTTAGCAAAAATCAAGGCACTAATTACGTAATGAAGCCTTGTTCAAAAACTGTATAAAAAATTAAGTTTGTATAATAAACCCGACCCGACCCGACCTGGCTCGGTTCGGTTCGGCTCGGTAGGTAAGTCTTCCCTCTCCACAAAATGTGGGTAGTCCTTGGGCCACACCCAAGTATACCACATGCTACATTATAAAGAAGGAAAAACTCCCATTTACCACCAATGTGGGACTTTGTTATTTTCACAAAATTCACACTAAAACATACTTTGTTTCAACATATATAATGAGAGAAAAACCGTTATTCATTCAAGCATACATACAACACGACCTATCATATTATTCTTATACACAACGTGAATTGCTCCAAATAAAAAAAGCATTCTAAATTCAACATATCAAGAATCAAATACTTGGAAAGTTGGAATCAATCAATTGTCTTTTAAATTATTGGTAAATAAGCAAATAAATACTTATCTTAAGGTTGTGTAGACCAAATTGACAATTGCCGTGTCGTGATGAACCACTAACCTAAATGACGATTTCGCGCTACCCCGGTGCAATAGACATCAAACAGGTGCACTCATAGACCCAACTGGAACCCAGAATACTTGCTCAAAAATTCGAAGGAATATTTTTAAGAGAAAGGAAAAGAGATTGCTTAATTTGTTGTATCTATTTAAAGATGGGAATGCAAAATTTATATAGGAATAGATGGAAGGAAACTGTAGCAACATCAAGGGGAAAACGACTAACAATTAAGAGGAATAACTTCCCTTTTAACGGGATGATTAAGAGGCCATAACAACCGGCAATTGATGAGCGTAACTTTCGAATTAATGGCATTCTAAACAAATTAACTCAAGCGGATAAACCTTGAATATTGTAACAAATACAATATTCCAATAACAATGAATCGTCAAAGAGAAAATGGGGTACCAAAATGATAATAGGTCCACAACCCACTTACCACTGTATTAAACTATTCAAAAATAAACAATGCAAAGATTTGGTATTTTGTCAATGTGAGACTATCTCTTTATCAGGACCGTCCCAACCTTTTTGAAGGCCCTGTGTAAATATGGAGTATAAAATTTGGCTCATGAATTTTTCTACTCACGGCTTATTTTTATACAAGAAACAAAATCGTTGTTTTTCCCCACCTTTAATAAAAGAACAAATATACTTCTTTCGTTCCAATAATATTGCAACAATTGGACTTTTGCATTATTCATCACTCTTGTTTGACCATGTAATATAATTTATACGTTAAGCAAAATATAGTCATGTGGGATAATTATTAGTTAAATTCGTCTCATAAAGTAAAAAGGCTTTTAGATCAGGGTTGACTCGGTGATGGGTTGTGATATGTGACAGAAGTTATTTGATCAGAGATTAGTTGATAGGTGAAGGGTTGCCCAGTTGAACCCGGCAAATCAAAGGAAAACATAACTCAAAAAGCATTTAATCAAAAAGATGAAAAGAGACAGAGACGAGAAGAAGATGAAGAAGAAAGTCGACGATAAACCATCAGAATACGAGTTCTGCAAATTATGCAGAATCAACCACAATCAAGGTCGTCGCCATAATTTCTTCCCACGCCACACCAATTCTCTCTCCTCACTCTTCACTCGCTTCCACCAGAAGCTCTCAATCGTCAAATCTTCACTCAGAAACCCTAGCTTCGTACTCTCTTCTTCGGATTCTCCTGATCATCTTTGGTGCATCTTTTGTGATTCCGACATTGTTGAATCTGATTCTGCATTTGTTTGGTAAATTTGAAATTTTGTGTGTTTTTTTTTTTTTTGAATTATTGTGATTTTTTTTGGTTGGAAGTATGATCGGAGTAAGTGTTATATTTTGTATTTTTGTTATTTCACAAAATTTGGTTGTTTTTTTTTTATTTTTTATTTTTATGTAATTAGTGGTAATTTAATTGAGCATTTGGCGAGTGAGGATCATCTGAAGAATTTGAAGCATTTTCTATGGAAGTATGGTGGTGGCATGAACAAAGTGGATTCTTTCAGAATTACGGAAGATGAGTTAGCTGAGGTAGTTAACTAACGTAACTTCATTATTTCACTGGCAATTCATTATTTCACTAACAATTATATGTATACTTGTATTTATTTGGTGCCTGTTACTCCATTTTTTGATATTTATTTTTTGATTGAATGATTTGGTGTTCTTTTGTATGCCTATTTACTTTGAACTTTAACATGTGTTCAGCTTGTTTAGTTTGCAAAATCAACCGGAAACAAAGGGAAATAACCTATTGTTAAGAGTTATATTTAAGGATACATCTATTTTTATTTAAGAAGTAAAATATGTCCTGGGACATTTCAGAATAGGATAATGCTAGAGTAATAATTCACATCAATTTGAGATGGAGGGTCTATCTATTGAGAGTATGCAGTTATGTATTGCAACTAAGTATTTGAAATCCCGAAGAAGATTTTGATGAAAATCTCATTTGTTGACCAAGAAAAAAATGTTTGGGTTATTGGCTAGTGTTTCCATGAGTGGTTTTACATCAAAAGGCTTCATAAAATAGAAGAGTCCATTGTTGACTTGGTAGCTTGGTTATATAGCTTTTGCTCCGTTTTTTTTCCTTGCAAACTTCATCATCTTTCTATGTTGCTAAAAACTAGCCATGGTGGCAATCACTTCATAATAATGTATGTTGTTACAAGGCATTCTGTATTATATCGTGAAATAAAAACTTTCGTTAAGTATATAAATTCTGAATGGGTTGGAGATATGATGGTTATATGCTATATCAACAAAATCAAGAGACCAAATGAATCAAACCCTAGAGAGATATATAGGTAGTCCCCCCTCCCCCCCTTCCGTGAGATGTAAAGAGTCATGGTTGGGTGTGGCATACGACAATGTGGCAATGTCTCTGATTCTAGAAAGGAAAGGAGGGGGTGTTGGCTTGTCACACTTAAAATATAGGACTGATCCTATCATATATTAGTAAATTACCATAAGTTGGAGCTTCCTTTCTTACCTCTATAGAGAAAGTAAGAAAATAGACAAACTGATGTTGCTCGGCTTGCTCCTATTTCTAAGGGCCTCTACTCCACTAAACACCAGCTAGAGATGTCTTTATTTATTTATTTTTTTTATGAATTCCATGATTTGTTTTGTGCTTAGAGTATAATTTATGTTATATGCACTTGACTTCTAGTTTCTAGCCTTCATCTACTGGCACTTTTTTATGCCATAATTTCATTGTTTTGCAGTGGAAGAAGAGGTGTGCAGTACTGAAGAAGGATGCTCCACCATCAAGATCTTCACATGGGCAGTCAAATGATATCCAAACAAATTATGAAATCATAAATACTTCTAACATAAATAATATTCCCTTTCTTGAATCACGTCTCTCAAAAGATGTTATGCCTTTACAATATGCCACAAATGAGAATTACCAGGTATATCATTCAGATATCTCACAAGCTGGTGAAGTTAGTTCTTCTGCGCATGATCTTGCCTCACATACGACTTGGACCCCAGAGCATCACATGGAAACTCAGAGTTTAACATGTATGAGTATGTTTACTTTCAAAAATTATACATAGTTCTTCTTATCCTCTCTCCTTTCTTTTTTCTTTAATAAGTATTATGTCATTCATGGAGATCTTTTTTTTTTCGGTTTGTGCTGTATGTCATGTCAGGTCAAAGTAGGCAACAACCCCTTGTGTCTAGCATGAAAGATTTCTTTGCTGATGCTCTTGTAAAAACACGGGTAAGTTTGTTTGTTGTTAATGGCTTAATGTCTTATCATATTGATCATTAATTGTTTAGTTTCTCTGTGAATATACTGGCTTAAATTTTCCCTAATTTGCTGGTTTGGTGATTTGGTATGTCAAAATGTGCTTAAAATGTACTTGTTCACCTTTCCCTCAAAAGAGGAAGAGAAATGAATTCAAAACATGAATTAAGGGATAAGGATGAAAAAGTTTGACAAGAAATGCAGAAATTGAATGTCATGTTGTCACTTTGATATTACTCCCTTTGTCCTTGATTAATCGCACCCGATTTGACGAGTGCATGATTATATTCAAAGCAATTAACTTTTTTTTTTTTCCTTTTTAATTTAATTTTTATTTTTTAATTTAATTTTTTTTATTGTTTTTAGCTAGTAGTAGGGTATTTGTTATTGTTATTGTTATTGAAAGTGGGCTATTATTTTTGAAGGGTGTTAGTGAAAAAATCTTTTGTGTGAGTTTTGTTAAGAGATTAGTAAATAAACTGGTTCTAAGTAAAATTTGTGGATCAATCCTTTTTATAGAACTATCACAAGTAACATAGGACAACTTTATCCGTAAATTGTTGTTATTAATCTAGGAAGTAGGGCGTAATATTTACACTATTTATAAATCAGGCTGCCTAATTTATTTGTGTGAATATCTCTTTCCATTCTTTTTTATGTTGCTAGGCTGCTAGAATCATTAGGGTTGCACAATAACCTAGACAAAGGAACAAGTATTGGATATGGGTACTAATTTGCATGTCCAATACAATAATTATATAATTTTAAGATACATCCCAAATTAGGAAACATATATAGGGATATGACATTTATTAAATATTTTCTTCTTTTACGTTTTTGAAAAAGATAAACATTTCTAGTATTTTATACGGGCTTGTCTCTCTTTGGTTTTAAAATGGAAAATAGAGCAAGATAAGGAGCTTGAACGAACATGCTCAAGTTGGCATAAGTTTCCTTGTAAATAATACTTCCTCCATTCTTTTTTTTATAACATTAATATCTTAAATTATAATTTAGTAATAATTAAAAAATATTCATATTTAAAAAATATATTTCGAGACGAATCTAACAAGATTCCTCATGACTATATCTTTTCCAACATATAAATCACAAAAGACAATCAAAGAGGTGTGTTTGAATAGTATATATTTTAAAATGTTTCGATTAAAAATTAATGAAATAAAATGTATGACAAAACCTAGGTAGATTACCTTGGATCAAAATTTAATATGCCATTTATCAAATCCTAGGAATTATGGAAATAGATTACGAAGGTGAGAGCAACAAAGAAAGAAGAAAAATCCATGTTGCCTAGTGAGAGAGGATATGGGTGAAAGGAAAGAGAAAGGGATAAAGAAAGGGAAATTGGCAAGTGAACAATTAAGAGACCAAAGTGAAAAAGAAAAAGATTAGAATAGTTATTGAAGAGAAATTTTAAATTTGTTGGAGAAGACAACCAACAAGAGCATAAACAAATGTGTTTAGCTCGCCGTAGCCCCGCAAGTTGAATCCCAATTTTTAGGGGATGTTTGTTGGGGATTTCAAGAAAGAAAAGGCAATTAATTCCCTTTTTCCTCGGTGTTTTATTAGTTCCCTCTTTTTTCATTCCCCTTCCACCGTTGTGTTACTTGAGTTCCAAGAGACAACTCTATATCAATTCCCCTCCCTACTTGGTGACTTGTATATTTGTTTTGTACCCTCTATATATTTTCTACTAATTTACGCACACTTCACCACCTTGTTATTTTCTTCTTCCATCTACATGACCATCTCAATTAAGGCTTTTCATTACCGAGTACCCGGCTTTTCGGGTACCCGCCTTTGCCCATGACCCGACCCGCGAAACTCGGGTACCTGGTTTACGTGTACCTGATTATAACCAATTTTAAATAAAAAACCAACACTAGATATATATATATATATATACGTGTAGCACTGTAGCAGTGAGGATCTTTTAGTGGGTTTCTCTCCTAAATGACTAGCAATCTCCCCCTCTTGAAGAGTTGAAGGATCTACAATCAACACTTACAAAATCTGAACTCCCTGATGCATTATTCTAATTCAATAATACATAATCTTTCGGAAGGAGGACAACCATAAGTAGAAGCATGAGGTGAAGAAGTTAACGCATGCTGAGAAGGAGATGGGGGATTAGAAGGAATTAGAAGGAATTGGGGGATGTTGAATGGAGGTTGTAGAGGGAATAGGGGCTGTGGAAAGAGAGAAATGAGAGGGGATAAGGTATTTAGGGCGGCAGATCCGTTAAAGGAGGAGTAAAATGGGATATGGAGTATGCAGAGGAGAGAGAGGGAATATGGAGGCTGCTAGAGTTTAGAAAGGAAATAAAAAAGCATCTTACTTTAACTTAGAATTTTTTTTTTTAGAAAAAAGGGGGGTAGCGGGTCAAGGGGTACCCGACTCACTCAACCCGACCCGACTGTTTTAGTGGGTACCCGACTTAAAAATTCAAAAAAATTCTCTAATTACCCGTCGGGTAGTTTGCGGGTCATTGGGTCGCTGGGTCAAGTCAAGCGGGTTAGATTTTTTTTTAACACCCCTAATCTCAATATCCTATCATTGCTATCTTTGGATACTTCCTTCGCCTTCAGAGTCGTCTAATTTGCAATCCAGTCATTTCCTTTGCCATCGCAATCATTGATTGGCCACCACCACTATCGAATAGCTTATCCAAACAAAGTTTCAAAAGTTGAATTAAAACCAATTGACACAATAGTTGTAACTTGGGAATTGATATGCAAATGTGCATATGGTTAGATACAATAATTCGTGGTCAATTTGGCAACTGAAACCCACTATTTAGCTTATTGGTGCTCAAATTTGACCATTAATGGCTTGATTTATTTGTCAATTAGCGACACAATGATGCTATTTTATACTTATACATTACTCATCGATATAACATCTAAACTCAAGGCAAATAGTTAGACATAGAGGGAAAATATGGTAGTATTGATTTGTTATACGAGGAAGATTTTTGGGTGGGGATGTTAAGAAATGAATTTTTTGGTGTAGGCTTGATGGTGGGGGAAGGAAGGAAGAAGCGTTTGTTTTTATAAATCCTATTTATGTGTAATTGAGAAGTAAAGTAGTCCGGAAAAAGATATGGATTCCATTGCCTATGCACCAAATGTTACTAGTACAAAATGCCATTTTTAGTTCATTTTCCCTTATCCCTCTTTCTTAATTCATTTCTTTTTTCCTTAACTATTAAAAAATTGACATTAAATTACGTGCCTAGATGGACGTATCCTGTTCACCCAATTCTTATATTGCTTACAGTTTACACACAATAATTGCATAACATGGAAGGAGGGCTTGAAATGCGACATAGAGAGGAAGAAGAGGGCAACAATTGCTAAAGCTAGAGAAAAAGAAATTGAGGGTGCATGAATTGGTTGTGGATAGTATTTTATGGTAAAGGTGAGGAAAAGGGGAGGTGATTATAGTGTTTGGCCGGGGTTCTAGTTCAAAACGGGAGGGGGGAATTTCATTGTGGCTGGAAAGCCCATGTAATGGTGACAGTGGTGGTCGGCAGTTAAGGAAAGATTAGAGAGTGGTTGGTGGAAACAGGGAAGGTTGGGTTCATGGTGAAGGATTCTGGGAAGGATAGTAGGGCTAGGTTTTGGTGTTTGGTGGGGGCAATGAGGAAGAAGAAGGTTTTTTAACCGTTTCAATAAGTTGTAAGTTTACAAGTTACGTGGACCAACCGACCAATTGCGAAAGATACATCCTGCACTTGGGATTGTATAGGAAAATAAATGAAAATAGGGATTACTAGGAGAAATTAACTTTTTTTTTTTTTTTTTTTTTTTTTTTTTTTTTTTTTATAACAAAAGCAGTAGCCATAATATAAGTTGCTTAAAGAGTCGAGCAAAACAGCATTACAAGCAAAAGGCAGGGGTCTCTTCGATCCAGACCCTCAACCCCTCAAACTCTTTACTACCATGGGCTAGACAATGGGCAACCCAATTCCCTTTTCTACCTACATGAGAGAAAGAAATTGAAGAGCAAAACATGGCGAGACAGCAAATGTCATTTACAATTAAGCCAAAGGAGGAATTCTCGCATTGGTTGTTCTTGAGATGCTGAACCAGCTTCAAGCAATCAGACTCCAGAATAATCTTATCAATGCCAGCTTCAAGAGTAATTTTGAGGCAAGCTCTAGCAGCCAAAGCTTCTGCAATATCAGCCGCATAACTTCCCCCCTACCTTGTGACAGATAGAAACCATAACATCACCTTCACAGTCCCTCACGACACCCCCAAAACCCGCACCACTAGCCTTGAAACAAGCAGCATCAATATTTAACTTTTACAAACCTGTCTCAGGTGGAAGCCACACCTGATTAACATGCTGTACTTCATTCGAACTCAAAGGGCGAGGATCATTCGCTTTCTCGTATTCACCAATAATGATAGCTCTGTTAATAACAGTCTCAACGTGAACAATTCGTTTCTCAAAACACCAAGCATTTCTCTTCAACCAAATTCCCCACAAGATACTCCAAAACATATCCCACCATTGCTTTTCCTTGTATATTTTTCCCAGAGCAAAGCACCAAAACAGAAAAGGCTGCCCAGAAAAATCACTAACCTTCAATCTGAGAGGCGAGAAATACCAGACTTCAGCAGCAACAGGACAGTATATCAGAGCATGAAGCAGCGTTTCCACCCTCTCTCCACAAGCAGGGCAAAACTCATCAATGTCACAACCCCTTCTTTTTAAATTGTGTCTGACAGGAACCCCATTGCAAAGAGCCTTCCAAGCAAATTGTCTCATCTTAGGGGGTAATTTTGCTGCCAAGACTTTACCCCAAACTACATTAAGCTCACTAGAGTCAGAGGCAGAGGCCTGCGGGTTTCTTTTGGCACACACCTCAGCTTAAACATGGGGTTTGAATTACCAAATTTTCCCTTAAAAATTTAAAATATTTTTACTATGTTACACTCCCTTTGGCTGAAAAAGAAATAATATAACAAAATATATCACTGCTATGACAAGACAAGGGACAAAACCAGTGGCTTCCTTGCTTGTATACATGAGAAGATATAAGGTGGAAATACTCCTAAAAAGGAAATTGATGGTGGTAATAAAAGATCCCTAAAAAAAGAAAAAATTAAATGTGCCAAATTAATTTCTTCCATTTTTTGTGACTACTGTCCTAAATGGTATGATCTGTTTGGTGTTGGAAGGTAGAAGCATTGAATATACTCGCGGTCTTAGTGTTGTGGAAGCGACACTAAAAAGAGGGCTATCGTGGACATTGCGACATGGATTGTTGCTTTAGGAAAACATAACGTTTATCATAGTGATACAAAATTTTTGGAAAATGTTATTTGGATTATTGCTTGAATTCTAATAATTACCATTTAGAACCTTATCTAGTTATTTTGTATAAAAATAAGAGTTTCTAATGGTTCACATTATAAATTAAAGGGAAAGAAGAATGCAAGAGTGGATGGTAATATTAGTTGCTTATTTCATTTTCACTAGGCCATGCCATAAATTTATACATGAGAATATAGTAACTCATAAGGATAGTGAAGAGTCCATTTATACAGGAGTTACAAAGGGAAGTAAAGTCATAGAGGGGTTATAAGGGAGTTATAGAGGGAATCATAAAAGATGAGAGAGTTACAAAGTAATAATGGAGATTTAAAATAATATTTTTCAACTCTGCCTTGTAGTTCTATTATCTAAAATAATATGATGTTAATGAGCATATATGCTGCCTCATTAAAATTTTAACTTAGAAAAAAAGCCATGGTTAAGAGAAAAAGAGTGCAGCGCGCATTTACTCCGTTACTCCTCATGGTTATATCACTGAAGATCTTTAAGATGATGCAATCCATTATGATCTACTTTCTTCTTAAATATTGAAGTTGTAAGTGCCTTAGAATTTTCACTTGTACGAATGTGCATAACATTGATATCTCCATTCTTCTAAAGATCACGAGTGAAGAAGGATTTGGGTGAGACTTGTTTTGTTCTATCACCTTTGATGTATCCTTCCTCGAGTTAAGGAATACATGCTGCAATATCCTCATATAGTTGTTGGTGCTTCTTATGTCTAATCCCATTCAAATGCCTTCGAGTTAAATATGAACTAAACTTTGCTAATAAATTAACCGAAAATGATATGTAGGGTTATTTATGACTTGCAGGGTATATTAGTGCTCCAATGGCACTTAAGTATGGCACTTCAGGATTATGATTTTCCTCATCATTTTCTTGTGGTCGGAAATTATCCTTCTCTATATCAAGTGATCTTACAACCAAGGGGATGTTTAATGGATGTGCTTTATCCATAGAATATCCTTTAGGTGCTCTATTTGTAACCCAAAGCAAAATTGTTTTTCCAAGGTCTTTCATTTCAAACTCTTTCTTTAAGCAATTAATTGTCGTCGAAATCTCTTCGGGAGTTCCAATGATATTTAAATCATCAACATACAATGCAATTATAACAAATCTTGGTCCAATTCTTTATACTCCTTCCGTTCGTTTAATATTGCATTACTTGCCTTTTAAGGGAGTTTCACAAATATTGCACCATTTTCATTTTAGGACAAAAAAATCTCTGTTCACACTGCAAATACCCAACATACCCTTATTTTTTCACACTTATTCTTTAGTTTATGTTTACATTGCATGGACAATTTTGTATTTTTATCTTTCTGTCTCTCTCTCTCTCTCTTCCTTTTTCCCATTACCAAAATTATTGTGCCCAACCTATATGGTGCAATAATAAAAATAAACACAAAGGAAGTATAAATACATGGGTTGATAGGATCGTTCTTATAACCTTCTTTTAACAAATACTCACTTAGATAGTTTTACCACATGCCCAGATTGCTTCAAGAGATTTATTTAATTTAATACAAAATTGTTCTTGAGAAGTCGAGAACTAGATTTTGGTGCTTGGGAGCATCATATAAATGTCATTATCTATTGGGCTATACAAGCATAAGCCAAATCCTTATCTTTTTGCCCGATTAAGAGAAATCTAAAAGTAGTTGCATCCACTGATCCATCATGGGAAGAGAGTATTTCTCATAATCATTTTCGGGCTTTTGTGAGAATCCTTGCGCAACTAATTGTGCCTTATGTCTTACACCTTCACCTTTTTCATATCTCTTTTGCACAAAGACCCATTTATATTCCGTTGGCTTTATACCTCCACATGTACGGACATCAGGTCAAAATACTTCTATTTTTCCAAGAGATTTCAATTCTGTTTCAATTGCTTACTTCTATTTTGGCCAATTATTTCTTTGTTTACATTCTTTAATGGATTTTGGTTCATGATCCTCATTATTATCCATAACATCTAATGCCGCATTGTATGGAAAAACATCATTAAAGTCGATATGATTTCGGTTCCATGTAATTCCTAATTTTAGATATGATATAACTGAGGTACAAGTACCTGTATATCTTTTAGTATCATGTCTTAAGTCTCTTATGGAGGCGGAAATTGTTTCCCCAATTTGACACTCCTTTCCTTAGGATTCTTATCTTTGGAACCTAATGGTCTTCCACACGTCTAACGTGGTTTAGACTCATTAACAATTTTATCTTGTCCTTCCGGGACATTAATCTTAAATGGAGCATTTACCGCTCGAATATGTGACTTGGTTACTTTTTTTTTTTGTCAGCAAACAATTAATTTGCTAAACTTTGTAAATGAATTATTTTTTGAACTTCCAACTTGTTTAGTTGGGAAAGGTGACTTAAAATGACAATCAGTTAAAAGAGCCGTAAATAAATCCCTTGTGGTAGGCTAAGATATTTAAATATTGATGGGGATTCAAATCCAACATATATTCCCGACCTCCTATAAGGACCCACCATCTTTGAGCATTGTGGTGGAGCTATTGGGACATAAACCGCTACATCAAAAAATTCTTAGATGAGAGATATTTGGTTCTTGACCATGAACCAATTGTGGTGGGGAACTTATGTTAACTTTGCATGCCATGTAGCATGTCCCAAACAGTGATTTGGAGCTTGGATTTCAGTTTTCATAAGTAATGGTCTGGCAATTATTTAAATGAGAGAGATTTGGTTCTTGACCATGAACCTATTTTGATGAGGCGGGGGAGGGGGGGGGGGTGGAAACTTATGAGAACTTGTTGATGTGATGCGAATTAGTGCAGTTGCATGTGATATAGCATGTCTCTAAGTAGTGAGCTTGGATTTCATATGGCAATTAAGTCTACCCTAACGATATGTGTATGAACATGTGTATAGGATGTTCAAAATTGATTCTAATAATCAAAAGTTTGAAAAGTAAATTCACTAGCGTTATCGAGACAAATAGTCTTAATAGGAGTATATGGTAAATGTGCTTGTAATTTAGTCAATTGAATAAGTAATCTCGCAAACACCAAAGTTGATAACAAGGACACATGTGACCATGTAGCCGATGCATCGATTATAACCATAAAATACCTAAATGGTCTACATGGGGATGTATGACCCACAAATATCTGCTTTTATACGTTTCAGAAAACTACTTGATTCAAAATATATTTTAGCAGACGATGGATGACAACTTGTCTTCTAAGGAAACAACACATGAAAATTATTATGAAAAATATGTTGGGTCTTCATTAAATGTCCACATGAAATTTCAATTATTTTTCGCATTATTATTGAACCGGAATGGCCTAATTGGTCATTCCAAACAACAAAGTTATCAATAAACTTATATGCTTCAATAGCATTGATTTTTGTGTAGTACAAACCAATGGATAATGTAGGCGGTTTTATAAAACACGTTTTGTGCCTTTGGTTTTATTCGTAATTATAAGGAATTCATTATTTTCTTCATTGATTGTCTCAGTATGATAATTATAGACAGTGAGGAGTATAATGCATCAGTTATTTCAATTTTTGTTCCCTAAAACAATTTTATGTTGGTTCTTTCGAAGCCTTAAATTATATTTGTACTACCCGATATTGTAATCACACTAATCTTTTTCATCATCAAATGAGAGAAATATTACTTAGTCTTAAGTTTAGTATAGCATATTTCTTCACCTTTTATTACAAGTTGAACTTGAGTAGTATCCATATTCTTCATGAAATAGATTACGAGTCAAAATATTAGACATAAAAATAGCGATGATTAAATACATAAATCAATAAAAAAAAATAAAATAATAATAATCTAAATATTATTTCCTTCGGGAGAGGTGAAGAAATCAGCAACTTCTAGATGAGTTGCATTGCCAAAATCAAAATCACCTTCACCATCCTTAAATGCAAAGTTTGCCTTAACTTTCTTTCCTTGTTTCAATAATTCTTGATAAAGTTCAATAGGGTATTTTGCACACACGACACCATTAACCTTTTTCTCCGCAACGGTATCGTATATTGGTTTCACTTTTCTCTTTCACAACTTTATCATCTCTACATTTCCACTAATGGTGGGAATGTGAATTTGTGAAATGACTTCCACAATCTCTACCATATCCCCCAAATCCACGTCTACGACCTCGACCACGCCATTGGCCATGACCGTGATCTCGACCTCGACCACAACTATTGGAATGATCTTTGTTTTTAGATTTTTTCTCGTCATGGGATGTCACATTCGCTTTAGGGAAGTGAATGGAGTAAAGCTATTAAGACGTGATTCACGAATTAAGAAGGTATGCTGAAGATAATTGATTTATATTCACTAACAGATTTAAAGTATTGCAATCTCAAATTCAATTAATTATAACGAGCTTTAGCTCAAGGTGCAATGAGGCGATGAAGAACCTGCTGCGCTTAGGGGTGCCTCGTTGAAGTGAGATGCACAATACAAAACAATTGAAGAAATTTGCCTATGTGCGCCTGTGGTGCACCTCTTTGAATGCGCCTCGCCTAGAGCCAAAAAGGCGCTCTACCCAAATCGCCTAGCGCCTCAATGTTAGCCACGCCTTTCTATACACTGATAACTCACAGACAATGCAGAGTGCATTTTTGTTGGAGTTACAAAGAAAAGTAAAGTCATAGGGGGTTACAAAGGGAGTCATAAAGGTTGAGACTTGAGAGAGTTACAAAGTAATAATGGACATTCAAAATAGTATTTTACAACAATTCTTACTTTTTAGTGTCAAAGTATTATAGGCTTATAGCATATGTAAATGATGTAACAATATGCAAAGTTGTTTGATCATCATTTAAATATGAAGGAGTTGAACGCTACATTTCAATCAATCCACGCTGCATTATCAAGCAGCTCAAAACATCAACTGAGCTAGCGTTGGTATGTGTCATACAATGACACTAAATTAGTTTAATCTTTTTTTTATCCATGGAGAAGGCCACAGACCGGGTATCCCACCCCTGGATCTGTCCTTGACCACTGGAGCTGTATTTGATTCTCCTCTTTTGCCTCTTCATTACTGTATTCTTCACGAATCTTGATGTTAGTTTCCTATTTGATGTGCCTGACACATGGTTTTTTCTTTACTTGTAAATGGATGCGCCAAAATTTTGCCAATGACATTGCTTTTGTGATGGCGTCTATATATCATGTCAGGTCTGTCAGAAACAAAGCATCGCCAGCAGAGAGCCTTTTACTGAAGGTAAACTGCCATTTTCTGGGCACTTAAATTTTCAACCTTAAATCTACAAATGCTGTTAGACTTGCTGTAAGGGGTTGTGACAAATGTTGATAGTGCCTGCTTGTCTCGTTATTTTATTATCTGGTTTTATTCTTTACAGGTTACCATAGTCTCAGTCGAATATCTTGTGAAGGTATGGACGTTAAGAATGAAAATGTTCATTCTGGAGCGCGGCCTCCTTGGCTTGAAGGATTTGAGGCATGTAATGAGCATGAGCAATCAAGAGGGCCCAAGGTGAATGTTACTGAAAAGAATAGTAAAAAGACCAACAAATTGAACCCAAAGAGAGTAGGGGCTGCATGGGCAGAAAAAAGGAAACTAGAACTGGAGATGGAGAAGAGAGGAGAGATAATTGCTAATAGCTCTGATGCTAACTGGCTTCCTAACTTCGGCGGGGTTTGGCAATCAGGCAGCCGAAAAGAATCAATGAAAGGATTTAAGAAGGAAAAGCTAAATGTACCCAAAGCTGAAAGTAAAGTTGAGTCTGAGACCAAATTACATCCTTATATCAGCAAACGGATGGTAAATTCTTTGCATAACCATCATATCTTTCATACTGGCTGCCTATTTTCATTGTGAAATATTTTTTTTTATTTTTTTTTTTGGTCTCGATAAACTAATTGTATGACTCCCTAGTTGAATCATCATTTCATTTTTGGCCCTTCATTTATCGTGGAAAATAATGCAACTCCTAATTAAATCTATTATGTTATATTGGAGAGGGGAAGATAACCTTTTGCATATTTTTGAACTAAATGTGCAGCTTTTATTTTTTATTTTTTACTCAAATACGATGTGCAAATTTTTTTTGCATAATATACATATTTTTCATTTTTCTAGACAACCGGAAGAAAATTCAGTTTAAATATCAAATTATGTACGTACAGTTTTAAAAAGTTGCACATCAATCCTTTTTACCCTTCTCATTTTATGAAACTTTTCATGGATATGAACGAGAGAAAGAAACAGATGTTAGGGAAAAGAATATCACATATTGAAGCAACTTTTATTACATGCTTTCATATGTTTGAATTCGAAATTATAACTTCATAGGTTTTTTTTTAAAATCATTTCAATCATGTTAAATAATGGTGTGTTTTGCAATAGTGATTAGGGTAATTGAGTGGGGTGGTGGTTGGGATGGAGTTAGAAAGGAAGGAAGAGGTTTTGGCCAAGGATGGGGGAGGAAGAGGAGGTGCGGTGGAGAGAGAGAAAGGAGGTGTAGTGGTGATGGCTATTGGGTCAGAGATGGGAGCATTGGGATGGGGTAGAGTTGTAGTATTAAGGCGAAAGAGAGTGGTAGTGTTAAGGCGAGAGAGAGTGGTAGTGTTAAGGCGAGAGTGGTAGTATAAAGGGTGTTCAAGTAAGGTTAATATTGGTATTTTGCCATATCTAACTTACTAAATATGTATTGGTTGACATTTCCTTTGGAGGAAAGACTTGCAAATAATAAATAGAAAAGAAGTATAAAAAAACAAAATAGCTTGATGCTATGTTTTCATATTATTACTGATCAAGTTTAAAGAATAATGGTTAGAGCTAGCAAGGAATATTTTTTTTGAAATAGTATTGAATTATCTCATTAATTTGGCTTTATGTCACTTACAAACATATAATTCATGTTTCTAAAATCTTATTTTTTTGTGTCCAAGTATTTGTTACCTTTTTATTATGAAATTAAAGATATTGATTGGAAAATATAGACAAAAAGATGTGGTTTGATCTTGCCCTGATTTTTATCATTTTTTGAATCAGTAAATTTTTGCTTAGAAATATTGAATTAAATGCACATAAAAAGTATGTGAAGTCATATTTGAATGATGTAGCATTAGTTTTGATATTTGGTTCATTTGATTTATTATTTACCTTCTAAAAAAATTATTGATATTTATTTCTTTGGGTTTTAGCTTTTATTTTTATTTTATTTTATTTTATTTTTTTTAAAAAAAATGGGTTTTAGCTCATACTTCCTTCGTTTTTTTTTAATTGCACCATTTGCTTTGGGCACAAGTTTTAAGAAAGGGATTAATAGGAGGGGATACCTAGAATGCCCATGACTTCAAACAATTGAGAGAGAGAAGAAGTGGGGTAAAAAAGGTTATTATCATATGTCCTTAAGGGTATAATAGGTTTTTGGTGTGTGAGCACAAATTAATAGTTTGTAAAAGCATATCTGTAAGGGAAAAAAATGCAACTAATTGGCAACTTCCCAAAAAGCAAAATGGTTCAATTAAAGAGGAAATATAATATTAATTGCAGTTTAGGTAAAAATTAAATCATCTTGTTTAGGAAAATTCGGGTAGTTGGATCAAGTCATGGGGGTATGAGTTACTTTTGCTAGTTCCAATAGAACCTTACATTGACATATGTGCTACCTAATGAGTACTTATTATCTGTGCTTGTTGCAACAAAACTGGAGCTTATCCAACATCAAAATTATATTTGCTTATAAATAATACATCCTCTATTTTTTATTAGTTGACCTATTGCAAATAGGCATAAATATCAAGGAAGAGGAGAAAAGAAAGTCTAAATACAATATTATCTGACCCTTCAGCTTGTTCCCTCCAGCAACATTACCACCAAGTTGGTACTTGGTAGGTGGTGCCACTCCACAATCACAGTCCAACTACACCATCGCCGCCACCACCACCACCACTGGCCACCTACACAATCAATGCACCCTTCACCACCGTTCAGACCAACACCATTTATCAATATTTTCCTCCAATTTGAAATAAGCAGAGGAGAGAAAAAAACCCACTGTCCTCCACCAACCACAATTAAATGTGAGCATTTGTTTTTACAAATTTGAGTGCTTGGAAGTCAAATTTGACTACGGTGGTTTCAGATGTGGAACCACCTAAATTCGACCACCAAGCCATGATTTTGGTAAAATTTATTGAGTAGTTGAGGACGCTTTATGGTGATGGTGGTGAAGATGGTGGCTGTCATGGATAAAGTGGAGGAGTGATGAAGGATGGTGGTGTGAGGTGATAGAGGATGAGGGATGAGTAATACTATATGGGTATAGTGTTATTAGGTAGAAAAGATGAGGGTAAATAAGGAAAAGTAGTCTAAAATTTGCCCAAAAAGGAAACAAAATCAAATATAAAGAAACTTCCTAAAAAGTAATACAGGTCGAGTAATAAAGACGGAGGAAGTATATCCATTAGACCCTTTGTCTAAAATATAGCAAAGCTATCTACTTCGTATTAATAAGAAGTGCAGATACTTGATAGTTTAATGAGCAATTTTGGTTTTTGTGTAACATACTCCCTCTTTTCTTAAATAAGTGCATCACTTGTATTCTTAAAAAGTTTTTGGCAAGTAAATTAAAGTGAATATTTTAGTGTGCTAGTGGGTGAAGTTGGAAATTTAAAACGTCCGAATAAGGCAAGTGATGCACTTGTTTAAAATTGGAGGAAGAAATTTAAAACCAGAAAATTCTGAAAAAGTGTGTATATGTAATAAATGGATATTCCTGTGTTGATTTACCCAGGCGTATTAGGAGTGTTTAGATAGAAATCATAATGGTGAAAGAGAGGAGAGAGAAGGTGAAGGGAGTGAAAGGAATCTTTTCAGTTCCCTCTCCTCCCCTTCCCCATGTCATATCCAGTAAAGTAATAATGAATCCCTCACTTTTGCTTTGCTTTTGCTTCTATCCTCAGCCCCCCCCCCCCCCCTCCCTCCCTCTCCCTCTCCCCCAAACACCAAAACCCCCTACCCTACATTGGTGGATAAAATTTTGCATAAATGGAAACTATAATGGAATTGTAGTAAAACTCTGAAATTAGTATTGCCACCCCACAGTTAAATCTTGTTCTAATTATGCCATATTAGATTTGTGGCGCTGCTTTTGCTTTTAATCAAAGAGTTCATTCTTTTTATTTTTATTTATTTATTTTTTCATTTTCTTTTTTCTTTTTCTTTCTTTTTTTTTTTTTTTTTTTTTTTTTTTTTTTTTTTTTTTTTTTTTTTTTTTTTGTTTCCCAACAGCGGCAAGGTACAAATGACAATTCCGAAGATGTTCAGAAGACTGGTGATTTATGCTAATATTGATCAACTCCTGGTAATGAGTTTGTGAACACTGTACAATTGAGGATTGCAATTATTTTGGTACATGGTGTTACTGGGTTGTGTATTAAGCTAAAGCTGCATGGTAATGTGTAAAGTCCATTTGTCCTCATGGTGATGTGAAGCTGCTAACAGAGGTTTCCATTTACTAATTTGGAATCATGTGTGGTATAATGATTTTTTTTGAACTGTCAAAAATCTGTACTGGATATGATTTTTTTTTATCACATAAGTTCTTATTGAATCTTCTAAGTATATTCTTTAGATGATAGATGTAAGCGTCTTTTTGTGTTAAGCGGAGTGTACATTCATGAATGTTTTGCTGCTATATATCGTATAAAAAGTTGTAAGTGTTTCAACACAGAAACGTGGAATACTACACTGCACATGCATTTAATAGCCTTACATGCCTCTAATTTTTATAATTTACTATCTCAGATGCACCTATCTTGTATACAGGTTTCATTCAGTCACTTGTGGTGGGTGCCACGGATGGATAAATCTTTTGCACTTCTGTTGACTATTTTGCATGTCATAACACCATATAGAGATTGTTTTCTTTGCTGCAAAGTGTAATTCATATGATGCACTTTCCTGCATGTAAACTCATTTGCAGCATGATCAAATCTGCACTGTATAAGATGATGGAATAGCCACTTATGTTTTTTGTGATCCTCAAGTACAAAAGCTGGTGGAATGCCATTGCTGACCACCTTTAATCTTGAAATTCCAGTATCTCCCTTTTGATGAAACTAAATTTTCTTCGCACAGGAACTCCCTGGAAAACCATTTTTCTATCATCCGATCTACATCGTGTAATACCACATTTGTTGTGATATTCCCAGCTCTTGCTATCATACTTGATGTGTAGATAGCCGTCATCCTTCCGGGTGCTTCTGGTCCATCACTACCTGGTCCATCAATAAGTATCACATCCCATTTGCTTGTATAGACCTCATTTGGCAAGTTTGTTAGTGCCAATTTGCAGTTTGATGTTGCTATAGGTCCTGAATTAGGTGCACAAGTAGTTCCGTCTCTTGCATGTTTTAGCAATCTGTATGCATCTTTGGCCTTCACGTCATAATTGACCTTGTAAATCCTGGTGCTGTTCAACCTTCTAACTCTTATTTTTTCAGGGGTGTCATCCAGAATAACAGTGGTTCCTGCAGAATTAATCTTTGCCAGGCGATGGTATTGGGGTTCCCATCCAAAGATTAGAAGGTTGCAGGGTGCCCTCTGAGTGATGATATGCGATAGAAATCGATATTCCTTTTTTGTGATCTGGTTTCTATTTGGAGGAAAAGTGGAAGCCCTTGTATGGGATGGAACTTCCTTGCAGCTTGATTCTGATGAATTGCAAGTCTTTACAAAACCTGCCCACCCAGAGCGTGGTGATGGAGAATAAGAGGTGATAGCAAACCTTAGAAGCCTGAAGATAGACATGGAAGCAAGGAAAAAAACAAGTATATGGATTAATCTCTTACTCGTGAGATTAATTTCCATTCTTTTCAGCTGCCTACGTTTGTTGGTATCCGAGGAATTTACTGTTGATCTGGGCAAGGCTGGGGGACAGATCTGGGGAGTGTGGCAAGCAGGTGAAGTCTCTGGAGGCATTATTTTCTTGTGATGTATTCTACTATTAACGAAATGCGATATAGCATCATATTTTCATGATGTGGAACTTATGAAGCTTTCAAAACTGATGGGTAGTTATGTTGATGGTGAGGCTTGGGTTATTTTTTTGACCAAATGAACATAAGTTGGCTTCCATTCCAAGGGTTCTTTTTCTGTTATGCTTCTTGCTTTCCACCTAATTTGCTGAAGGCGTTGCCATATTTGTGGGATTTAACCGCTACATTAAAACAAACTTGTATTCAACTTAGGAAATAAGATACTTGAGTGGTTTGGTATCACTTTGACATCAGACGGTTGTTGCTAGATTGTTTGACAATGAAGGTTTCTGGCAGACTTAAAAGCTCACTTTAGGTTGTTTAAGGCTCTATTTGGTTTGATGGAGAATATAAGAAACTATGGATTTTTTTACTTATAAACATAAAATGTTTACCATATCCTTAAAAGAGCTATTTTTACATATTGCTGCAGTTGTTCGTATAGATTACAAATTCCCGCATTAGTGCAGTGATATAAACAAGTGATAAACTTATACACAGCCAAACAGGGCAAAACACTCTAACTGTGCTTCGATTGATTGTGTCAAACAATTACCAGAAGTGAATACATTATGTATTTATGTTAATAAAGACCCTACTAAATTTTAAGCAGATTGTTATGTTTTCTCAACCCTTATATATACCATGATAACTTGGTATTACACACCTATCCCAAATGGTATTATGCTGTCCTTTTACGTTAATCTCCAACAATCATAACATACTATTAGTTCACGGTTTCGAAATAGAACAGTTTCTCAATCAATTAATGAGAAAGATGTAAAACATCATTTTGCGTGAAACATAACTTCTCAAAGCCAACTGATTGTCAACATCATCTTGTACTAACAAAAAAGAACGAAGTCTATTTCGCAAGATAACATACATAGCTCAAAGACCACTTTTGTGAAATCATTGAGCAATTTAAGATGATCATCCATAGTAATACCTCAAAAACAACAAAAAAGTTTATCATAGTAGTAGCAAGCAGCATGCCAACAACAAACTAACCTAAAGCAAAAACAGTCATAATCTCTCTAAACATATTATTATACATACAGATTAAGCATCATCATCGATAATGCGATCAATAAGATGTTCTTCCATCACCCTCGGTAATGGTATCCTTGAAGGCGGCACCACTAGGGATCATAGGCAGCACATGTTCTTGATGAGGTACAATCACATCCAGCAGGTATGGCCCCGGAGTATCCAACATTTTCTGCATGGCGGCCCTCAACTCGCTCACCTTGGTAACACGGGCAGCAGGAATATCACAGGCTTCAGCGAATTTGAGCATATCGGGGAAGATTTCAGCAGCTTTGGAAGGGTTTCCAAGGTATGTATGTGCTCTATTGGCTTTGTAGAATCTGTCTTCCCATTGAACCACCATACCTAAATGTTGATTGTTTAAGAGCATTATCTTAACTGGTAGATTTTCCACCCTAATGGTAGCTAATTCTTGCACATTCATGATGAAACTCCCATCCCCATCAATATCGACAACCACAGACTCTGGTCGAGCCACAGCTGCTCCAATAGCAGCTGGTAGCCCAAACCCCATGGCTCCTAAACCACCTGAGGTCAACCATTGTCGAGGGTTTCGATACTTGTAATGCTGGGCAGCCCACATTTGATGTTGCCCAACACCAGTACTTATAACAGCATTACCATCGGTTAGCTCATCGAGCATCTGAATGGCATACTGTGGAGGAATAGCCTCCCCAAACGTCTTAAAACTCAATGGAAATTTCTTCTTCTGCTCATCCAACTCCTCCCTCCAACTAGAGTAATCTAAATTCAACTTCCCTTTTCGAAACTCCAGGATCTTATTCATACCCTTCAACGCCAGTTTAACATCAGCACAAATCGACACATGAGGCTGCTTATTCTTCCCAATCTCAGCAGAATCAATATCAATGTGCACAATCTTAGCTCGACTAGCAAACGCCTCGAGCTTCCCTGTGACACGATCATCAAACCTAACCCCGAAAGCAAGCAGCAAATCCGCCTTATCAACAGCATAATTTGCGTACACTGTCCCGTGCATTCCCAACATATGAAGGGACAATTCATCATTACAAGGGTAAGCTCCTAATCCCATCAAAGTACTAGCCACCGGAATCCCTGTCAATTCGACGAATTTCCTCAATTCCTCACCAGAATTCAAACACCCACCTCCCACATACAACACAGGCTTCTTAGCCTCACTCATCAACCTCACAATCTGCTCAAGAAGTCCCTCCTCATTCGCCGAAAATTTCGATTTTGGCAGCCTAGAAACATACCCACCTAGCTTAATAGGCTGATCCCAATTAGGCACAAGCAATTGTTGCTGAATATCTTTAGGAATATCAATCAAAACAGGTCCAGGCCTACCAGAATTAGCTAAATAAAACGCTTCCTTAACAACTCTAGGAATATCCTCAACATCTAAAACCAAATAATTATGCTTAGTGATAGAACGAGTAACCTCAACAATAGGAGTCTCCTGAAAAGCATCCGTCCCAATCATTCGGCGAGGAACCTGACCAGTGATCGCAACCAGAGGAACAGAATCAAGCAGCGCATCGGCGAGCCCCGATACAAGATTAGTAGCACCAGGTCCAGAGGTCGCAATGCACACACCCACGCGCCCAGTAGCTCGAGCATAGCCTTCGGCGGCGAAAACCCCACCTTGCTCGTGCCGGGGAAGGACGTTCCGGATAGAACTAGAGCGCGTGAGAGCTTGATGGATCTCCATCGATGCACCACCAGGATAAGCAAACACATTGGTAACACCTTCACGCTCCAACGCTTCAACAAGGACATCACAGCCTTTTCTGGGTTCATCAGGGGCAAATCGGGAAACGAAGGATTGGGGGTTTTCATCGGTGAGAGGTGATGGAACAGCGGTTTGGGTAGCGGATGGCGGTTTTGGGTTAGCGGATTGAGAGGCGGAGATTTGGAGAGGGCGGCGGAGGAAGGAGGATGGCGTTTTGGGGTTAGAGGGAAAAGGGAGGGCGTAAATAGAGGATTGGGGTTTAGGGGTTTTGGAAGAGAGGGTTGGGAAAGGGGAGAATGAAGGGTTTGTGGAAGTAGCCGCCATTGTTGAAGGCATTGAAGGTTGAAGAGAGAGAAATTGAAGAAGAGAAGGGGTGATGATTGTGATCTGGTTTTGTTAATAGGGTTTATTTTTGTAACGAGTGGAGGCGCTCAACTTTTGTTTTCAGCCATGGAAATGAACTAAAGTAGCATTGCATTGGGAATTTGTCTAAAGAAAAAAATAATGATAAAAAAAAGCCTTTGGGGATAGAAATATTTTTGTCATGTCTTAAATATTTGATTCGAATCCATATTACTGTATCTCGTTTGAAAATCCAAGAAATTATTTGCAAATCTATGCAAATATATGGTTTGATTAATCATGTAGTATAAAAAATACTCCATGTAGTATTGTACAAAGTATATTATAAATAATACTCTGTATTATCCGTGGTCTATAGAGTTGTTCTCCTTTTCCTTAAACATATTTGTTAATGTATATTTTAAATCGATAACTAGTGATTTTTCATGACGATTCCCCATGTTTTATTTTCCTTAATTTTAATGTTTAGTGAGGAAAATTTAACAACATGACTGATTTAAGAAAATCCATGTTTCTAACGTTGATAAACATGGTATGTTTATTGATAAACATGGTATGTTTATCTAGGTGTAGCATAGTACTTTGAGTTGAGCTGTAAGGGGCATTTTTGTAAATTTACAAAATAGAAAAAGTATACACTGTTTACTTTGTTGAAATCGGATTAAGAAGAGATAGAGAAAATCCATTAAACTTTTTGCCAAGCTCGGCTTCAATGAAAAGGAAGGAAAAGCTCATCTACAATGGAGAAAACAGTGGGAGAGTGAAACACATATCCTCTAAGGTTAACCATACCCTTGATTTCTCTTTTTTCTTAAGGATTTCGTTTGTAATGGTAGTGTTTGAGAGTATTGAGACTACCATCTCGTTGTTTGAGTATCGAGTGGGTCTAATGGTGGAAGTTAATGAGAGAGAATTCTTGTGAAGTGGAGTTAATGGAGGGTGGTGGTTGAAAAGGATCCCTGTTTTTGATTCGTCCTCCATTGTTTAAAGGGAAAGGTGAGTCTTCTCTTTCTCTCTCTTCTGTTTGAAGGGAGAAGCTATACAAGGGAGTTAACGGACGTTAAAAGTAATAGTAAATGATAACTGGTGAAATTAGAGAAACATTATTATAATTTACAGCACATTATTCAAGGCAAAATATATATTAAAGTGCCATTTGATAAACAAGAAATATTTATCATTGTTAGAAACCTGGGTTCCCTCCATGATGAATAATAATTTGTTTGATATTTAAAAGAAAAAATTGGTCTAAATAATCTCACTTTTGACTGATTTTCTTTAAATAATCCCAAATTTGAGGTATGTTTTCTTTAACCGTCACAATCTAGTCGGTCAATAAAAAAAGTCAACAACCTATAATTCCATGTTTCTTTCGACGTGTCAAGCTGTTAATCATACTTCCCCACACTAGAAAACTCAAATCCCACCCCAATCCCTCCCTTTCCCTGCTAGAAAAGCGAGCCCCCCACCCCAAAACCTCCTTGAAATTTTATAAAATAACTTTGATGAGATTTAATTATGTAATCTTGACTATAAGGTCAATAATTATTTGATTATCGTTTTAATGCATAATATTTTACGAAAATAATTTGAAGCAAGTCGTCTTTTTTTTTTTTTATTATTATAAATAAAAGCAAGTTTTTAAATAAACCCAAGTTTTAAAAATATTTTTCCTACTTAGCCCAGAGAAAAAATAAAAATATTCGTAGCTAAGCCCAAAAGGTACCAAGACCCGATCTTAGATTAGAGAATTGATTAACTAAAAGCCCATCTTAGATTAGGGGAATTGATTAACTAAAAGCCCATCTTTATCTTTATAAAACTTAAAAACCCTCTTACTAGTTACTACTACTCCTATTCTACGCATTACACATCAACAACACAAAAAATAATAAAACTGAAGCAACTCTCTCACGCACGACTAAGAAGCTCGACGGCCGTACCAGTTGTCTGTACCGCTGGGAAGCCACATCGGTACGTCTCCTCCTTCCTCCTTTGTTCCTTCTTATTACTCCATGTTTCAAATTAAGGTTTAAAGTTTTGTTTGTTTTTAATTATGTTATAGATTTCAATGATGTTAAGCATGTTTAAATTTTATAAAACCAAGTGAAATAATCAAGATTATTAATTGTAATATATGGTTTAAATTTTTAGAATTCATTGTTTATAATATAGGATTTAAAAGTAGGTTAATATTTTTAAGGGTTTTGAATGTGTTCACTAATCTTATTACTAGTTTTATGATTATGATATGTTGAAACTGTAAATAATATTTTTATGATTTTAGGGTTTTATTTTTACTAGGTAACTATATTATTACATACTAGAATGTGCCGGGGTATAATTAAGGATAGGATTAAAAAAAAAATACAAAGTATATATACGTAGATAGCCTTTAATAAAACAAAAAAATAGTAACTAAAATAAAATAAAATATGATTTACAAATAAAAACCTAAGCCTTGATTCCCTTAAAAAAAGTGTTGAACTATTATGTTGAATAAATCTAAATCTTTAATTTGATTATTTGCGCATCTGTCGCTTCAAGTAATAGAATTCTTCCTCCCATCCTAGTTGTAACAAATGCAACTATATATGATATCATTCTATCTCGGGAATCTGTTGTATAAAATTAAAGGGAATGTATTCATCAAACGTTCACTCAATTAAATACTCGTTTAAAAAGTAGTCTCCAAATTCCTGGTCATACATAACATATTTAGTCATTATGCATGTGTGTATTTCTTTAATATAAGAATAAAGGGTATAGTTACATTATTTGTCATAGCTTGAATACTTGATATTAGACAACCGATAATCATTTCAGCATATTGGCCAAAAAGTATACTAAACAATGTATTTGTAGCGTCACCAATTTTTACATTGATTTTAAATTTGTTATTATTAATATGATATAGTTAAGTATAATGATGTGTAAAGTAGGTTAATTTTTTTTTTTGAAAAATAAAAAAGTAAAAATACCTTAACCTACTCAAGGAGGGTCACATTCCATGTACAAATCAGCTCTCTTTGAGTACCGAGTGCATGATTCATACCAAACATGCATAGAAGAATCAATGGATAACACTTTTGGTAGTACTCGAATTTATTTTACCTAAAAAAACACATCAAATATATAATACTTCATGTATAAAATAATATCAAATGAATTATGGTCGATATACATCATACATTATGCAAAGCTAAAAACTGATTTAACTTGATCCTTTTAGCATTAAACACCATTTTTGTTTGAAAGATACCATTGGCTAATATCTGACTCCAGCTGATATGTTTTTTGACATATCCATCATCCGCATACCTATATGAGTTATATAAAATACATAAGTATATGCAACATTATGATGTTTTTAGGCTTACCATCCATGTAGATCATCATTTTCATCAATATCAGGATCAATAAAGAGTCTAGTCGTCCAACAATAGAAAGATATGCACCTATTTTGGAAGGCCTGTAAAAGTATTCAAAGTAATGATAATAAAGTAAATGACACTATAGTCTTTCTATGTTTATCTAATTTAATTAAAAAAATAATGTTATCGTAATAGGAGCCAATTGATATCATGGATGCACCCAACACATGATCCTGATTAAGCTCATAGAATAAGAAATGAACTTAATCATGAGCAAACCTTTCCCATAAAGTTGGCCTCATTGTTTCCATGCATCAAATCAAAATATGTCATTTGATTAAAAAAAAAAAAAAAAAAAAAAAAAAAAAAAAAAAAAAAGAGGTTAACATTGGATAGTTTGTTATAATTATATAGGGATTTGTTAAACATCGCCTACAAATCTCTACATAAAGCCACAATTATTTTTACTTTGACGCTTTTGCCTTTTTTCTAATTTTTACCCAAAACGTAATTCTCTCTCATGAAAAATGTGGAGTGGGACTGGATCGCCAAGGGACACTGGAGAGTCGTCATCGTCGTCGGAAAGCGAGGTACTATGCGGTAAAAAATTACGAAATGCTGGCCGGCGTATGGCCGGGACGCCGCCACCATGGTAGTGGCATCTGGCTGGAACGCCACAGGGACGCCACTACCATGGTGGCGGCGTCCCAACCAGGTGCCACAGCCACGGTAGCGGCGTCCTGGCCAGACAACACCGCCACATTTCGTAATTTTTTTGAAAAAAATTATTTAAAGTTTTTGTTGGTTTTTTTTTTTTTTTTTTTTTGTGTTTTTTAAGTTTGATAAATTTGAAATTAAATATGTGTTAATAATTTCAAAAAAAATAAAATAAAATAATGTTTTAATTTTGTATGTGTAAATTTATGTTTTAAATATGTGTTAATAATTTCAAAAAAAAAAATATGTTTTAATTTGAAATTATGTTTTAAATATGTGTTAATAAAATTATGTTTTAATTTTGTATGTGTAAATTAAATATATGTTAATAATTTCAAAAAAAAATAAAATTATGTTTTAATTTGGTATGTGTATGAATACTTTTATACATAATTATGTGTTAATTTTGTGTTAATTATGTGTAAATTTAGAAATTAAATGTATTATGCGTTAAATATAGAAATGAAATTTACAAATAAAAAATTTAGAAATTACTTATGTGTTAATATTGTGTTAAATGTATTAATTTAATCTTTACATAATTATATGTATTTAAAAATAATATGTCATTGTTGTAGGATTATGGTGTAAACGGAAATGATTATAGTGGGATTTTTGTACATGATGGTCCCTTCGAAGATGCTCAACAAGCGATTGATTGGGCAAAACGGGTTGCAATTAAATCTGGTTTTTGTTTAGTAGTAGCAACTTATAAATCTCAACGGGATGGTAGAATGGATCGCATTTTGAGATGCGACCGTTATCGCAAAAGGGAGGAACGAGACTTCAGTACAGTGATTCAGTTTGATACAAAGCGGAAAGGTTGTAGGTGTGAGTTCAGAGTAAAGGTTCGACAACACCAAAGTCGTGATGGTTGGGAAGTGAAGGGTTACTCTAAATGGGGGTATCACACTCATGCGATGATAGTATATGAAGTGGGTCATCGACAATGAAGCGGCCTAAGTCTTGCTGCAAAACTAGTTGTCAAAGAAATGAGTGATGCTCAAGTGAAGCCTGCTAAAATATTAGCATCTGTTCTAGAGAAATTTCCTGAAGACCAGCCAAACCGAAGACACATCTACAACGTCATACAGAAACTGAGGTTTGAACGGTCAGAGGGAAGGAACCCTATACAACAACTTCTACACCAGGCACAAGCACGTGGTTACCTGTTCTGGTTTAATTCCGATGAAGAAACATTAGAGGTGACTCATTTATTCCTTGTGCATTCTAATTGTGCTGATATGATCAAGTCTTGGCCAACTGTGATTTTGATCAATTCAACATACAAGACAAACAAGTACAAGTTCCAACTAGTTGAGATGATTGGGATGGCTCCAACGAACCAGAACTTTCTGATTGGTTATGCAGTTATCAAGGATGAGACAGCTGCGAGTTATTATTGGGTATGGAGAAGTTGAGAAACTACATCGGCCCTAATATTCAGCCATCGTCAGTGATTGTGATTACAATAAATGTTGTCCGGCAGTGGTAAACTATGTGATGCAACAGTGGATACCTCACAGGGAAAAGTTTGTCAAATATTAAACAACCAAGTTCTTCATTTTGGAAACACTACAACATGTAGAGTTGAGAGCAATCAGAGAGCTTTGAAGGACTGTACTGATTCTTCCACCTCTACTCTGGATACACTGTTCAAGAGAATAAACAAGACTATTGATACTCAAAAGAACAGCATCAAGAACTCTCTCGAGGACTCTAGACGGCGTCATGGTATGATGTATTGCCATTTCATATTTAAGATTCTCCATGGTCGTGTGTCACACTACTGCTTGGAGTTGATTCTGAGCGAGCAAAACAAGATGAAGGAGTTGGGTGATGAAGTGGCTATTCGGTGCGGATGTGCTATATCAGTGACTCATAGACTACCTTGTGCATGCACTATTCACCGCGTAATTACCCAAGATAGGGCGTCGTTACATGTTGATCAGGTTCATCCATTTTAGCGGACGCTCGTTATTGGAGAGCATGCTGCTCCAGACGGTTGACCGTGAACAGGAGGAGTTGGAGCAGTTTCGTTCAATGTTTGACCGAGTGTCCTCCAGTCACCCTTCAATCATTCGTGATGTTACCCACGTACTTCATGACATGTTCAACACGTCATGCTTGGATCACGAGGAACCTGAAGGGGTCGAGTGACCTAGAGGTCGACAAGCACGGCGGAACAAGAGTGCATTTGAGTACATTCGTGATCGTGGTTGTGGCCATGGTCGTTCATCGTCATCCAGTCGTAGCCAATCTTCTTCGTCGGTGAATATGCTCGGAACCGGTACAATACTTTACTTTAATTTACTTTTTAGAATGTTTGTTTAGTTTACTGCTGACTTGTTAATTGTGTTTATTGATATGTGCAACAGGAAGAGTGGATATTGATCAGTTTCCATATAAGGATAGGATCCCTAACATTATCATGGAATACTTGGACGGGTGGAATGATGTGGTTGTAGATGGTAACTGCGGAATCTGGGTCAGATTTTAAAAACTTAAAATGATAATGTCAAATGTTACAAACTTAAACGATAATGTCAGATTTTACAAACTACTATGATAATGTACAAAATGTTCTATAAATAAACTGCCAACAGATTAGTAATCCTTCTTTGACGCCCACTGCCACTGTGCAAGGGCCCGTTCCATATCATCAATAACAGTTCTGCCAGATGCAGTCGTCATGTTGTCCCTCTCCTGAAAGAGTCTTTGTCCGATCTGCATCATCTTTTCCATCCACTACACACAACAAAAAAACATGAAGTACAATAACGATATATAACAATAATAAAAAAAAACACATAACAATAAATGTTTTATGAGACATACCGCATCCACGGCAGTGGGCAGTGGCACATCATCATCATCGGCGTCGTCGCCATGGTGGAGGTCTCTAATCAACCTCGAGTGCGAATACCGGCTGTACCATTCCATGTAGTGGTGGTCACACATGGGAGGCACCCCAGTTGGCGGCCTCTGCAGCTCCGCAGTCCATAGGCGGGCAACCATCGGAAACTGCTCCCACGTGGCGATCATGCTTTCCGGCCATTGG